>NW_027362762.1:78408591-79088591 GCF_046119375.1 Phyllobates terribilis
AAAACTTTCATACCCTCGCAGAAATCTCAAACACCTCAACCTATACTCACTCTCTGAATTCCTTCTCCCTCTTACAGACATAAGCTCCTTACATGATACAAATGTTGCTGCCGTTTTATATGACACCACAACAGCTGAAGCCCTCAATTCAATCACCTCCCTCACACATACCAAAGCTCGCACAATCAACAGGCAACCAGGGCACACCAGCCTGCCTACAGAACTGATACGGACCTCCAGGGTTGTTGAGCGGAGATGGAAAAAGTCCCACTCTAACGAGCACTTCATCACATTCAAACAGTTCCTCACTACTTTCAAGTTCACACTCACTGCAGCAAAACAAACTTCTCATCTTTCACATCCTCCTGGTCACACAACCCTAAACAGCTATTCAACACTTTCAATTCTCTCCTCCAACCCCCAGCGCCTCCTCCCTCTCCTCTCATCTCAGCCGAAGACTTTGCCTCATTCTTCAAGCAGAAGATTGATACCATCAGACAAAGCTTTTGCCTAAAGTCCCTACAGGCCCTTCTCATATCTACTCAATCCTCCTCCTCCAAAACCAGCTTCTCTGGCATTATGGAAGATCAGCTTTCCTCCTCACTCTCCAAGTCACACCTCACCACCTGTGAACTTGACCGTATCCTGTCCCACCTCATCCCTAACCTTACTACAGTCTTCATCCCAGCCCTAACCCACCTCTTCATCCTGTCACTAACAACTGGTGTCTTCCCCTCATGCTTCAAACATGCCTTGATCACAACCATCCTCAAAAAACGCTCCCTTGACCCATCCTCTCTCTCTAGCTATCGCCCCATATCACTTCTCCCCTATGCCTCAAAACTACTGGAACAACACATCCATTTTGTGCAGAATTCGCACAGGCGCAGTAAATCAGACCACCACCATCTTTGTGCAGACAGATAGTGGCGGTCACATTAAAACTGCGCATGCGCTCCTCCTGTACAAAAATGGCGGTGGTCAGTGAATCATTCGGCTGATCCCGGCGGCGGCGTGGACCGTGTGTTTGTGATGGTGTTCAACTGGTGGTACAGCGCAAGAGGCTTTGTATGGCGTATACAGTGTGTGTGTGTGTGGTGCGTACGGTGTATACAGAGTGTGTGTGTGGTGGTGCGTACAGCGTATACAGTGTGTGTGTGGTGCGTACAGCATATACAGTGTGTGTGTGTGTGTGTGTGGTACGTACGGCGTATACAGTGTGTGTGTGTGTGTGTGTGTGTGTGGTGCGTATGGCGTATACAGTGTGTGCGTGTGTGGTGCGATGGTGTTCCGCTCGTGGTACCGTGCAAGAGGCTGGTACCACCAGCGGTTTCCATATTGAGACACCCATCACTAGGGTGTCCCAATATGGCGGTCGGCGATCTTCTGCCGCTTGGAATTCTGGAATCCAGACACATCTGGACGGAACAGGATGTGAAGACATTACAAGATAAGTATATATTAGATTGTGCACAAAGTGCGGTAAAATAAGGAAAAAGTGAAGAGTAAATGAACTGACCTGTAAAACAACATGACCAGTGAATAAGTCATTTGATCACTTGGTGGTCTCTGCATTACATTCACAAGTATAGAGATACTCCACAGGAGAAGGTGCCATCACCACCCCTTGTGAGTGTAATGCAGAGACCACCAAGTGATCAAATGACTTATTCACTGGTCATGTTGTTTAACAGGTCAGTTCATTTACTCTTCACTTTTTCCTTATTTTACAGCACTTTGTGCACAATGCAGGTTTACAGTCCCCACGTGGAAATGGGTTGTGCCAACCTAATTGCGTTTCAATGCAATTATTTAACCCCCATTCCAAATTAGGTTTAAAATCAAATTGTACAAACTTCCTGCTTCTTGCAATAAGTCAAACAAAAACAATTTAAATAACTCAACACAACTATAACCCCAACAATAAAGGTGGGACACTGTTTAAAATGGAAACTAAACAAGAACACAATGATGTGGAAATGTATTACAGCTGTATTTTATTCACAATAGAACATAAAACAGATCAGAAGGAGAATGTTAGAAATGTTTCTATTTCATTTGATAAAATTAGCTCATTTAGAAATTGATGACACATCTAAAAAAAGTTGGTCGGGACAGGATTAACAAAAGGCTGGAATAGCAGGTGGTACTAATAAAGGGTCATTTTTCAAATAAATAACCTAGCTGTGTATAAAACAAGCATGTTAGAAAGGCAGAGACTCTCAGAAGTAAAGATGGTCAGAAGTCACCAAGTTGTGAACAACTGCATCTAAAAATTGTAGAACACTATAAGTAAAATGTTCTACAACGTAAAGTTGCAAAGACTTTGAATGTCCCACCATCTACAGTACATAATATCATCAAAAGCTTCAGAGATTCTGGAGAAATCCATGTGCACAAGGAACAAGGCCGACAGTCATTATTGGATGCACGAGATCTACAGCCTTAGGCAGCACTGCATTAAAAACAGTCATGATTAGGTCATGGAAATCACTGCATGGACTCAGGAATGGTTTCAGAAATCATTGTCAGTGAACACGGTTTGCTGTGCAATCCACAAATGCAAGTTTCAGATCTATCATACAGAGAGGAAGCCATATATAGTATCAACACAATCCAGAAACTCTGCCGTCTTCTCTGGGCCAAAGCTCATTTTAAAAAGACTGTGGCAAAATGGAAAACTGTTCTGTCGTCCGAAAAATTGATGAATGAAAATGTGAAATTCTTCATGCAGAGCTCATATGTCATGTCCTGTGGACTAAAGAGGAGAGGGACAATCAAGCTTGTTATCAGCACACAGTTCCTCCATCTCTGATAGTATGAGGCTACAGATCTGACAGTCACTCTGACTCCCCTAACGTCCCTAAATAGGTTACGCACCTATCGCCGAGCAGGAAACCTAATCCCTGACTGCCCCTAGTGATAGGCTCTAGGTAGGGAGGGGACGGGGTGAGCACTAGTCAGCCCCCACTGCAACTAAAGACAAACAGGTAAACAAACAAGGGAAAGACTTGAGAAGACACCAGAGAGATCACGCCAACTATCCTCCAAGGTAACTCCAAGAAGACACTAGCCAACTACTAGTACTTCAAGCCTGGACAGAGGAAATAGAGCTATCACCGGCGACTCTCTGGAGAGACTGAAGGTATTTAACCATCCAGCGAGGGTGTGTCAATTAGCAGCAGAAGGTGGAGGTCACTGCTAGGTCCTAGGGAGAAGGATATCACTACACTACAGAGAAGAGAAGATCAAGAAGGTGCCTGCAGAGCTAAGCAAAATTACCTTCTACAGCTGGTTCCAGAATGACTGTATGTCACACCTGACACACCTGTGACAGGGATGCTCCACAATGGTAGACATGGACCTGTCCCAAATTTTTTGAGATGTGTTGTTGCCATCAATTTCTAAATGAGTTTTTTTTGTTTCAAATTAAATAGAAATATGTCAGATGTTCACATTCTGATCTGTGTTCTACGTTCTATTGTGAGTAAACTATGGCTATAAGAGATTTCCAAATCATTACATTCTTGTTATCTTTACCTTTTACACAGCGTCCAAGCATTTTTTTAAATTATGGTTCTAATACAACAAGTGGTTTCTCCAAATTCACCAGAAAATGCAACATTGACTCCTGTAGTCTCAGAATTAGTAATCCCTTACTGACAAGTGTCTTTAGTACTTAGTAGAGCATCTATGGCTGTTATGACCTGCTTAAAAGATGATGCATAGCCAGACACCAGCTTCTGGAAGTGTTCCTGAGTAATCTTATCTTGTAACTCTAGTGCAATGACCTCCAGTTCACTAGTATTCTTAAGCCCCCGTCTCACATAGCGAGATCGCTAGCGAGATCGCTGCTGTGTCACGGTTTTGGTGACGCAACAGCGACCTCACCAGCGATGTCACTATGTGTAACACTTTGCAGCGATCAGGCCCCTGCTGTGAGGTCGCTGATCGCTGCAAAGTGTCCTGGACCATTTTTTGGTCGTTGCCCTCCCGCTGGTCAGCACACATCGCTGTGTGTGACCAGCGGGAGCAGCGATCAGGCTGGTAACTATGGTAAACATCGGGTTACTAGGGGCACACGCGCACCTAGCAACCCGTTGTTTATCATGGTTATGAGCCTGCTAAAGTGAGCGGTAACCTCCCGCTCACTGTAGCAGAGTGGTAACCATGATAAACAACGGGTTACTAGGAGCGCGTGTGCCCCTAGTAACCCGATGTTTACCATAGTTACCAGCCTGCTCCTGCTTCAGCAGGCTCGTAACCAGGAGCAGGACATCGTGGAAAGATTCTTTCCACGATGTCGCTGCTCCCCTGATCGTTGGTGAGCCTGCCTGTTTGACAGCTCACCAGCGACCACATAGCGACGCAGCAACGATCCCTGACAGGTCGTATCGTTGTCGGGATCGTTGCAGCGTCGCTAAGTGTGACGGGGCCTTTAGGTTGAAAAACAGTGGTCCAAAACTTTAAGAGAAGAGATTATTACCTTATACAAACAGGGAAAACTATAAAAAAAATTATAGCAAAGGCACTGAATGTTTCAACATATGGACGTGGCAAAAAAGCCGTCACTGTCTGCCTGCCACCAGATATCCGAAGAGGCAGGTGGTCAAAAACCCTTGAGTGACTGCATTTGACCTGGTGGAAAAAGACATGGCACTTCTGGAAAGAGGTGGTGCACAAGTAGGATACCAAAGCCCTTCCAGTCTTTGTGGTGGACACCACAGACTCTCACCAGGTGCTGCAGCTCACAGTTTCCAACTATCCAAAGGACTGATGAAGGTCTTGTAGTGACCGACCGAAACGTCTCTATATTTTATTTTTGGATTTTGCCAATGTAAATAAATTTTCTTGTTGAACATGCCAAAAGGAGTGCCAAGTGTCTTTATATTGCAAATGACCTGTTGCAAGATCTGCTGGCAGCAGGTACTGAGGTTTCATTATGTACAGTAAGGTGCATGCTAAACCCTGAAGTTCTCCGTGCTCGAAATATAATATGGACTCCTCTATTGACCCAAAAGCACAAGAAGAGAAGTTTGGGTATTCCATTCTCCTGGGAGCAATGAAACAAACTGAAACTTTTTATGCCTATAGATCAGTGGTATGTCTGGGGTGGATGAATGAAGCATATGTCGATGCCTACAGTGAAGTATGGCAGTGAGTCAAGAATGTCTACAGTGAAGCATGGCAGTGACTTGGTGATGTCTATAGTGAAGCATGGCAGTGAATTAGTGATGTCTACAGTAAAGCATAGCAGTGACTAATTGATGTCTACAGTGAAGCATGACAGTGAGTTGGTGATGTCTATAGTGAAGCATGGCAGTGAATTAGTGATGTCTACAGTAAAGCATGGTAGTGACTAAGTGATGTCTACAGTGAAGCATGACAGTGACTTGGTGATGTCTACAGTGAAGCATGGCAGTGACTTGGTGATGTCTACAGTGAAGCATGGCAGTGACTTGGTGATGTCTACAGTGAAGCATGACAGTGACTTAGTGATGTCTACAGTGAAGCATGACAGTGAGTTGGTGATGTCTACAGTGAAGCATGACAGTGACTTGGTGATGTCTACAGTGAAGCATGACAGTGACTTGGTGATGTCTACAGTGAAGCATGACAGTGAGTTGGTGATGTCTACAGTGAAGCATGACAGTGACTTGGTGATGTCTACAGTGAAGCATGACAGTGACTTGGTGATGTCTACAGTGAAGCATGACAGTGAGTTGGTGATGTCTACAGTGAAGCATGGCAGTGACTTGGTGATGTCTACAGTGAAGCATGACAGTGAGTTGGTGATGTCTACAGTGAAGCATGACAGTGACTTGGTGATGTCTACAGTGAAGCATGACAGTGACTTGGTGATGTCTACAGTGAAGCATGGCAGTGAGTTGGTGATGTCTACAGTGAAGCATGGCAGTGAATTAGTGATGTCTACAGTAAAGCATGGTAGTGACTAATTGATGTCTACAGTGAAGCATGACAGTGACTTGGTGATGTCTACAGTGAAGCATGACAGTGACTTGGTGATGTCTACAGTGAAGCACAGAGTGACTCAGTGATATCTACAGTGAAGCATGACAGTGACTTGGTTATGTCTGCAGTGAAGCATGGCAGTGAATTAGTGATGTCTACAGTAAAGCATGGTAGTGACTAATTGATGTCTACAGTGAAGCATGACAGTGACTTGGTGATGTCTACAGAGAAGCATGACAGTGACTTGGTGATGTCTACAGTGAAGCACAGAGTGACTCAGTGATATCTACAGTGAAGAATGACAGTGACTTGGTGATGTCTACAGTGAAGCATGGCAATGACTTGGTGATGTTTACAGTGAAGCATGGAGTAACTCAGTGATGTCTACAGTGAAGCATTGTAGTGACTTGGTGATGTCTACAGTGAAGCATTGCAGTGACTTGGTGATGTCTACAGTGAAGCATGACAGTGACTTGGTGATGTCTACAGTGAAGCATGACAGTGACTTGGTGATGTCTACAGTGAAGCATGGCAATGACTTGGTGATGTTTACAGTGAAGTACAGAGTAACTCAGTGATGTCTACAGTGAAGCATTGCAGTGACTTGGTGATGTCTACAGTGAAGCATGACAGTGACACAATGATGTCTACAGTAAAGCATGGTGGGGGTTTCATCATGGTCTGGGGCTACTTTGCTTTCTCTGACACAGGAAACCTGCAGTGAGTGGGCAAGATGGATTCAATGAAATATCAGTAAATTCTAGGAGAAGACATCATGTCTTCTGCAAGGAAGCAAAAGCTTGGGCATCATTGGACCTTCCAACAGGACAATGAACCCAAGCATTCCACCAAGTCTTGGTTTCAGAAGAAGTCTTGCAAAATTCCATTGCAGGTGCTTGAGTTGAACCCCCATAGAAAATCGTTGGTATGATTTGAAGAAGGCAACATACAAACTCAAGATTAGTGAAATGGAAGTCACTGACCATGAGGAATATAGTAAGATTTCATAATAGTCAAATATGTCTTTACTAAGTACTAAAGACGCTTGACAAGAAGGGGTGCATAATTCTGAGACTGAGTCAGTAAAAGTGTCATTTTGGGATGAATTTGGTGAAACCACTTGACATATTAGTTGTGTTGAGCTATTTACATTGTTCTTATTCCATTGGTTTATTGCAAATAGCAAAAAGTTTCTACATTTTCTAAATAAACTAAATTTGCAATTGGGGTTAAATAATTTTGATTGCAACTGTATGATCCTTTCCACAATTCAGTAGTAGCCATCAGGCCTCTGTGTATCAGCATGCGTATGTTTTATTTTCGTTTTTTGCTTCCTAACTCAAATACAGTATATGATTTAAAAATGAACGAATGGTTTTCATGAATAGGAAAGTTTGCCAAAAAAAGAAAAATCTCTTCCTATGGATCTCTTCTTTTTTCTATGCAAAGTTCCAATCAGGAGATAAAATATATTTCCTAGAGCTGTCAGAGATTTCATGGACTCTGTAACAATATGTCCTGTCCCAAGAGCAGTATGAATAAAATATATGTATTTAATGTGTTTCCAGTTTCAGAAATATTCTAAAACTGACTCTCGTTCAGCTGTGGATCTGACATTTATGATCATATTTATTCTATTTAAAGTATTTCCAGGAATATGTAAATTTCCTATTGTGAGCCTAAAGACAAAAACAATGGCGTTTCTCCATAGGATACATTTTTAGCAATGAAAAAAAAAATCTGCCATAGAAAGTTTTATCAACAGAGAGTTAATTAACAAACTCTAAATTGTGATAGACATAAAATAAATGAAACAAAGTGTGAAAAACAGTAAAAAATGTAAATTTAAAAATGGAATTTTTTTTTTAAAAAAAAATCCAGTATTTCCTCCTTTACTATCCTCCTTCTCTTATCTGATCATATTTCTCTTATATTGAAATTAAAACTGACAAATATATATTTAAAAAAAATCTATCATATGAGATTTTTCCTCTTCTTCACAATTCTGTGTCTGGCTGCAGAAGGAGCCTCCCCCTATTGCTCTGTCTGCAATAGAAAATAAATAACCCTAAACTTACACCATTGGTTAAAGGGTTTTTTTAGGCACAGAGATTATTAACGCCTATCAGAAATGAAGAAACTTTTTAATTCACTTGCCTTTAAAATGCTTTCTTTTAAAATTTAGAGATTTCCTGTCTGTAATTTGAATGGCTCAGTCAGCAGCTTTGATGTGAGCACTGAATTGTGAACAACGGGGGAGTGACTTGTGATTCTCAGCAAGTTTACAGTGACTGGGGATGTGCGTATAAGGTAGAGCACAGGGACATTGGTGACTTCACACAAAACACATAATGTTAGCTTGATTTGGCCATAGGGAATGATTCTGGGTAGAGATAAGTGGCTCTTTTGAAATTCAAATCTCCAACTTTGTTGAATTTTCCACCAAAATGTGATTTGCGACAAATAAACTTGTGTGAATCTCAGTACTGGAAAGCTTGTAATTGCTCAGAAAAAATGTGTAGAGAGAGAGAGCGATCCCTGCTGACCATAAGTGCTTATACTCTACAGGAGAGAGAGGACCCCACTGACTTTAAGACCTTACACTCTACAGGAGAAAGTGAATGAATGACAGAGAGAGGACCCCACTGGCTGTAAGAGCTTACACTCTACAGGAGAGAGAGAGAGAATCCCGCTGACCATAAGAGCCTGCACTCTATAGGAGAGAGTGAGCGCTAGAGAGAGGTGCCCAGTGAATTTAAGAGCTTACAATTTATAGGAGAGAGAGAGATCCTCGCTGACTATAAAAGTCTACACCCTACGGGAGAAAGTGAGTGAGTGAGAGAGAGAGGACCCCATTGACCTTAAGAGCTTACACTTTACAGGAGAGCAGAGAGGACCCCGCTGACAATAAGAGCTTACAATTTACAGGAGAGATAGAGAGGACCCCGCTGATTATAAGAGCTTACACTCTACAGGAGAGAGAGAGAGGACCACACTGACCATAAGAGCTTACACTCTACAAGAGATAGAGAGGACCCCGCTGACCATAGGAGCTTACACTCTACAGGAGAGAGAGGGGACCCTGCTGATCATAAGAGCTTACACTCTACAGGAGATAGAGAGGACCCCGCTGACCATAGGAGCTTACACTCTAAAGGAGAGAGAGAAAACCCCGCTGACCATAGGAGCTTACACTCTACAGAAGAGAGAGACGACCCCATTGACCATAAGAGCTTACACTTTACAGGAGAGAGAGAGAGAGGACCCTGCTGACCATAAGAGCTTACACTCTACAAGAGAGAGAGGACCCCACTGACCATAGGAGCTTACACTACAGGAGAGAGAGGACCCCGCTAACCATAAGAGCTTACACTCTACAGGAGAGAAACTTACCTGGTTATTCTGAAAACTGAAAATGACTCTGCTGTACAAACTGTGCTCCACTGGGAACTGCTGATCTGTGATGGCCTCGGTACCGACCACCACTGTACAAGGTATGATAATCCGCTAGATGTTATAGCTGCAGGATATTAAAGGGTGGCCAATGTATTAACGCAAAATGGTATGCGTTATGGTATCTCTTTGATGCTTCAGCAGTATGGAAAATGGTGCCAGGCAAGTTCTTTTTTTTTGGGAACCGGAAATCAAATATCAACATTTTCAAATTTGCGTAAAACTTTGAATTTCAGCAAATTCGACTCAAACTCAATTCTCCATGGATTGATCTGCTCATCTCTAGTGCTGAGAGGTCCAGAGTGCTAGATTACATTAATACAAATGACTACATTATATGCTTTATTGCTTCCTAACAGTACACTGAGTGTCAGCACATGTAACATTGTCAGGATTGCACATATTATGTGAACTGGTATGAATGTTAGGAAGGAGAAACTGTGAGGAGTAATTTATACATCTTGAGACTGTATATGAGTCTCTAGATGATGCTTTATTTAGTGTGGGAATGAGTGAGCTGTGGGAAAGATCAGCCTTTCTCTTGGAACATGTAGTCTAAAGGCACAAAAGAAGAGCTGGCAGCAAGTGAAAAACAACAACAAACCTGAAGGGAAGCTAAAAAAAACTAAAATAAATGTAACAGGAGTTTTGGGGACTCATTATAGAGAAAGCCAGATTGTTTCTTCTTATTATTATTATTCTTTTTTGTGTGTGCAGAGAAAACCCCTTAAGGCACTTAGCTTAACCCTCACCTGTCTGGCAAGTAAAAATGGAAAAGATCCAAAAGAATATAACACAAGTTGCTTTTTGCAAGATTGTATGAAACTTTCAAGAAGCACAAAAAAAAAAAAGTGTCGAAGAATGAAAAACACTGGGTCAAGTTCATCATATTTTGACATTTCATTCTAGGTTTAGTGCTTTTCATCCAATTTGTTTCCATATGTACATTACAAGGATATAATGAGATGTTATGAAGAAATTGTTCACCAATTACAATATCGAATTATATCGTTATTGTCTTTTTTTAAAATAATTAACCCTTTGGAGCAAAATCGCATAAATGTATGTCATGGTTTTGCCCTGCACTAAAAGATACAGATGTGTATTACTAATAAAGGCTTTAGGGCTGTGCAGTGAAAATGCCTTTGAGGACACACTGTAGGCATGTTCAGATAGGTGTAAGCTCAGTTTTTGTAACGGTATGTTCACAAGTTACAGAAAATGTGTCGATTTTTGTGCAAATTTTTAGTGGATAATCTGCTGCAGAATACAGTACTAGCATAGTGGATGTGGTGACTTTTCAATCCACAGCATGTTAAAGGGAATGTGCTACCAGGATTTTGACATCTAAAAGCAGCATTATTTAAGGGTAGAGACCCTGATTCCAGTGATGTATCACTGTACTGGGTGATGCACTTTTGATTAAAACTGGTTTTCTCTGCTGCAGATCTACCAGTTCTCTAAATGCTGAGCTCTGTATAACACTTCCCCCACCACTGATTACCACTGAGCAGCATGATGTAGAGACAGAGACCCTGATTCCAGCAATGTGTCATTTACAGGGCCGCTTGCTGCAGTTTTACCTGCTGTAGATCCAACAGTTCTCTGAATGCTGAGCTCTGTATGATCCCACCCACACCACTGATTGGTGGGCCAATCAGTGGAGTGGGGGGTGGGGATATACAGAGCTCAGCATTCAGGAAGCTAGTAACCCTCCACAGACTGTCATGGGCGGATAAAAAAAGAGGACTCTCACCTTCACTTGGTGATTCCTCTGTTCGCAGCACAACTTCCATGACAGCTTCAATGCATCCTAGAATCCTGTGGTTACGTTCTGCCCATGTGATTGATGCATCAAGACTATCATAGCAGACTCGCTGGGAACATAGGAATCCCCATGTGAAGGTGAAGGTCTGACAGTCTGCCTAGAGCAGTGATACATAGTATGCCAGGCCGTACAAAAACTTCTGCTTCATCCCTGTTGCACTTTAGGGCTTTCAGCTCGATTACAGAAATCAGCACAAACCATGTACCGCTGACGGGCCTTGCCCAAGACTGATTATGGCACGAACATGACCCTTATATAAAACTTCTTTCCTGACCACGTGACCGGTCAGTGGCCTTATCCCTCTTATGTGCTCTTTCTGGACGGCTTGGACTGTGGTTTTCCCGACACCATTTTGGATGAGATGTCTCCACAATACACACCCCTAAATCACCTTGATCTGAAGAGTAACAATAAAATGTACATTAATGTGGTAGTCCCAACTTGTCAATTGACCATCTATCCAGAGTAGAGGTGATAATTTGCTGTTTCCTAGGGGTCTGACCTCTGGGACCCGCAGTGATCCCAGAAAAATCGTTAAAATACCATTTTAGAATGCATCGGTTATTACACACCACTGATCTGTTCATTATCTATAGGACATAGATGTACTCAGTCCTATAGACAAAGAAATGGCAAAAGTGCTAAATTTAAATGAGACATTTCTGATAAATGGGGGCACAAAGGTCAGACCCCCAGCAATCAGATGTTGATAGGTGATAACTAGTGATGAGCGAGCATGCTCGTTACTTGAGATTTAAGAGTATGCTCGGGTGTTTCCCGAGTATCTTCAGCGTGCTCGGGTGTTATGTTTGAGTCGAGCTGTGTGCATAATTTGCAACTGTTTGACAGTTTTAATACATTTGAGGAATGCCTGTTTCTTAGGCATTCCTCACATGTATTAAAGCTTTCAAACAGCTGCAAATCATGCACAGAGCCAACTAAAACATAACACCCGAGCATGCTGAAGATACTCAGCGAGCACCTGAGCATGCTCGCCGAAAGGGTTTACAGAACATACTCGCTTATCACTAGTGAAAACTAAAGTCGGGCAGATTCATTTAAAGGGGTTGTTCACTACTTGAACAACCCCTTCTCATTCCTCATGTTTGGTCCCCCTTTAAAATAAAAACTCATCTACGGTGCTGATGCTGTTTCAGCGGTGTCGGCACTCGTGTTCCCAGGACTCACGTGAGGATGACATGTGAGCCCTGCGGCCAATCACTGTCTCCACCTTTGGACAAATCGAACATCAAGAGGAAATCAGAGAGCAGCCGCAGCCCCGACTTTCTGTGGATGTTCAATACATCTGAACTATTATGATCTGCAACATGTACTAAGGTAAGATAGGGGAAAGCTGTCCCTACAGTAAGAATAAGCTGAATCCCTACGATGTAGCGGGCTGCCTGTTCCTAGCGAACAGACCTGCCTTAATCCTCGGCTAGTCTGAACGAAGACCTATAGCATTAAGGGAGGGGTCCCTAAAAGAACTAAGGACTGGGACAAAAATGGGACACCTCCTAAACAGAGAAGTTGTTGCAAAACACAAAAAGACAAACTGACAAAAATGTACTACAAGTCCCAGAAGGACAAAGCGAACTTGACAGAGAAAGGTACCGAAGCACCAGGCTAGAGAAACAGTCAAACACTGAAGTCCAGCACAGCCACAAGGGTGGAGCTGGAATATAAAGGCAGATGGTCACGTGACCACAAAACACAAGATAGAAAAAACAAACAGGAGGGTTCTAACAGTACCCCCTCTTCTATGAGGATCCTCCGGATCCTCCAGGCCCAGGCCTATCTGGAAACCTCCTGTGGAAAGCTTTAACAAGCCTAGGAGCAGAGACATCATCCGTCCTTACCCAGGAGTTGTTTTCGGGACCGAAACCCTTCCAAGAGACAAGATACTGTAATCTCCCTCTATGCCATCTAGAATTCAAGATACGAGAAATTTCATATTCGCCGTCTTCCACCACAGGACGAACTGTGACAGTGGCGTCCCTATCAGATATGTCAGCCTTTTTCAACAAGGACACATGAAACACAGGATTAATCTTCCAGGAAGTAGGGACATCCAACCTAACAGCAGACGAGTTAACAACCTGGAGCACTTTAAATGGACCCACAAACTTAGGACCCAGTTTTTTAGATGGAATCCTCAACCGCAGGTTCTTCGAGGACAACCAAACCATGTCACCCACAGTAAACAAAACCTCCTTACGTTTCCTGTCAAAATAATTCTTGGACTTCTTGTTAGCCTCTTGAAGGTTGCAACGTACATTAGTCCAAACTCTCTCCAAATCATTGGAAAAATTCTCCTCCTCCGGTACCGCCGACCCCAATTTGGAGAACGAACCAAAAGACGGATGTCTCACAGTACAACACAAAAAGGAGAACACCCAGCAGAGGAGGATGTATGATTGTTAAGAGCAAATTCTGCGAGAGGCAGAAACTCAGACCACACCTCTTGATTGTCCGCCACAAAACAACGCAAAAACTGTTCAACATCCTGTTTATTTCTTTCAGGCTGTCCATTAGACTCAGGATGATAACCAGACGAAAATGACAAATGGACTCCCAACCTGTCACAAAAAGCACGCCAAAAGCGAGCCACAAACTGAGGTCCTCTATCAGAAACAATATCCGTGGGAACGCCATGGAGCTTGACAATCTCCTTAACAAACGCCTTAGCGAGTGTCTTGGCGCAGGGCAACTTAATGAATGGAACCAAATGACACCTCTTACTAAAACAGTCCATGACCACCCAGATGACAGTAAAACTCTCAAACACAGGAAGATCAGTAATAAAATCCATAGTGAGATGCGTCCAAGGCACACTAGGAACCTCCAGAGGGCAAAGCAACCCCGCAGCAGGAGTATGTGAAGCCTTTGACCTAGCACACACAGTACACTGACGCACCCACTTGATGACTTCCTTCTGCCATCCAGGCCACCAAAAACTGCGACTGATAAGTCTCTTATCAGTCCTGGATGACCTGCCAACCGAGACTCATGACACTCCACAAACAAATCTCTCCTAAAGGCTCTAGGCATGAACAACCTCCCATGGGGAGTGTTAGATGGGGCATCATCCTGAGCTTTCAGAATCCCATTCTCCAAAATGGAGTCCAATGCCACCACCACAACTCCTTTCTGTAAAATGCTCTCCTCCTCCTCGGCACCGACCGTAGGAGAGAAGCTGCGAGATAAAGCATCGGCTTTAACATTCTTAGTATCAGGGATATAGGTAACAGAAAAATGAAACCGAGAAAAAAAAAGTGCCCACCTAGCTTGACGGGCATTCAATCACTTGGCAGCATCCAGATAGATCAATTCTTATGATCTGTGAAAACCTGAATAGGGAATCTAGCGCCTTCCAAAAAATGACGGCAATGTTCAAACGCAAGTTTAATAGCTAGCAACTCCCGATTACGAACATCATAATTCAATTCAGTTTCCAAATTTTTTTTTGAAAAGAAGGCACAAGGATGTACTCCACCCTTGTTCTCCTGAGACAAAACTGCTCCGACCCCCACCGATGAAGCATCGACCTCGACCAAAAAACGCTTGGTCTCATCAGGCTGCATAAGGATAGGGGCAGAACTGAACCTCTCTTTGAGATACTTAAACACTTCAATGGCCTCAGTAGTCCACTGGGCCGTATTCGCACATTGCCTGGTGAGATCGGTTAGAGGTTTAACAATTACAGAAAAATTCTTAATGAATTTCCTGTAATAATTGGCAAAACCCAAAAATCTCTGTATAGATTTCAAACTAATAGGCCTAGGCCATTCCTGCACAGCCTGAACCTTCACAGGGTCCATCTCAAATCCCTCACTGGAGACAATGTAGCCGAAAAAACTAATTTTCTACACAGCGAACTCACATTTCTCCAGCTTAGCAAAGAGTGAATTATCACTCAATAACTGCAAAATGTAATGCACACGCCCGGGCTGAGTGGTGTGTGGGTGTATATGTAGTGATTCCACTGGACCGTGCCGGAGAGTGAATGCCTGGAGGGGCGTAACTAAGTATCCACCCGATCCGACCAGGGTCGCATGACGGCATACGACGCCAGTGCACCAAGGAGGAACCGAGCAGAGGGACCAGGTGCTACTCCAGGACAGACCTCGGACACGGCTGTTAACCCACACAGGGGAATACAGGAACAGGCAGGTTAGGCTGGCACACAGACTGCTGGGTATAGGCAGACACGGCTGGTATGCAGACTGGCAGATGCTGGTAAGCACGACTGGTATACAGGCAGGGAGGTACTGGCAGGTATGACAGGTTGGAGCACCGAGTGGATAGGACCCAGTACAGACTGGGACTCAGGAACAGAACCGCAGACGCGGTGGACAAACAGCAGAGTGAGGCCGCTCAGAGCGGCGAGCAAGAGCAGAACAAGACGAGACCGCCTGGAGCGGTGAGCGAGAGAAGAGCAGGACAAGGCCGCCTGGAGCGGTGAGCGAGAGAGGAGCAGGACGAGACTGCCGAAGCAGCGAGCAAAGGGTCAGAGCAAAGCGAGACTGCAGGAGCAGCGAGCAAAGGGTCAGAGCAGAGCGAGACTGCTGGAGCAGCGAGCAAAGGGTCAGAGCAGAGCGAGACTGCCGGAGCAGCGAGCAAAGGGTCAGAGCAGAGCGAGACTGCCGGAGCAGCGAGCAAAGGGTCAGAGCAGAGCGAGACTGCCGGAGCAGCGAGGAAAGGGTCAGAACAGAGCGAGACTGTGGGAGCAGCGAGCAAAGGGTCAGAGCAGAGTGAGACTGCCGGAGCAGCG
Source organism: Phyllobates terribilis (assembly GCF_046119375.1). Taxonomy (NCBI): domain Eukaryota; kingdom Metazoa; phylum Chordata; class Amphibia; order Anura; family Dendrobatidae; genus Phyllobates; species Phyllobates terribilis. The sequence goes on from NW_027362762.1 coordinate 78,424,620, forward strand.
AGCAAAGGGTCATAGCACAGCGAGACTGCGGGAGCAGCGAGCAAAGGGTCAGAGCAGAGCGGAAACCGCAGGAGCGGTGAGCAAGGCAGAGCAGGCAAGAACCGCCGGAGCGGTGAGCAAGGCAGAGCAGAGGGGACAGGGCTCTGTTCACACGGAACAGACTGGAAGGGAAAGGCAGAACCAGGTACACACAGGATACTTGCAATGAAGTAGCGAGTGGACTCTAAACTCACAAACGGGAGTACAGGGACAACAAGTAGGAGTTAGGTACGGGATCAGATTCTGCAGGAAAAGGGAAGGTACGGACATAGAGAAAAACAGGTAACAGGCTAGGAGAGTATTCAGACAAGAACAGACACAGCAGCAAGATACCGGAGCGGGTCTAGGTATGCGGCCCCTAGAAGGCGGAACGAAAAGGCTAGGAGCGTTTTCAGACAGGAACAGGCAAGATACAGGAACGGGTCTAGGTATGCGGCCCCTAGAAGGCGGAAAGAACAGGTTAGGAGCGTGTTCACACTGGCCTGGAAATACAGCCTCCAGGATAGGCAGAAGACAACAGGCTAGAAGATAGTTCAGACAGGACACAGTTCAGACACAGGAACTGATACCGCAAGGCAGGAAACATACAGGACCTGGCACATCAGTGACAAGAAGCCAACTGACAGAACACAAGGCTCAGGCATGGATTCCAGGGAGGAGCTGGGTTAAATACCAGGTGACAGACAGCAATAGGCTGAGGACGCACAAGGGGTGTGCCTGCAGCAGCTACAAGAAGCAGGAAGTGATCGGGCGCCGCCCTTAAGCAGCAGAAACAGAGGCAAGCAGACAGCATGGAGGGAAGCCAGGCTAGCAGACTGGACTGGAGATCAAGTGCACACTCTTGCACAGTGGGAGATGGACCACTATGCAAGGACGCCGCCAGGTATGTTACACAAAACTTCACGTACACTCTGCCAATGGAACTCTAGATCTGGTGAGTAAATCAGAATGTCATCCAAATACACAACCACATTCTTACCAATCAAAGGTCTCAGGATGTCATTAATAAGGTTCTGAAACAATGCAGGTGCATTGGTAAGACCAAAAGGCATCACCAGATTCTCAAAATGACCTACCGGAGTGTTAAAAGCAGTTTTCCATTCATCACCCTCCTTCACTCGTAACAAATTGTATGCCCCCCAGAGATCAATTTTGGAGAACCACTTGGCTCCCACTAACTGGTTAAACAAGTCAGGAATTAACGGCAATGGGTAGGAATTGCGTACAGTAATCTTATTAATTTCACGAAAATCCAGACATGGACGTAAACCCCCATCCTTTTTTTAAACAAAGAAAAATCCAACTGCCACAGGCGACTTAGAAGGTCTAATGTGACCAGCAGCCAGGCTAGTCTGTATGTATTCCTCCAAAGCCTTTCTTTCAGGGATAGTCAGATTAAACAAGCGACTCTTGGGAAGAGTAGCTCCCGAAACAAACTCAATGGCGCAATCATAATCTCTATGAGGAGGTAAAACTTGCGACTCCTCCTCCGAAAAAACCCTCCAAAAATCTTGAATAGGTACAGGTAATTCCCCTTTTTCCACAGCCGCAATACGACCATTACAACATTTATCATAGCACTTCGGACTCCAAAACGTAATCACATTAGTAGACCAGTCCAGTAAAGGATTGTGCAGTTTTAACCAAGGCAATCCTAGAACAACAGGAGAGGGTAAATTATCTAAAACATCCAAGTCCAACATTTCTTGGTGAACTCCATTGATAGTGAGGGGAAATGCTGCAACCTTGTGAGTAATACATTTCAAGGGAGTGTTATCAATTGCAATCACAGAAATAGGTGATGACAAAGGTTTGTATTTCAATTTAAGGTTTTCCAAAAACCCTTTATCAATCACATTAAGTGTTGAACCACAATCCACAAATACCTGAAATTCAATCAAATCTCCCTGCAGAGTAGTACTCCCAGAAAGAAATACTCCTGCAGAGCGTAAACAAGCTATACGGGCGTAACTGACCTTTTTTTTTCTTTACTTAAACGACGCTCACAATCCTTAATCAAATGGTCAGCTTTACCACAATAAAGACACAATCCCTCGGCAAACCTCCGGTCTCTTTCCTGAGAGCGGAGTGACTTCGCCCCCACTTCCATCGGTTTTCTGCCGTCAGAGCAGATTTTCTGGGGACATGGACCTGACATTACAGGAGTCTTTACCTCATTGAGCCTGCACATCAGTCTCCTGTCCACACGAACAGCTAACAGCAAGGCATCCTGCAGAGTCTCAGGTGCAGGGAATGCAATTAGCAAAACCTTAACCCTGTCACTCAGACCAGCAAGAAATAAACAGCCATTTGGTGAGCTGCATATCCTGCTACATGTTCACAGACTTGCCAGTGGAAAAGCCAAACTTCACATGCCAGAAATGCAAGCTTGTGTCCCTGTTGGAGGAAAAGTTGCGAAATCTAGAAGAGAGGTTAACTACCTTGAAAATCATTAAGGAAGGTGAAGAGTTCTTAGACAGAGCAGAATTATCTCTTCATGATTCAGAAAGAGAAGAAATTCGAACTGCACCTGAGGAAACAGAGGAATGGAAGCATGTGACCCAGAGAAGCAGGAGGATAGAGGCAGTCAGCACCTATACTGCTCAGGAACCAGTACCAGGCTCTCTCGCAGGAGAACCATGAAGAAATACAGCAAGATAAGACTTTGCCAGCAATGAATAACCTTGTAAGCCCTCAGAATCCTCCTGGATGGAGAAAGAAGAATGTTGTGAAGAAAAAACGGAGCGTGGTGGTCATGGGGGATTCCCTGTTTAAAGGAACAGAGGCCGCTATCTGCAGACCAGACATAACCTCAAGAGAAATGTGCTGTCTTCCAGGAGCAAAAATTAAAGATGTGTCTGACAGGATATCAAGACTCTTCAGACCTACAGATCACTACCCATTCCTGCTAATACATGTAGGGACAAATGACACCGCAAGAAAGGACCTGGAAACCATCTGCAGTGACTTTGAAGACTTAGGCAAGAAAGTGAAAGAATTGGGAGCGCAGGTGGTCTTCTCATCCATCCTCCCAGTGGATGGCCATGGAACAATGAGGTGGAATAAGATTCTACAGGTGAACAACTGGCTACGTCGATGGTGCCGTCAACAAGGATTTGGATTTCTGGATCACGGAATGAATTACATATACGATGGACTACTTGCTAGAGATGGGGTGCACCTTACAAAGACTGGAAAACATGTATTTGGAAGTCGCCTTGCTACACTCATCAGGAGAGCTTTAAACTAGAACAATGTGGGAAGGGAAGCAAAAGGCCAGAAAAAGCCATACAGCTGACAAATACTATTGAGATCTCTGCTACTGGAAGTGGAAAGGAAGAACAAAGACAAAAAAATTTAAATAATAAAAATATGGGAGGAAGAGAAACCAATCACAAACTAAAATGTTTTTATACAAATGCACAAAGCATGGGCAACAAACAAGGAGAATTGGAACTACTAACGCAGGAAAAGAAATATGATGTCATTGGAATCACTGAAACTTGGTGGGACGATACATATGATTGGAATAAAAGGCTAAAAGGATACAACTTATTTGCAAGAAACAGACTTGATACACGAGGAGGAGGTGTCGCATTGTATGATAGAAAAGCATATATCTGCACAGAGATTGAAGCTTCAGAGACTGGGAGTTCTGTGGAAACTGTTTGGGTAAGAATACAAGGAGAGAACAACGGAAAGGGCACCATTGTAGGCATTTACTACAGGCCACCTGGGCAAGCTGAAGATATGGATGAACTCTTTATGTATCAAATGACCAAGTTCTCAAAAAAATATGACGTAGTGGTCATGGGAGATTTCAACTATCCAGACATTTGTTGGGAATCTCTCTCAAGTAAAACTAACAGGTCAAGCAAATTCTTATCCTCTCTTGCTGACAACTTTATCTTCCAAAAGGTAGGGGAGAAAACAAGGGGATCTGCTACTTTGGATCTAATCCTTATAAACAGGGAGGAAATGGTTGAGGAGGTAAAGGTGGCTGGGACCCTAGGAGGCAGCGATCATGCTATTATAGAATTTTGGATAACTAGAGGAGGAAGACATGTGAAGACTCAAACTTCAAGGTTAGATTTTAGAAAGGCAGATTTTAAGAGACTCAGAAAGAGAATAGGAGGGATCCAATGGCTGGATGTCCTTATGGACAAAAATGTCCAGGAAGGATGGGAAATTTTTAAAAATGAGATTCTCAAAGCACAATCGTTAACAATCCCGAAAAGTAGGAAGAATGGGAAGCATTTAAGGAAACCAGGATGGATGAACACAGAACTTAAACACATGCTAAAAAGAAAGAAAGAAATGTTTATTAAATGGAAAGAGGGAGGCATATCTAAAGAAGATTATAATGCAGTCTGCAGATCCTGCAGGGCAAGTATCAGGTTAGCTAAAGCTGACAATGAATTAAGGCTTGCAAGAGATGTCAAAAGCAATAAAAAAGGATTTTGGGGGTATGTCAAAAGTAAAAGAAAAGTCAAAGATGCTATAGGATTTTTACAGGATGAAAATGGAGAAATGGTAAGAGAGGATGTTGAGAAGGCCAAACTTTTTAATTCCTATTTTGCATCTGTTTTCTCTCAGAAAGAAAATGTAACATCAACTGATCTTCACTGTCCTTTTAAAAGAATAGAAGAATCCAAGTTATCTGTAAACAGAAAGATTGTGAGGGAATATTTAGCTAACATAAATGAGTTCAAGTCTCCAGGTCCAGATGAATTACACCCCAGAGTACTGAAGGAGATCGTAGAAGAAATTTTAGAACCACTCTCCATAATCTTTGAAAATTCTTGGAGAACAGGAGAAGTCCCAGAAGACTGGAGAAGAGCAAATGTTGTTCCTATCTTCAAAAAGGGGAAGAAGGTGGACCCAGGGAACTATAGGCCGGTGAGTCTGACTTCTATACCAGGAAAGATCTTTGAACAAATTATTAAACAACATGTATGTAAGTACCTGGATAAGAATGAAGTGATTAACCAGAGTCAGCATGGGTTTGCAACTAACAAGTCATGTCAGACTAACTTAATTTCCTTCTATGACAGAATCACTGACTGGGTGGATCAGGGAAATGCTGTAGATATAGTATATCTTGACTTCAGCAAAGCATTTGACAAAGTATCTCACACCATCCTTATTGAAAAAATGACCAAGTATGCAATGGACCAGGCAACTGTTAGGTGGATTCATAACTGGCTTAGTGATCGGACTCAAAGGGTGGTTGTAAATGGCTTCACATCCAGCTGGATGAATGTCTCAAGTGGGGTACCACAGGGCTCCGTCCTGGACCTGTATTGTTCAACATCTTTATCAATGATTTAGATGAAGGAATTGAGGGTAAACTGATTAAATTTGCTGATGACACAAAGCTAGGAGGGATAGCTAATACTAGAGAAGAGAGAGAGAGGATTCAAAAAGACCTAAATAAACTGGAGCAGTGGGCAGCAACCAACAGAATGGTTTTTAACAGGGAAAATGCAAAGTACTACATCTGGGCAATAAAAATGAAAAAAGCATATACAAAATGGGAGGAATAGAGCTAAGCAACAGTACATGTGAAAAAGACTTAGGTATACTAATAGATCATAGACTGAACATTAGTCAACAGTGTGATGCAGCAGCAAAAAAGGCAAATACAATTCTGGGATGTATTAACAGAAGCATACAGTCTAGATCACGTGAAGTCATTATCGGTCTTTACTCCTCTTTGGTCAGACCTCATCTGGAATACTGTGTACAGTTTTGGGCACCACATTTTAAAAAAGACATAGACAAACTGGAGCAAGTTCAGAGAAGAGCGACCAGAATGGTGACTGGTCTGCAAACCATGTCCTATGAGGAACGGTTGCAGGATTTGGGAATGTTTAGCTTGCAAAAAAGAAGACTGAGAGGAGACTTAATAGCTGTCTACAAATATGTCAAGGGCTGTCACATTGTAGAAGGATCATCTTTATTCTCATTTGCACAAGGAAAGACTAGAAGCAATGGGATGAAACTAAATGGGAGGAGACACAGATTAGATATTAGAAAAAACTTTTTGACAGTTAGGGTGATTAATGAGTGGAACAGGCTGCCACGAGAGGTGGTGAGTTCCCCTTCAATGGACGTCTTCAAACAGAGGCTGGACAGACATCTGTCTGAGATCATTTAGTGAATCCTGCTTTGAGCAGGGGGTTGGACCAGATGACCCAGGAGGTCCCTTCCAACTCTACCATTCTATCATTCTATGATCTCAGCACCGGATCATTCCATTTAATTTCCAAAGCCCATCTCCTGAAGTGTGTGCAATAATTTTCAACATCATCTGACCCCTGATTCAAACGTAAGAGTTCTGCTTCAGCAGATGAGATTCGATCAGGATCGTCATATAATAGCCCCATAGCAGAAAAAAATTCTTCAGCAGACCTTAATCACGGATCATTAGGCTGGAGAGAAAAGGCCAACCCCTGTGGTTCATTGCGCAAAAGTGACAAAATAAAACCAATGCGCTGTGATTCATTCCCAGAGGACCTTGGTCTCAAACGAAAATATAACAAACAAGCATTTTTAAAGGAAAAAAAATCTTGCTGTTTGCCATAAAAAACATCAGGCAGTCCTACCTTTGGTTCGACAAAATGCGCTCCAGAACAGCTACTCACGTGTTGCTGAAGCTCGGCCACCTCCAGAGACAATCCCTACAGGCGTTGAGCCAAATCCTGGATAGAAACCATACTGATCCCCGAATTTCTTTCCTTTTAGTTTTTTGGGCTGGACTTACTATTATGATCTGCAACATGTACTAAGGAAAGATAGGGGAAAGCTGTCCCTACAATAAAACTAAGCTGAATCCCTATGATGTAGCGGGCTGCCTGTTCCTAGCGAACAGACCCGCCTTAGTCCTCGGCTAGTCTGAACGAAGACCTATAGCATTAAGGGAGGGGTCCCTAAAAGAACTAAGGACTGGGACAAAAATGGGACACCTCCTAAACAGAGAAGTTGTTGCAGAACACAAAAAGACAAACTGACAAAAATGTACTACAGGTCCCAGAAGGACCAAGCGAACTTGACAGAGAAAGGCACCGAAGCACAAGGCTAGAGAAACAGTCAAACACTGAAGTCCAGCACAGCCACAAGGGCGGAGCTGGAATATAAAGGCAGATGGTCACGTGACCGCAAAACACAAGATAGAAAAAACAAACAGGAGGGTTCTAACACGAATGTGGGGACAGTGACACCAGCGCTGATTGGGCGCAAGGTTCGTATGACACAACAACCTCATGTGAGCTCTGGGAACGTGAGTGCTGACACTGCTGGAACGGCACCAGCACCGGAGGTGAGTTTAGGTGTTTTTAATGGGGCCAAACATGAGGAATTAGAATGGGTTGTCCTACTAGTGGACAACCCCTTTAATTCTGTTTAATTTGTTTTGCAGGTATTGGTCATTCAATTTTTCAATTGCTCCTCTTCTACTACCCGGCCTCATTCGTCTTTTGGTTATTCCATTGGGGTCCGCTACTCACTAAGCCCCATATGGAACACCATGCACGTCATTGTGGTGTACTACACCTAATGCCACCACGTATTGCCTAGTCAGTGGTGGTACCCAAAGTGAAATCCGGAAAAAAAAAAAGGCGAAAGGGAGGAGAGTCCAGAGTCGGCAGTGTGACCGGTATGTAGAAAGTCATGGAAAAGTGAGTTTAAGAGCTTATTGATTTATTTAACCTGTTCCTAGCTCCAAGAATCCAGAAAAATGGTGGCCGTCTATTTATTATTTTGATGGATATGAGCAAATAGATTCACTCATATCTTTAGAATTGATTTGCTAATCTCTCATGATAACTTGTGAAGTTGTGACAACTCCTTTAACAATATAGAAAAAAAATACTCATATATCTGGAAGTGAAGCCCACTCCATTCCATGCATTAAGGTTATAAAAAAGTAATATTTTACATAAACTAAACTGGACACTTGTAATATTTGAGGTAGTGGTTATCCAACTTGGTGCATAACTTCCCATTAATACATCCACCCTGGGAATTAGATGATTCATTGTCAGATACAGTTTATTCCTTCTTTTCTGCTGATTGTGAGGGGGCTTCCTGCTAATTGATGCGCACTTCTATGGAGGGATAAGGCGCCTCTACCATTTGCTGCTGTTCTAATGATAAGAAAAAAAAAAAAATCATTTGTATTCCACTGAAGCACAGCCGATTGAATATTATGTTTGTGCCGAAATCTGACATACATAATGTATGCAAAATTATGCAAATATTTCAGAGATATTGTTGCAATGTCCAAAAATGGCACTCGTTAACAAAGAGGAAAAGTCAACGTGAAATCTGCATAAAAACACTTTATGAAATTTACATTGTATGAAAGGTTTTGTGTCGAAGGTTTTTTGTTTTTTTAAATAAATGGCTGTAGAAGGATTCTTGTTACTACAAAATATTTAATTACATCCCAACAAAAAGCACTTAAATAAAGCGCGCATCCGATCCGTAAAATGTTTCTTAGAATTGAATGAATTTTTTTAAATTAAAATTTTCCAGCTGCACCAAATTTTTCAATATTTTTTTAAATTTAAGGTGAACCAATTCGCCAATCGCAAGTGCTCAAATTGGCTTGAAAAGATGTGTGTAACACTCTGAGGTCTTCTATGACTGTATACAAATATTTTGTTTCAAGCTCCTTCAGGCAAACAGCCTTAGTAACGTCAAAGTGACCTCAAAATATATGGGTAAATGAATGGCAACTGTCCTTCTCTGCTTTGCTTTCACACACTATCTGTACAGTTTATTCAGTATCTCTATTGCTAAGTTGTGACGTTCTCTCTATATCCATATTCACCACAAAATGGCAGCTGCATTCCTTGCCTCTGCTTTTATACAGACTATGATAGTCCCTGCTGATTGATTGGCTGTGCTATAGCATGTGATGTAATAGCTGGAATAATAAAATTAATAATAAATATCAATAATAATATTGGAAGCCCGCCCAGGCAAGGTCATGTGATCCTTCTCCGGCTTATGTAATCTTCTGCTGTGTGTAAAATAGTGGCAATCAATTTAGACAATTTGCACAAATCGATTTACAAATTGATTGAATTTTGCCAGAAAATGCATAAAAATTCAAAACAAAATTGATTTGCAAGTAATCAATTCACTCATCTCTAATATTTGTAGTAAAATTCAAGCACGTACTCTTACATAAAAAAAAAAAAAAAATTAAAAAATAAATAAAATTCCATCAGTAATAATCCAATCGGCTCTGACAGTGCCACATTATATAGAGAAGTGCCCTGTTGAGAGGAGTAATAACAACACCCAATTAAGATGTCATTCATACTTTTCCAGGAGGAATAGCAGAGAATCGGCACAATGCAGAGTTCTAAGATAGATCTATAATAGATATTTCATGGTAAATAAATACAAATATTTTCATAAGCTGACATCTCAGGAAATGAGTCAGACCATCTTAAAGGGAATCTGTTACTAGGTTTTTGCACCTTCATCATAGAGCAGCATAATGTACAGGCAGAGGCCCTGATTCCAGTGATCTGTCACTTACTGAGCTGCTTGCTGGAGTTTTGATAAAATCCCTGTTTTCTCTACTGCAGATCTTGCAGTTCTCTGAATGCTGATCTCTGTATAACCAAGCCCACACCACTGATTGGCAGCTTTCTGTGTACACTGTGCATAGGCAGAAAGCTGCCAATCAGTGATGTGGGAGTGGTTAAACAGAGCTCATGAATATGGAGGACTACCTGGCAGCAGGTTTACTAGTCCTCTAGCAATAATCACCTGCTGATAAAACAGAGATTGTATCATAACTGCAGCCCAGTAAGTGACACATTGTTGGAATCAGGGTCTCAGCCCCTATATCATGTTGCTCTTTGCTCAAGAGCCTGGTGGGAAATATAATGACACAGGTCTTTTTTTTCTGCTGTGCTATGCCAACTTACCTAGCAGTGTTGTAGGGCACAGACTAAGCTCTCATCTCTTGTAAGTGACACTAAGTATGACGCTTAAAGGGAAAATATATATTATTTTCTACTATGTAAAACCAATAGTGAAACATATTTATTTTTTTCTGATCTGATTTTATCTTCTGACTGTTGATTTTTTTAGTCTAATTTCTTTTTATGATTATGGGGGCGGAATCTAGGAATATTTGGACAGTCGCTTCTTGATTTCAGCTCTGCAGGCTGCTATTTTGGATTTAAAATGAAACCACTGAGATGCAATTGAAGTGGACACTTTCAGGTTTAATTGAAGGAGGTGAATTAAAACGTTTAGGAATTGCAACCATTTTTCTATAAAACCTCCTCATTTCAGGGGCTCAAAAATAATTGGACTAAAGAAATCCGCCTGTAAAAGACATGTGCACATTGCCCCAGGAGGAGCATTTCCCGAAGTGGATTCCACTAGAAAACTCATTATTTATGATGGGCTCAAAATACTATACATGTAGTCATAGCCTATGTTCACACTGAGTTTCTTTTAGACATTTTTGAACAGAAACTCCTCAAAAACTGCTTCAAAAATGCTTGAAAAACTCTTCCAATTTATTTTTATGGCAAATCCATTTTGCTGCTTTCAATTTTTTTTTCCTTAAAGAGAATATGTCAGCAGGTTTTTGCTGTGCAATCTGAGGATAGGATGAGGTAGGGGTTAAACACAGATTTCAACGATGTATCACTTATCAGGCTGTGTGCTGTTGTTTACTGACAATGAAGGTTTTATCACCAGGGAATTATCATTGTCTGGACTACATTGCATGCACTTGCTAGGCCAACTCCGCCCCTTCCTGTGATGAGCAGCTCACTGTCAATGTGCATAGATTGCCTGCTGTGGGCGGGATTAGCTTTCTCAGCTCTGCTTCATGCTGCATCTTAGAACTCTGATTGTGTCACAACTGCTGCACCCAGTAAACTGAGTAATACATCATTGGAATCAGGGTCTCTTTTTCTACATCAAGCTTCTTAAAGATAAGGTAGCAAAAACCTGCTGACAGATTCCCTTAAGAGGTTTAAAAAAAAACTCCCGAGGGAAAAAAGAAAGTGTATGTCACTTCTTCGAGGAATCCTCTCTCCAAACTAAGTACTGTCCAATGGAAAGATTGTAAAAAAACACAGAATAAAACTCTCCGAAAACTTTTCAAAACTGCTTCAGGAAAAATAAAACTCCCTTAAAAAGTAGAGTTTTCTGAAGTGGTTCTGCTTGAAAATTTATGTTTTTTGAACTCCTAAAAAAAGCTCAGTGTGAATAGTGCCTTAGGCTCCTGAGCACGCAATCAGAAAGTAGAAAATTAGATACTAGATAACTTCATACATTGACTTTTTTATGCTGCATATAGATGTTTGGGAAATTATTTTCAATTACAGAGGAAAGTCACTTGGGACCACCATATATTTTTTCAAGCATGAATAGTCCATGGTAACAAACTTTACGTACCACAAAACCTCAAAATTTTTTTAGAACTCAGTACAACTGACAGTATGTTCAAATAATAGTTTTCCTTACAGATACAAAGTCACAGCTTCAATTCATTCTAAGAGAAAGAAAAAATTCCCTGTTCTCTGACATAAAGCCAGCACCATAGGGAGCATTACTTCAATCACTGTATTTACCCTATAGACAGCTCTGTGACTACCATACTAAGTTCTGGACACTGGAGTTCAAGTCAACTGAAATGAACATTTTTTTTCTCCCAAAACTGAAGAATATACAGTACATTACTTACTGAAACAATTGGAAGAAAACTGGGTTGTTTTTTTTAAGATATATTCCCGTAGTCTCAGTAAATATGCATTTAATTTCATAAAAATATGCTCTCCTCCAAAACTTAGCTGTGATGTATAGTCAGGAAATAGTCAGTTTTTCTGTTTGCAATTCCTCTTAAAAATTGGGATAAAAAGGGATCAGAAAGTCATAAGTAAGCCAAAATGGTAATGATAAAAATTACAGCTTTGAATGCAAAAAATAAGCCCAGCTACAACTCCAGCAACAGTAAAATTAAAAAGTTATAGCCCTTGAAAGGTGAGGAGGAAAAATTCAAAGTGAAGAGAGGCCCACAGTATAAACCCAAAACTGTCCCTGAATAACGCCAAATAGCAACTGAATACCTGCCCCATTCTTAAAGAGGTTGTCCACTACTTTTTCATTGACGATCTATCCACCCCTGCCGATCAGCTGTTATTGGTGTCGGTGGCAGCCGAGGCTTGGTATCCACCTCCTATTCAAATCAATAGAAGACGGATGTGCAGTACCGTCTTCTATGCAAGGCCTCTTAATGCATGGCCATCTCTTAATGCATGGCCATCTCTTAATGCATGGCCGTCTCTTAATGCATGGCCGTCTCTTTAGCAGCAGCGGCCATGCATTCTTTGTAGCAGTGCAGATCAGGGGAGAACGTACCATTGGTGCAACCTGTCCAGCCGCATAGGGGCCCAAAAGATAAAAGGACCACATCCATCTGGAAGGAAGGAATTTTTTTCCCCAATGTGGAGCTTAGTGTTTGCCACATGTTTTTTTTTTGCCTGCCTCTGGATCAACATGTTAGGCTATGGGTTGAACTAGATGGACTTAGTCTTCCTTCAACCTTAAAAACGATGTTACTATGTTACCTCCAAAGAAGGTGAATTTTTGTATTATGATGAGTTATTGGACTACAAACAGCCCATATATTGTTCTTGCATAGGGGCCTCTTATGTCTGTGGCTCAGATTACACACCCTTAAAGCTGACGCTGAGTGAGAATAATGCATTTATCTGCATCAATCTATTATAAACTTCATCAAAACTTGTATGTGTGACGCGCCCCCTGGGCCGTGGTGTACTCCGTAGCCATGCCGGTCGGTGCTGGGGATGTCATGGTGGCAGTGACCCGGTCCGTGACCCAGGGCGGTCAATTAAAGGCAATGTAAAAGGGGAATAAAATTTTTAGAGATAATGTTCGTGACGCCACCTGTGGTATGCGGCTATATGGAGCTGCCGCTGCGGTGCAGATCCTCTGGAGCTGATGGTGACGCAGCAGAGTTGGTTCAGCTCTCCACAGGCAGAGCTTAGCTCCAGGGAAGGATATAGTGATGTTATGAGGTAGATGTTGTTGGTGCAGTATAGTGCAGGGCTGGTGATGGCGCAGCAATAATTCCAGGACACAGTGGGGTGCAGTCTTCAAGGTTTTACTCACAGTTGTTAAGTTCCTCAGGTTACACTTTCCGGATTACAACCACCCATGTCGTCCTGTATTCACCAAGGAAGGGGTTTCGAAGCTCTCAAGTATCTCAGGAGTACTTAAACAGCACCCCATTCTATTTTCCTTTTTGGTCGTCTTCCCTGGGCTGACTCTCACCCTCCTGCCCTGCGCCTCACAATCAGTGTCCCAAGCCAGTAGCCTCGGGTCTTGTCGGGTGACGTGCAGTCCCCTGGACTCTACGCGGCCATCTTTTTGGCGATGTAATTGTGGTGGTTGGCAGCTGCACCTCGCAAGTACTAGCTGAGCCTGATTATTCTCCACTAGTTTAGGGGTCGGTCCCCTCTGCGGCCTGATCCCTCCACGTCCGTGTAGATTCAGGCGCACGGGTGGCTTCCTGCTCTCACCGTGCCCCTGGGATCCCCTCTGTCTTCCTCTGGAGCCTTCCCTCTGCTCCCATCCTCTCTCACTCTCTCTCCTGGGCCTCTCAGACTAGGCCTGCTCTCCTCTCAACTCCTGCTCCAAGCAGCCAGGAGCCTGGACCTCCTACACTGCTCTCCTGAGCAGGACTCACTGTTTCAAGATGATTCCCTTTCTTCTTATACTCCTTCTGACGGTGCTCCCCTGAGCTGCTTCCTCCACCCACACCCCACTACATGGTTCCCCCTCTCTTGGTTTCCCCCCTTCCAACCAGGGACAGAGCTCAGCAGTGGATTCGTGCATCTTGCCCCTCCTGCTGGTCTGGAATGGTGTAGTGTTGGATGCAGGTGGGTGGGTCCCGGGCAGTACTCCCTCCTTTCCTGAGCGTGGGGTACCACACCTCTGGGTGAGATGCAGTACCTCTGTGGTGACTGAACCCGCAGAGGCGCCACATATGCACAGATTGTAAAGAAATATTAACGTATATATAAAAAATTTTTTTTATAACTTGTGCAATATCCATTTAATCCACTAGGGGCAGACCACATCTTTTTTTTTTGTTACAATGCTTATCTAATAGACATATATTACAAAATTCTTCCACTATTTGGCGCAGTTTTCCGCGCCATGAGCTGAAACCATCATAGTTTTATCTATTACCATGTTTTAATCTGGTATTTAATATTCATATTATTCATACCTACAGTGTGGAGCTGACTTTATAGCTTATGGTGAATAACCACTTAGCTCCCATTTCCATTCCAGTTAACGCCTGTTTGATAGCTTTCTCTTAGAATAAATCAGAACAATACAAATGTACTCTAATGGAAAAGGCATACGTATTAGTGTGAAAAATGCAATGTGAAGCCGTAGGTGTTCTCAATGGAGGAATCAGTGCACTGCATTATTAATATTATCTGTAGCTTTCAGCACTGGTTTATTCTCGGTCTGGCAAGCTGCTGATAAAATACTCATTGGTGTGTACTCTGTCTATCCATGCAATTCTGAGAGTGCACAACATTCTATTCCAAATGTCAGCCCCTAACAGAAAAAGAAAATGTGTGTGATATTTAGAAGGCTCGTCTGTTCATTTCTGACTATTACCGGTAAGTAAAAGCGTATATCAACGGAAAAATAAAAATCTTATATAACGAGATCAAAACGATGTGAAACTTTGGTAAATTCTCTTGTAGACTCATCGGTTTGGATGTAAAAGGTTCACTTCATAATGAATCTGCCGATATAAAAGCAAGTGGGTCACTGCTACGGTGTTGCTCTACCTTGGATGGAATCTTCCAGTAGGATCAACCCTCCTAAGTCGTCTATATGGGCATGTAGGTCATAAGAAGATGAATAAAATGATACCTTGATATCTGTGATCTGATGTCTTATTCCCGAGAAACCAACATTTTTCTTATATGCAAATGAGCTGTTAAGATCTATGGGCCGGACATAGATCTCCCTTAGAATCTGCTTTTGGAGATTATTGCAAATGAAAGGGGGAGTTACCAGTGTGAGACATGTAATGACTGACAGTCTGCTCTCCTGATCTACATGTCTCACACTGGTAACACCTCCTTTCATTTACAATAAGCTCTGGAGGCAGATTCTAAGGGAGATCTATGTCCGGCCCATAGATCTTAACAGTTAATTTGCATATTAAGAAAAAAAGTGGATTTCTCTGGAATAAGATATCGAATCGCAGATATCAAGGTCAGGAAAGTGTAAAACATTGCCAAGGATACCTATTTTGGTGTTATCTCATGCTCCATTGGGTCGAAATCCATCATTTAATCTTATGCAAATTTGATTCGTAAGTGCATTAAATGATGCTCTCTCTTGCAGTTTATGGCTCCTCCTTGCTTTTTGCTACTGGTGCCACCCCTTGTTTCTTGATTGACACCGGAGAGCAAAGGTGATGTCGTGCAGCAGAGCTTCTGTCTAAGCGATCAATAAGTGAAGGATGACAATGATGAGGAGAAGCGAACATGAGCCAAAGATTGCAAGTGTGTATTATATGCCCACTAGTGCACTTCCAAACCTGAATTAGTATATGAATGAAATATAATTTTCAGTGAAAAGCTGCATCAGATAGTGCAGATATAGGTATCCTTACAATATACAATGCCTTACTGCAATATCTCTGCTTGCCTCGGACAAATGTCACCCACAAATATCTTCTAAAATTCCCAGGATCCCCTACTTTTGCTCTGTAGTACCTGTCAGGTCCAGCGTTAATAAAAAACCCACTGATATGAATAAATGTTGTTTAATGCTTAATTTCTCCATGTGGTGGCGCTGGCTTCCCTTACAGATAATAGGTGTTCGATGTGTGTCCATTTTGGGCATTTTGTGATCATCCTGTTGTCAAAGGAGTCCGTTGAACAGGACCAAGAATAGCAGGCATTGGAAAGTATATTAGCTTCTGGTCTGGGGTTTGGGTGAGTTTTTCTTGTCTGGTCTGGAATCTGATAATTAAGGGGTATGGTCTAGGGGTCTAATATTTTAAGGGTATGGTCTCAGGTCTGCTAATTTAGGTGTCTGAGGCATGATAATTTAGAAGTCTAGTTCAGGGTCCGGTAATTTGGGGGTCTTGTCCATGGTTTGATCATCCATGGGTTTGGATTGGATAATGAAAAATTAAGGGGTCTAGGATCCTCATAATTTAGGACTTGGTCTGGGGTCTTAATTCATTTTTGGGTCTTGCCTGGGATCTGATGATTTAGGGTTTGGTTTGACTTCTGTTGAATTTTGATGACTGTTCTGGGAGCTAAATCAATCTTGGAGCGTAATCTGAGGTCTCAATGAATTTTATCGTCTTGGTTGTTAATTTTGCGCTATGGATTATTTTTTATTTTAAATTAATTTAGGAATATCGTTTGTGGTCTGCAAATGTATGTATGTAATAACTATCTATCTATGTATCGGAAAATAGAAGCAGCACTGACCCAGCACAGTCTAAGTGTGCAAATCCAATAAGGAGGAGTGCTGCTGTTTCTTGGATATTATCTAACCTACAGGTGCATCTCACAAAATTAGAATATCGTCAAAAAGTTAATTCATTTCAGTTCTTCAATACAAAAAGCGAAACTCATATATTATGTAGAGTCATTACGCACAGAGTGATCTATTTCAAGTGTTTATTTCTGTTAATGTTGATGATTATGGCTTGCAGCCAATGAAAACACAAAGGTCATTATCTCAGTAAATTAAAATAATTAACAAAAAACACCTGCAAAGGCTTCCGAAGCGTTTAAAAAGGTCCCTTAGTCTGTTTCAGTAAGCTCCACAATCATGGGGAAGACTGCTGACTTGACAGATGTCTAGAAGGCAGTCATTGACCCACTCCGCAAGGTCCCAGAGTTCCAATGTTCATTTGGAAATCATGTCCCAGAGTCTGGAGAAAGAGTGGAGAGGCCACAATCCAAGCTGCTTGAGGTCTAGTGTGAAGTTTCCACAATCAGTGATGGCTTGGGGAGCCATGTCATCTGCTGGTGTAGGTCCACTGTGTTTTATCAAGACCAAAGTCAGTGCAGCCGTCTACCAGGACATTTTAGAGCACTTCATGCTTCCATCTGCCTACAAGCTGTTTGGAGATGGAAATGTCATTCTTCAGCAGGACTTGGCCCCTGTCCACACTGCCAAAAGTACCAATACCTGGTTTACACACAACAGTATCACTGTGCTTGATTGGCCAGCAAACTCGCCTGACCTTAACCCCATAGAGAATCTATTATAGAGAATCTATGGGGTATTGTCAAGAGGAAGATGAGAGACACCAGACCCAACAAAGCAGACGAGCTGAAGGCTGCTATCAAAGCCACCTGGGCTAATTTAGTGAGGAGCACCTGTATCTTTTATGTATTACGGAGATTACACTAAAACTTTTGCCTCCTGTTATGTACTTGGTGACATATATGGAGCATTAATAATATGTTATATTCATCCTTTTTGTTTTTTTACTAGTGATTATTGCTTTCTTTTTGAGTTCATATCTAGGACTAGTGATGACTTCACTTCGAGGTCAAAATACTTTGAATACAATGACTATTTGCAGGAATTATTTTAAGCAAACCATTACAATCTGGACACTAGATATAGGGAAGAAGTAAACAGATTTTTGGCGTCCGACGGGACCTCACACAGGTTTTAAAGTGCTTTTAAATGACCGCGAGAAAACCAAAAGCTAAACTGACACATGGACTTTGGCTTCCTTCAGTCATGGCCTCCTGCTGCTGTCCTGGTACCCAACAGTTGTCTAATGTAAGACCTATTGTAGATCTGAAATTGGAAATCTCTACTCGTGTCACTAAATGGCCATTTTCTAGCAATTTCCAATCTTTTCTACAAACATAAAACCTGATACATCTTTGTTAAAGGTAAAATATGATTAAAAGTCCAGATTGAATTCCCAAATTATCATCACATTTCCTACCATTTGACTTCAAAGTACAATCATTCCCTTCTCCTTATGCTAATGTGCTGCCAGTTTATAGTCTAATCACTTGCACTTCATTTCTAAAATCTCGCGCAGCTGGAAAATCCCTTGTAGCGTCCATCGAACATGATGTAAAATAAGAGCCAAAACCATGATCAAACCAGTATTAAGTGCGAGGGCAATCAACGATTGAAGCATGTTGGAGTTTAGCAGCTGCTGTGTGTTCTACAACTGGACGTGATGCTGAGCGGTTGACTTATATGGAACATGACAGAGGATATAGTGCTCACATATGGAGCTAGATCAATGGGAAGTCTGAACTAAAAGCCACAGGCATGCAGGACTCTTAAAAACAGCTGACCGGAGCAATTAAAGGCAAAACTCAGAGCCTGAAAATAACAAAAATGTCACCAGTATTGGCTATGCAACACTGAAGGCAAATCACATTATTGTAAGAAATGAGCAGATACTGCTTGTTACGTTTTATAAAAATATATTAAAGTGTAACTATCATCACTCTTAAGGCAGCTGTAGATGTGTATTAGGTGCCCAATCTGCAGAGTTTATTCTTACTTTTGTAAATGTACATTTTCTCTCTACATGCTGAGTGAGCATTATGTGTGCACTGAGCCAATCAGACCTCTATCTCTCTCTTGCTGCTGCTCCTCCTCCTCTATCACAGCAAACAGTTTCCCCGCATAAAGAGGGAAATTGACACTGGATCCTCCACTCTCACAGCAAACTCTCAGTAAGAGAAAGGGAAGATGGAAGGATATAGAGGAGAGAGAGAAAGAAACTGCATCCTCTTCTTTCACAAAAAGCCTTCTCCCAGAGTGAGAGATAATATGAAACTGCCTCCTCCCCTCTCACAGCAAACATTTTACTAGAGAAAGAAACTGAAACTGCAGTTTTCTAGAGAGAGAAAGAGAAACTGAAACTGTATCCTCCTCCTCTCCTCTCACAGCAAGCATTCTCTCTGAAAGAGAGAGGAAAGAGAGAGTGGAGAGGTAGAGAGAGATAAACCAATTCATTCCTTCTCACAAAGAGAGAGAGAAACGGAATGAGAGAGAGAGACTGTATCCTTCCCTCTGGCAGCAGAGAGAAACTGAAACCTCCCCACGGTTTTATAGAGAGAAACTGAATCCTCCCCACAGTTTTATAGAGAGAGAGAAACTGAAACTGAATCCTCCCCACAGTTTTATAGAGAGAGAGAAACTGAAACTGAATCCTCCCCACAGTTTTATAGAGAGAGAGAAACTGAAACTGTATCCTTCCCTCTTGCAGCAGTTTTATAGAGAGAAGCGGAAACTGTATCTTCCCCACAGTTTTATAGAGAGAGAGAGAAACTGAAACTGTATCCTCCCCACAGTTTTATAGAGAGAGAGAGAGAAACTGAAACTGTATCCTCCCACAGTTTTATAGAGAGAGAAACTGAAACTGTATCCTCCCACAGTTTTATAGAGAGAGAAACTGAAACTTTATCCTCCCCTTTGACAACAGTTTTATAGAGAGAGAGAGAAACTGAAACTGTATCCTCCCTCTGGCAGCAGTTTTATAGAGAGAGAGAACATATACACAGTGCCTGCAGGTGAACTGTGAACTCTGCAGGAATATGAGCAAGATGCTACATTCCCCCTCAAAACTACACCGCGTGCAGAATTATTAGGCAAATGCGTATTTTGATCACGTTGATACTTTTTATACATGTTGTTCTACTCCAAGCTGCATAGGCTTGAGAGCCAACTACCAATTAAGTAAATCTGGTGATGTGCATCTCTGTAATGAGGAGGGGTGTTGACTAATGACATCAACACCCTATATAAGGTGTGCTTAATTATTAGGCAACTTCCTTTCCTTTGGCAAAATGGATCAGAAGAGAGATTTGACGGGCTCTGAAAAGTCCAAAATTGTGAGATGTCTTGCAGATGGATGCAGCAGTCTTGAAATTTCCAAACTTTTGAAGCGTGATCACCGAACAATCAAGCGTTTCATGGCAACTAGCCAACAGGGTCGCAAGAAGCGTGTTGGCCAAAAAAAGGCACAAAATAACTGCCCATGAATTGAGGAAAATCAAGTGTGAAGCTGCCAAGATGCCATTCGCCACCAGTTTTGCCATATTTCAGAGCTGCAACGTTACTGGAGTATCAAAAAGCACAAGGTGTGCGATATTCAGGGACATGGCCAAGGTAAGGAAGGCTGAAAAACGACCACCTTTGAACAAGAAACAAAAGATAAAACGTCAAGAATGGGTCAAGAAATATCTTAAGACTGATTTTTCAAAGGTTTTATGGACTGATGAAATGAGAGTGACTCTTGATGGGCCAGATGGATGGGCCAGAGGCTGGATCAGTAAAGGGCAGAGAGCTCCACTCCGACTCAGACGCCAGCAAGGTGGAGGTGGGGTACTGGTATGGGCTGGTACCATCAAAGATGAACTTGTGGGACCTTTTCGGGTTGAGGATGGAGTGAAGCTCAACTCCCAGACCTACTGCCAGTTTCTGGAAGACAACTTCTTCAAGCAGTGGTACAGGAAGAAGTCGGTATCGTTCAAGAAAAACATGATTTTCATGCAGGACAATGCTCCATGACATGCATCCAACTACTCCACAGCGTGGCTGGCCAGTAAAGGTCTAAAAGAAGAAAAAATAATGACATGGCCCCCTTGTTCACCTGATCTGTGGTCCATCATAAAATGTGAGATCTACAGGGAGGGAAAACAGTACACCTCTCGGAACAGTGTCTGGGTGTGTGGTGGCTGCTGCACGCAATGTTGATCGAAAACAGATCAAGCAACTGACAGAATCTATGGATGGAAGGCTGCTGAGTGTCATCATAAAGAAAGGTGGCTATATTGATCACTAATTTTTTTGATTTTTGTTTTTGCATGTCAGAAATGTTTATTTCAAAATTTTGTGCACTGATATTGGTTTACCTGGTGAAAATAAACAAGTGAGATGGGATTATATTTGGTTTTTATTAAGTTGCCTAATAATTCTGCACCGTAATAGTTACCTGCATAAACAGATATCCTCCTAAGATAGCCAAATCTAAAAAAAAAAAACACTCCAACTTCCAAAAATATTAAGCTTGGATATTTATGAGTCTTTTGGGTTGATTGAGAACATAGTTGTTGATCAATAATAAAAATAATCCTCTAAAATACAACTTGCCTAATAATTCTGCACATAGTGTACACTATACTGCAAAAGTACATGGATATCTTTCAAATTGTTAGGTTCAGATTACATGTCACGTTCTTGTAAAGGTGTGTCCGAGACAAGCACGCTCTGCCTTACTTTTGCTTTTTGTGTACTTTAGGTGTATCGAACAGTTTGTGTATAATCTTGTAAATAATATGATGTGTACAGTTTTATGACTATTTTATATGTGGATGACTCAAAAGTATTGTATTGAGTATAGGGACAGTTTAAGAATAGGGAATTATGACTTAGGTAAAGGAATAGGATAAAGTGTTAGATATAAGTGGAAGCATTTCTGGGTTAGGGCAGATGGAGGTTAATGCAGAGTTAAGATAGTGAGAGAATTATTATTAATTATTATTATTATTAGAGAATAGATAAAAGGCAGTGGGCTGATCAGCACAGAAGAGTACGGGACTATTGGAAGTAGCATGCGGGTGGTTGTCACTAATTTCAGCTGTTCTTCCCAGGATATCCTATGCCTACGGCCCGAATTAGGTACGAAATCGAGTGCCTTACTCATCTTCCAAAAGGGGAAGTCGGATGGGAAACCATGTCAGAAAAGTGGTTCAGAAAGCATGGGAGCTGCAGGGCTGGATAGAACGTCTCAGGGGCTATAGGTGCCAGAAAGCGATAGGAGAGCTCAGGCTGAACAAGTGGAAACGTACTGTGCTATAACTGCTATTAAATACCAGATGTTAAGTCAAGTTTAACTGTTTAAAAAGGACAAAGTGTCAGCTGGTGACTGTGTGGCTGCATCTGGATCCGAAATCATGGAGCAGGCGTAGTCCTCTGGACCAAAAGCGAGTGTTATCCACTTTACACAGACCACACGACAGACGGGACATTATTTACTTGTGGGATGCCAGGGAATGGGAGAATAACAGCCCCTCGCCCATGACTACCACCCTGGGCATCTTACATGCTTTCCAAACAAGTGCATTAAATTGAGCACACTGTCATGCAATTTCTTAGGAGCGCAGCAATGTTACATATGACCACTATGAAAACACAGGGAACCACATAATATAGAGACAACTGGAGAGGGGACCAGTAAATCAGTGCCAGACCCTAACCACAACAAAGCCAACTCAAAGATATAACAGGAGAAAAACATGAGTATCATGGCATAAGATAAATTTTATTAAAGAGTAATAATATTAGAATCATAATAGTACAAAATTCATAATGCAAAGAACGGGACATGGAATAAAATGAGTCAGGTCCGGCAACAACGTGCCCAATCCAGAGGGGCCCCAGTGTATCCCAATAAATAAATTGCTATCCATTGATAGCCCCAAACAACCTTAGTAGGGAATACAATTGTAATAAGTATCAAGTGACAGAGGCAATACCAACAGGAACTCACCACAGAACTGGGGAGCCCGAGAGGTAGGGCAGGGTGTCACATGGGGGCTGCAGACATGAGAGATCGCACCCCAATGCGCGTTTCACCTGGAAACAACAAGGCTTTATCAAGAGGAGCGTTGTCACTGGACCTGACTCATTTTATTCCATGTCCTGTTCTTTGCATTATGAATTTTGCGCTATTACGATTCTAATATTATTGCTCTTTAATAAAATGTATCTTATGCCATGATACTCATGTTTTTCTCCTGTTATACATATATACATATGACCACTATGGTATGAAACAACGGGAGTGGCTGCACAAGGCTCAGATGAACATCTTTTGGATCAATTTGAAGAGCTTAATGCAAAACCAAATCCTATCATTCAACATCAGTGTATGACATCACAAATGCTCTTTTGACTAAATGGGTATAAATACACCCAGACACGCTCCAAAATCTTCCCTGCAGAGTGGAGGCTGTTATGATTCTGAAAAGGGACCAAACTCAATATTAAGACCGATGATTTTGTAAAGGGAAGGCTAATTTGCTCATATACAATGCCTGAGGTCTTGTGTGCACATACTTTTAGCTATATAGTTACAGTACAAGGATAATACACACAAGGATGTCACTGTACAGGGATAATACACACAGTGATGTCACTGTACAGGGATAATACACACAATGATGTCACTGTACAGGGATAATACACACAGTGATGTCACTGTACAGGGATAATACACACAATGATGTCACTGTACAGGGATAATACACACAGTGATGTCACAGTACAGGATAATACACACAGTGATGTCACAGTACAGGGATAATACACATAGTGATGTCACAGTACATGGATAATACACACAGTGACGTCACAGTACAGGATAATACACACAGTGATGTCACGGCACAGGGATAATGCAAACAGTGATGTCACAGTACAGGGATAATACACACAATGGTGTCACAGTACAGGGATAATAAACACAGTGATGTCACAGTACAGGGATAATACACACAGTGATGTCACAGTACAGGGATAATACACACAGTGATGTCACAGTACAGGGATAATACACACAGCGATGTCACAGCACAGGGATAATGCAAACAGTGATGTCACAGTACAGGGATAATACACACAGTGATGTCACAGTACAGAGATAATATACAGCGATGTCACAGTACAGGGATAATACACACAGTGATGTCACAGTACAGGGATAATACACACAGTGATGTCACAGTACAGAGATAATAAGCACAGTGATGTCACCGTAAAGGGATAATACACACAGTGATGTCACAGTAAAGGGATAATACACACAGTGATGTCACAGTACAGGGATAATACACACAGTGACGTCACAGTACAGGGATAATACATACAGTGACGTCACAGTACAGGGATAATACCCACAGTGATGTCACAGTATGGAGAAAATGCACACAGCGATGTCACAGTACAGTGATAATACACACAGTGATGTCACAGTACAGGAATAATGCACACAGTGATGTCACAGTACAGGGATAATACACACAGTGATGTCGCAGTACAGGGATAATGCACACAGTGATGTCACAGTACAGGGATAATGCACACAGTGATGTCACAGTACAGAGATAATATACAACGATGTCACAGTACAGGGATAATACTCACAGTGATGTCACAGTACAGGGATAATACACACAGTGATGTTACAGTACAGGGATAATACACACAGTGAAGTCACAGTACCGAGATAATAAGCACAGTGATATCACAGTACAGGGATAATACACACAGTGATGTCACAGTACAGGGATAATAAACACAGTGATGTCACAGTACAGGGATAATGCACACAGTGATGTCGCAGTACAGGGATAATGCACACAGTGATGTCACAGTACAGGGATAATACACAGCGATGTCACAGTACAGGGATAATACACACAGTGATGTCACAGTACAGGGATAATACACACAGTGATGTCACAGTACAGAGATAATAAGCACAGTGATGTCACAGTATAGGGATAATACACACAGTGATGTCACAGTACAGTGATAATACACACAGTGATGTCACAGTACAGAGATAATACACAGCGATGTCACAGTACGGGGATAATACACACAGTGATGTCACAGTACAGGGATAATACACACAGTGATGTCACAGTACAGGGATAATACACACAGTGATGTCACAGTACAGGGATAATACACACAGTGATGTCACAGTGCAGGGATAATACACAAAGTGATGTCACAGTACAGGGATAATACACACAGTGATGTCACAGTACAGAGATAATAAGCACAGTGATGTCACAGTACAGGGATAATACACACAGTGATGTCACAGTACAGGGATAATACACACAGTGATGTCACAGTACAGAGATAATACACAGCGATGTCACAGTACAGGGATAATACACACAGTGATGTCACAGTACAGGGATAATACACACAGTGAGTTCACAGTACAGGGATAATACACAGTGATGTCACAGTACAGGGATAATACACACAGCGATGTCACAGTACAGGGATAATACACACAGTGATGTCACAGTACAGAGATAATAAGCACAGTGATGTCACAGTACAGAGATAATACACAGCGATGTCACAGTACAGGGATAATACACACAGTGATGTCACAGTACAGGGATAATACACACAGTGATGTTACAGTACAGGGATAATACACACAGTGATGTCACAGTACAGGGATAATACACAGTGATGTCACAGTACAGGGATAATACACACAGCGATGTCACAGTACAGAGATAATACACACAGTGATGTCACAGTACAGAGATAATAAGCACAGTGATGTCACAGTACAGGGATAATACACACAGTGATGTCACAGTACAGGGATAACACACACAGTGATGTCACAGTACAGTGATAATACACACAGTGATGTCACAGTACAGAGATAATACACACAGTGATGTCACAGTACATAGATAATACTCTCAGTGATGTCACATATTTATTACTTTACCGTTTGTTTGGTTGCTCTTAGACACCTAGTGGTTGGGAGATAAACTTGAAGTAATGCCTTAGTGTATACAGGACTAAAAGGGGTTAATCGGCCATGACTGGTTGATTATGAGCAGCTGAATGG
Organism: Phyllobates terribilis; assembly: GCF_046119375.1. Lineage (NCBI taxonomy): Eukaryota > Metazoa > Chordata > Amphibia > Anura > Dendrobatidae > Phyllobates > Phyllobates terribilis. The sequence goes on from NW_027362762.1 coordinate 78,450,394, forward strand.
TGCTCACCATATCTCCACCCCTGAGTGGGATTCACTTGGTAAATTGAGAGATGTTTGTCTCACACATGCGGGATATATGGAGGTTGCAGATCTCCTGGATTGAGTGCCTTTGCTAAAGGACACGGAAGCTGGACTCTAAGCCAGGCGGGTTAACCAGCACTATTGTATGGACTTGTTACTTTATGCTGTGCCTAACAAAGGCTGTATTTATGTTTTCCTGTAATGTGGTTTATAAGGACTGCAATAAACCAGCTGGACTTTTAAATAGAAATGGTTCCTATTATACCTCATATCGCTCTCAAGTGAGCAGCATTGTTACACATTGAGTAACTATTTCAATGGCTAGTGGATCCTACTTTACCACTGGCGGTCCCAGAGCCATAAACATTTAGTACAAACTTTTCCCTCTATGTGCTGTAGTAGTTGTTTGAGTTATCACAACTACCACAGGTAACAACCTCTACTACTGCCAAACTGCACATCCACGGTATCACGCAATGAGCTGCATCCTGTTTTTTTGTTTTTCCTAACTAACGGCAGTTGTGGACAATTATAAAGTTTTATAAAAGTACAAGGACAAAGAAAACAGTGGAGTCACAATGCAAAACTGTTTTTTTTTGGCAGGGGTTCTTTACTAAGCACTTTTTCCACGTTTTTGACTGTCGTATTTTGGGGAGGGGCTTGAGAATTTTTGTGGCATATTTTTTTTTTCTTCTGTTCTGGTCATTTTTTTTTTACTCCATTCAGTAATATAGAAAGCGCTATCAATCAGTTTTTCAAGCCAAAACTGACAAAGTGATGAAAAAGACGCCCATTGACTTTTACTAAAAGTATAAAGTTTTTACAGCGCGGAACACGCTCGCTTCTTTTAACCGCTTGGTGTCTGAAGTAGTTAAAAGACGCTCAAAAGACTGAAAATATGAACAGCGTTTTTACATATAAATGCATATGTTCATTCTTTGGGATGTTTAGTTAACGTTTTTTTTCAGGCAGTTTTAAGAGTAGAGTTCACCTGAAAAAGACGTTGCGGGCACATACGTACCCGGGGAGTCAGAGGACAGAGCTGTAACGCTAGATTCTTACCTCTGTCTAATATATACATGAGCTCACAATTGCTTAAACTATTAAAGCATCTGCTACTTTCTTCTAAACCCACAAATTCCAATTCAGAAGCAATAAAACAACAAATGCTGTATGTTGTTTTACCCAAATTGGGTCTAATTTCAAGCAAACCTAATTTGTTTAATCTAGATTCTCATAAATAATGCATCAGCTTTTTGTCGTGAAGAGCGTTTTGTTTTTTTATAACTGTTCTCTATGTAACAGGCTATTCTCTTCTAGGCAGTACATTTGGAATTGTAAATAGGGGACACTTATTTGTTTCTGTCTGTGGCATTTATGCCTTGAATACAAAGTGTTTTATTTTACTTTAGCTACGTGCATATATGAAACATTGCTGCATTTTACTTATTGCAATAGAACAGACAGACCTACTGCGTTCGACTTCGTTGCAAGAGATTTGCGGGTCAGGCAAAATTTGAATTCATGCTGTTTTTCCCCCCAAAATTTTGATTTATGGAGAACGAATCTAATGTCCCTAATTATGCTCTGGGGTCAAACGTAATATTTAAAACAATCAGAAAAATCTTTAAGCTCATCTCACCTCTAACCCCTCCGCTCCTCGCACTGAGCTGGGACTTTTCTCTGTGATCAGGCCCAGAACGGTTTTACGAATGTGCACGCAAGGTCACTGCGCACTTTGTGACATTGTGACCTTCAGCTCTTGTGCAGAACCCTCCCGGGCCTCATCAGAGCCGGAAGTTACATTTCAGTGTGAGAGGTCCAGGGATGTCAGCACTCGTAGCAGAGATCAAAAGATGCAACAAGGACTTGATGGTTGATGGTTTGTAGTGGAAAAGCTGGAGAGGTGAGTGGTGAGGTAAGAAGGAGAGCAGGGTGGCTCAGTGGTTAGCACTGTTGCTTTGCAGCACTGGGGTCCTGGGTTCAAATCCAACTTGTCAAGGGTGTGTCAGATGTGACAGACAGTCGCTCTGCAGTTTGTTGCAGAAGATCTCTTCGTTTGGCATTACAGACACCTTCTTAGATCTGTCTCACTCTAGGACTCAGCGGCTACCTCCCTCTTGTTAATTGACACCCAGGCCTGGGTTTTTAAATACTTTCTGTTTGCTACAGGAAGGCGCCGGTGATATTCACATGTTCCCTTGTGAAGGATAGAAGCTATTACAGTCTGCTTACTTCCTCTCTGGTGTTAGGAGGACGTGTGGTGTAATCTCTCTGAAGTTGGCTCAAGCTAAGTTACTTTCCCCCATGTTTGTCTCCCTTGTTATCTTTAATTGTTAGTGGGGACTGACTAGTGCTCATCCCCCCTTCCCTATCCAGGGCCAAGCTCTAGGGAAATACAGGGTTTAGGTCACTATGCGGTGATTGGCGATGAACCAATATAGGGACGTTAGTGGAGACAAGGTGATATCAGATCAGCCTAGGAGGTCTCCACTCTGCCTTTCCCTAGTGTCTGGGCTCCCTTCAACTCTTCCCTTTGTGTTGCACTTAGTCTTTCCTACACCTTGCATGACACCACCAAGGACATCATCTGCAAGGAGTTTGTATGTTCTCCCCGTGTTTGTGTGGATTTACTCCCACACTCCATAGATATACTGATAGGGAATCTTGATTGTGAGTCCCAATGGTGACAGTAATGATAACGTATGTAAAGCACAGCAGAATATGATAGCACTATATAAGTAAGGCATAATAAATAATATAAGGATTTTTAATTTTTTTTTCCTGCTTATTTTTCTGCATTGAATTTTTGACGAATGCAGATTTTTGCAAAATTCAAGTAGAATTCAATTTCATTCAAATTTATTCGCTCATCTGCTTTAGCAGCAGCTGTCTGACACCAATTCCTATAGTTAAGTTTACTATCCGCTGATATATACAGTACAGACCAAACATTTGGACACACCTTCTCATTTTTCTGTATTTTCATGACTATGAAAATTGTACATTCACACTGAAGGCATCAAAACTATGAATTAACACATGTGGAATTATATACTTAACAAAAAAGTGTGAAACAACTGAAAATATGTCTTATATTCTAAGTTCTTCAAAGTAGCCACCTTTTGCTTTGATGACTGCTTTGCACACTCTTGGCATTCTCTTGATGAGCTTCAAGAGGTAGTCACTGGAAATGGTTTTCACTTCACAGGTGTGCCATGTCAGGTTTAGTAAGTGGGATTTCTTGCCTTATAAATGGAGTTGGGACCATCAGTTGTGTTGTGCAGAAGTCAGGTGGATACACAGCTGATAGTCCTACTGAATAGACTGTTAGAATTTGTATTATGGCAAGAAAAAAGCAACTAAGTAAAGAAAAACGAGTGGCTATCATTACTTTAAGAAATGAAGGTCAGTCAGTCCGAAAAATTAGGAAAACTTTGAAAGTGTCCCCAAGTGCAGTTGCAAAAATCATCAAGCGCTACAAAGAAACTGGCTCACATGAGGACTGCTCCAGGAAAGGAAGACCAAGAGTCACCTCTGCTTCTGAGGATAAGTTTATCCGAGTCACCAGCCTCAGAAATTGCAGGTTAACAGCAGCGCAGATTAGAGACCAGGTCAATGCCACACAGAGTTCTAGCAGCAGACACATCTCTACAACAACTATTAAGAGGAGACTTTGTGCAGCAGGCCTTCATGGTAAAATAGCTGCTAGGAAACCACTGCTAAGGACAGGCAACAAGCAGAAGAGACTTGCTTGGGCTAAAGAAGACAAGGAATGGACATTAGACCAGTGTAAATCTGTGCTTTGGTCTGATGAGTCCAAATTTGAGATCTTTGGTTCCAACCACCGTGTCTGTGCGACGCAGAAAAGGTGAACGGATGGACTCTACATGCCTGGTTCCCACCGTGAAGCATGGAGGAGGAGGTGTGATGGTGTGGGGGTGCTTTGCTGGTGACACTGTTGGGGATTTATTCAAAATTGAAGGCATACTGAACCAGAATGGCTACCACAGCATCTTGCAGCGGCATGCTATTCAATCCGGTTTGCGTTTAGTTGGACCATCATTTATTTTTCAACAGGACAATGACCCCAAACACACCTCCAGGCTGTGTAAGGGCTATATGACCAAGAAGGAGAGTGATGAGGTGCTACGCCAGATGACCTCCACAGTCACCAGACCTGAACCCAATCGAGATGGTTTGCGGTGAGCTGGACAGCAGAGTGAAGGCAAAAGGGCCAACAAGTGCTAAACATCTCTGGGAACTCCTTCAAGATTGTTGGAAGACCATTTTCGGTGACTACCTCTTGAAGCTCATCAAGAGAATGCCAAGAGTGTGCAAAGCAGTCATCAAAGCAAAAGGTGGCTACTTTGAAGAAACTAGAATACTGTACCTATATATACTATAGAGCTTCATACATTGCGCATTTTGTACAGTGTACACCCTTTGCATCCTGAAAAGTGGTGAATATATGAATCCCTCTAACATTTCTAATTGCAGATGCTGTTTAGGAAATATTTGGAAGTATTTGGATATGTAGGCCTTAAAACATGGTTTATCCCTTGGGAATTGCTTGACTTTACTTTAGAAATGAGTAAATTGAATTCCTCTCCAATTTTACTAAAAATTCAGATTTGCCAAATTCAGAATTTTTTGAAAATTGACTGGTGGCAATCAAGCAAAATGGTTTTCGGCTGGCTGCCATTTAGGTAAATTATATGGATCCAGAAAGGGGTTTAAAAAAATGATAATCCAAATGTATCTTTACTAGTCCAACCACAAGGATAGAGCATAAAATATTCTTTATTGAATAAAAACGTGTTATAATAGAGTAACATAATAAAATGAGGTATGAAGCCTACGCGTTTCGAGCATTTAAACTCTTCCCATGATTAAGAGCAGGTTAACTACTCGAAATGCGTAGGCTCCGTGCTCTGTTACAACATGTTTTTACGGAATATTAAATAAAAGAAGATTTTACTCTCTATCCATTTGACTGGACTAAAGATGCATTTTGGATTCTTATTGGGCTGCTACACAGGAGCCTGGTCCATGCCTTGGATTAAGCCTATCCACCGATGAGCTGGTAAACGTTTTGCTTTTTGGAATAAAAATTATACCCACCTAGCTTTTTGCATTCTTGCCATGCACCCTGCTCCATTTTATTCATCTTTTTTGGTCCAGTCACCATTGCCGCCTTTACTAGGCCATCTTCGACATCTTCCGGTGACCAGCATCTTCTACATTTCCCATTCATGATGTCACATCCAAGTCTGCACAGGACACACTGAAGATGCCAGGTGCCAAAAAATGCTGAAGGTACCCCGCAGCCAGAAGACACTCAATTGACACAATGAAGATGTCAGGTGCCAAAAAACGCAGAAGATACCTGCCAGCTAGAAGACACTAAATCAACACACTGAAGATGTCAGGTGCCAAAAATGCCAAAGATACCTGCCATCCTAAAGACACTCAATCAACACACGGAAGATGTCTGGTGCCAAAAAATGCCAAAGATACCTGCCATCCTAAAGACACTCAATCAACACATGGAAGATGTCAGGTGCCAAAAAACGCCAAAGATACCTGCCATCCTAAAGACACTCAATCAACACATGGAAGATGTTGGGTGCCAAAAAACGCAGAAGATGCCTGGCATCCTAATGGCACTGAATCGAATCTCCTGGCAAATTTCAATCAAACTTCCAAATTTTAATTTCAGAAGATTCATTCTTTACTTTACTTTTATTATTAAGTTTTAATTGACCAAGAAGTAGTGGCATGCACACCGAGAACAGGGGGCCCCTTTGCAACAAAAAATATGGTCCAATTTTTATGCATCAACTGATGTCTTGGTCAAATAACCCCTTTGATTAAGGTATTATTGGACATCCAAGAGTCAAATTTCCACCTTCCAGTAACTTAGGGTTTGATCTAATGAAATTCCAAAGCTTCCTGTCATCAGAAAACCCCAATAAATGTAACATTTTGCTATACCCCATTAAGTTCAGTGACAGCTGTATACATTTTTACCCGTCCCCACTTTTCTCCTTGATAAAGAAAAGAGCATTAAATGCCACCGACAACAGTGGCTAGAGTTTCATTACCCATGCCTGCCCGCACATGGCTGGTGATATACCTTTACGGCATGTGATTTTCTTAGTCTGAGGAACAGCAGAGAAATAACACAATAATAAAGAAATATGTCAGCTCATATTAAACACCTTCAATATTTCCACTAATGCAGTAACAAATGAATCAGCTTTATGCCACTGCTCAAGTGATAACACTAAATCCTACAAGACATACTCTAAGTTCATATTTCAGATGGCTCGAAATTTGCAATTATTTGTTATGTATGTCACAACGGTAACGACCGCAGGTTAAAAAAAGAGTAAAAGAAGATATACAGTAAAGATTTGGGATGGATTTACTATCAGAAGTAAGCAAGTTTGTTGGCTTAAATAAGGTACATAGGGAAGTAACATGTGTACAACTATGAAAGTGGGGGAAGGGAGCCCAACAACTAGGGAAAGGGGGAGTGGAGACCCCTAGGCAGATCTAATATCACCCTGCCTGCCCTATCATCCTCATATAGGTTCCACACCTATCGCCGAGCAGGAAACCTAATCCCTGAATGTCCCTAGAGCTAGGCCCTAGGTAGGGAGGGGACTGGGTGAACACAAGTAAGGCCCCACTGTAACTAAAGACAACAAGGTAAACAAACAAAGGGGATACACTTAGCTTGAGAAAACAGCAGAGAGATAATGCCAACTTTCCTCCAAGGGAAGTCCAAGAAGAAACTAGCCAACTACTCCAGGCATGGACAGAGAAACATAGAATTATCACAGGAGACTCTCTCGAGACACTGAGTTTTTAACTACCAAGCAAGTGTGAGTCAATTAGCAGCAGAAGGTGGAGGTTGCTGCTGGGTCCTAAAGGAAGAAGGATATCACTACACTACAGAGATGAGAGGATCAAGAAAGCATCTGCAATGCCAAATTCAGTGACCTTCTACTGCCGGATCCAGAGCGACTGTCTGTCACACTTGATACACCCGTGACAATAGTTTAGCACAAGCCAAAAGGGTGCAACTTTTTGCATTTTTGCTTTTTCCTTGACATTTTTCCATGATGATGAGAATAGTAGATGGGGTGTAGCAGGTTGGGAGGAATCTTCCCATGGACATGCAGATTTAGGCCCAGTAAAAATTACAAAAAGACAAAAGATGAACAAATAAATTGGTGCACTGAACTACACTGTAGTTTGGGTGAAATGATCCCGGTCATTTCAACAAATTTTGAATAAATCAATGGTACAAACAGAAATAAAACACTCTGTAATATATCCTATAGAAATGCTTCTCCTTCTCCTACCTGACCTCTGCAGCATCCCCAAAAAATGCAATACAAGGGGATCAAAATGTCATTTGTACCTCAATTTGGTTCCGATAAAAACTACAGCTCAGCATGCATAACATATCCCTCCCAAAAGTCCCTCAACAGCTAAAGATGTTGTCGACTACTTTAGCATTGATGACCTATCCTCAGGATAGGTCATTAATGTCTGATCGGTTGGGGTCCGACACCCAGCACCCCCACCGATCAGCTGTTACTGGTGTCAGCAGCAGTCAGCCGGAAATATTCACTTGCAGAGCTGCTCCGTCTTCTGAGAGTGGCCGCAGGGTACTACACATCTGCCTCTTAATAATTAGATTAAGAGTCGGATGTGCAATACCCTGCGGTGGCCACTATCAGAAGACAGCCAGCTCCGCAAGTGAGTACTTGAAGCCGCCACCGCCGACGCCGATAACAGCTGATTGGTGTGGGTGCGGGGTGTCGGACCCCGACTGATCAGACATTGATGATCTATCCTAAGGATAGGTTATCAGTGCTAAAGTAGTGGACAAACTCTTTAAATAAAAAAGTTATGGGTCTGGGAAAATGGCGGTCCAAGCCAAATTTGAAGAATCTGAAGAATCAAGTCCTCAGGTCACCTTCAATGCTCATTAAATGATGTAAAAACAAAACCCTAAAACTAATGTTGGAATTGCGTTTTTTTTCACTATTTCATCTCACCTGGAACTTTTTTTTTTTCATTTTTCCAGTAAATTATCCGGTAAAATGGATGGTATTATTCAAATCTAAAAATTGTCGAACAAAACAAGCCCTCATATGCTGTGTCGACAGAAAAACCCCCCAAAAACTATGGTTCTTGGAAGGAGAGGAGGAAAACACAAAAGCACAATATTGATAAATAAGATACAATGTAAAACAGATACATTGTAAAACAGATACATTGTAAAACAGATACATTGTAAAAAACAAACAAAAAAAAACCAATGTCGGAATTGCTTTTTTTTCACCATTTCGCCGCACTTGGAATTTTTTTGTCACGTTCTTTCTGTACATTATATGATAAAATGGATGGTGTCATTCAAAATTATATCTCGTCCAGCAAAAAAAAAGTCTGCTTCAATAGAAAAATAAAAAAACTATGGTTCTTGGAAGAAGATGAGGAAAACACGAAAGCACAAAAATGATAATTCAGATACATCGTAAAAAGACGAAACCCAAAAAACACAGAATTTGGACATTTTTTCACGTTTTTCCAGTACATTATATTATAAAATGGATGGTGTACACATTGTCCAGCAAAATACAAGCCTTTATATGCAGAAAAAAAACTATGGTTCTTAGAAGAAGAGGAGGAAACACAACAGCACAAAAATGATAATTCACATTGTTGTTCACTGGTTTTATCCCCCATAACTTGACCCTTCCCTTTTCTACAATCAGATCATGTATTCTTCCCAAAAATCTATTTAATCTTCTATCCTGAACATTTGATATTTTATTCATAATTATGGACGACTCTTAATAGTATTTTTAAATATTTACATTTTCACTTGTAGATCCTCCTACTGATATCTTGCAGAACAGAAGGAACATTATTGTTTTCTTTGCCCCATGTGAAGGAGTTTCTGTGCAGTAACACTACGCATGGAGGAAATGGATGGAAGAACCCAACATGGGCTCTTATTCCTATAGCTTTTCTCTAATCATGAACCCTGGTGTTGGTCCATGGTTATCAAATTCCAATGACAGGGGGTATTCTCAAGTTTTACGGATATCCCCTATCCGGGGGAAAGAAGATAACTTCACGATCGCTGAGGGTCCGACTGCTGGAGCCCCCAAACGTTCCAGAGAATCGAGGCTCTGGAGAGCCCTGAGTGAATGGAGAGGTTGTTGATTATATGAAATGCTACTCCATTTATTATTAATAGTACTGCTGGAAAGTGTTGAAAGTTGCTCTCAGCGGGTCTTCGGAAGGTGCATGATCGACCTCTGGTCTCTTCACACTTTATTCTTCATTGTACCTGTTCATAGGATCATTGAGGGCCAAAGCAGTCAGACCTCCAGCAATCAGGTAGTTATCCCCCATCCCATGTATAGGGAATAACTTTTAAACTTGAGAAAACTCCTGTAAGGGCTATGACGATCTCACGAAAAGTAATGGTGGAGCTTGTATTCAATGAGCAGTTTAATTAGAGTTTTTTCCTGGAATCAGGCCTCGTTCACACGTCCGTGTTTCCAGTACATGTTGTATCCAGTTCTTTCATGGACACCACACGTACCCATTATAACCTATGGTGCTGTGCACATGACCGATTTTTTAAGGCAGCACAGATGACAAGAGCCAATACAAGTCTGTGGGTCTGTGTTATACACGTACAGCACACGGATAGGATCAGTATGACATCTATGCTTAACATTGCAACATATAGGGGAAACTGTCATTTATTTATTTCTTTACCCATACCGGAAAAACACTGATGAAAAATACTGATGACACACTGATAATACACTGATGATACACTGATAATACACTGATGACACACTGATGGAAAACACTGATGACACACTGATGATACACTGATAATACACTGATGACACACTGATAATACACTGATGACACACTGATAATACACTGATGAAAACACTGATGAAAACAATGATGACACACAGATGGAAAACACTGATGAAAAACACTGATGACATACCAATGTAAAACACTGATGACACACTGATAATACACTGATAATACACTGATGACACACTGATAATACACTGATGGAAAACACTGATGACACAGCAATGAAAAACTCTGATGACACACTGATGAAAACAATGATGACACACAGATGAAAAACACTGATGACATACCAATGTAAAACACTTATGACACATTCATGGAAAACACTGATGACATTCCAATGTAAAACACTGATGACATACTGATGACAAACACTGATGACACACTTATGGCAATCACTGGTGACATGCAGATGGAAAACACTGATGACACGCAGATGGAAAACACTAATGACACGCAGATGGAAAACACTAATGACACGCAGATGGAAAACACTGATGACACACTGATGGAAAACACTGATGACACATCAATGGAAAGCACTGATGACACACTTACAAAAACACTAATGACACACTGATGAAAAACACTGATGACACACCAATGTAAAACACTGATGACACACTGCTGGAAAACACTGATGACATACTGATGGAAAACACTGATGACATACTGATGGAAAACACTAATGACACGCAGATGGAAAACACTGATGACACACTGATGAAAAACACTGATGACACACCAATGTAAAACACTGATGACACACTGATGACAAACACTGATGACACACTGATGGAAAATACTGATGACACACTGATGGAAAACACTGATGACACACTGATGAAAAACACTGATGACATTCCAATGTAAAACACTGATGACATACTGATGACAAACACTGATGACACACTTATGGCAATCACTGGTGACACGCAGATGGAAAACACTGATGACATGCAGATGGAAAACACTAATGACACGCAGATGGAAAACACTAATGACACGCAGATGGAAAACACTGATGACACACTGATGGAAAACACTGATGACACATCAATGGAAAACACTGATGACACACTTACAAAAACACTAATGACACACTGATGAAAAACACTGATGACACACCAATGTAAAACACTGATGACACACTGCTGGAAAACACTGATGACATACTGATGGAAAACACTGATGACATACTGATGGAAAACACTGATGACACACTGATGACAAACACTGATGACATACTGATGAAAAACACTGATGACACACTGATGGAAAACACTGATGACACACTGATGACAAACACTGATGACACACTGATGGAAAACACTGATGACACACTGATGGAAAACACTGATGACACACTGATGGAAAACACTGTTGACATACAGATGAAAAACACTGATGGACACATGGATAACATACTGGTGGGAAAAACTGATGACACACTGATGGTAAACCCCGATGACAGCAGTAGTGTTTTTCACTGCGTGTTTTATACGGATGTGTGAAGGAGGCCTTACAGCAAATAATTTGAAAACTTTTTTTTATATTTTTAAGCTCTCATAAAATATCGAGACGCTGTTCCGAATTTGTAGATTACAGTTCCCATTAATATGGGGTCTGTCCAGCTGTCATTGAAACTGGAACTGCCAACATTGATTGCCCCTGTGAACATAGCCCAATATAATGACAGTATATTAATACTGCCGATGATCAGACTGTGTGCAACCAATATGATGCTCTCACTTTATACATTATTTCTCCATAGAGAACTATGTCGATTCCTAATAGAAAAAAAACATTTTCGGCCATTGTGCAAGGCGTACAATTACTGTACCACCGAATTATATTTTAAAAATATCCTTCTCCTTCTAACCAAGTTATTTCTGGCACAGTCTAATGGAGCTCTACGGGTTTATTTCAGGGCTTCAACACATGGAAAGCAACTAAAAGCTTTGAAAATATAGGAATATTATTTCATGTGGCCTTCTAGACCCGAAGAAATGACAATGATTATAAAGCTAATAATAAGAACCATGACATGCATATTACCTGGTGAGTGATGCGGGGGAGAACACATAAGGACCACTCCTTGTCCTTCCCTTACAGAGACGGCACTTCTTACACGGCCACTGAAGTTCCCAAGATCTGTGAATAAATGTGCATTTATTGTTATATATAGGGGAAATGTGCAAAAAAAAAAAAAAAGTACAATTCTGGCACCTCCACTGATCAGATGGCAGCAGGTCCTAAAGTACACAGTGTACAAAGCCAGAAAACCACTGCTCACTACATCATGTAGTGGCCATTCTTGAGTACTGCAGCTTACCTCCAATTTTTTTTTTATCATATTCCTTTAACTCATTTATTCATTATTACTTAGAAAGCTAGAAAATTGGGAACACTTAATAAAATGGCCCATATCTCTGGAACCAGTTGGTAGATTTTAAAATTAAAAATGTGGATTATTCAAGGGAGCAGCAAGACTAAAAAAAGAGCAAAAACTTTACATTTTTGACCTGGTGACAGATCCTCCATTATTCTGTATGGAGGACTATGTGGGGCCCATTATTCTGTATGAAGAACTATGTGGGGTCCATTATTCAGTATGGAGGACTATAAGGGGCCCATTATACTGTATGGAGGACTATATGGGGCCCATTATACTGTATGGAGGACTATGTGGGTCCCAGTATTGTGTATGGAGGACTATGCGGTGCCCATTATACTGTATGGAGGACTATGTGGGTCTCATTATTCTGTATGGAGGACTATGTGGGTCTCATTCTGTATAGAGGACTATGTGGGGCCCATTATTCTGTATGGAGGACTGTGTTGGGCCCATTATACTGTGTGGAGGACTATGTGGGTCTCATTATTCTGTATGGAGGACTGTGTTGGGCCCATTATACTGTATGGAGGACTATGTGGGGCTATTATTCTATATGGAGGAATATGTGGGCCCATTATTCTATATGGAGGACTATGTGGGCCCATTATTCTGTATGGAGGACTATGTGGGGCCATTATTCTGTATGGAGGACTATGTGGGACCAATAATACTGTATGGAGGACTATGTGGGGCCCATAGTACTGTATAGAGGACTATGTAGTACCCATAATACTGTATGGAGGACTATGTGGGGCCATTATTCTATATGGAGGAATATGTGGGCCCATTATTCTGTATGGAGGACTATGTGGGGCCATTATGCTATATGGAGGACTATGTGGGGCCATTATTCTGTATGGAGGATTTTATGTGGCCCATTATTCTGCATGGAGGACTATGTGGGGCCATTATTCTGTATGGGGGACTATGTGGGCCCATTATTCAATATGGAGGACTATGTGGGGCCCATTATACTGTATGGAGGACTATGTGGGGCCATTATTCTGTGTGGAGGACTATGTGGGCCCATTATTCTGTATGGAGGACTATGTGGGGCCATTATTCTGTATGGAGGACTATGTGGGACCCATAATACTGTATGGAGGACTACGTGGGACCCATAATACTGTATGGAGGACTATGTGGGACCCATAATACTGTATGGAGGACTATGTGGGGCCATTATGCTGTATGGAGGACTATGTGGAGCCATTATTCTGTATGGAGGACTATGTGGGGCCATTATGCTGTATGGAGGACTATGTGGGGCCATCATTCTGTATGGAGGATTTTGTGTGGCCCATTATTCTGCATGGAGGACTATGTGGGGCCATTATTCTGTATGGGGGACTATGTGGGCCCATTATTCAATATGGAGGACTATGTGGGGCCCATTATACTGTATGGAGGACTATGTGGGGCCATTATTCTGTATGGAGGTCTATGTGGGTCTCATTATTCTGTATGGAGGACTATGTGGAGCCATTATTCTGTATGGAGGATTTTGCGTGGCCCATTATTCTGCATGGAGGACTTTGTGAGGCCATTATTCTATATGGAGGACTATGTGGGCCTATTATTCTATATGGAGGACTATGTAGGGCCATTATTCTATATGGGGGACTATGTGGGCCCATTATTCAATATGGAGGACTATGTGGGGCCCATTATACTGTATGGAGGACTATGTGGGGCCATTATTCTGTATGGAGGTCTATGTGGGTCTCATTATTCTGTATGGAGGACTATGTGGAGCCATTATTCTGTATGGAGGATTTTGTGTGGCCCATTATTCTGCATGGAGGACTATGTGGGCCCATTATTCTATATGGAGGACTATGTGGGGCCATTATTTTGTATGGAAGATTTTGTGTGGCCCATTATTTTGTACGGAGGACTATGTGGTGCCCATTACACTGTATGAAGGACTATGTGGGGCCCATTATTCTGTATGGAGGACTATGTGGGGCCCATTATACTGTATGGGGGACTATGTGGGGCCATTATTCTGTGTGGAGGACTATGTGGGCCCATTATTCTGTATGGAGGACTATGTGGGGCCATTATTCTGTATGGAGGACTATGTGGGACCCATAATACTGTATGGAGGACTATGTGGGACCCATAATACTGTATGGAGGACTATGTGGGACCCATAATACTGTATGGAGGACTATGTGGGGCCATTATGCTGTATGGAGGACTATGTGGAGCCATTATTCTGTATGGAGGACTATGTGGGGCCATTATGCTGTATGGAGGACTATGTGGGGCCATTATTCTGTATGGAGGATTTTGTGTGGCCCATTATTCTGCATGGAGGACTATGTGGGGCCATTATTCTGTATGGGGGACTATGTGGGCCCATTATTCAATATGGAGGACTATGTGGGGCCCATTATACTGTATGGAGGACTATGTGGGGCCATTATTCTGTATGGAGGTCTATGTGGGTCTCATTATTCTGTATGGAGTACTATGTGGAGCCATTATTCTGTATGGAGGATTTTGTGTGGCCCATTATTCTGCATGGAGGACTTTGTGAGGCCATTATTCTATATGGAGGACTATGTGGGCCCATTATTCTATATGGAGGACTATGTGGGGCCATTATTCTATATGGAGGACTATGTGGGCCCATTATTCTATATGGAGGACTATGTGGGGCCATTATTTTGTATGGAAGATTTTGTGTGGCCCATTATTTTGTACGGAGGACTATGTGGGGCCCATTATTCTGTATGGAGGACTATGTGGGGCCCATTATACTGTATGGGGGACTATGTGGGGCCATTATTCTGTATGGAGGACTTTGTGGGGCCCATTATACTATATGGAAGACTATGTGGGGCCCATTATACTATATGGAGGACTATGTGGGGCCATTATACTGTATGGAGGACTATGTGGGGCCCATTATACTGTATACTAGTGGGCCTATGACTTTGTCCAAGTTTTTAATTTTGTCCCTCTGTGTGTTTGAGTTTGACATCCCTGCTCTAGAGGCAGAAACAACATTGCACCGATGTCTATGCAGAATATTTGGTGCTTTGTATCCACACAGCAAACAACATACTGTAAATATATAAAGAAAATATCAGCACGAAAATGCTGAAGCTTTTAGATTTAACAATAAAATGAAATCAGAACACAAGTTTTGTTAGAAAAGTTTTCTTTTTTTGTAGCTGGAATCAATAGTTGTTAATTTTTTATTTGAATAGAAACACGTAAAAATTTGACAATGCGTTACAGAATGTTTCTTCAGTTTTAAGTAAAAAGAAAAAGAAAAAAAAAACAAAAAAAACAAAACTCTATTTATTCGGTAAGGTTGTTCTCAGCCCCAGATTCATTATCAGTTATCTGTGTCATTTGAAGTTATCGTTTTGCAAAAAGATAACACTCGTGTAATGAGATTAAACTGCATAATCTGCGGAGCACGGTTTACGAATCCTTATCGATACCATGGAGCTCCGAGGCTATTATTATATGTTGATAAGAAAATGAATTAAGATACTTCTTAGATGCGGAGAAAAACAGAAAAGTCAATGTTGTGAGGGGTATGAACCTATAGAAAAAAAAAACATCGGCTTCTAGTTGTGTTTTTTTTTCTTTTTTTTTCTTTTGTTCACAAATGTTTGATAGATGAAATGTCCTTTACTGAAGTCTAACAAGATCTGATTAATCAAATGGCTGCGTCTGAAGATTAGAAAACTTATCCGAGTAGTCACTTTTTCAAAGCACCATGGCATTCCAATGGAAAGAAATAAATCTTCATGTTATCGCTTGTATAGATCTGGATGGAAATTCATGCAGCAAAAAGTAAAAAAATAAAAAATATCAGCCAGAAAAAAATTTTTTTTTAGCAAAAAATAAATTCTACGTTCTGCAATGAAAACTATATAAAGAAAAATGATACTCACCTCTGGTTGATCCAGAGCCAAGTGCTGCGCCCTCCTAAAGCTGGGTGGGGAACCTCTGCTCCTCTGGTTGTCATGGCAACCTGACATGCTTCTGTGACATCATGAACGGGCGTTAGGGCCCCTTCACATATCCTGATGATACCAGCACTGAAAAACCAGTACCAGTGTTATCAGTGTTGCATGTCCATGTGACACACTTGTGTATGAGTGCGTCATCCGTGTGCGTCACCATTCATCAGAGTCACCAGGTCACACTGTGCCCCGCGAGACCCGGCGACTGTGAAGAGCAGTAACATTACTGACGTCCCTGCTCATCAGAGTTGCTGGGTCACACTGTGCACCGCGAGATCCGGCGACTGTGAAGAGCAGTAACATTACTGACGTCCCTGCTCATCAGAGTCTCTGGGTCACACTGTGCCCCGCGAGACCCGGCGACTGTGAAGAGCAGTAACATTACTGACGTCCCTGCTCATCAGAGTCGCTGGGTCACACTGTGCCCCGCGAGACCCGGTGACTGTGAAGAGCAGTAACATTACTGACATCCCTGCTCATCGGAGTCGCTGGGTCACTCTATGCTCCGCGAGACCCGGCGACTGTGAAGAGCAGTAACATTACTGACATCCTTGCTCATCAGAGTCACTGGGTTACACTGTGATCCGCGAGACCCGGCGACTGTGAAGAGCGGTAACATTACTGACGTCCCTGCTCATCAGAGTCGCTTGGTCACTCTATGCTCCGCGAGACCCGGCGACTGTGAAGAGCAGTAACATTACTGATGTCCCTGCTCATTAGAGTTGCTGGGTCACACTGTGCCCCACGAGACTTGGCGATTGTGAAAAGCAATAACATTACTGACGTCCCTGCTCATCAGAGTCGCTGGGTCACACTGTGCCCCGCGAGACCCGGAGACTGTGAAGAGCAGTAACATTACTGACGTCACTTCTCATCAGAGTCGCTGGGTCACACTGTGCCCCGCGAGACCCGGCGACTGTGAAGAGCAGTAACATTACTGATGTCCCTGGTCTTCAGAGTTTCTGGGTCACACTGTGCCCCGCGAGACACGGCGACTGTGAAGAGCAGTAACATTACTGACGTCCCTGATCATCAGAGTCGCTGGGTCACACTGTGCCCCGCGAGACCCGGTGACTGTGAAGAGCAGTAACATTACTGACATCCTTGCTCATCGGAGTCGCTGGGTCACTCTATGCTCCGCGAGACCCGGCGACTGTGAAGAGCAGTAACATTACTGACGTCCCTGCTCATCAGAGTCGCTGGGTCACACTGTGATCCGCGAGACCCGGCGACTGTGAAGAGCAGTAACATTACTGACATCCCTGCTCATCAGAGTCGCTTGGTCACTCTATGCTCCGCGAGACCCGGCGACTGTGAAGAGCAGTAACATTACTGATGTCCCTGCTCATTAGAGTCGCTGGGTCACACTGTGCCCCACTAGACTTGGCGATTGTGAAGAGCAATAACATTACTGATGTCCCTGCTCATCAGAGTCGCTGGGTCACACAGTGCCCCGTGAGACCCGGTGACTGTGAAGAGCAGTAACATTACTGACGTTGCTGCTCATCAGAGTCGCTGGGTCACACTGTGCCCCGCGAGACCCGGCAACTGTGAAGAGCAGTAACATTACTGATGTCCCTGCTCATCAGAGTTGCTGGGTCACACTGTGCGCCGCAAGACCCAGTGACTGTGAAGAGCAGTAACATTACTGACATCCCTGCTTATCAGAGTCGCTGGGTCACTCTATGCTCTGCGAGACCCGGCGACTGTGAACAGCAGTAACATTACTGACGTCCCTGCTCATCAGAGTCGCTGGGTCACACTGTGATCCGTGAGACCCGGCGACTGTGAAGAGCGGTAACATTACTGACGTCCCTGCTCATTAGAGTTGCTGGGTCACTCTATGCTCCGCGAGACCCGGCGACTGTGAAGAGCAGTAACATTACTGATGTCCCTGCTCATTAGAGTCGCTGGGTCACACTGTGCCCCACTAGACTTGGCGATTGTGAAGAGCAATAACATTACCGATGTCCCTGCTCAACAGAGTCGCTGGGTCACACTGTGCCCCGCAATACCTGGCGACTGTGAAGAGCAGTAACATTACTGACGTCCCTGCTCATCAGAGTTGCTGGGTCACACTGTGCTCCGCGAGACCTGGCGACTGTGAAGAGCAGTAACATTACTGACGTCCCTGTTCATCAGAGTCGCTGGGTCACTCTATGCTCCGCGAGACCTGGCGACTGTGAAGAGCAATAACATTACTGACGTCCCTGCTCATCAGAGTCGCTGGGTCACACTCTGCTCAGCGAGACCCGGCGACTGTGAAGAGCAGTAACATTACTGACGTCCCTGCTCATCAGAGTTGCTGGATCACTTTATGCTCCGTGAGACCCGGTGACTGTGAAGAGCAGTAACATTACTGACGTCCCTGCTCATCAGAGTCGCTGTGTCACTCTATGCTCTGTGTGACCTGGCGACTGTGAAGAGCGGTGATGTCAGTTTCGATGCTCTTCACAGTCGCTGGGTCTTGCGGAGTGCAGCGTGATCTGGGAGTGGCAGCTGTTAAAGCCTATGGAGCCTCAGAACGAGGCTTTGTATGACTGATTTCGAGAATGTCATGGGAACGCCATGGACTACGTCGGACCTGCATGGGAACTTTTTTTTATAATAAGTGAATGATGGACAATGTCTTGTTTTTATTTATTTCTTTTTATGTTTTTCAGGTTTCAATTTGTGGACAACATCTGATTCCCTGAACTATGTCAGACCTGCGTGGGATTTTTTTTTAAATAAATTGGTGAACGAGGAAAAAAGTTGGGGAGTGTTTGTTTTTTCTTTTGGCACTGGGTTAGTAATGGGGGTGTCTGATAGACACCTCTCCTTTACTAACCCCTGGGCTTTATGCCAGCTGTGTTTTTGGACACTACACAGCTGGCATCAACTCCAAGCCCTATTTCCTGATGCACCAGGGCATCAGGAAGAGCCGAGGCAAAGCCCCAGAATTGGCGCATCTATTGTGATCTTTAAGCTGTGAGGGGCCTAATAACTATGAATCTTCTCATCCTGATAATATCAGCTCTCAGCTGTCCGCTTTACCTTTGCTGGTCAATAAAAATGGGGGGGACCCCACATCTTTTTTTTTTTTTTAATCTATCTATAAACCAATCCATCTATTGTCTACCTCTCTATCTTTTTATCTATCTATAAAGATTCTTTGCAAAATTTGCAAACCTTTAATACAGAAAAATCATTATTTAATGCAAGGCATTTTATTCCGGTACATATCGCACGGACGGCACACGGATGCTATCTGTGTGCTGTACATGTTTTTCAAGGACCCATAGACTTGTATTAGCCCTTGTCATCCAAGCTGCTGGAAAAAAATGGGCATGTCTCCGTGTGCGATACATATTTTCTCAGACCCATAGACTTGTATGGTTCCATGTCACACTTGCACAGCCCCATAGATTATGATGGATGTGGGTGTGCACACGTGTCTCTGGTAGATGTGAAAACGGATGCCATACATATCGGAGACATGCCTTATATAGCTCGGCTCAGGCGTTGGGAGGTATTCAAATAGCAAGCATCCACATTGCTATTTTGAGCTTTGCTATATCGCAGTGCAAGGTCTGACACATTGAACTCTGTTGCTGACTAGTGTTGAGCCACCCCCGTAGTGTTCGAGTTCGGTTCGGTTCGTCGAACACCCGTGTGTTCGCCGAACTGTTCGTCGAACTGTTCGTCGAACACCTTCGAACACCGTTAAAACCAATGGCAGGCAAACAAAAACACATAGAAACACATAGAAAACACCTTCAAAGGTGTCCAAAAGCTGACAAACTGCTCAGAAGACATAACTAACACATGGAAAAGTGACAAGTACATATAGTCATGCGAAAATAAAAGAGGTGGAGGAGTAAAAGGAGGGGGAGACACAGATATAGGCATGTCATGCCCTTCTAAAATCCAAAAAGTGAGAAGCCGACACGGCCAGTCCGCTCCTGCCCGTGCCACCTCCGTGTCGCCGGGTTTGTGCCAGAGCCGCGGTGAACCCTGACGGCCAGCCCCCCTCTCCCAATACTGGTGCCTGTCCGCTGGTGGGTCGAGCGAGCCCCCCTGTGGTGGAGGCAGCTCTAAGCTTTTTAATTTAAATTGTCTCTCTAATTTGAATGAATACACTTTAAATCCATTTACAAGGATCTATTGGAGGGCAAGTCTCATGCCAGCAGCCGCGTAATTCCAGCTCCAGTAGCGTCCACTAAAGCTGCTGCAGTTAAAAAGCTTTTATAAGGATCGAGCTCGGCTGTCCACCGCAAGGCATCCTACTGCCAGTCCCAGCCCCTATGCCTTGGGGTGCCTCCTGATGCTCTTCACTGAGTATCCCATGGTCCCGAAGCATTTCCTTTGAAAAAATTAAGTGTCTAAACTACAGGTGGTGTAGCTTGCTTAACAGCCGGGATAATCCGCTGACTAGCAGACACTGCTACTAGGCACAAAGTATTTCCTGGGCTAGATGCAGTTAAAAATTTGTAATTAGATACTCTCGTTGGATGCTGAGAAAGCATTCCATAGAGTCTCCTGGCACGCCATATATGATTCTCTTAAAAAGCTTGGGGTAGGGGTCTAGGGGACCCTTTTATAGCCAAAATCACGGCCCTGTATCACAATACGTCACCTAGGCTGAAGATAAATGGAACTGTAGCACCCTGAGGGCTCGGTTGCTACAGAGGTATTGCACCTCACCCAGAGGTGTGATATCTCACTCTCAGGTAAGGATGGAGTGTGGATCAGGACCCGACACCTGCATGCATTACACCACATTGCCGTGGGGCAGGGCGACCAATATGCCTCTGAGATGGGCACGACAGTCCCTGTCTGGAGTGGGAGGAGGGAACACTGAGGAAGGGGAACCCTGTAGTGCAGGAGCAGGGAGGAAGCAGTTCCTGGGTGCATTGAGAAGGGAGTATAAAAGGTGGGCACCATCTTAGTTCAGTGCAGAGAAGTCTGAGCAGAAGTGGCAGGGAGCAGGGGCTCTGCATGAGCTCTGCTCCGGAGGCGGGCCTAGTAACAGAGGCCCAGGCCTGGAAGAGGGAGAAGGAAGGAAGAGGAGCGGAGAAGGCTCCAGGAACGAGGAATGAAGGGATCCCAGGGGTGCGGACGGGCGAGTCGCCACCGCACGCCCGAATCCACCTGCGTGGAGGGGTCAGGCCAAAGGGGGAGACCGGTCCCCGAAACTAGTGGAGGCAGGAAACGACCCTCAGCTAGAAACCGGAGGCTGTGACATTTTATGTGGCGCAGCCCCTCGCTACACCCGCTAGGAAGGCACCACATAGGGTCAGGGAAACTGGCGCCAAGTTTACCAAGAGGAGGCCCGAGGCAGCCGGACAGAAGGGTTGGTAAGAAAGGCCAGACAAAGGACACACAAAGGGGGTCCTGTGAAGCGCTCCAAAGTTATCTGGGAGTTGTCTGAGCCCCTCACCTGGTGAGCACAGTACGACGTGGGCAGCCGTTACCTGCAGACGTGGTCTGGATAATAAGAACTGTGAGTAAAGGCCCTGGACTGCATCACTGACTCCGTGTCGTTACTGCTGCTGCCCTGCACCATCACCCCCATCCTCCGCATACACTGCCCTGAGGCTATACTCCTCCCGTAGGGAGTTATGCTACGCTCTGCTGCACCCACAACACCAGCCTCAGCGGTCTGCCCTGCAGCGGCGGTTCACTCTGACCGCAATCTACGGGTGGCGTAGTTGGACATTTAAACATCAAAACCACATAAATAGTTCCGCCACTGGTTTGACCACCCTGAGCCACGGAACTGGATCGCCGCCACGAAGACTACAACCACCAGCATCCACCAAAAAGGGTCCGGCTCCGGGTGTCCCAAGGCCCAAGGGGGTGCATCAGAACATTTTCATCACCTTTCACAATCACCAATGGGACAAGGCAGGGATGTCCTCTGTCCCCTCTCTTATACATCCTAGTGACGGAGCACCTGCTCTCATCAATTCGCCATAACCCCAATATTAGGTGGATTGAGGTGGGAGGCACCGAGTACAAGTGCTCTCTATTTGCTGATGATGTCCTAGTATATATCACTCAATCACATATATCCATCCATGCTGTTATGGCTGAAATAGATCACTTTGTTACATGGTCAAATTTTAAAATCAATGCAGCGAAGTCTGAGGCCCTCGATGTCTCCCTCCCCAAATCCATATAGGATTCCATCCAGTCCAACTTTCCCTTTGCCTGGTCCTCACAGGGTATCAAATACTTAGGAATTCCTATTCATAGAGACCTCTCCCATCTATGTTATCTTAATTTTGGGCCCTTTAATGAACAACTCCATACAGACCACGCTTGGCAAGTTAGAACTGTAAGATTCACTACGTGAACCACTGGTGTTTTGTGGAAAAGCACATGTACACTGCGTTCCAAATTATTATGCAAAAAGTGTTTAGGAGTGATAAGGGAAGAATTTGTTTGTTTGTCAGTTAAACTCATTGATGGTGATGTGTGTCAGGGCTCTTTATATCACTGTAAGCAATTGCAGACACCTGTGCTAATTAGTTTGGCAGGTGTGTCCAATGAAAGGCAAGACTACTTAAGAAGGCTGTCTCACATTATTAAGCAGCCTACATTTTCTGCCAAAATGGGAAAGAAAAAGGATGTGTCGGCTGCTGAGAAGCAACAAATTGTGGAGTGTTTAGGTCAAGGCATGACTACAATCAACATTGTACGATGATCAGGATGAAGTGTCTTGGCAATCAAGAAGTATGTAGCTGATTCACAGTACACACGTGTGCGTGCTGATAAGGGCAAATTGAGGACTCTTTCCTACAGGCAATTACGTCAGGTTGAAAGAGCAGCGGCAAAAAAGCCTTGTCATAGCAGCAGACAAGTTTTTGAAGCTGCTTGTGCCTCCAACGTCCCCCGAACAACAAGATGCAGGGTCCTTCAGAGGTTTGCAGCTGTGCATACGCCATCCTGTCGACCTCCTCTATCCACTTCACACAAGCAGAAACGGCTCCAGTGGGCCAAACATTACATGAAGACTGATTTCAAAACTGTTTTGTTCACGGATGAGTGCCGTGCAGCGCTCGATGGTCCAGATGGATGGAGTGGAGGATGGCTGGTTGATGGACACCCCACGCAAACACGGCTACAGCGCCAACAAGGAGGAGGTGGAGTAATGTTTTGGGCTGGAATCATGGGGAGAGAGATTGTCGGCCCCTTTAGGATCCCTGAAGGCGCTAAAGATGAACTCCATAATGTATGTGGATTTTCTCAAACAGCACTTCCTGCCATGGTTCAAGAAGAAGAACCGTGTATTTCACAGCAAGATCATTTTTCTGCATGATAATGCACCATCTCATGCTGCACATAAAACATCTGCATCTCTGGCTGATATGGGCATAAAAGGGGACAAACTTATGGTGTGACCCCCATGCTCCCCTGACCTGTACCCAATTCAGAACCTTTGGAGCATCATTAAAAGGAGTGTCTATGATGGCGGGAGGCAGTTCACATCTAAGCAACAGCTCTGGGAGGGTATTCTGTCCTCATGCAAAACAATTGAAGCAGAAACCATCCAAAACCTGACAAATTCAATGGACGAGAGAGTTCAGAAGCTCCTTTCGAACAAGGGGTCCTATGTGAAAATGTAACATCACCTAGAATAAAGTTTTGAGTTGAAAACTGTTTGATTTCAGTTTCTAACAACCTGCTAATGCTTATAATTTCAAAAATGACCATTTTTTTGGTCTTTATTAAAATGAAAAGGTTGATCGAAAAGTTTGGGGGATCTAAGAGTGAGGCAACCCAGTAGTCATGATTACTTCGAATTCTGACAATATGAGGGTCATGCTGCAGGTAGTGCAGCAAGAAGGCACTTATGTGTCTTGTGCATCTCGGAGCCCCAAAATTATTTTCCGGGCTAGATGCAGCTAAAAATTATTATTAATTTTAAATCTGGTGAAGCTTTAGTATAGATGGCCTAATAGGATCAGTGCTGCACACTGCTACAAAGCCCAAATTATTTTCCAGTCAAGATACAGATAAACATGATTAGTAATTTTAAATCTGGTGGAGCTTATTATAGATGGCCTAATAGAATCAGTGCTGCACACTGCTACAAAGCCCAAATTATTTTCCAGCCAAGATACAGATAAACATGATTAGTAATTTGAAAGCTTAAAACGGTTGGTAGGGTGATTTTAACCAATCATCAAGCTTTTACTCTCCCCAGGATGACACAGGGGTAGAAAAGTCGTTTCGGATCCATGATTTGTTCATCTTTATGAACGTGAGTCTGTCTACATTATCAGTGGAGAGCCGCGTGCGCTTATCTGTCAGCACACCACCAGCAGCGCTGAACACACGTTCAGACAGAACGCTGGCTGCGGGGCATGACAAGATCTCCAAGGCGTAAGTGGCTAGCTCCGGCCATTTATCCAGATTGGAAGCCCAAAAAGAGCAAGGGTCCAGTGACACAGTCGTGGCTTCAATGTTTACTTGGAGATACTCCTGTACCATCGTCTCTAGGCGTTGACTATGTGTCAGACTTCTTGTCTCCTGTGGCCTTGCAAAGGATGGGCTAAAAAAGTGGTGAAATGATTCCGCAAAATTGATGTTACCAGCAGATACTGTGGTTCTGTTACGGTTTGAGTGCTGAACACTTGACGGTCCCACGGTTGGCAAGTTGGAACTGTGAGATTCACTACGTGCACCACTGGTATTTTGTGGAAAAGCACATGTAAGATTCTGCAACAGTCTCTGCTGATACTCCTGCATGCGTGCATCCCTTTCTATGGCAGGAATAATTTCTGCAAATTTACTTTTGTACCGGGGATCTAACAGTGTGGCAACCCAGTAGTCAGGATTATTTCTAATTCTCACAATTCGAGGGTCATGTTGCAGGTAGTGCAGCAAGAAGGCACTCATGTGTGTTGCGCATCCAGGAGCACCAAGTCCCTGTTGTGTTGGTGGCGAGGTAACAATCATGCTTCCTTCCTCTGTCCTCTCCCCCCAACCTCGCACAACAGAAATGTGATCAAGGTCTCCCTCATCTGATGAGTCTTCCATCAGTTCGTCCTCCACTTCTTCCTGGGCTCCTGCACCTTCCTCACTAGTTTGGCTGCTACCATGCGCCCTGGTAAAACCATCTCCCCCACCCTCACATGCCTGCCGCCTTGGTGCTGCCGACCGTCTGGACCTTGCAGATGTTAGCCCTTCCGCATACAACTCCTCCTCCTCTACTTCCTCCACCTCCTCTTGTGCCACCACCTGACTCCGAATTCTGTTTAACATGTGCTCCAGCATGTAAATCACCGGAATAGTCATGCTGATAATGGCATCGTCAGCACTAAACATCTTCGTCGCCATTTCAAAACTGTGCAGAAGGGTGCATAGGTCCCTGATCTGAGACCACTCCTCCAGCGTGATTTGCCCCACCTCTGAATCTCGTTGGCCCAGGCTATACGTCAGAACGTATTGCACCAGGGCTTGTCGGTGCTGCCACAGTCGCTGCAACATGTGCAGAGTTGAATTCCACCGGGTAGGCACATCGCATTTTAGCCGGTGAAGTGGCAGGCCCAACGACTTCTGTAGAGATGTAAGTCGCTGAGCTGCGGGATGCGAATGGCGGAAGTGAGCACACAGCGACCGTGCCCTCTGCAGAAGGCCATCTAGTCTGGGATAGTGGGCTAAAAATTGCTGGACAACCAGGTTCAACACGTGAGCCATACAAGGCACGTGTGTGACATTGCCCCGGCGAAGGGCCGCACCCAGGTTTGCAGCATTGTCGCACACGGCCTTCCCTGGTTTCAGGTCCAGTGGAGACAACCATTCATGAAATTGGTTCTCCAGAGCTGACCACAACTCCTCAGCTGTGTGACTCACATTTCCCAGACATTTCAATGTAAAAACCGCCTGATGACGTTGAGCCCTACTGCCAGCATAGTAAGGAGGTGTGCAGGATCCCTTCTGCGCAGTTAGAAAGCTTGTGGCATGACCAGACAGGCTTTGGGTGCAGGTGGAAGACCGAGAGGAGGTTGAGGAGGCAGAAGCAGTGGAGGAACTTTGACATAAAGAAGATTGACGCACAACTCGTGGGGACGGCAAGACTTGGACAGCAGCCCCTTGTCCTGCTGTCACCATAGTTACCCAGTGCCCAGTCAGCGACATGTAACGCCCCTGTCCATGCCTACTCGTCCAAGTGTCTGTGGTGAAATGCACCCTGTCACACACAGAGTTTCTCAAAGAAGCGGTGATGTTGTGTGCGACATGCTGGTGGAGCGCAGGCACACCTTTCTTTGAGAAGTAGTGCCGACTGGGCATCTGGTACTGGGGCACTGCGACGGACATAAGGTCTCGAAAATCCTCTGTGTCCACCAGGCGGAAAGGCAGCATTTCTGTAGCCAAGAGCTTGCAGATGGTGAAATTCAACCTCTTAGCTTTCTCATGGCTAGGAGGAAATGGTCTTTTACTTGTCCACATCTGAGGGACCGAGGGCTGGCTATTGTGCTTAGACGGGGTTGATAAGGGTGTCCCCGGCAAACTGCCGGTCTGTGAGGAAGATGCAGGCGGACATGTTAGGTTGCCTTGATCCAAAGGTGGTGCTATCGATGTCGGACAGCGCTCAACACCAGCTGGTGTTACCACCTCCAAAGAAAATGATGACCTGCCAATCACGCTGGCTGTTGCGGGTAAAGAGGTGGCAGGTCTGCGCCCCAAAACAGGTGTGACTGCTGTCCCCCCAGTCACAGAGGATGAAGAGGCCGCGGATGCACAAGATATGGCAGACGGTGGTTGGCCCAGCCGGCTAGGCCGCATTGTAGCACACTGAGCTTCCCACTGCAACTTATGCTTCATGTCCATGTGCCGGTTCATGCATGAAGTACTCAAACTATGTATTTTTTGGCCTCTACTTAGCTTTTGCTGACAAATGTTACAGATAACACGAGTTGGGTCATCTTTATCGATCTGAAAAAATGCCCAGGCTATGCAAGGCTTAGCACCCATGCGACCTGAAGAGCCACCACGACTTGTGGTGAGAGGCAGAGTTGTGTTTGAGGATGCAGTTGTTGACGTGCTTCCAGTACTACGTCTCTGTCCAGGAAGGCGCAACCTGACCTCGTCGTCACTAGCATCTTCCTCCACCTCCTCTGCTGACCTCATCTCTTGGCTGACTGTGGGTTGACAGTAAGTGGGATCTCCAACCTCATCATCATCACCCTGTGCGTTATCACACCCGTCGTCCTCAGAGCCAACCTGTTCCTGCCCTGACAAAAAACTAAAGTTGTCGCTCCAATCAGGTATTTGAGTCTTATCATCGTCTTCCTCATTGTCTCCACCAACAGGAGTTACAGTTTGGGAATGAGGGTCTACATTATGGTCAGAACCTTCTGCATCTGGTCCTGGATCCGACTCATAAAGATTCTGGGCATCAGTGCAGATCATTTCCTCGTCTGGATTCACAGAAGCGCTGGAGTCGACCTCTGATTCCCAGGCTATAGTATGAGTAAACAGCTCTGCAGACTCAACCATCTGTTCTACCTCATACTCAGATGGGCAGCTGGAGATTTGGGAGCTGTGAGGAAGCAAGTGCGATTGGGGTGACACCTTTGAGGACTGGAGTATTTGTGATGTTGAAGTTGATGTGGAGGAGAGCCCACTTAAAGGAGCACTTGATATCCGTTGAAGCACCTGCTGTTTTTGTGCCTCATCTGGAATTTGTAGCGATTGGCGTGGCCGTAAGAAAGGGATCTTATCACATTGTCCGCTAAAAGAAGTAGACATTTTAGTTTGGCTGGAAGATGGTCTTTCTTCTGCAGATGTTACTGTTGCTTTAACACCTACCCCACGGACACAACATTTTTTCCCCTTCCCAACACGCCTATTCCCCTTTCCACCAGCAGCAGGCCTTTTTCCACTCATTTTGGTGGTTAACTAATTCACAACTCTGGAGTTGTTTGCACAAAAAAACAATGGATGGGAACCGAGCAGAGCTGAGTGGCCAAACTGTGGTATTAGGCCAAAACTATTGGCTGGGTTAGATGCAGAAAAAAATTATATTCAATTTGCAACCTGATGGAGGTCTGTATAGATGGATTAATAGAACAAGTCCCACACACAGCTAGAAGCCCAATATTTTTTCAGAGGTAGATGCAGAAAAAAATATATTCAGTTTGCAACCTGATGGAGGTCTGTATAGATGGATTAATAGAACAAGTCCCACACACAGCTAGAAGCCCAATATTTTTTCAGAGGTAGATGCAGAAAAAAATATATTCAGTTTGCAACCTGATGGAGGTCTGTATAGATGGATTAATAGAACAAGTCCCACACACAGCTAGAAGCCCAATATTTTTTCAGAGGTAGATGCAGAAAAAAATATATTCAATTTGCAACCTGATGGAGGTCAGTATAGATGGACTAATACAACAAGTCCCACACACAGCTAGAAGCCCAATATTTTTTCAGAGGTAGATGCAGAAAAAAATATATTCAGTTTGCAACCTGATGGAGGTCAGTATAGATGGACTAATACAACAAGTCCCACACACAGCTAGAAGCCCAATATTTTTTCAGAGGTAGATGCAGAAAAAAATATATTCAGTTTGCAACCTGATGGAGGTCTGTATAGATGGATTAATAGAACAAGTCCCACACACAGCTAGAAGCCCAATATTTTTTCAGAGGTAGATGCAGAAAAAAATATATTCAGTTTGCAACCTGATGGAGGTCAGTATAGATGGATTAATAGAACAAGTCCCACACACAGCTAGAAGCCCAATATTTTTTCAGAGCTAGATGCAGAAAAAAATATATTCAGTTTGCAACCTGATGGAGGTCTGTATAGATGGATTAATAGAACAAGTCCCACACACAGCTAGAAGCCCAATATTTTTTCAGAGGTAGATGCAGAAAAAAATATATTCAGTTTGCAACCTGATGGAGGTCTGTATAGATGGATTAATAGAACAAGTCCCACACACAGCTAGAAGCCCAATATTTTTTCAGAGCTAGATGCAGAAAAAAAATTATATTCAATTTGCAACCTGATGGAGGTCAGTATAGATGGACTAATAGAATGATGCTATGCCCAAAAGATTTTACTTCACTAGGTGCAGTAAAAAAATTGGTATTCTATACACAGGTGGTATATCTTGCAACACAGATAGGCTACTCCACTGACTAACACACTCTGCAATAGGCCAAAAAGGATTAGCTTTGCTAGATTCAGCCAAATGCTGTGAAAAAAACTTGCACAGCACTGTCACAGACCTGCCTGGCAAAAACTGATAGGAACTGATGTAACCTAGTCCTGAAAAGGACTCCAATTACAATTAGTCTTTACTCCCACAACCTATCTATTTAAGAGCACAGACTTCCCTGATAAAAGTCGTAGGAAATGCTGTAACCTAGTCCTTAAAATTACTGCAATCACAACTATTCCCTACTCCCAAGCTATCTGTAGATTTGTGCGAAAATTGGCTTGAAATTAACAAGGTATAGCGCACACAGCAACAGCGGTGCCGTCTAACACGCAGCTGCAGCAGTGAGAAAATGGTGGCGACGGGGAAAATGGCTGGGTCTTATAGGGCAAGGACATGTGACATACACTGCCAATGACACATGCCCTTGCTTGTGTGAAAAAAAGCACTTCGCTCCGTGTGTGCGCTGCTGATAGGCTGACAGATTGCACCTCCCCACTGTAAATGCGGGAAAGAGAAAAAAAAATGGAGATCTTCATTGTTCCTGCAGAGATCCATCCCCTGCCCCTCCCCCCACCCCGCTGTACACTCAAACTGCGTATTAACATTAATTTTCATCATTACGGAGAAAAAATCCAGTTATGATTTTGGTGCACGAACAGTTATCGAACATAACCTCGAACAGCCGAATTTTTCTCAAATTGTTCGTGTTCGCCGAACGGCTCGAACACCGCCCAAAACAGCTCGAATTTGAGATTGGCGAACAGTTCGAGTAGAACAACGCTCATCTCTATTGCTGACTCAGCTCTGCTATTCCAGTTTCTCATTGCTGAATCACTGAGTTTGCTACATCGCTGTACAAGCTCTGCTAAATTGCAGCCAGTTACTGACTTAACCCTTAGCCTTAGTTCCTCATCACTGAAACAACTCAGCTACATTACTGTTTCAGCCTTGTAGCATTCAACTCTGTTGCTGACACTGCTCTGCTATATCGGTTCATCACCATTGGATAAGTTCTGCTACATCACTAAGCCGGCTCTGCTTCATTGAACTCAATTACTGATTCAGTTTTTCTTCTCTGGTCCCTCACCTCTGAATCTACTCTGTCTCACCGGTGGCCATGACTCTTATTCTGCTATTACAGTAGGCGTTTGGTCCAGTTCTGCCACTTCTTCCACCATGGTTCCAGTGCCACCCATCTGTGTTGCATTTGTATTGCTCAACCGGACCAAAGGCTTGGTGGATCTACCTCTCCATGATTAGCAGCTTGCCTTAAGTATGTGACCAACCTCTGATTTGTACAGAGCCATAATAGGATAGGTAAGACTTCTACAGGTTCCCAATATACTCTGCATGCCTCTGAGCTTATAGAGAAACTCATAAAATTGGAATCTAAACAGAAAAAATGGCATTTTCCATCAGACACCATATTATTCACACTTTCTTTCCTAGAATCATTGTTTCACTTTAGAACATCTCCACATTTGGTTGGCTGAATCAAATGAGTTCAGAAGGAACGGCCAACTATCTAATGTCTACTAGACCAGTATTGACCAGAGTTTATACCACAGATCCTGAGGACGGAAAGGATGTCACATGCTGAACATCAACACTCCAAATCCTTGTTCTCAAAGGAGAGCTGCTTCTTCATGAGATCTGGCACATGCATACTTACCCTGATAGTGTGCATATGTATAAGGAAGACATATGGCCACTTTAAGGCTGGGTTCACATTGTGTAATTACCTTCTGTTAGTGGCTCCATTAGGGCTTATGGCTGAAAACCTAGAAAACGGAATTTGATGGAACCACTGACCATAGGTTAAAAAGCAATATGAACATAGCATTAGAGTCTCTTTCGGACAATATAACTATTACCATTAGGCCATGTTCCCGCATACTGTAAATTCTGCATATTTTCTGCTGCCTATTTTATGTGCAGAAAATCGACTGCGTTTAATTGTCACAGCAAAGTAGATGTCATTTCATTAAACCTCCTGCCCACTGTGCATTTTGGGTTGATGGTGAACTGTGCGCTTTTTGGAGCTTTTTTTATCTTTAGGCTTTTATGGGGAGCCTGAAAAAAATCACATGCAAAAACACAGGTAAAAAAGCTTTTTTAAGTGAAGAATCAAAGTTTTTCTGTCCTAACAAAATACACTAAAAATGCTGCTTCAAATCTGGACCAAAAAATGCATCAAATAAAAGGGAAAATGCCTAAAAATTGCAGTAAAATCACAATCATCAGAGAAGATTGTTATTGTGTATTATGATGCAGACACTTGCAGAAAATGTGCAGATATAAGTAGTTAAATAATGCATCATTTTTATGTGTGAACACAGCCTTGAACAGCAAGTCGTTCTTAGATTATTGGCTGGAAGAAAACTCATGGCAAGCTCCATACCATAAATTATTCATGTGAACGAACCATCATGGTTCAGACAGGGACATGGTATATGAAATATATTGTATGGTTTTTAAAGCAAGGTTTCCAAACCTACTGGTGCCCATCACACAAACAACAATATTTTCCTCCATAATAGTCAATTTGTCAGTGTATTACCAATATTGCAGGTTATGTCCTATCCATTAGATAGTGGAGGATGACTTGTTGATTCTTCAGTGTCCAATCGCTGGAACCCCAGTATTCCTGAGAGCTGGGGTCTGAAACCCTCCATCTTGTCTATGGGACAGCCAGAAATCGCTGAGTGCTGTACTCAAATTTCTCCCGCAGTCCCGTAGACAATGAATGGAGAGAAGGTTGATCATGTGTACCACAACTCCATTCAAGATGGGGCAACAAATCTCTGAATTGTTGGAGTTTCGAAAGGTCAGACATCAAGAGATCAGTAAGTCATCTCTTATCATAGGTAATTTTGGGAATAACCTTTAAAATATGTTATGTGTTGTATATTATTGGTTTAAGGCAGCACGGTGGCTCAGTGGTTAGCACTGTTGCTTTGCAGCACTAGGGTCCTGGATTAAAATCCCACCAAGGAAAACATCTAGAAGGAGTTTGTATGTTCTCCCCGTGTTTGCGTAGGTTTCTTCCGGGTTCTCTGGTTTCCTCCCACACTCCAAAGACATACTAATAGGGAATCTATATTGTGAGCTCCAATGGGGACAGTGATGAGAATGTCTGTAAAGAGCTGCAGAATACGATGGGTGTGATTATGGGTGTGACGCTAGTCACTGCTCAATGTGACGTTAGTTACTACCCACGGACTTGCCGTGGGGCAGGATAGTCAAGAGGTTCGGGGTCAGTACCAAGAGGGCTCGTAATAGACAAAGGGAAAATACAAAAGCGTAGACAGTTAACAGTCCGAGGTCAGAGTATCAGGAAGATAGCGGATGAAGACAAAGGGGTAAGTCAAACGGATGGTCAAAGGTAAATCCAAGGTCAGGAACGGAGATCAGAATACAGCTCAGAACACAGCAGACACACACAACTTGAGCAAAGCTATAATAACCAAAGGTCTGACAGTTGTCTGTAATCACCCAGATCAGATGATACCTAAAGGAGATCCCACAGACCCAGCCAGATAGGATGACTAAGCTGTCAATCACAATACTAACACTTCCTAAGGTGGCCTCGCAGGTGGAATTGCCATTGTTCTTTCTTTTCAAACCATGAATTATAGAGTGCAGACGGCTTCCAAGCGGGAGCCACCCGAAGAATGAAAATGTTATTTCTTATAACTACTGAAGCGATTAAAAGAAGTGACATGAGATAGAAGATAAGTTGTGGATGCAAGAAAGTGCCAATAATTCCGTGCTCCTCCGGGTCGAGGAAGGGATGCAATACCCAGTGCTTGGTTAAGAGTCCATTTATTTATAACCTACAAACAGACGCGTTTCGTGGACGTCCTGTTCACTTCATCAGTACATAGCTTGACAAGCTTGACAAAAAAAGCTCCCCATAAAATGAACATAGTGCACAGTAATGTCAAAATGACATTGCTGTGCACATGTTCCATCTCATATAGCGCTGTTACCCAGACAAGTAGTGGTATAAAGGAAAAAGGATGCTCACCTTGGTGAGTTGTGAAATGCACAACTCATATGATGGTATAATGGAGTGCTGCAGGAGACACCATAGCTTGACAAGCTATGCACTGATGAAGTGGAGGAGCGCTTATGGTACTCGGACCCTTGAGGTTTGGTGTCTCCTGCAGCACTTCCTTATACCATCATATGAATTGTGCATTTTGCAACTCACCAAGGTGAGCGCACCCTTTTTCCTTTATACCACTACTTGTCTGGGTAACAGCGCTATTGGCGCCCCCTCTCCATCTTATATGAGATGGAACATGTGCACAGCAACGTCATTTTGACATTACTGTGCACTATGTCCATTTTATGGGGAGCTTTTTTTTGTCAAATTCCAGGCACAATCCGCATTAAAAAGGTGCTATGTGCTCGTATCCTTGTGTAAGTTTTATGCTAAGAACTGATTTTTCTTGTGGTTTACAAAAAGGAAGAATATTAGCTGTCATAGTCTACAATAGAAAAAGACGAACCACATCTAAGTGCCCCTAGCCCCAATTAGTGACCCCAATTAGTTAAAGCAATTTTCAGGGGCTCTCACCACTAGTTTTACATATAAGACAATTTAATAAGTCTGCTTTAGGGCATGTAAAAAAACAACAACAATCCAGCGTATATATATATATATATATATATATATGTAATGAGTAGGCGTCGTTTACGCTATTATTACTTTATCAGAACCTGTATAATTTCTGTTAACAAGATTCTGCCTTATCTGAGAACTCATAATGATAGGTGGAAATGAAAATACGTTAAAGACAGAACGGGAAGAACAATAGTCTTAATCAGAACATTGGAATCATGACTCATTGCTACAGCTTTTAATCCATTCCCTGATTAAACTCCTCAGGAGGTGCCCACCTAATGACCTGATATCTAAGGTTCTTAATGGGGCGCCAGGAATACTATTCCATAATGTAACTTTGCATACTAATCTTCTCCGACACCTACTCACATGCAGCACTGTATGTAATCCGACATAATATTATAAGTTATAATTCTCTGCCATCAAGACTCAACTATTTTCATTGGAAGAGCTGGGATTAATTAAATCATTAAATTTTTATCCAAATCACAAACTACATAAGATACAGATGTATTAATAATATTTTTTAGTGTATAATTTATTCCAAAACAATTCAGGTTTGTTTAAAGTTTAACTCCAACTCCAAAAGCTCATTTTAAGAAAATCTTAAAATAATACAGAAAAATGATGAGAAACATTATGTGCCGTATAATAATAATTCTAATAATATCATTAATAATAATATAGAGTTCCATAATAGCATTAAAAATAATCTCAAGATTGATGTGCTCAACTACAAAACAACTACAGGCTTATGCTATGGAGGAGGATTATCTTGAAACATAAGATGGTACTGTATTCACTGTTACAATTTATTTCTATTCAAGTAGATACTCTTTTAACTGTAAAGTTGTTACACCTTTGTCTGACCCTGCAACTACAGCATCAGCGTTTGTCGCTAAGTGGTGCTACACTTACTCTGAGGATGGTGCATGGTCCAGCCAAGCTCATTGGTGAGGCTGGCTCTGAGGATGGTGCATGGTCCAGCCAAGCTCATTGGTGAGGCTGGCTCTGAGGATGGTGCATGGTCCAGCCAAGCTCATTGGTGAGGCTGGCACTTGTGTCAGCCAGGGAGTCTGAGTCTCTGAAGAGTGTAACCAGTAGGTGTATTAGCTTCTGCTGTGATCTTTGTGTGGAGCCACACCCCATTTAAACTCCCTTCAGTTTGCTGGGAGTTGCCAATGATAACTACAGGTGCATCTCACTGAATTAGAATATCATCAAAAAGTTAATTTATTTCAGTTCTTCAATTCAAAAAGTGAAACTCATATATTATATAGTGACATTGACATTCTCTATGGGGTTAAGATCAGGCGAGTTTGCTGGCCAATCAAGCACAGTGATACTGCTGTTTTTAAACCAGGTATTGGTACTTTTGGCAGTGTGGACAGGTACTTCTGGAGAATGAAAGACAGAGGGAAGCATGAAGTGCTCGAAAATTTCCTGGTAGACGGCTGCGCTGACTTTGGTCTTGATAAAACACAGTGGACCTACACCAGCAGATGACATGGCTCCCCAAACCATCACTGATTGTGGAAACTTCACACTAGACCTCAAGCAGCTTGGATTGTGGCCTCTCCACTCTTCCTCCAGACTCTGGGACCTTGTGGAGTGTGTCAATGACTGCCTTCTGGACATATGTCAAGTCAGCAGTCTTCCCTATAATTGTGGAGCCTACTGAAACAGACTAAGGGACCTTTTTAAATGCTTAGGAAGCCTTTGAAGTGTTTTTTGTTAATTATTTTAATTTACTGAGATAATGACTTTTGTGTTTTCATTGGCTGTAAGCCATAATCATCAACATTAACAGAAATAAACACTTGAAATAGATCACTCTGTGTGTAATGACTCTATATAATATATGAGTTTCATTTTTTGTATTGAAGAACTGAAATAAATTAACTTTTTGATGATATTCTAATTTAGTGAGATACACCTGTATTTACTGGCTCTGGTTTGTTTTTCCGGTGACACTCTGCTATCTTACCTAACCTAAGTCCAACTTCTGGAATTTCTTAGAAAGTTTTGGTAAGGCAGACATTTTCCCACTGAAAGCCAAACTTTTTTTTTTTAAATGCACATTGGTTTCCAAGTTGGGACACCACTGGTAGTATTTACATTTTGTTGTTTCATGGAGATGCATTAATTATTCCAACTGGTGAATTTGTTTTATAATTTGCCTTTTTTGTGTTTTGTCCTTTATAAAGTCTTGGGTATAAAGTTTTGAGAGATATTTGCCCGCTGATGGCTGATCTTGGTTACTCACTCTGCTGACTCCTCCATGCACTTTGGATTAAAGATCCATAAAACACACACCAGTAATGGATATGAGGTCTAAAGCGGCCGATACACAGTAGATAGCTGTTGGCCAAATGCTTTTTTGGCCGATTCGGCACGTCGGATTTCCAATGGCCAATCCACTATCTCATAGAGAACACAAGAGCTCTCAGCCCTACCGAGCATTCCTGTGTATGGGGGACTCTCAAGAGAGAGCAGAGAGCTCTTGTGTTCTCTACGAGCAATTGTCTGATAGCGGATTGGCCATTGGAAATCCGACGTGCCGAATCCTACTACCTACCGACACCGCCAGTCTGGAGAATCCTGCATACACATTAGACTGTCGGGCAATCCCACTGATATTGACTTTAATCTAGTATGTATGGGGGCTTTTAGGCAAAGTTTCTACAATTAAACAACAATCTTTAACTCAATACAGAGACAAAAAAAAAATCCTTTGAAACAAGAACATCTAATCAATGAATACAAAGTCAAACCCTGGACATCTTGAGTATAATGGGATATCAGCCAAAGATCTGTCCACGTAAGATGAGGAGTTTTGAAATGGTGAGACATGGCTATATTATGCAAATCAGGCTACAAGTAGAGGGAATGCTTATTAGCATATAAATGAGTTAGGTTTCATAGACACATAGCAAGTTTATTCATACTGATATAATATGCAAGAACGTTATTCGACCCTGCCCAACCAGCCGACCCATCACTAAACTGTCTCATTTCTTTATACTATTACCCGCAAGATTATTGTTAGAGTTGAGCTCAAATTTGAAATCAACCCTGATATATCGCTAAGTTCTGGATTGTTTGCTGGGAATCTTACAAATGTATGTGTAGTCAGGCACAATGCAAAAAGGGCACAATGCAAAATCCATAGCGAGGTCTTCACCTACCATTAGCATTCATAATAATGTTGTTTTTTTTCTTATGTGACTCTGACTGATCATAAAATAATTTCTAAAAATAATGAATCATCCCTGTAGATGATTCCGTAATATTTTTATTTTCTTTTTTCCTACTCATATTAAAATTGAAACTGGCAATATAAAAATAAATCATCTCTCAGGAGATCAGATATGTTTTTCCTTCTCCTTCTGCTTCATAAGATGGTGGGCCACTATTTTTTATCAATGGCCTATCCTTAGGATAGGGCTTAATATCTGATCGGTGGGGGGGGGTGCAACACCCGATACCCCTGCCGATTAGCTGTTACCGGCAGTGGATGGAAGCTCTTGAATACTGCTGGAACACAGCACCTCCATCATTATTACAGTGGCCACCGCCAGGTAGTGCATATCCCCCCCATTCAAATGCATAGGAGGTGGATCTGCAATACCTGACCGTGTCCACTATAGTTTTGATGGAGCAGTTGTGTTCCCGCAACATCTGAGAACTTCTTGGCACTGGCGGTGCATGTAACATCTGATCAGCGGACATTGATCCTAAGGATAGCCATCAATAAAAACTAGTGGCAAACCTCTTTAATACCAGTATACAAAAAAGATAGTTCAGTCCCATTTTTCAGCTGAAAACAGAAGAGATTAGAAGAATATTACCCTCTTTGTTTTCTGCAGAAATACTCTAAGAATGTTTTTTTATTTCAGCAACATGCAGAAAATTCAGCAGAATGACAGTTTTGGCACACTTACAATCTGTTTCCTTTTATGATACAGTGTAAAAGGGCCAGAATGTTTTTTTAATGTTTTGGGGTTTTTTTAGACCCAGAAATTCTCTTGTTCATGGGCTGGTATTGCATCTCAGCCCCATTTTCTTGTAAGAAGTTGAGCCAACAGACACAAATGTGTCACGCCAGGTGTGGGAAAGACATAGTGCAACACAAAGGGAAGAGGGAAAGGGAGCCCAGACTCTAAGGAAAGGGGGGGGTGGAGACCTTCTAGTCTGGTCTAGTGTCACCCTGTCTCAACTAATGTCCCTATATTGCCTCTTCAGCAATTGCCGCACGTGTTCCTTGCCCTACTTTCCCTGGCGTATGGTTAAGGCTACGGATTGCAGGAGATGAGCATGAGTCGATCTCTGCTAAACTCTATAGACAACAAGGGTAGACAAAAAGGGGAAGAATGCTTAGCTTTAGACGATTCCAGACAAATGAGAACTCGGCCTCAAGCTCCAGAAAGGACGAAGTACTGCTCTTGCTAAGCCTTCACAAGTAGAAATGGATATATCCGGCACCTACCTCTCAGACACACCAGGTATATATACACCCAGGCAAGGGAGCTAATTAGGAAGAGGGAGGTAGCCGCTGGGTCCTAGAGACAGTCTCTAAGAAGATGTCTGTAACGCCAAATGAAGAGATCTCCTGCAACCAAACTGCATGGCGACTGTCTGTCACCTCTGATACACCCGGGACAGAATGTCCCTGTTTTCGGTGGCCACATAACTTTTCTCTACTTTTTTTGCAATTACATTCTCAACTTTATCAAATTAAAATCCTAAGTGCAAACCATATGTTAAGGCCGCAATACACATTAGATGGCTGTCAAGTGAGTGACGGTTTGGTCCAATCGTTCGGCTGGCAGGCAACTTGGCCGTCTCTCCCACACACAGAAGCGCTCGTTCAGCCAAGCGGTCCTGTGTTCTCCATGAGAAAGCCGGCGTAAGACATGTCTGGCGGTGGCTTATCTCTGAAAGAACATAAGGACCGACAGTCCGAAATCTGACGTGCTGGATCCTTTACTCCCTTGATAATCAATTATCCAGTACCTCTATACATATTAGACAATCGGTCGAATCTGTTAATATCGGTGGGTCCAACCTACATTAGTCTAACGTGTAAGGGGGGTTTAGCCCTGAGCAGATAGGTTACTTCATACTTATCCAAACATAAAACATAATCCTTGACGGTGAGTTCCAATTCATATTTACTCTAAACTAAAGAAATGTGAAAGATGCCGCCCCTCCTTCTTAAAAAAAATATACAAAATTTAGAGACAACAGACAAGTCAATCACTTAGAGGAAAATCAAAATTGCCTTAGATTTCACAAAAAAAACAGGAATTTTTGAGATTTGATTTTTGTGAATTAGGTAAAATGGTGCATGGAGCAAAAAAATGTCAGGAAGGGAATAAAAAAAAATATATAAATATATATAATATTTGTCTGGCCCTCCCTGTGTTCTTCAATCTGTATAAAGAAGGTAAAATCCGGTGCCACATGCGATAAATCCTTTTATTCCAAAATTAAAAATCACAACATGTCCCTAGGAGGGGAACAACTGGACGCGTTTCGAGGACACAGCCCCTTAATCGTCGAAACGCGTCCAGTTGTTCCCCTCCTAGGGACATGTGATTTTTAATTTTGGAATAAAAGGATTTATCGCATGTGGCACCGGATTTTACCTTCTTTATATATCCTTGCAAGTGTATGCTAGACACAAATCCGTGAGCCTGGGATTCCTGTGAGTATCAGGTGATATGAGCTAATTATCTTTTTTCATTCTTCAATCTGTACACTGGTGCGGTCTTCAATAGGCCATCTTTGGTATATTTCAGCTCCCGAATATTTTGCCATCTCCTGCGTTGACTAAGGCACGACGTCATAGCATTGCAGCCTAGGTAACACCGGAAGACACCAAAGATGTCCCAGTAAAGATCGCACCGGCGAACAGATAAAAAAACAGAGGAGAGATGGGCGAGTATAATTTTGGTGTACTTTTTGTCTTTATACATCTCTTCAGTCCCTAGAGCATAATAATGTACATTTGAATTGCATCAAATCAATTTGATTCCAATCAAATTTCTTGGCCAAATTTGTGCAAACTGCTGAGTTCGAATTTCGGCAGAGTCACCCATCACTAACAATATATCAACACATCCCTTTCATAGAGAACAGATAAAGAAAAAAAAAGGATTTTATGGTACTTCCATCCATAAAATTAATCTTTCTATTGGAAATTAATTTAAAAACAGGAGGATACATCTTGAGGATAAAACCTTAATCCTTTCTGGTGTACACTACGCCCTTAGTCATAGGAGCTTCACCACCAGGAATTGGCACCCATTCATCAACTCTCCAGTGTAGCCCGAATAATATCGGCATGGTGAGTTTCTTTATTTCTTTTTTATACAAACCTTTATTAGTCTTGTTTTTACTGGTCTTTAAATCGGCTCCAAGTTGTCCTAGACCAATTCAGGTGTAGCAGAGCTTCATTTATCAGATGATGTATTTTGTTGATTATTATGATTGAGTTAAGTGAACTCCGAAAAACACATTATGCAAAATGAGAAATTTAGTGGCTCTGACACGTCTATATAATTGGATCTGGTCACTTATAGGAGTGAGGAGCAGACTGTATTTTGGCTGAAGACTCTGACAGCTTGGTTATGATCAACAGAATGAGGCTGGGAACCAACAGTCGGCTATATATCAGTTCAGGGATGTAGGTTGGAGACCCAGCTGCTTGTTATCATAAGGTTTCCAACTAATATACAGGTTCTCACTAGTAGGGATTATTCTGCACCTGGATAAGTACAGATGGGATATGGTTCATTGAACCATTTGTCATGACCTACAAAACAAGTATGATGTACAGTAATGTGCAGCTATAATCAGGCTCGTCCATACTGAGCATTGGGATGTAGCTAGAAGCCTCTAAATTGGTTGATAAATTCATAAGAGAGTGCTTGTATGGATTTTTTTTCATCTAAAAAGAACTTAATTTATCTAATAGTTAAATTCGTACTGCCTATAACCTTCCATATTCAGTTTTTGTTTTTTTAACCCTTACAGACATTGTTTTTTGTCTTCCATATTGTAGTGCATCTTTCCTTCCAACAGAAATGGATAAGGGACGTTTGTAGATTCAATTAGTGACCCACTTGGAAAATACAGAATACAAAATACCATATAAGAAGCCAAGACCAAAACAGGAAAATCCTAGTCAAGGTCATAGAAAATAATGTCTATCGATCTTCACATGGTAAAGCGGATTGGAAATGTTCGGGATTCTACCTGCGGATTTGTGCAGCACAAATCTGCAAAAGTTTATAGTGTTGAGCGAGCACTAAAATGCTCGGGTGCTCGAAGCTCGGGCCGAGCTCACCGTGATACTCGGGTGCTGGACCCTAGCAACGAGCCCAATGTTAGTCTATGGGAGATCCGAGCATTTTTGCGGCGGCACCCCCGGCAGTCTGTAGAAAACCTAAAAAGTGGCCAAAACGATAGTGACAGTGCTCAAATGACATGGGGACAGCATAGGGATCGCCCCAGGAAGCATTTCTGACCCCCAGGTCACTGCTGTCAACAACGTGGTCAGAGGTATTAAGCCACTTTTACGGGCTCACAATAAAATGTTCAAAAACGAAACTGAAACTGTTTTCCTGTGAAATATGTTAAGGAACTTCCTTTCCAGGGTAAAGACTTGTGTATAAGGTAAAATAAATAACCAAAAACAAAAATACTCCTCCACACCTTGGGCTATGTTCACAAGTAGCATTTTTTATGCGTTTTTGCACTTTTGTATTGCTTTCAACCGTGACAAATGCATTCACCGGGAATTGTCATTTTAACATTTTACAACCTTATCTGGCCATGTGCTGTGTGACACATGGATACAGTGCTGAAAAGACATGGGAACAGCATGGGGAAGACCCCTGGAAGCATCTCTGACACCCAGGTCACTGCCTAAAAGTGTGCCCATCAGAAGTGAACCTTGCCGCATCAGAAGATGCAGACTTGCAACTATCCCCGTGCAAGTCCTTGTCCCAGGGCAGTGTTCAATTGTAGCTCCCCCATTCCTTGCAATGCAAGCGCAAATATGCAGCCAACCACCCACCCCCAGGCTGCAATACCATACTGCTTGCTTGCACTTGAAATTGGGCCTTTTAGGCATGTGGAGGCGGAATCTGGCCACCACGTCATGGCTGTGTCGGCGGCCTGGTATCCATACTCGGTCCCCAGCCGTCCCGCGGCCGGGTGCCCACACATGGTCCCCAGCCGCCGCAGCCATAAACGGTCCCCAGCTGCCCCTATTTGAAGGACAGCCTAACCACAAACACTTGGACAAGTGAATGTGGCCAGGGATGGTCCATCTTACTGACGCCGTCACACTGGGTTAATATTGTGGAAGCCGGGACACAGTTGGACACTGGGATGCAACATGTCCTCCAGACATAGAGGATTGCGGGTCCTGGGTCAATCAGGCTTCAACACAAAGTTCAGAAGGTAGACAGCAGCAGTGGTCGGCCTCCTACACAATGAGTAAATTATTCATGATCATGAGGCCATCCATCTCCTTAGCTTTCTGTTCCTTGGAATGCAAGCGCATGTATGTAGTAGCGGCTAGGCCTGAGGTGGTCAGCGTTTGGGCGCATATCCTACCTCCTCCAAGGATTGCTGGATGTTTTCCTGCTACTATCCCAGTTCTATGACTCCCGTTAAAACAAAGCTTCAGGTGATGAATGATGGATGAGGTGGTGGCAAAGGAGAAAGAGCAGGAGAAACAGGGACCATTCACATCAACATCAGGCCAGTCAACCACACATGTCTTGTAGGATATGTTTCTGTACCAAAAGGAGCGGTTCGGCTACACACTTATAGGGCATACAGTGAGTGCAATACCTACCAAAAATTTCGAGGCACTCCAATGCCCCTTGAAAGTGACATGGAGATCAGAGGGCCTTAACTAAACCGTTTATTCCATTTATAGCAACTGGGTCTCCTGTACACTGCTGGCCTAAGCAGTGAATGGAAGGCTTTCCAAAAATTATGAGGAACTGCAATGCCCCTTGAAACAGACGTGGATAACAGCGTACCAAAACCCTTCTACTCATTATTGGGGAGTGGGTCTCCCTTAGTGTTCGCCTATGCATTGAAAAGGAAAAGCTGACTAAAATTAGGAGGAAATGCAATGCCCGTTGGAAGAGTCGTGGAGGTTACAGTTAATTAAAAACAACATTTCAATGGCCCTTGGAAGAGCTGTGGAGTGCAGAGTGGTTTAACAAGACGCTGTTAATGCCCCTTGGAAGAGACGTGGAGGTCAGAGTGGTTTAACAAGACGGTTTTAATGCCCCTTGGAAGAGACGTGGAGGTCACAGTAGCTTAACAAGATGGTTTTAATGCCCCGTGGAAGAGTGGTGGAGGTCGCAGTGGAATAAAAAGACAATATCAATGCCCCTTGGAAGAGTGGTGGAGGTCACAGTAACTTAACAAGACGGTTTTAATGCCCCTTACAAGAGCCATGCAGTACAGCATATTAAAAACATTATTCTCATTATTGGGGAGTGGGTCTCCCATAGTCTTTTCCTATGCCTTCCAAGCAAAAGCTGCCAAAAATTAGGACGGAGGAACTTGCAATGCTGGCAAACAAGAGCCATGCAGTACAGCATATTAAAAACATTATTTCCATTATTGGGGAGTGGGTCTCCCATAGTCTTTGCCTATGCCTTCCAAGCAAAAGCTGCCAAAATTTAGGACGGAGGAACTTGCAATGCTGGCA
This sequence comes from Phyllobates terribilis, assembly GCF_046119375.1. Taxonomy (NCBI): domain Eukaryota; kingdom Metazoa; phylum Chordata; class Amphibia; order Anura; family Dendrobatidae; genus Phyllobates; species Phyllobates terribilis. The sequence continues at coordinate 78,494,288 of NW_027362762.1, forward strand.
AACAAGAGCCATGCAGTACAGCATATTAAAAACATTATTCCCATTATTGGGGAGTGGGTCTCCCATATTCTTTGCCTATGCCTTCCAAGTAAAAGCTGCCAAAAATTAGGACGGAGGAACTTGCAATGCTGGCAAACAAGAGCCATGCAGTACAGCATATTACAAACATTATTCCCATTATTGGGGAGTGGGTCTCCCATAGTCTTTGCCTATGCTTTCCAAGCAAAAGCTGCCAAAAATTAGGACAGAGGAACTTGCAATGCTGGCAAACAAGAGCCATGCAGTACAGCATATTACAAACATTATTCCCATTATTGGGGAGTGGGTCTCCCATAGTCTTTGCCTATGCTTTCCAAGCAAAAGCTGCCAAAAATTAGGACAGAGGAACTTGCAATGCTGGCAAACAAGAGCCATGCAGTACAGCATATTAAAAACATTATTCCCATTATTGGGGAGTGGGTCTCCCATAGTCTTTGCCTATGCCTTCCAAGCAAAAGCTGCCAAAAATTAGGACGGAGGAACTTGCAATGCTGGCAACACAGACCACCGTCACCCTGGTTGTATAGTGGTGGAGGCTGAGGATAAGGAAAAGAGAAAAATACAGCTGAAATGAGGAAGCGCATACCCATGTGTGGGTGTGAAGCAGTGCATGGGAATACACCTCCCGAAATAACACAGTGGATTTGACTTTATGTTACTCTGCTGTCATTTGGTGGTGATGAGAATTGTGGTCCAATCCAGCCCTTGTTCATTTTGATAAGGGTCAGCTTGTCAGCATTGTCAGTTGACAGGCAACTGCGCTTATCAGTTATAATTCCCCCAGCGGCACTAAAAACACGCTACGATAACACGCTAGCGGCAGGGCAGGCCAGGACCTCCAAGGCATACAGAGCGAGTTCATTCCAAGTGTCCAGCTTGGATACCCATTAATTAAAAGACACAGAGGAATCACGGAGGATGCTGGTATGGTCAGCAAGGTACTCCCTCACCATCTTTTGAAACTTTCCACTCCTTGTGAGAGTACCCCGCGCCTCAGGGCCTGTAAGCTGGGCGGGTCTCAGAAAACTGTACCAGAATGTTGACAGTGTTCCCCTGCCTCTGCTGGATTGGAGTCGCGTCTCTCTCGCCTGTACGCCTTGGTTGGGCAACGAACTGTGACCTCTGCCGCTAGCGTGTTCAGATGGGAATTTTTTTAACAGTTCTGCAGCAAGGGCCTTTTGGTACTGCCACATTTTTGTAGACCTCTCCACCTCAGGAATAAGAGAGTGAAAGTTTTCCTTGTAGCGGGGTTCTAAAAGTGTCACCAACCATTAATGACTGTCACCCAACATTTTGACAATGCGAGGGTCACAGTTAAGGCAGCGTAACATAAAGTCAGCCATGCGTGCCAGACTGGTAATGGGCAAGACTTCCGTGTCCTCACCAAGATGACCATGCTCTCCTCCTCCTCCGCCTCCCCCCTGTCCTCAGGCCACCCACGCTGAACCAACGGTATGACAGTTGTACAGGTACTACCATCTACAGCGCATGATACCAGCTCCTGTTCTTCCTCCTCATCCTCCTCCTCTCTCTCATTGTCCCCCCAATGCACGTTGGGATGAGATGAGGTTGGGCTGTGTGTAATCACCCATTACGGCTTCTTGATCCATCTCATCATACTCTGGCTGCAATGCCTCCTCTTTAATTCTCTGCAGAGAGCGTTGCAAAAGACAGACAAGTGGGATGCTGACGCTAATGATGGCGTCATCGCCACTCACCATCTTGGTGGAATCCTCAAAGTTTGTCAGGATGGTACATATGTCACACATCCAGGTCCACTCCTGAGGTCTTATGTGTGAAGTCTGACCTGAATATCGACGGCCTTGTTGCAGCTGGTACTCCACAACTGCTCTCTTCTGCTCACAAATCCTTTGCAACATGTGGAGGGTAGAGTTCCAACGTGTGGGGACATCACACACCAGTCGGTGTGCCGGAAGCTGCAAACGCTGCTGCAACACAGCAAGGGCGGCGGAAGCTGTAGCCGACTTCCGAAAATGAGCTGACAGGCGGCGTACTTTGATGAGCAGATCTGGCAACTCGGGGTACGATTTAAGAAACCGCTGAACTACGAGGTTAAGCACATGAGCCAGGCATGGTACGTGTGTGATCTCGCCTCGCCTCAGAGCCGCCACCAGGTTACGCCCATTGTCACACACGACCATGCCTGGATGTAGGTTCAGCCGTCTCAGCCACAGATCTGCCTGCTCTTTCACAGCTGTCCACAACTCACAAGCAGTGTGAGGTTTATCACCTAAGCTTATGAGTTTCAGCACAGCCTGTTGCCGCTTGGCTGAGGCAGTACTGCAGTGCTTCCAGCTTGTAACTGATGTGGTGATATCTGAGATGGAGGCTGAACATGAGGAGGAGGAGGAGGATGATGCGCAGGAGCTGTACACTGTGGGGGCAACTCTGGCTGACATAGGGCCCGCAATTCTTGGTGTGAGGAGGATGTGTTCCTTCCCAAGGTCCGACTGGGTCTCGGCTTCCACTATGTTTACCCAATGTGCCGTCAGGGAGATATACCGTTCCTGGCCACAAGCACTTGTCCACGTGTCCGTTGTCAGGTGGACTCTCCCAGTAACTGCGTTGTTGAGGGTACGGCAGATGTTTTGTGACACGTGTTTGTGTAGTGCGGGGATGGCACACCGGGCACAATAGTGTCGGCTGGGGACCGAGTACCGAGGGACGGCCACCGCCATAAGGTTGTGGAAGGATTCCGTCTCCACCAGCCTAAAAGGCAGCATTTCCAATGCAAGCTGTCGATAAATGAGCGAATTTAGGACTGTGGCCTGTGGGGCTTTGGCTGCGAATTTGCGCTTTCGTTCAAAGGTCTTGGATATGGACAATTGAACGCTGCGGTGGGACGTGGACGTTGATGCTGTTTCTTGAGAAACTGCCATAAAAAGTGAATACTGAGAGGAGGGGGCATCTTTGCATGCAGTATGGACAGGGGATTGCCTTTCACGCACAACAGGGGGTTCTCTTACATGCACAACAGCGGAAGAAGCAGTGGTGACACCCGCTGACACTGGCCGTGGACCCTGGGGTTCGCCCCACAAAGTCGGGTGCTTTGCTGACATGTGCCTGATCATGCTGGTGGTGGTCAGGCTGGTAGTTTTGTCACCCCTACTGATGCTGGCATGGCAGGTGGTACAAATGGCCTTTTTGGGGTTATCAGCAGAGTCTTTAAAATAATTCCAGTCTCTGGAAGACCTACTGGTTGTACTGGCAACGTTCCTCATGTTGGTGTTATGGGGAACTGTTACCCGCCTTCTGTGTGCAGCCACCACACTGCTTCTTCCTGCCTGTTGGGGTACTCTGCCTCCCTCCCCCTGTGTGCTGCTGGCCTCGCTCTGCGTGTCCTCCGGTCAGTTACTAGATCATCCACCACCTCCCCCTCTTCCACTTGCGCACTACGATCCTCCTCTTTACTTTGTGGCAATTATGTCTCGTCATCGTCCACCTCTTGTGACAAATTGCCAGCGTCGACCTCCTGTGGCCGTGGCTGTTCAAATATTTGTGCATCGCTACATGAGATCTCCTCTTCCACCACTTCAAGCGGAGCAGGCGAGGGGCTCAAATATGGAAATGGACCAGTGAACAGCTCTTCAGAGTGTCCAAGTGTGGGATCAGTTGCTGTCTGACGACACTCGGCATAGTGGGAGGAAGGAGCATCAGGGTGAGGAGGAGTATGCGGTCGAGACTCACGGCTACTAAAAGTTGACCGTGTGGAAGACGGACCGTAGGTGGTGGTGCCCAGGTAACTGGAAGTATTATCTGCTATCCAATTAAAAACCTGTTCACACTGATCAGTTCGCAATATTAGTGTTGTAGTGTGCTTCCCTAGTAATTTGGTCAAGAAGTGGGAGCGAGAAGATATGGCTGTTGGTTGTGGCACATTTTCACCTTGGCCACGGCCCCGTCCTCTACACGCACCATCACCAGAACGTCCATTTCCACGCCCCTTGCCACACGCCTTGCCCATTGTAAATGAAGTAAAATAGCTTACACTCGCATTATCAATGGAAAAAGAGTAATAAAAAGGAGATTAGAACCGTGGAAGAGGAAAACCACAGTTTCTCTAGCCTACACCAGAATCTTTTAAACAGATATACTGGTGTCTGACCAGTCAGGGAGACACTATTACTGTTTTTTTTTACGGAAAAAAGGCCAAAAGCTGCATAATACAGAGATTTGAACCGTAGAACTGCAAAACCACAGTTCTAGTTATCTGGCCTACACCAGACTCTTTTAAACAGATATATTTGTGTCTGAACAGTCAGGGAGACACTCTTACTGTTTTTTTTTACGGAAAAACGGCCAAAAGCTGGATAATACAGAGATTTGAACCGTGGAACTGCAAAACCTAAGTTCTAGTTATCTGACTTACACCAGACTCTTTTAAACAGATATATTGGTGTCTGAACATTCATAGACACACTCAATTTTTTTGGGGGGGGAGGGGAAATACCAAAAGGTTAATAAGACGCGGATTTGTACAGTCTGACTGAGGGGAAAAAAAATACAGGATTTAGATGAAAAAAAAAAGGATTTTTCCTGGCCCCTGAGACCGGGGGATAAGTCTAGCAATTTGACCAGCAGGAGCACACAGGACTGTAATGCAGTGTTTGTTGGTATAACCACTGCGTCTCCTATACAGGCTGCCTGCCTGCTTGATATCTGGGATGGATATTAGTCCTGAGAAGAACTGTTTGTTTGATTTGGCAGGCTTTAGAGACCCTACACTACCTATTTTGCACTATATATGTCTCCCTAACTCAGCAGCACTGACCCTACACTGTCTGATCCCGGGCGACTGTGTCCAAGATGGCGGCGCCCGGTTTTAAATACTCGAGGTGACGCTGTGTGCCAGCCAATCACGGTAATGCCCACAAACAACATGGCTGCGGCATTACAGTGACTGGCTGGCAATCCCTGCATGTTCATTGGCTCTGTAAAGAGCGCCAAACGTGCAGGGTGGAGACCCGAGATCCCACCCGAGTAACCCGGAAATGCTCATTGCTCGCTGAACATCCCGAGTAGTGAGATGCTCGGGCGAGTACCGAGCAGTGTCGAGCATGCTCGCTCAACACTAATAGTTTACTGTTCCCAGCATGTTGGGATATTTCAACAAATCGAATCCACTTGCTGCCAAATTTTTCTCCATGGAAATTGTCCCGCAGTGTCGATTTTTTTATATCTGCAGTAGAGATGAGCGGTGTTCGACGAGAACTGTTCGCCAATCTCAAATTCAAGCTGTTTTGGGCGGTGTTCGAGTCGTTCGACGAACGCGAACGATTTGCAAAAAAATTCGTCTGTTCGAGGTTATGTTCGATAACTGTTCGTGCACCAAAAGCATGATTTTTTCACATCATGCAGGGATTGTCTGCCACTCACTGTAATGTCACAGCCATGGTGGTTGTGGCATTACAGTGGTTACCCAAATCGATGGGAACAGTGCTCACAGTGAAACATGAAAAGCCGGCAATTCAGCAGCGGTGTACACCGGTACCCGACAATTTAGAACAGAAAGAATAGAGCATCACACATAGATTAGATACTGTAGATATAAACATGTCAGTCACATATATAATAAGTACAGTGATAGTGTTGATTACTGTACTTGTCATTTAGTGTTAATAGAAAGGATTTATTACAAAAAAAATTGGCGTGGGGTTCCCCGTAATTTTAGTCTCTAGCGGAGGTTAAACAGATGGCTGGGGCAGATGTTTAAAGCCTGGGAAGGGGGTAATACCCACGGAGCTTCCCAGGCTACTAATATCAGCCCCTAGCTGAATACCTAGCCTTTACTAGCTATTAAAATAGGGGACCCCCCAAAAAATGATGTGGGGTCCCCCCTATTTTAATAGCTAGCAAAGGCTAGGCAGACAGCTGGGGGCTGATATTAATAGCCCAGGAAGGGTGCCACGAATATTGGCCCCCTCCCAGGCTAGAAACACCAGCCATCAGCCGCCCCAGAAATGGCGCATCCATAGGATGCGCCAATTCTGGCACTTAGCCTTGCTCTTCCCACTGCCCTGCAGCGGTGGCAGTGGGGTAATAGGGCTGGGGTTGATGTCAGCTTATAATGCCAGCTGACATCAAGCCCAGGTTAGTAATGGAGAGGCGTCTATAAGACACCCCCATTACTAACCCCATAGTCACAGTTTAAAAAAAACACAAACACCCAGAATAAAGTCCTTTAATTGAAATAAACACACAATTCTTTATTGTTCTAAATTAAACCATACTTACCATCACGCCCATTCCAGCTGAAGCCAACAATCTCCTGCAATAAAAGTAAAATAATAAACCAACATCATCCTTACCTTTCCATGGTTCCCAGGACGGCTCCAGCTCTGCTACATTCACATGACAGACTGGATCGCAGCAGAACGCTGCCATCCAGCTTGCCTTGCCGCAGACACTGAGAAGCGTAGGCATGCTTGCGCTCCCTAGTGTCTGGCTGTGACGGCATCCAGATGAGCCGAGTTCATGTCCAATGAACTCAGCTCACCTCATGCACGTCACTGACAGCGTGGGAGAATTCTCCTGTGCATGCGGTGAGCGTGAGAGAATTCTCCTGCGCTGTCAGTGACGTGCTCCGTGGGTATTACCCCCTTCCCAGGCTTCAAACACCTGCCCCAGCCGTCTGCTTAACCTCCGCTAGAGACTAAAATTACGGGGAACCCCACGCCAATTTTTTTCTTAAATAAATCCTTTATTTTAACACTAAATGACAAGTACAGTAACCAACACTGTCACTGTACTTATTATATATGTGACTGTCATGTTTCTATCTATCTAATCTATGTGTGATGCTCTATTCTTTCTGTTCTAAATTGTCGGGTACGGATGTTGAATTGCCGGCCGGCTATTTTAAAGAGACGGTGCATGAAAACACTATTATTTTTTTTAATAAATCCTTCAACACTAAATGACAAGTACAGTAACCAACACTGTCACTGTTCTTATTATATATGTGACTGACATGTTTCTATCTATCTAATCTATGTGTGATGCTCTATTCTTTCTGCTTTTTTAAAGAGAGTGTCTTCTGAGCAGTTTCTCAGTTTTTGGACACCCTTGAAGGTGTTTTCTATGTATTTTTATTTGCCTGCCATTGGTTTTAACGGTGTTCGACGGTGTTCGACAGTGTTCTAAGGTGTTCGACGAACAGTTCCACGAACATCCCGGTGTTCGACGAACCGAACCCGAACACTAGGGGGGTGGCTCAACACTAATCTGCAGCACGTCAATCTCTGATGCAAAAAGAGCAAGAATTTGTTGTCAATTATCCTAATGATCTTAAAACAGAAGTCAAAATCTGCTCTCAAATCCCATTGTTACAGATCTGGCTGTGGATTACTGGTAAATGCAGATAATCATGATCTTTTTACCAAGTTTTTGCAGGTTTCTGTGTCCTGACAGCCTCAGTTTACAGGCCTCCCATAATGACCTGTTGTTAATCACCTCTCCTGAATCTAGCACTGGACACTGCATTCATCTCCTGTTTCTGACTCTTTTCAATAGCGGATCAGGTTGCCATGTCAACCTAGCGCACAAATGTGACATCATGCCCTCAGCCTTATAAGCCTGCTCAAAGGGTGATTCGCTGCTCAAGTCTTCATGGAGTTGGAATCTACAACACTACTTTCGATTGGCTTTCATCACTTTAAGAACCTGACAAGAATAGTCCTAGGAGAAAAGCTCTATATGATGATACTTTAGTAGACCATGCATGAGACGACCAAGCAGCTTCTAATTTTTTTTCATTTTTCCAGTATACTGAAATACTGAATTTCAATGTGGGCTGTAGACAGAAAAATTGTAGAAAGCCAACATAACTGATATCTCTTTCCTCCAACACTTGCAAGAATCATGAGGCCACCATACACATAATTTTCTATCTGATCCTACCAAAATTGATGAATCTGATCAACTTATATCATAGGTTTTGTTCACATTGCTATTCAGAACAGTTTTGCAATTTTTGAGAGCAAGAATAATAATATTCTTAATGTCAAAGGTTTGGGAACCATTGATGTAATCCATGAAGAACCACGAATTAGGGATGAGCAGATCAGGTACAGTTCGGCATGACCTTTTCGTGCTTTTTTCTTTGAAATTCGATTCGCGGAAAAAGTTTTTTTTTCCAACAATTTAACGTCCCTTATTAGGCACTGGTGTCTCTACAGGCCTTAGAAAATAATAAACATAATGTGTAAAAAATAAAAGAAGTACTTACCGGTATATTCTTCTCACTGCTCACCTCTCCGGCTCCTCCGCTCCTCACTGTTACCCGTCCGTTCCTCATCACATCTTCTGATCCTTACTGTTGTGCTGAAATCCCGAGGCTTCTCAAACTGAGCCGGGTAGTTTGGCACAAGCGTGCAAAAAGTCATGATGTCATGATATGTGCCATGATCTTGTGCGCACATATGCAGAATTGCACTACTGGTCTCATCAGATCCGGAAGTCCCGACTCACTGTGAGAGGTCTGGAGAGTTCAGCTTGAGCGGCGGTCATCAGAAGATGTAATGAGGATCAGACGGGTGAAGGTTAAGGAAGCAGTGAGGTGAATATAAGGATAATCTCATTTTTTTTAACCTTTCGATGGCCCCTTAAGTTTCAGAAAAATGCCTCTAATTTGTTGAATCCGCCTGGAAGCGAATTACTAAAAATCCGCATTTTGATAAAGGCACATTGTAAAATTTCAGTAGATTCAATAATTTTTACTCCCAATTACTAATAATGGGAGTTTTTTTTAGGACTCAATGCTTTCCATAACTTTGACATGAATCAATATGAACAGAGCTATATATGTATGGACATCTTTAGGTATAAACATTCAGATTTTGGCGGCCAACGTTCCCAATGTTAGTCTCCATTGGTGCATGGAAAGACTAGTTGTCACATATTGATATTGGTCTGACTATTTTTTGTGCTTTTTAGATTCTTTTAGATTTTCATTTCATTTTAACTCTTTACAGCATTAATCTTGATATTTATCCATGTGTTGTTACGGCGGGTGGCCATACAGTGGAGTGCACCTTGACGCAACTTCTATTTCGAGGAACTTCCATAACTGTGAAAGGCTCTGACCTGATAGTACTATAAAAAGGTTTCATTTTTGGTATAGAAACATTACGCTATTGAATTCTCTGCCTAGGTTTCTCATCTCGGTCTTAAACGCGGATATGAAAGGATGACTTTCGGTGGCTTATTTTTTATATATAGTTTTTTTTTTCTTTTTTCTTTTCTTTTACACAGTCGTCTCTTTCATGAATAGAATTGACAGGATGAACCATCAAACTGGAAACTGCATTTCTACTCTCTTCCTGTGATTTTAAAGCATTTCAGCGCCGATCCCTCCCATTCTTAAAAAAAAAAAAAGAGACGTGATGCTATCTCTCTCTGTCAAATGAGAATCAAAAACATAAAACAAAATTTTCGTCCCGCTGTTCCAGGTAAACAGACAAAGTTAAGGTTCTGCCTTGAGCATTGCATTCGACATTTCAACACCTTCTATTTTTATCATTGAATAAATGTCGCCAGGGGGTTTTCAGTGTTTTACAAGCATTATCCCGGCTATCCGGTATGGTTTTGCAAATAACAGTGGACAGCTTGTCATTCATAGCCTTGATTTCATCAAAGTAAACAGACACACAAGCGGAATATTCTAGCATCATATCTCTTCTGCCTGTCAGATAGACTGAGTCTCTTCTGCAGGAAAAAAAAGTATTATGGTACTGAGCGGTATTAAGAGCACATACCGCAATAGAGAGTTCGGGAAAATCAATCACACATCCAGTATTGTAAACACTACAAAATAGATGTGAAAATTAACAATTAAAATAACCCCTAAAGGATTAAGACATTTAAAAAAAAATAAGTTTTGTGCAGATAAGTTTTATATTACATCTTCATAGCAGTCAGAGCTATTATTCTGCTGCAAAGATATAGAGTTAAAGGATATAGACGCCTTTGGGAGCATTTATTTTACTGAAATGCATGCATTATTTGGCTAAACAACATTTTTGCAATAGGTTTTAGTTCAAAATGTTAGATGTTTTGTCTTTTACAGTCTCTATGTATCACTGCTAGGGTTCAGTCACACGTCAGTTTTTCTCTTACGAGTGCCATCCGTTTTTCTCCACGGATAGCACTCGTACCTTTGACATCCTATGGGGCCATTCACATGTCCAATATTTTTCCTTTGGATTGAGTGGTCAACAGAAAATATTATAGAGATGTCCAGTTTTGATTTGAGCGTCGGATCAAAATCGGCAATACAAGTCTATAGTTCGATGGAAAAAAAAATTCATTGACTGTCAGAATGGAGAAGGTGGACAAACTTATTTTTCCTCTGCATGTACGAGAAAAACTGATTACATGCGGATCAAATCCTGAAAAAGGGGAACCCCCAAAATTGATCAGTTTTTCATTTATGTGGAAAAATCAGATGTCTGAATGAGCCCATAGGCTGAGTTCACATGATGCGGTTTTAATGCGTTTCCTCTGCGGTTTTTCCTCCACGGAAACGCATTAAAACCGCTTGGTATTAGGTCTGGCATGTAGAGCAATGATAATCCGCATGTGCTGTGCACATGATGCAGAAATTTCTGCTGTGGATTATCATTGCGGCACAAACCGCAGCGCAACCAATTCAGGCGCGATTTTGCGGCAAAATCATGCCCATTGACTTGCATTGAATCGCAGCAAACCACATGCATAATGTCTATACATGAGGATTCGCTGCGTTTCAATGTAAAACAATAGGCACAAAATCTCGCCGGAATCGCGCTGCGACTGGTACCCGGGTCGGGAGAGGAGACTGCTATTCCTCTCATCCGACCGCTGCTCTAGCTGATAACGAGAGCAGCGTGGATGGGAGGAGTAGCAGCCTGCTCCTCTCAGCCAGCGTGCCAGCTCCAGTAAAAAAGAAAGAAAGAAAAAAAAGAATAAAAAAGTGAAAATTGAATAAAAAACCTTCATACTCACCTGTCTGGCGGCACCCGATATCCTCCTCAGCGATGCTTTCTCTTCGGCGGCTCGTGATACACTGCAGGGCGCAGGCTCGCGCCCCGCATTGTACTTCCAGGACCAGCAGTGACGTCACTGATTACCTGAAAGTCACGCGACCATCAGGTGATCGGTGTCGTCACCGATCAGCCGATAGTCGCGTGACCATCAGGTGATTCCTGAAGCTGGTAATCAGCTGATCGGTCTCATGAACGATAATTTTTGCTGCGTCCAAAACGTTGCATTCTATTGAACACAGGTAAATCCACATGTGTTCCCTGAACCATGCGGATTTACCACATTCAATACATTCTACTGGTCAAATTTCTGTTGTGTAGACTAGAGACTCCACAAGAGAATTGGACATGCTGCAGTCCTGAAAGACACGCCACATGTCAGTGTCCATGAGTGATTTGCAGCCTCTGATGCACTCATAGTGGATGTGGGATTTCTAGAGATCCCATCCTCTATACTGTAACATCTGGACGCTTGGAGGAGAAAGAATGCTGAGTTGCATCCAAAGAACACCATACCTACTGTGAAGCATGGGGGTGGCAACATCATGCTTTGGGGCTGTTTCTCTGCCAAGGGACCAGAACGACTGATCCGTGTACATGCAAGAATGAACTGGGCCATGTATCGTGAGATTTTGAGTGCAAACCTCCTTCCATCAGCAAGGGCATTGAAGATGAAACGTGGCTGGGTCTTTCAGCATGACAATGATCCCAAGCACACCGCCAGGTCAACGAAGGAGTGGCTTTGTAAGAAGCATTTCAAGGTCCTGGAGTGGCCTAGCCAGTCTCCAGATCTAAACCCTTTGGAGGGAGTGGAAAGTCCGTGTTGAGCCAGCGACAGCCCCAAAACATCACTGCTCAAGAGGAGATCTGCTTGAAGGAATGTGCCAACATACCAGCAACAGTGTGTGCCAACCTTGTGAAGGCTTACAGAAAACGTTTGACCTCTGTCATTGCGAACAAAGGATATATAACCAAGTATTGAGATGAACTTTTGTAATTGACCAAATACTTATTTTTCACAAAAATTTGAAAAAAAATTCTTTGCTCAGTGCTCAGCATAAATGAGTACACCCCCTTTGAAAAATAAGATTTCAATCAATGTCATACTGAACACAAGACAATTTCCAAAACAACATCAGTCTTTTTCCATTCTTCAAGAACGACCTCTTAGAGGCTAGATGCTGGATGGAGAGTGATGACAACTTGTCTCTTCAGAATTCCCCATAAATTTTGGGTTCAAATCAGGAGACACTTGGCCCTTGAATCATTTTCACCCTATTCTTCTTCAAGAATGCAACAGATGTATGTTTTGGATAATTGTTGGAAGTATGGAAAAACTTGGTCCTGGTTTGCCTTTTAGCTTTGGGGGACCAAATCCTGGACCTTTGTAATTTTGAGAGCAGACACGTGTGGATCCACTCTATGAATCGGACATAATCTCACATGCTATTTTGTTCTATGGCATTCAACTACCCCAGCTTTGCTCTTTCCCACCACCAATATGTTAACGGACAGACTCAACTACTAGATAGGCTCCCAACACTAAGATATTTACCTCCACATACTTTTGATTTGATGTACCTTTATAATGCCTTGAGACTTTGATCATTATTACTAGCATTCTACTAATATATGGTTGTATACTCTCGTATATTTTTTCACTGTCTGATGAAGGGCATTTAACCGAAATGTTACATTTTTGCTACACTGACAGCAGTGTAATCTATGGATATCATATGTTTTGATTAAATCTAATTAAGCATCTCCACATGAGATTGGTAGACAGTTTCTTTCTTCCCTTCTCCCCAAAAATGTTAAAAATACATGTCAAGTGCCAAAATTATAAAGAAAATTATATTCACTGGTGTAACTCTGATTGCTCCAGTGGAGGCTGCTCTGGTGGTCTCTTTCAAGACAGAAAGTGATGATGTTCTTTAGTCACTTGATCACTGAGGCATGTGATTGGCTGTAGTGATCAAGTGACTGCAGCAGAAAATCAACAGACAGAGCAAGACACCATTGATTCCTGTCCTGGTGGAGACCACAAGAGCGGTCTTTGCTGGAGAGGAGTAATTTTATCATTAGATAAAATGACTTAAGAGATAATATTAGTGAATTTTCAAGGTTTGTCCATGAGATCTATGGAAAAAGGTCAAAAGACAATAGAGAATCAAAACAAAAGAGTCTCCATCTCCTTACTTGTTGTTTCAACAATTGCATTGGGACCCTGAAGTTAGATATCATACGTGTCAATTTTTGGGGCATCTTGTCTAGGAGGTCTTTGAGAGGATTGAGCATACTGTAGCACTGAAAATGAATTGCCATCACTTTGCCCACTTTTGAGGTCATGCCTCTTTCATTACTTGTTTTGTTCTCCCCCCATATGCCTTTAATACATGGGCTTTTTCTGATGATGGAGCTCAAAAAAGCCCTTTTCAGAAGCATTGCTTTCTTGGAGGTTTCGGGAGGCATCAGCACGTGCGTGAAATTTGTCATATCTCCCTAGAGTCTTGTAGGTCTCAATTTTCCTCTTTGGGGGGGCAACTTCCCGGAAGATTCAGCGCTTGTAAATATGCTTCACGTAATGTTTTTGTCTTTTACAGTAGAATAAAGTCTGATTATTTTACGACATTCATTAAATGACTTTACTGAGGACAGGCTCATGTCAGACTTGTCAGTATGAGCCAGGGCACAATGACATCTTTCAATAAAACACTAAGATAGTGTCTCTCAACATCAGAAGCAATAAGTGAATATATGGATCCACCAAAAAATGAAGAACTGTCTGACTGTATTGATTTATTCTGCAAAGTGTTAAATGAAGCCTGAAAAACCACACAAAAGATCCATCTCAAGCACAGGAAGAAGACAAGTTCCTTGTGATCAGTTGAAGACGAGTGTGAATTGTATGCTGTGTTGAACGTTTCTTTTTGGTTTGTGTATGAACTTTGCTTCTTTTTCTCTATCCATAGCTGGTAAATTAGAGCACTTCAAAAGAAAAGCGTACTCTGCAAAGCACACAGCTCCGAGAAGGCTGCACTTCATAATGGAATAACATCAGTAATGGAATAAAAGAAAAAATATCCAAGAGGAAATAAACTGTAAATTAATCCGGAGCTTTTGTCGCTATGTTTAAGATTAAAACATAACTTTACACTGTAGGAAATCAACTATAGAAAGGCATGGGGACCATGTTGTACGTACAGCAGATATGGTGCCTTTCAGTCCCAAAGCTCATCATAAGCCACCATTTCTGTGTCTGTAACAGAAGTGACTTGCTGTATTGGAAGTGGAACTGGCCCCCTTACGTCTTGGGCTCCTGTGCAACTGCACAGGTTGCACCAATGGTACCGTATGTCCACCCCTTTAGTACACCCTTATTTTTTTAGGCTCATCTGGTGAGATGGATCCTATAAGTCCCAGGGGTGGACACACTGATCATGAGCATTGGTGAGAAACAAGGATTTGGCACACTCAAGAATCTCAGGTGAGCAGGATAAAGTGGAACCCAGCAGGGATGGAAGCAAGTTGAAGCACAGTATGCACAGAAGGTGGAGCACACCAAAAAATGAAATCTAGAGTTTAAATCCTAAGACACAGGTGTGTGTCAAATGGGCTTTAAATAGGTTTAGGGAGATGGCGTCACTGAGCCACAACCGGAAACCTTAAAAACTTGACGTGAAGCACAACCAAGGGCAGCGGACTGAGGTGAAGGAGGCAGAGCCAAGGATACCTTGGACAGGTGAGTAACATTTAAAATTAATGCTATTTTATTATTTTTGCGATTCAACAGATTTGTGACAGATATGCAATTGATGGATGTTAGATCGCATGGGAGAGAAAATAAGGATATCATGGCTAGAGTTGCAGGGGAGACACCGTTAAGTAATATCTCATGCAGGTTGTTGCTGGATAGTGAGTCAAGTGTCTGAGGGACCACCATTGATGGACGAGGGTTTTGCACTGTATCCTAAACGTTAGAACAGTAGGTGTGATGGCTGGGTGATGGTTTAGCATGAGGTCAGCTCTTGTCCCACTAGCTATATATATAGCTATATATATATATAGATATAGTGAATTTACTTTCTGTCAAGTTATATTAAGTTGTACAACAATTAAGTGTAAAATCAAGCAAAAATGAAATAAATGAAATCAGAACAAGGGCAGTGATTTCACTGAATACATATATATTACGTAGCATATACTGTAAGTTATAGCAAATAATCCTTTTTTTTTAAAAGAATATTCTCTCAGAACTTGATTTCTAAGCACCACCACTTGAAGAGATTTCTCAGTAGAAATATTTGCATACCCGCTCATTTGCTTATGAATTATGTGAGCTGTTTAATATATGTATTGCAAATATAACAAGCCCGTATGGTTTCAAAGAAAGTCGAGAAAAAAGTCCGCATTGTCAGTCTCGTACATGGTTTAATTGCACCCTACATGCATTTATTTTACTAATGTGCCTAAAATTCCGCTAATTGGCCTTACTTTACATAATAAGAGGAAAAGGAAAAAGATCTTCAAAGTTTGGGACTATTTATTTAATCTGCCATATCAAAGGCAACTAAACTTTATTGGTGTCACTCGATTACTGAAGAGGAAAGTACTTAACAATCCTTAGTTGTGAAAAACACTAATTGCGACTGGTAGGGGCCATTGTCAAATTAATTGAAATCATGCTTACAGAAGACTGTTTGTATATGACATTGCTACCGTCACACTTGAAGAATAAATGTTTTGGGGATTTTTATTTTTTCGAATATGTTAAATAAACTATGAAAATAATATTGATATACTTACGATCCTGTCTACAGTCATTTCTATTAACCAAAAGATTTTTTTTTTCCATTTTTAGGACCATATTTTTGTGTACATAAGCACTGTTGACAGTGAACCCTCTCCCAAGGTCAACCTCTTTGAGAAGACCACACCTTAATCCATACCTTATTTCCTGTGAAAAGTTTTTCTATTCCACCATGTAATATGCCTTCTGGACATTACCTCCGAGCAGACCACTTCCTAGACAACTATTTTTTTTTTACTTTTGGGTGGTCATCTCAAAGAGGTTTCATTGTATTTAGATTAGGAAGCAGTAAAATTATAATTTATGAGCTAAGGAAGAAAAAAAAATTGATACTCTCCTCCTGTACCGGCGCCGCACTTCCGTACTCTACACTATGTTCCCCTGCTGGTCCACTAAGATCGAAATCAGTACCCGCTGATTGGCTGCAGCATTCACATTTCGGCCAAGCCAGATGAAACAGTGATCTGCAGGGCTCATGTGATGCACTCTTCCCCTTTGGATGTGATGCCTGGAGACCGGCGGGAGATGCAGTACTGAGTACAGACCAGCGCCAATCTTGGAGGTGATTATCTTTTTTCTTCTCCCTGCCCCCATTAATAAGGGGTTGGCCAGTAATGGACAACACCCTCAAAGAGGATGTCTTACGCGCTCAATCACTGCAGATCCAGTTTCAAATACGGCAACTATTATGACTCGGTGAAGTCATACGTACCGCATGCAGTGGTCACTGCAATGGGAATGAAGTATTACATGCTATTAGAGATGAGTGAATAAGTTTGAGTGGAATTTTACGAAATTCCACAGTCACCAAACTATGGAATTTTTGTAATTCGCTTCCGCTAGCAGCCATTTTTCTGAATCATTAAAAGGCATCAAAATGTAAAAAAAAAAAGTCTGTATAGTCACCTCACTATTCAACTCTTCCCCTCCGCTCCTCACCATCACCCGTCCATTCTTTGCTGCATCTTCAGATTGCTGTTGCTCTTGCTGGAATATCCCAGGGCCTCTCACATTGGGCCGGTACTTCCAGCTTTGATGAGGCCCGGGAGGGTTCTGTGCAAGCATGCGAAAGGTCACGGCTTCATGGAGTTTGCTGCCACTTTACACATGCATGCGCAGAACCCTTCTGAGCCCCATCAAAATTGGAAGTCTTAGCTCAGCTAAGGGATTTCAGCGCGATTGTTGGCAATCTGAAGTTATGGCGAGGGCCAGACAGGTGATGGTCAGGAGTAAGGGGGCCGGATAGGTGAGTGGTGAGATGAGTATAAGTATTTTTTTTTATTTTTTACATTTTACGTAAACATTGAAACTTCTCTGTGAATCAAATATCCTGGTAAATTCTGCAAAAACAGAAAAATTTTAATGTTTCCTGATCTGCTCATCTCTGTAAGCCACACATTGAAATATCAACGATGAAAGATATGGGTGGGCTGAGCTTTTGTCGAGTGATACTCTACTCTGGCCAAAAGTGGAGCCACTTCTATGACTTCCATGACTTCTATGACTTCCACACTCCATAATAGAGAATGTAGAAAGCGGAGCATGGTGGCTTAGTAGTTATCACTATTAGACCATGTTCACACGTCCAGTATTGAGTCCGTATTTTACATCAGTATTTGTAAGCCAAAACCAGGAGTGGAACAATCAGAGAAAAAGTATAATAGAAACACATCACCACTTCTGTATTTATCACCCACTCCTGGTTTTGGCTTTCAATACTCATGTAAAATACTGACAAATACTGAACGTGTGAACGTGGCCTAACTTTGCAGCAACTGGACCCTGAGTTCAAACCTAATCAAGATCCACATCTACATGAAGTCTGCATGTTCTCCCTGCATGGGATTCCTCCAGTTAGGCCTCCTTCTCCCATGGTACCAGTGTCATCTGTGTACCATCTGTGTGTTTGTTTTTACCATCCGTGTGTCATCAGTGTTTTCCATCAGTGTGTCATCCATGTGACCGTGAATGTAATGGGTATGCTCTGAGACAAGGGTACTAAAGCACGGAGAGCTAGCAGGAGCTCCAATGTTTCTATCACCTATTGGTAATGGTGTGGTCCTGTGGAAGGATAAGTGAATATGGCAATAAATAATTCACATTAAATTTATTCAATACAAATCCAATGAGCATTATTATTCTCTGGAATATTAAGAGACTAATAATCTAGGGGAGGATATACCATTGGTTCAACCTGTGCAAACACACAGGGACCTTAGAGGTAAGAGGACCACTACCAGCTCCAAAGAAGGTGGACTTGTGCGTTATGATGAGCTATTGGACTGCAAAGTCTTATATGTGGCTCTGGAACAGGAGCTTCTTCTGCCTGTTTATGCCACTGTAATAATCATAAGTAAAATTAAATATAAAATGTTATACTCCCCTGACCCTTCCCTATAAAACCGTGCAGCTCTGCGCCAGTCCGGTAATCTTCTTCTGTCTTGTCTCTTCAAAGGTCTCTTTGGGGCCTCCAGCGCTGAATGAACCCTGCACTATCATGATGCCGCCGGAGTGATGCATATGATGATGTCAATTCATAATTTTATGGGCCATATATTTCTTTTCCATCTAATTTTCCATATTGTAGATAGCAATGGTGCGAACAGTCTGTATTTTTGTTATAAACCCTCGAGACTGGCAGCGTTTACTCGGCATTAATATCGTTCCCATCCGTGTCACATTTCTGGAAGGGTTTTTGCTGTGATAATAAATTACTATTACTATTATCCATATTTTTGTGTATTACATATTTTTTAACTTCATGCTAAACTTGCACTGGGTTTTTCTTTATAGTCAGTATCTCATACACAAAGATCTTTTTTTTCCCTTTTTTCGTTTGAAGTGACTGCAGAATTTCAAAGTAACATTTTCCCTTAGACAAAACTTGTGGAATCCAAGCGACGTTCCTTGACTCAATCATTTCCCTTTTATCTTTGGTCCAAAGTTATTTCCCTTTCTTCTTTCAAAGAATTTCATCTCTCATCTTCTAATCATTGCATACCAAAGGTACCAACCTGATATATCTCATTGTCGAAGGGGGTCTTTTACATCGCTGGCTTTGTGTCTTCATTAATAAATTGGGCAGATTGGTAATACTGATGAAAATTTCATGTACGCTAGTACAAATATCTCTAACAAGCATTAGGGTCTTGGTGAGTCCACTATCGGGCCATTAAAAAAATAATTTTGAAAATAAGCATTTTGATTTAAAATGTTGCTTCCTCATTCTCGATTTCTTCTAGAAACAATGTCAGACCTTTTTATAGGTTTTTTTTTTACTGCAGTTTGGCTCCATCAGGGCTCATGCACACGGATCCGTTTTGACGGATCACACTCATCACCATGTTATTCAATGAGGCCGTGAACATGTCTGATTTTTTCCTCAGACTGAGTGGTCCAAGGAAAAAAATTGTAACGTGCATGATTGCCTCCGATTATCGGAACTCCCTCAGCCATTCAAGCCATTGGATCTGTGAAAAAATCGTACCGCACTCTGATGAATTCGGCACCCTATTTAGGTCTAAAGGTGCCATATAATTAGAGATGAGCGAACCCAAACTCTAAAGTTCGGTGTTCACATGGTGCTGAACTCCAAGCACGGACATCTCAAGGAAGTCCGTTTTACAGTTTGGGAGTCCTGAGAGAGATTGATTTCTATGGTGTTCAGGTCAAGGTTCAAGTTCGGGTAGAGTTCTGATACCTGAACCGAACTTTGGATTAAAGTTCGGTGGAACCCGAACTTCCACGATTCCAGTCATCCCTACATATAATCAAAAGTGCAAAATAGTGACGCATTGGTCCAAAATATTAGACCTTTATAACACAGCAATAGGAGACCAGATAAGGTCAAAAAGTGAAAGGTGCTATGAGAAATGCAACCATCATCACTGGCGTGAAGGTGCCAATATCACTTCATATAGTATGTCATACATCATATCGACGCTTTCAAACCAGCGACGGTGTTGACGTTTTCACTTTTTGACTTTATCTGATCTCCTTTTGCTGTATTATAGTCCTGCACCTGATGAAGGTCTAATATGTTGGACCAAAACGACAATATTTTGCACTTTGGATTATATGGCATGAATAAAAATCTTTACCTTTGATTCCTTCTTCTGCGTTGCTGAAACTCTGATGTGACTGTTGGGCACAAACCCTATCTGAACAAACATTCCAGAAGAGACTACAGCAACTTGTCTCTGAAAACCTTCCAATTCCCTCTCTCTGGAATAGCCTGAAAAAGGACTTGCATGTCCAAAACATCGCTCCCTCTAAAATTTGTGAATTCAAAGTTCCAAATAAAAACTAATTTTGCATCATTGGAATTGTGCACTGTCCTTCTGTCTCTATATCAGCTTGGGAAGCTCTGAGGAGGGACAGAAGTGCACACAAAACAGGGCAATACCGTTTGGTAAAGGATGGTATCGCTCACCTGAAGGTGTTGTGTGCAGGCAGAACTCCTATAAAAGGTTGGAAAGCCACTCTGGCTGACCCTTGGCTGGAGGAAATGGTTCTTCCAGATGTACAATGGAAAAAATAGAAATGGTCACATTTAGGCGGGCTGCGCTGCGGGAATGAAGACCCTTAGGATTCCAAATTATTTTTTATTAATTCCAACATGTTTCTGCTCCACACTGGTGCCTTTCTCAAAGTATAAAAACCAAGTGTTTTTATACCTGGAGAAAGGTGCCCGACCGGTGCAGAAACTCGCTGGTTTTGCTAAAAATCATTTTGGAATCCCAAGGCTCTTCATTCCCGAAGCGCAGCTTGTGACCATTTCCATTTTTGCCTCTATACCATACTTGTCATTTTTAAGAACTGTCATTAAGAGTAGAGATGAGCGTTGTTCTACTCGAACTGTTCGCCAATCTCAAATTCGAGCTGTTTTGGGCGGTGTTCGAGCCGTTCGGCGAACACGAACAATTTGAGAAAAATTCGGCTGTTCGAGGTTATGTTCGATAACTGTTCGTGCACCAAAATCATAACTGGATTTTTTCTCAGTAATGATGAAAATTAATGTTAATACGCAGTTTGAGTGTACAGCGGGGTGGGGGGAGGGGCAGGGGATGGATCTCTGCAGGAACAATGAAGATCTCCATTTTTTTTTCTCTTTCCCGCATTTACAGTGGGGAGGTGCAATCTGTCAGCCTATCAGCAGCGCACACACGGAGCGAAGTGCTTTTTTTCACACAAGCAAGGGCATGTGTCATTGGCAGTGTATGTCACATGTCCTTGCCCTATAAGACCAAGCCATTTTCCCCGTTGCCACCATTTTCTCACTGCTGCAGCTGCGTGTTAGACGGCACCGCTGTTGCTGTGTGCGCTATACCTTGTTAATTTCAAGCCAATTTTCGCACAAATATACAGATAGCTTGGGAGTAGGGAATAGTTGTGATTGCAGTCCTTTTAAGGACTAGGTTACAGCATTTCCTACGACTTTTATCAGGCAGGTCTGTGCTCTTAAATAGATAGATTGTGGGAGTAAAGACTAATTGTAATTGGAGTCCTTTTCAGGACTAGGTTACATCAGTTCCTATCAGTTTTTGCCAGGCAGGTCTGTGCCAGTGCTGTGCAAGTTTTTTTCACAGCATTTGGCTGAATCTAGCAAAGCTAATCCTTTTTGGCCTATTGCAGAGTGTGTTAGTCAGTGGAGTAGCCTATCTGTGTTGCAAGATATACCACCTGTGTATAGAATACCAATTTTTTTACTGCACCTAGTGAAGTAAAATCTTTTGGGCATAGCATCATTCTATTAGTCCATCTATACTGACCTCCATCAGGTTGCAAACTGAATCTAATTTTTTTCTGCATCTAGCTCTGAAAAAATATTTGGCCTTCTAGCAGTGTGTCGGACTTTCTCTATTAGTCCATCTATACTGACCTCCATCAGGTTGCAAATTCAAAATAATTTTTATCTGCATCTACCTCTGAAAAAATATTTGGGCTTCTAGCTGTGTGTGGGACTTGTTGTATTAGTCCATCTATACTGACCTCCATCAGGTTGCAAACTGAATATATTTTTTCTGCATCTACCTCTGAAAAAATATTGGGCTTCTAGCTGTGTGTGGGACTTGTTGTATTAGTCCATCTATACTGACCTCCATCAGGTTGCAAACTGAATATATTTTTTTCTGCATCTACCTCTGAAAAAATATTGGACTTCTAGCTGTGTGTGGGACTTGTTGTATTAGTCCATCTATACTGACCTCCATCAGGTTGCAAACTGAATATAATTTTTTTCTGCATCTAGCTCTGAAAAAATATTTGGCCTTCTAGTAGTGTGTCGGACTTTCTCTATTCGTCCATCTATACTGACCTCCATCAGGTTGCAAATTAAAAATAATTTTTATCTGCATCTACAGTACCTCTGAAAAAATATTTGGCCTTCTAGCAGTGTGTCGGACTTTCTCTATTAGTCCATCTATACTGACCTCCATCAGGTTGCAAATTCAAAATAATTTTTATCTGCATCTACAGTACCTCTGAAAAAATATTTGGGCTTCTAGCTGTGTGTGGGACTTGTTGTATTAGTCCATCTATACTGACCTCCATCAGGTTGCAAACTGAATATATTTTTTTCTGCATCTACCTCTGAAAAAATATTGGGCTTCTAGCTGTGTGTGGGTCTTGTTCTATTAATCCATCTATACAGACCTCCATCAGGTTGCAAACTGAATATAATTTTTTTCTGCATCTAGCTCTGAAAAAATATTTGGCCTTCTAGTAGTGTGTGGGACTTTCTCTGTTAGTCCATCTATACTGACCTCCATCAGGTTGCAAACTGAATATATTTTTTTCTGCATCTACCTCTGAAAAAATATTGGGCTTCTAGCTGTGTGTGGGTCTTGTTCTATTAATCCATCTATACAGACCTCCATCAGGTTGCAAACTGAATATAATTTTTTTCTGCATCTAGCTCTGAAAAAATATTGGGCTTCTAGCTGTGTGTGGGACTTGTTGTATTAGTCCATCTATACTGACCTCCATCAGGTTGCAAACTGAATATATTTTTTTCTGCATCTACCTCTGAAAAAATATTGGGCTTCTAGCTGTGTGTGGGACTTGTTGTATTAGTCCATCTATACTGACCTCCATCAGGTTGCAAATTGAATATAATTTTTTTCTGCATCTAACCCAGCCAATAGTTTTGGCCTAATACCACAGTTTGGCCACTCAGCTCTGCTCGGTTACCATCCATTGTTTTTTTGTGCAAACAACTCCAGAGTTGTGAATTAGTTAACCACCAAAATGAGTGGAAAAAGGCCTGCTGCTGGTGGAAAGGGGAATAGGCGTGTTGGGAAGGGGAAAAAAGGTTGTGTCCGTGGGGTAGGTGTTAAAGCAACAGTAACATCTGCAGAAGAAAGACCATCTTCCAGCCAAACTAAAATGTCTACTTCTTTTAGCGGACAATGTGATAAGATCCCTTTCTTACGGCCACGCCAATCGCTACAAATTCCAGATGAGGCACAAAAACAGCAGGTGCTTCAACGGATATCAAGTGCTCCTTTAAGTGGGCTCTCCTCCACATCAACTTCAACATCACAAATACTCCAGTCCTCAAAGGTGTCACCCAAATCGCACTTGCTTCCTCACAGCTCCCAAATCTCCAGCTGCCCGTCTGAGTATGAGGTAGAACAGATGGTTGAGTCTGCAGAGCTGTTTACTCATACTATAGCCTGGGAATCAGAGGTCGACTCCAGCGCTTCTGTGAATCCAGACGAGGAAATGATCTGCACTGATGCCCAGAATCTTTATGAGTCGGATCCAGGACCAGACGCAGAAGGTTCTGACCATAATGTAGACCCTCATTCCCAAACTGTAACTCCTGTTGGTGGAGACAATGAGGAAGACGATGATAAGACTCAAATACCTGATTGGAGCGACAACTTTAGTTTTTTGTCAGGGCAGGAACAGGTTGGCTCTGAGGACGACGGGTGTGATAACACACAGGGTGATGATGATGAGGTTGGAGATCCCACTTACTGTCAACCCACAGTCAGCCAAGAGATGAGGTCAGCAGAGGAGGTGGAGGAAGATGCTAGTGACGACGAGGTCAGGTTGCGCCTTCCTGGACAGAGACGTAGTACTGGAAGCACGTCAACAACTGCATCCTCAAACACAACTCTGCCTCTCACCACAAGTCGTGGTGGCTCTTCAGGTCGCATGGGTGCTAAGCCTTGCATAGCCTGGGCATTTTTTCAGATCGATAAAGATGACCCAACTCGTGTTATCTGTAACATTTGTCAGCAAAAGCTAAGTAGAGGCCAAAAAATACATAGTTTGAGTACTTCATGCATGAACCGGCACATGGACATGAAGCATAAGTTGCAGTGGGAAGCTCAGTGTGCTACAATGCGGCCTAGCCGGCTGGGCCAACCACCGTCTGCCATATCTTGTGCATCCGCGGCCTCTTCATCCTCTGTGACTGGGGGGACAGCAGTCACACCTGTTTTGGGGCGCAGACCTGCCACCTCTTTACCCGCAACAGCCAGCGTGATTGGCAGGTCATCATTTTCTTTGGAGGTGGTAACACCAGCTGGTGTTGAGCGCTGTCCGACATCGATAGCACCACCTTTGGATCAAGGCAACCTAACATGTCCGCCTGCATCTTCCTCACAGACCGGCAGTTTGCCGGGGACACCCTTATCAACCCCGTCTAAGCACAATAGCCAGCCCTCGGTCCCTCAGATGTGGACAAGTAAAAGACCATTTCCTCCTAGCCATGAGAAAGCTAAGAGGTTGAATTTCACCATCTGCAAGCTCTTGGCTACAGAAATGCTGCCTTTCCGCCTGGTGGACACAGAGGATTTTCGAGACCTTATGTCCGTCGCAGTGCCCCAGTACCAGATGCCCAGTTGGCACTACTTCTCAAAGAAAGGTGTGCCTGCGCTCCACCAGCATGTCGCACACAACAACACCGCTTCTTTGAGAAACTCTGTGTGTGACAGGGTGCATTTCACCACAGACACTTGGACGAGTAGGCATGGACAGGGGCATTACATGTCGCTGACTGGGCACTGGGTAACTATGGTGACAGCAGGACAAGGGGCTGCTGTCCAAGTCTTGCCGTCCCCACGAGTTGTGCGTCAATCCTCTTTATGTCAAAGTTCCTCCACTGCTTCTGCCTCCTCAACCTCCTCTCGGTCTTCCACCTGCACCCAAAGCCTGTCTGGTCATGCCACAAGCTTTCTAACTGCGCAGAAGGGATCCTGCACACCTCCTTACTATGCTGGCAGTAGGGCTCAACGTCATCAGGCGGTTTTTACTTTGAAATGTCTGGGAAATGTGAGTCACACAGCTGAGGAGTTGTGGTCAGCTCTGGAGAACCAATTTCATGAATGGTTGTCTCCACTGGACCTGAAACCAGGGAAGGTCGTGTGCGACAATGCTGCAAACCTGGGTGCGGCCCTTCGCCGGGGCAATGTCACACACGTGCCTTGTATGGCTCACGTGTTGAACCTGGTTGTCCAGCAATTTTTAGCCCACTATCCCAGACTAGATGGCCTTCTGCAGAGGGCACGGTCGCTGTGTGCTCACTTCCGCCGCTCGCATCCCGCAGCTCAGCGACTTACATCTCTACAGAAGTCGTTGGGCCTGCCACTTCACCAGCTAAAATGCGATGTGCCTACCCGGTGGAATTCAACTCTGCACATGTTGCAGCGACTGTGGCAGCACCGACAAGCCCTGGTGCAATACGTTCTGACGTATAGCCTGGGCCAACGAGATTCAGAGGTGGGGCAAATCACGCTGGAGGAGTGGTCTCAGATCAGGGACCTATGCACCCTTCTGCACAGTTTTGAAATGGCGACGAAGATGTTTAGTGCTGACGATGCCATTATCAGCATGACTATTCCGGTGATTTACATGCTGGAGCACATGTTAAACAGAATTCGGAGTCAGGTGGTGGCACAAGAGGAGGTGGAGGAAGTAGAGGAGGAGGAGTTGTATGCGGAAGGGCTAACATCTGCAAGGTCCAGACGGTCGGCAGCACCAAGGCGGCAGGCATGTGAGGGTGGGGGAGATGGTTTTACCAGGGCGCATGGTAGCAGCCAAACTAGTGAGGAAGGTGCAGGAGCCCAGGAAGAAGTGGAGGACGAACTGATGGAAGACTCATCAGATGAGGGAGACCTTGATCACATTTCTGTTGTGCGAGGTTGGGGGGAGAGGACAGAGGAAGGAAGCATGATTGTTACCTCGCCACCAACACAACAGGGACTTGGTGCTCCTGGATGCGCAACACACATGAGTGCCTTCTTGCTGCACTACCTGCAACATGACCCTCGAATTGTGAGAATTAGAAATAATCCTGACTACTGGGTTGCCACACTGTTAGATCCCCGGTACAAAAGTAAATTTCCAGAAATTATTCCTGCCATAGAAAGGGATGCACGCATGCAGGAGTATCAGCAGAGACTGTTGCAGAATCTTACTTGTGCTTTTCCACAAAATACCAGTGGTGCACGTAGTGAATCTCACAGTTCCAACTTGCCAACCGTGGGACCGTCAAGTGTTCAGCACTCAAACCGTAACAGAACCACAGTATCTGCTGGTAACATCAATTTTGCGGAATCATTTCACCACTTTTTTAGCCCATCCTTTGCAAGGCCACAGGAGACAAGAAGTCTGACACATAGTCAACGCCTAGAGACGATGGTACAGGAGTATCTCCAAATAAACATTGAAGCCACGACTGTGTCACTGGACCCTTGCTCTTTTTGGGCTTCCAATCTGGATAAATGGCCGGAGCTAGCCACTTACGCCTTGGAGATCTTGTCATGCCCCGCAGCCAGCGTTCTGTCTGAACGTATGTTCAGCGCTGCTGGTGGTGTGCTGACAGATAAGCGCACGCGGCTCTCCACTGATAATGTAGACAGACTCACGTTCATAAAGATGAACAAATCATGGATCCGAAACGACTTTTCTACCCCTGTGTCATCCTGGGGAGAGTAAAAGCTTGATGATTGGTTAAAATCACCCTACCAACCGTTTTAAGCTTTCAAATTACTAATCATGTTTATCTGTATCTTGACTGGAAAATAATTTGGGCTTTGTAGCAGTGTGCAGCACTGATCCTATTAGGCCATCTATAATAAGCTCCACCAGATTTAAAATTAAAAATAATTTTTAGCTGCATCTAGCCCGGAAAATAATTTTGGGGCTCCGAGATGCGCAAGACACATAAGTGCCTTCTTGCTGCACTACCTGCAGCATGACCCTCATATTGTCAGAATTCGAAGTAATCATGACTACTGGGTTGCCACACTCTTAGATCCCCCAAACTTTTCGATCAACCTTTTCATTTTAATAAAGACCAAAAAAATGGTCATTTTTGAAATTATAAGCATTAGCAGGTTGTTAGAAACTGAAATCAAACAGTTTTCAACTCAAAACTTTATTGTAGGTGATGTTACATTTTCACATAGGACCCCTTGTTCGAAAGGAGCTTCTGAACTCTCTCGTCCATTGAATTTGTCAGGTTTTGGATGGTTTCTGCTTCAATTGTTTTGCATGAGGACAGAATACCCTCCCAGAGCTGTTGCTTAGATGTGAACTGCTTCCCGCCATCATAGACACTCCTTTTAATGATGCTCCAAAGGTTCTGAATGGGGTAGAGGTCAGGGGAGCATGGGGGTCACACCATAAGTTTGTCCCCTTTTATGCCCATATCAGCCAGAGATGCAGATGTTTTATGTGCAGCATGAGATGGTGCATTATCATGCAGAAAAATGATCTTGCTGTGAAATACACGGTTCTTCTTCTTGAACCATGGAAGGAAGTGCTGTTTGAGAAAATCCACATACATTATGGAGTTCATCTTTAGCGCCTTCAGGGATCCTAAAGGGGCCGACAATCTCTCTCCCCATGATTCCAGCCCAAAACATTACTCCACCTCCTCCTTGTTGGCGCTGTAGCCGTGTTTGCGTGGGGTGTCCATCAACCAGCCATCCTCCACTCCATCCATCTGGACCATCGAGCGCTGCACGGCACTCATCCGTGAACAAAACAGTTTTGAAATCAGTCTTCATGTAATGTTTGGCCCACTGGAGCCGTTTCTGCTTGTGTGAAGTGGATAGAGGAGGTCGACAGGATGGCGTATGCACAGCTGCAAACCTCTGAAGGACCCTGCATCTTGTTGTTCGGGGGACGTTGGAGGCACCAGCAGCTTCAAAAACTTGTCTGCTGCTATGACAAGGCTTTCTTGCCGCTGCTCTTTTAACCTGACGTAATTACCTGTAGGAAAGAGTCCTCAATTTGCCCTTATCAGCACGCACACGTGTGTACTGTGAATCTGCTACATACTTCTTGATTGCCAAGACACTTCATCCTGATCATCGCACAATGTTGATTGTAGTCATGCCTTGACCTAAACACTCCACAATTTGTTGCTTCTCAGCAGCCGACACATCCTTTTTCTTTCCCATTTTGGCAGAAAATGTAGGCTGCTTAATAATGTGAGAGAGCCTTCTTAAGTAGTCTTGCCTTTCATTGGACACACCTGCCAAACTAATTAGCACAGGTGTCTGCAATTGCTTACAGTGATATAAAGAGCCCTGACACACATCACCATCAATGAGTTTAACTGACAAACAAATTCTTCCCTTATCACTCCTAAACACTTTTTGCATAATAATTTGCAACGCAGTGTACATGTGCTTTTCCACAAAACACCAGTGGTTCACGTAGTGAATCTTACAGTTCTAACTTGCCAACCGTGGTCTGTATGGAATTGTTCAATAAAGGGCCCAAAATTAAGATAACATAGATGGGAGAGGTCTCTATGAATAGGAATTCCTAAGTATTTGATACCCTGTGAGGGCCAGGCAAAGGGAAAGTTGGACTGGATGGAGTCCTATATGGATTTGGGGAGAGAGACATCGAGGGCCTCAGACTTCGCTGCATTGATTTTAAAATTTTACCATGTAACAAAGTGATCTATTTCAGCCATAACAGCAGGGATGGATATATGTGATTGAGTGATATATACTAGGACATCATCAGCAAATAGAGAGCACTTGTACTCGGTGCCTCCCACCTCAATCCACCTAATATTGGGGTTATGGCGAATTGATGAGAGCAGGTGCTCCGTCACTAGGATGTATAAGAGAGGGGACAGAGGACATCCCTGCCTTGTCCCATTGGTGATTGTGAAAGGTGATGAAAATGTTCAGACGCACCCCCTGGGCCTTGGGACACCCGGAGCCGGACCCTTTTTGGTGGATGCTGGTGGTTGTAGTCTTCGTGGCGGCGACCCGGTTCCGTGGCTCAGGGCGGTCAAACCAGTGGCGGAACTATTTATGTGGTTTTGATGTTTAAATGTCCGACTACGCCACCCGTGGATTGCGGTCAGAGTGAACCGCCGCTACAGGGCAGACCGCTGAGACTGGTGTTGTGGGTGCAGCAGAGCATAGCATAACTCCCCACGGGAGGAGTATAGCCTCAGGGCAGTGTATGCGGAGGATGGGGGTGATGGTGCAGGGCAGCAGCAGTAACGACACGGAGTCATTGATGCAGTCCAGGGCCTTTACTCACAGTTCTTATTATCCAGACCACGTCTGCAGGTAACGGCTGCCCACGTCGTACTGTGCTCACCAGGTGAGGGGCTCAGATAACTCCCAGATAACTTTGGAGCACTTCACAGGACCCCCTTTGTGTGTCCTTTGTCTGGCCTTTCTTACCAACACTTCTGTTCGGCTGCCTCGGGCCTCCTCTTGGTAAACTTGGCGCCAGTTTCCCTGACCCTATGTGGTGCCTTCCTAGCGGGTGTAGCGAGGGGCTGCGCCACATAAAATGTCACAGCCTCCGGTTTCTAGCTGAGGGTCGTTTCCTGCCTCCACTAGTTCGGGGACCGGTCTCCCCCTTTGGCCTGACCCCTCCACGCAGGTGGATTCGGGCGTGCGGTGGCGACTCGCCCATCCGCACCCCTGGGATCCCTTCATTCCTCGTTCCTGGAGCCTTCTCCGCTCCTCTTCCTTCCTTCTCCCTCTTCCAGGCCTGGGCCTCTGTTACTAGGCCCGCCTCCGGAGCAGAGCTCATGCAGAGCCCCTGCTCCCTGCCACTTCTGCTCAGACTTCTCTGCACTGAACTAAGATGGTGCCCACCTTTTATACTCCCTTCTCAATGCACCCAGGAACTGCTTCCTCCCTGCTCCTGCACTACAGGGTTCCCCTTCCTCAGTGTTCCCTCCCCCCACTCCAGCCAGGGACAGGGACTGTCGTGCCCATCTCAGGGGCATATTGGTCGCCCTGCCCCACGGCTATGTGGTGTAATGCATGCAGGTGTCGGGTCCTGATCCACACTCCATCCTTACCTGAGAGTGAGATATCACACCTCTGGGTGAGGTGCAATACGTCTGTAGCAACCGAGCCCTCAGGGTGCTACAGTTCCATTTATCTTCAGCCTAGGTGACGTATTGCGATACAGGGCCGTGATTTTGGCTATAAAAGGGTCCCCTAGACCCCTACCCCAAGCTTTTTAAGAGAATCATATATGGCGTGCCAGGAGACTCTATGGAATGCTTTCTCAGCATCCAACGAGAGTATCTAATTACAAATTTTTAACTGCATCTAGCCCAGGAAATACTTTGTGCCTAGTAGCAGTGTCTGCTAGTCAGCGGATTATCCCGGCTGTTAAGCAAGCTACACCACCTGTAGTTTAGACACTTAATTTTTTCAAAGGAAATGCTTCGGGACCATGGGATACTTAGTGAAGAGCATCAGGAGGCACCCCAAGGCATAGGGGCTGGGACTGGCAGTAGGATGCCTTGCGGTGGACAGCCGAGCTCGATCCTTATAAAAGCTTTTTAACTGCAGCAGCTTTAGTGGACGCTACTAGAGCTGGAATTACCGCGGCTGCTGGCATGAGACTTGCCCTCCAATAGATCCTTGTAAATGGATTTAAAGTGTATTCATTCAAATTGGAGAGACAATTTAAATTAAAAAGCTTAGAGCTGCCTCCACCACAGGGGGGCTCGCTCGACCCACCAGCGGACAGGCACCAGTATTGGGAGAGGGGGGCTGGCCGTCAGGGTTCACCGTGGCTCTGGCACAAACCCGGCGACACGGAGGTGGCACGGGCAGGAGCGGACTGGCCGTGTCGGCTTCTCACTTTTTGGATTTTAGAAGGGCATGACATGCCTATATCTGTGTCTCCCCCTCCTTTTACTCCTCCACCTCTTTTATTTTCGCATGACTATATGTACTTGTCACTTTTCCATGTGTTAGTTATGTCTTCTGAGCAGTTTGTCAGCTTTTGGACACCTTTGAAGGTGTTTTCTATGTGTTTCTATGTGTTTTTGTTTGCCTGCCATTGGTTTTAACGGTGTTCGAAGGTGTTCGACGAACAGTTCGACGAACCGAACCGAACTCGAACACTACGGGGGTGGCTCAACACTAATTAAGAGCACAGATGAGCGAAAACAAATTGATTCGATTTGAACTCTTGTCATATTTTCCAAAAATCTGTATTCATCAAAATACTGATTTTTTTGTACTCTAATTCACTTTCCATGAAATTAACAGCAAAGCCACAGAAAAGAGAATTAAAATTCCCCCAAAAATTCAAGAATAAATATAAAAAGGGAAGCAGAATTTACCTGCCTAGGTCACAGAACTAATGCACTATCAGGATGCAGCAAACCCATATAATAAAGATGGTGGCAGGGTCGGACAGGCCCACCGGGACACCGGTGCATTCCACGGTGGGCCCGAGGGCCTTGCGTTTGGACGTAGAGGGAGCCCACTGGTTGCAACTTGGATGCACATTCAATTGAAATGTATTGCCCCATCACCTTCACAATAGGCAGCTCTCTTAGCAGAGGCCGGCGGCTGATGTTTGTGTGTGGCACCCCTGCGGGTCCAGTTGCCACAGAGGTACTGCATCTCACCCAGAGGTGTGGTACCCCACTTTCAGGTAAGGAGGGAGCACTACATGGGACCCACACACTCACATCCAACACACCCCACTCCTGAGGGAAGGGCGAGATTGCTCCTGAGGGAGAGCACAGTCCCTGTCAGGAGGGTGGAACTAAGTGGAGGAGGTGGGTGGAGGAAGTAATTTAGGGGAGCACAGAAAAAGAGTATAAAAGACAGGTAGAAACATCTGGAAGGATCCATTGTCCTTTTTCCTGGCTCCAGTGTTTGGAGCAGGAGTTCAGTGGAGAGTGAGGAGTAGGGTCCAGTGAGAGGCACCCAGCAGGAGGAGAGTGAGGAGAGAAGACCAGAGCAGGGAGGAGGGCTCCAGAGACAGAAAGGATCCTAGGGGCACGGCGAGGGCGGAGAAACCACCCATTCGCCCGAATTCACGCTGACTGTGGAGGGATCAAGGCCGCAGGTGGGGACTGGCCCCAGACTAGTGGGGTACTTTAAGGCTCAGCTAGCAAACCGGATGTTGCAGTATCTTTATGTGCCGTAGCCAAAGAGAGTTGGCTGGATCACTTCCCCGGAGGACACAGGACAACATGGGCGGTTACAGACTGGTAACTGTAACCTGGAGAACTTAACAACTGTGAGTAAATACCCGAAGACTGCACCCCACTGTGTCCTGGAATTATTGCTGCGCCATCACCTGCCTTGCACTACACCAGAAACATCTACCTATAAAATCCACTATATACCACCCTGGAGCTTAGCTCTACCCGTGGAGAGCTGAACCAACTCTGCTGCGTCATCATCAGCCCCAGTGGATCTGCACCGCAGCGGCGGCCCGATATAGCCACATACCACGGGCGGCGTCACAAACATTATCCCCAAAAACTTTATTCCCCTTTTCTTTACGTATTTGACCGCCCGGGGCCACGGACCGGGTCACTGCCACTGTGACATCCCCAGCACCGACCGGCCCACCTACCGAGTACCCCATGGCCCCAGGGGATGCGTCATGTGAACCCGTTGCAGGCGGCACATGACAGTGACGTTGCCAGCGCAATGATGTCACTGTCATGCGGCACCTGCAACTGGTGCACTCAAGTCAGACACTGGCCTCTGCTAGGTCGGTGGTCATTTTAACATGAGTGTGTCGGATTTAAGAAGAAGACACCTTGCTGCACCGGCAGCACTGGCTGGTAAGAGAGATCTTTTTTTTTCAAATTTCTGTCACTGCAGATGCAGCATGATGCTGGGGCCAGGCCAAGAGACATGGGGGGGCACAGTCAGGCAATGCCCCTTAGGTTTCTAGATGTTCCCACTTGGCCCCTGGCTGTGACCCTCTAAGTTCCTGGCTGTGTCCCCCTAGGTCCCTGTCTGTGCCCCATAGGTTCCTGGCTGTGCATCTTAGATCGCTGGCTGTGCCCCCCCCCCCTAGGCCCCTGCCTGTGCCCCCTTGGTGCCTGGCTGTGCTCCCCTAGGTCTCTGGTTGTGCCCCCCCTAGGTCTCTGGCTGTGCCCCCTAGGTCCCTGGCTGTTTCTCCTTGGCCCCTGTCTGTGCCCCCTAGATACCTGGCTGTACCTCCCTAGGTCCCTGGCTGTGCCCCTCAGATCCCTGGCTGTGCCCCTATACGTCACTGGCTGTACCCCACCTAGATTCCTGGCTGTACCCCCTTGGTCCCTGGCTATGCTCCCTTGGCTCCTGGCTGTGTCCCCTAGGTCCCTGGCTGTGCCCCCCTAGGTCCCCGGTTGTGCCCCCTAAGTCCCTGGCTGTGCCCCCCTAGGCCCTGGATGCTCCCTTCTAGGCCCCTAAGTGAGAGTAAGGCCAGGGCAAAGAGACCTATGGGGCACAGCCAGGGCCAAGGGACCTAGGGGGCACGGCCAAGGGACCAAGGAGGGACAGAATGGTGCACATTATTAAATAAAGGGGGCCAGGATGAGAGGCTTAAAGGGAACCTGTCAAGTCCTGCATGCCCTCTAACCCAGCAGCATTCACTTATTTATGAGTAAATTCCCGGCCTAACCAGCCCTGTATAACTATTCTGTAAAAATTAGGTTTAAAAAAAGCATTTATATTGTCCTCTTTTCCTATGCTAATGAGGTCTTTGACTAGTTGATGAGGCGTTAGTTGCCCCTGACTAGTCAGCCCTCTTCCCATGTTATTACAGGGTTCAGAGGCACACTGCGCAAGATCGAAGGTTCAGAAGATGGCTTCCATCATGTGCAGTGCACGCCTCTGAAGCTTGCAGAGATACAGTGATGCTGTCAAAATGTGCTGTATGCATGTGTGAGATTTGCAGAGGCTAGTGATGACTCTGCTCCTGAAAAATCATGTTATCACACCCAGAGGAGCGTGATAACATGAAAAGAGGGCTGACTAGTCAAGGGCAACTAACACCCTATCGACTAGTCAAAGCCCTAATTAGCATAGGAAACAGAGACATTATAAATTATTTTTTAAACCTCATTTTTACAGAAAAATGTTATACAGGGTTGGTTAGGCAGGGAATTTACTCTGAAACAAGTGCATGCTGCTGAGTTGGAGGGCAAAGGGGACCTGACAGGTTCCCTTTAATTACTGTATGGGGGTCAGAATGAGGAACATACATTATTAGTTTATGATGGCAAGTGGGGGACATTATGACTGCTGTAATACAATTTACTTTTTATTAGACTGTTTTCCATGGGGGGGGGGGGACAAAAGGGTGGTCCTGTTACTTTTTTTCTTAATCTGGCATAGTGTAGAAGTCGGGGGAAAAAGTGGGGAATGTGCTCTAGAAGTGATCAGCTATAAATGGAAGGAAGAAGTGACGGTGGTCTGTGCCACGTGAAGAAGAAAAGTGAAGATGAAGGACTTCACCTAGAGACATCACTGGTGAGTTACTGTATCACATGTATATGCACACTTTACACTATATACAGCGCTCCTGTGTATAATGTCACCGGTGACCCCTGTATTACCTGTACACTATATGCAGAGCTCCTGTGTATAATGTCACTGGTAATCCCTGTATTACCTGTATACTGACACTATACACAGAGCTCCTGTGTGTAATATCACCGGTGATCACTGTATTACCTGTACACTGACACAATACACTATACTGTACACTATACACTGCTGTGTATAATGTCACTGGTGGTAATAACAGTATGGTTAGTATTGTGGTTTTTATTCATGATCTGTATTGTAGTACTCGGTAACTATGTGGTGGTAATATGTGGTCTGGTCACAGTGTGGATGTATTTGTCCAGAGTATGTAGTATTACACTATGTGATGGTAATATGTGGTCTGGTCATGGTGTGGCAGTATTTGTCCTCTGTATATGGTATTATTCGATCACTATGTAATGGTAATATGTGGTCTGGTCACGGAGTGGTGGTATTTGTCTCTTGTATGTGGCATTATTTGGTCACTATGTGGTGGAATATGTAGTCCTATCATGGTGTGGCGGTATTTCTTCCTTGTATGTGGTATTATTATAACTTCTTCTAAAGAAAAGAACCCTTTATTGCAAACTACTGTAATTGTACATCCCAGTTGTAGTTTGTGCACAGTAGATGTGCAGGAGCCGCCTGTGTTTTACAGTCAATGCTGTACTATAACAGGGATAATGGCCCACAGATTATAGCTGTAGGGTGGGCCCCTATGCCATTTTTTTCCTGTGGTTCCCAGACACCCCAGTCCGGCAACACATGTGCAAAATAGTGATGAGACAACCACTCACAACAAACCAGTTCAGGGGGAGATTGCTTAGTATTAAAATTACACTCAAAAAAGGCTTGTGCTATGCACATGCCCGAGGCTGACTGGCGTGTGCGTGATTTAGTGATTCCACTGTGCCATGAATGGGAGAGTACCTGAAGGGGCGTAACTAAGTATCAACCTGATCCGACCAAGGTCACACGACGGCTAACGACGCCGTGCACCAGGGAGGAACCGAGCAGAGGGACCAGGTGCTACTCCAGGCCAGACCCCAGACAAGGCTGTTGACCCACACCGGGGAATACAGGAACAGGCAGGTTAGGCTGGCACACAGACAGGTGGGTATTGGCAGGCACGGCTGGCATGCAGACAGGTGGGCGCTGGCAGGCACGGCTGGAGTGCAGACAGGAGAATACTGGCAGGCACGGCTGGTATGCAGACAGGAGGGTACTGACAAGTATGGCTGGCGTGCAGACGGGGAGGTACTAGCAGGTTGGAGCACAGGCTGGATAGGGTCCAGTACAGACTAGGATTCAGGAACAGAACCGCAGATGCGGTAGACAAGCAGAGCAGAGAGGAACCGCCGGAGCGGTGGGCAAGGCAGAGCAGAGAGGTACCGCCGGAGCGGTGAGCAAGCAGAGCAGGGAGAAACTGCCGGAGGGGTGAGCAAGGCAGAGCAGGCAGGTACCGCTGGAGCGGTGAGCAAGGCAGAGCAGGCAGTAACCGCCGAAGCGGTGAGCAAGGCAGAGCAGGCAGGAACCGCCGGAGCAGTGAGCAAGGCAGAGCAGAGAAAAACCGCCGGAGCGGTGAGCAAGGCAGAGCGGGCAGAATCAGCCGGAGCGGTGAGCAAGGCAGAGCGGGCAAGAACCACCGGAGCATTGAGTAAGGCAGAGCAGAGATAAACCGCCGGAGCGATGAGCAAAGGCAGAGCAGAGGGGACAGGGCTCTATTCACACGGAACAGACTGGAAGGGAAAGACAGAACCAGATACACACAAGATACCTGCAATGAAGTAGCTAGTGGACTCTAAACTCACAAACGAAAGTACAGCGACAATGAGTAGGAGTTAGGTGCAGGTTCAGACTCTGCAGAAAAAGAGAAGTTACGGACATAGAGAAAAACAGGTAACAGACTAGGAAAGTGTTCAGACAGGAACTGAGTGTTCAGACAGGAACTAACACTGCACCGAGATACAGGAGAGGGTCTGGGTATGCGGTCCCCAGAAGGCGGGACGAACAGGCTAGGAGTGTGTTCAGACTGGCCTGGAAATACAGCCTCCAGGAAGGCAGACAGACAGGCAAGAAAACACAGATAACAGATCTAGGTATGTGGCCCCTAGAAGGCGGGACGAACAGGCTAGGAGCATGTTCAGACAGGCCTGGAATACAGCCTCCAGGAAGACAGACAGGCAGGAGAAACAGAACAGGACCTGGCTCATTCAGAGTCAGGGAGCACACAGAATGATAGAGTTGCTCAGGCATCAGCTCCCAGGTGGAGCTGATTTAAATATCAAGTGACAGACAGCAATAGGCTGGGGATGCATTAGGGGTGTGCCCACAGCAGCTACAAGAAACAGGAAGTGACCGGGCCGCCGCCCTAAGCAGTCAGAACAGAGACAAGCAGACAGCTTCAATAGAAGCCAGGCTAGCAGACTGGACTGAAGATCAAGTTTGCGATCTTGCATAGTGGGAGATGGTGCACTATGCAAGCCCGTCACCAGGTATGTTACAGCTTGTATATGGAGCTGGTCACACACAGTTAGTAGACAGTCTCTGGCTTACAGTGTCTGGCTTAGTGACGCCGTTACCATTAGATTAGGCGGGCTGCCCAACTTCGGAAGAGTTGCTTTTTAGCTGCACCTGGGAGTTATGCCCAAACTTTTGGGCGTTTGAGAGGTCCCACCTTAATCTGAGAGCTTCTATGTCGTTCATAGAGGGTTGGAACATATGCAAAATACATTAAAGGGCTCAACATTAGTCACATGCCCTGCTTCAATAACGGTTACAAAGGTTTACCGAGAGCCTAATTCGTAACAAGAATTATAATAGCCGTGAATCTTGTCAAACAAATACTTAGTTTTAATCTCTGTGTAAATTTTACATCCTTGGAAATGAACAGTTTACACTTTTAATTGAAATATTCATTAAAATCAAAACTTAGATAAAGCTTGGAAATGGTTTAACAATTAATATCACAGCTCTTCAATGTATAACCTTTATAGGATAAGATGCTATGTGCCATCTAATTACTGTATAATGGATTTTTTTTTTAAATTCCCAAGTATATTTTCTTTTCATCTCCCTAAAGAACATGGGCTTTCTGAATAGATAAGATGGGAACTGTAAGCAGCATCCTCAGAGGTAGTGACAGCGCCAGCCAGACACATTTACTTGAATTATAGAGGTCAAGTGAAACCAGAGGCTGTTAACCGAAGCAGAAAGGCAAGTTTTTCAGTGATAGTTATTTTTCTTACTCATATAGAATTACAGCCTTGGCTTCTTAGGTTTGGATCCATCATCATGTTGATATGATATGTATACAGTATATATATATATATATATATATATATATATATATATATATATATATATATATATATGTATCATGTATACATTACTCGTACGCAGTCATAATCTACCATAGACATTTAAGATCGGGTGCTTCATTGCTTTTTTTGGTGATAGTTTGACAAAAATGTAGTAATTATGGGAAAAAAAATGAAAGGCAAATTGCAGTGTGTATTTTATAATTAACAAATTGGCCCTACTTGAGTGATGCAATATACTAGAGGTGTTATTTTTATTATTATGGTTTCCCTAAACACTAATTTTCAAGGTCCTTGTCATCACAGGAAATTGGTTTCATGCCTAGAGTAAATACGCCCCTTCTCTCTGATGTCACTTCCTATTCTGCAGCTATTGGCTGAAGCTGTATCTCAAAGACTTCCTGCTAAGCCCCCGCACTGCTTACACTGTGTACATAAAACTAGCAACACTAAGAGCCCCATGAGGTCTTAAAAGTTTATTCCCCGGAAAGTGTGTTATACCCTATCCTGAACAGATAACTTAGTGATTGCTGGAGGTCTGACCACTAGGAACCTCAGCAATCCAGAGAAAGGAACTTTGCAACCCAGGAACTGGGCTCTGCAAAAGACATGTGTGATGGAACAGAGGTGCTCAACCTTCGCTTCTTCTCTGTGTATATAAGACTGTAGGAAATAGTAGAGCAGAGCATGCACATCTCGGCTCTAGTGATGAGCGAGCACTAAAATGCTCGGGTGCTCGATGCTTGGGTCGAGTACATTGGAATACTCGGGTGCTCGACCCAAGAAATGAGCCTAATGTAAGTCTATGGGAAACTCAAGCATTTTTCAGGTTGCTCCCCCCGGTGGTCTGCAGAGGGCCTAAAAATTGTCCAAATTGATGGTAACGGTGCTCAAATGGCATGGGAACAGCATGGGGAAGACCCCTGGAAGCATTTCTGACTCCCAGGTCACTGCTGTCAGAGGTATTACGCCACTTTTACGGACTCACAATAAAACATACAAAAACTAAACCAAAATGGATTTTCCTGGGAAATATGTTAAGGAACATCCTTTCCAGGGTAATGACTTGTATATAAGGCAAAATAAATAACCAAAACCAAAAATACTCCTCCACACCATGGGCTATGTTCACACATAGCGTTTTTGATGCATTTTCACACTTTTGCATTGCTTTCAACAGTGACAAATGCATTCACCAGGAAATGCCATTTTAACATTTTACAACCTTATTTGGCCATGTGGTGTGTGAGATATCATCAGACACATCGTGTTTCATTTATGAAGGAGGGACTCTGAAAGTCACAAAGTCTATTTTTATAGGGCCATCAGGCGGCCTTTACTATTTTTAAAGGGCCATCAGCCGGCTATGCTTTTTTGTTCCCATTACTAAAGGGTGGGTCTCCTATATTGTTATTGCGTATGCAGTGAGTGGCAGGGCTGCCCAATATTTGGACGCACCCCAATACCACTTTGAAAATTTGGACGCACCTCAATACCCCTTTGAAGAGACTTGGAGGAGGGCCTCCTGAAAACAATGTTCCCATTATTAGGAAGTGGGTCTCCTATTGTGTTTGCCATGCAGTGAATGCAAGGGTTGCTAAAATTTTGGAGGCACTTTGATGCCCCTTGGAAGAGACATAGAGGAGGGCCTCCTGAAAAAAAAATGTTCCCATTATTAGGAATTGGGTCTCCCATTGTGTTGGCCTATGCAGTGAATTCAAGGGCTGCCAAAAATTGTGAGGCACTCCAATGCCCCTTGGAAGAGACGTGGAGGAGGGCCTCGTAAAAAATATTCACATTAGAAAGGAGCGGGTCTCCTATACTTGTAATGCCCATGCACTAAGTGTATGGGCTGACAAACATTTACCTCTGGGGAATATACATGAACATACTGTATAAAAAATTTTTTTTACGGGCATCATAAACACTCTTTAAAAAAATGATGTGTATGTTGCATCACGGACTACGGTCACCCTGGTGATATGATGGTGGAGGATGAGGATGAGGAGAAGGAGGAGGACAAGAGAAAATAGCCAAAATCAGGAAGCGTATACCCATGTGAGGGTGTGAAGAGGTGCATGGGAATACACCTCCCAAAAAAAGACACTGGATTTGAGTTTATGTTACGCTGCTATCATTCGGTGGTGTTGAGAAGTCTGGCCCAATCCAGCCCTTTTTCATTTTTATAAGAGTCAGCCTGTCAGCATTTTCAGTTGACAGACGGATGCGCTTATCAGTTATAATTCCACCAGCGGCACTAAAAACCCGCTCTGATAAAGCGCTAGCGGCAGGACAAGCCAGGACCTCCAAGGCGTAGAGAGCCTGTTCATTCCATGCATCCAGCTTGGATACCCAATAATTATAAGGCACAGAGGAATCATAGAGGACGTTGGTAAGGTCGGCAAGGTACTCCCTCAGCATCTTCCTAAACTTTGCACTCCTTGTGAGATAGTACCCCGCGCCTCAGGGCCTGTGCGATGGGAGGGGCTGAGAAAATTCTCCCAGAACTTTGACAGTTTTCCCCTGCCTCTGCTGGATTGATGTTGCATCTGTCTCACCTGTACTCCTTGGTTGTCGAACGAACTGTGACCTCTGCTGCCAGCGTTTTCAGAAGGGAATCTTTTCAATAGTTCCGCAACAAGGGCCTTCTGGTACTGCCCCATTTTTGTAGACCTGTTCGCCTCAGGAATAAGAGATATAAAGTTCTCCTTGTAGCGTGGGCCTAGAAGTGTCACCAACCAGTAACACTTCTGTCTCCACGAGCCTAAAAGGCAATATTTCGAGCGCAAGCAGTCATGAAATGTGGGAATTTAGTAGTGTGGCCTGTGGGGCATTGGCATTGTATCTGCGCTTGCATTCCAAGTACTGGGGTATGGACAACTGAACGCTGCCCAGGGACAAGGACGTGGACGTGCTTCCTGATGCTACTACTTAAGAGTGTTCAATGACAGGTGCAGGGCAGGAGGCATCTTCGCATGCACCATGGACAGGGGATTGGCTTGCATGCACAACAGCGAAAGAAGCAGTGGTGCCACCCGCAGACACTGTTCCTGGACCCTGGGATTCGGCTCACAAAGTCGGGTGCTTTGCTACCATGTGCCTGATCATGCTGGTGGTGGTCATGCTGCTAGTTTTGCCAACCCAGCTGATGCTGGCCTGGCAGGTGGTGCAAATGCCCTTTTTGGGGTTATCGGCAGAGTCTTTAAAAAACAACCAGACTCGGGAAGACCTAACAGTTGTACTGGCAACTTCCTTTGTGTTGGTGTTACGAGGAATGGTTGCCTGCCTCCTGTCCGCAACCCCCACACTGCTTCTTCCTGCCTGTTGGGATGCTCTGCCTCTGTGACGCCAGGTTGTGAGACGCTGGAAAGCCCCTTACCCTGGGAGATGGGGGACTCGGAGTCGGGTCCTGTAATGGAGAGATGGGGTGCAGCCGTGGCCCAGACCTGACCCGTGCCCAGGGCCGTCACACTAAAAAGGATGGTATGGGCTTATCCGGGTTGAGTGGCTGATCTCGACTACGCCACCTGTGGCACCTGGTGAAGGCCACCAGCGCCGCTGCAGTCCGTTGAGGCATGGTGTTATGGTGGCCGTCATTGTTACTACTCCCCACAGGCGGAGCAAGGCCTCAGGGCAGAGGGACAGGAAGACGGGGGTAGTAGTCAAGGAGGTTTTGGTGCTGAGCAGTGCGGCGTTGTGCAGAATAAAGAGTCCGGAGGCCATAGGGGTGAACTTCCAAGGCTTTACTCATGGAAGAGATGGCAGTAGGAAGGCGACTCCCTGCTCCTCGCGGGGTTCTGCGGTCACCAGAGACGAAGGGGTCCGACAACCTCCGAGTAAGTCCAGTGTTAAATCAGGACCCTGCACCAGAGTGTTCCTAGACTTCAGACCGAGTCCTTTCCTGTCTGTGTGTGTGTAGATAGGCCGGGTCTCCCTCTGAACTTCTCTCAGAAAAAGGGTACGGGTGGCAGCGCCATTCCTTCCGTTACCCGGTGGGATCCTCAGGGCCTACCGGGCTTTCCCGACCAGGACGTGGAGTAACAAGGTCGGGTGTCGGGGGCCGGTACCCTCTTGCAGCCGGAATCCCTCTGAATAGATCAGGTAGGCAAGGACAGGTGACGTATACCGCTCTGTCTGCATCCTCCCCGCGATCCATTTGCGGTGGAGCTACACTCTTAAGCTCTGGGCCTTCTTGGTCATGGTCCCTGACCGGGCTGAGACATACATTATCTGCAGCCTGCCCCTCGACCGAAGGCCAAGGTACGAGGGCTGTGTCTCCATCCGATGCGGGCCCACACAGGATCCGCGTCCAGGGTAGGAGGACACAATAGAGCAGCCAACGAACCATCCAAAGACAAAAGGCAAAAAGGACCATGAACCAAGATGGCTTTGTATTAAATATTAAATTTTAAGTGTCACTAAAATGTGAGTCCTCCACCCTCACCCACTAATTGGTTCCCCTAGCTCTTGGTTCCCCAGTCTCCCGGTAACCAGGAGGGCAGCACCTAGTGCATTCTTGCCCCCTCTGGTGGGAGAAGTGTGGTGTTGGATGTGAAGGAAGGGTCCTGACCATCGCACTGTTCTTACCTCAGAGGAGGAATACTACACTCCATTAGAGAAGTGCAGCATCCCTGTGGTGGTCGAACCCTCCCTCCCCCTGTTTGCTGCTGTCCTCGCTCTGCATGTCCTCCTGCCAGGTTGGGTCAGTTACTATATCATCCACCACCTTGTCTTCCACTTCCGCACCCTGGTCCTCCTCCTTACTTTCTGGCAATTGTGTCTCATCATCGTCCACCTCTTGTGACACTTTCCCTCCGTCACCTTCGTATGAACGTGGCTGCTCAAATATTTGGGCATCGTTACATGCGATCTCTTACCCCACTTCAAGTGGACCGGGCGAGAGGCCTGAATCTATAAATGGAAAAGTGAACAGCTCTTCAGAGTGTCCAAGTGTGGGATCAGTTGTCTCCGGGCACTCAGCATGGTGGGAGGAAGGAGGATCAAGGTGAGGAATATGCGGTCCAGACTCACCGCTACTGAGACTTAACTGTGTGGAAGACAGAGTGGTCGTGGTGGCTAAGTGACTGGAAGCATTATCTGCTTTCCAACCAACAACCTTTTGACACTGCTCTGGGTTCAATAGTGGTGTGCTGCGGTCCCCTAGGAATTGGAACAGGAAGGTCGGGCAAGAAGATGTGTTGTGGCACAATTTCAGCTTGCCCACGGCCTCGGCCTCTGCACGCACCATCACCATCACGTCCAGTTCCCTGTCCCTTGCCACGCGCCTTGCTCATTTTAAATGGAGGGAAATATCTTCCACGCTCACTACAAATGGCTGCATTTGGAGCGAAGTTATATGTAATCCGCGTGACGGAGAAACCACAGTTTTAAATACCTGGCCTGTAGGTAACTATTTTGAACAGCAAACCGGTGTCAAAAACTTTGCTGAGACACTGAAAAAAAATTAGAATGGAGGCCAGAAATGGCTGTATTTTCAGCGCAATTATATGTGATCCGTGTGACGGACAAACCACAGTTTTAAATAGCTGGATTTTTAGCGCTGTAATATGGAAAGGACCTGGCTGTATTCTGCAGTGCCGACAAGCAAATGGCGCAGAAAAAAGGTGTTCACTGGATTGCTTTGTAAGCAAATAATAAGGATTAAGATCCAAAAATAAATTATTCCTGACACCTGAGACCTGGGCCTTTGTCTAGAAATGTTTAAAAGCAGCAGAAGGCAGAACTGGGATGGAGCCTCTTGTGCTATGTGCACTGCAGTCTGCTATATAACCTGCCTGCCTGCCTATATACACTGCCTGCCTGATATCTCTGCAGATGGATTAGTCCTCAGAAGGTCTGTTTGTTGAGATGGATATGTGTAATGTACTTGTTTTCTCCCTACACTACCTAATACATAATCAAATCTCTCCCTAGCTCAGCAGCACCTCTCCATACACTGCCTGATTGCGGAGTAAACTGA
This sequence comes from Phyllobates terribilis, assembly GCF_046119375.1. Classification (NCBI taxonomy): domain Eukaryota; kingdom Metazoa; phylum Chordata; class Amphibia; order Anura; family Dendrobatidae; genus Phyllobates; species Phyllobates terribilis. The sequence continues at coordinate 78,538,270 of NW_027362762.1, forward strand.
CGAGCACAGCGGCGCCAGGTCTGATATAGACCTGATGACGCTGTGCGGCCAGCCAATCACTGTAATGCCACAACTACCATGGCTGCGGCATTACAATGAGTGGCAGGCAATCCCTGCATGTTGATTGGCGTTCTAAAGTGCGCCAAACATGCAGGGAGGAGACCCAAGCATCCGCCCGAGCATCTCGCAAGTACTCGGCGAGCTCCGAGCATCTCAAATACTGAGATGCTCGGGCGAGTACCGAGTACTTGCGAGTATGCTCGCTCATCACTACTCTGCTCCATTCACACTAGGTTCCCAGGCTCCAGAGTCCCATTCATGGGATCCCTAAGGCTCCCAACTGTTGGTCAGTAAATTATTCTCTAGAAATGAGCAAATCGATTTCAGGCAAATCAAGTTAGCTTCGAACTTGATTCACCAGTTCCTGATTTTTTTTTGCAGTTCAATTCACTCAAATCAAGTTAGCCATCATTTAGCTTGATTGTTTTTCATGCAAGGAAGTAGTTGAAAAAAAACCATATATGGCATTTAAGTTGACCAACATTATATTTACGGACTTATTTGTGTACAGGTTCATGGAAAAAAGTGGTGATCCAGCTCACCCAAAACTAAGTTGTCAGTGATCCTTGGCTCAGATAAAACAACTCCTGCAAGGAGGTAGCATTCAAAGATGGGATGAGTCCAGCCATTTTTCAGATTAAACTTATGCAAAAACTTTATTAAAGATTAAGATAAAACAGGAAATTCCCAGATCTGTAAAAATATGAGAGCTTTTCCCTCGAGTTTCAAACTAATTCATAGTCCATTATGTATAAGTAAGGCCTATGTATTAGTTCGAAACGCATAGGAAAAGTTCACATATTTTTATAGATCTGGGAATTTCCTGTTTTATCTTAATCTTTAATACAGTTTTTGTCTATTTTTATCTGTATTCTTCCCATCTTTCATCGAATGTGTGCTGGTGTAAGTATGTGGGGCTCTAGGTCAAGGACTGATGCCCAGCCATTGGTGAATTGGTTTAATTCCAAACTTTAATAAGTGATGCATACATACTCTGTAATACATTCTTTAACTTTTTTACCCTGAACTCTAAGAATATATAAAGTTTGAATCACCCTTGGGACCAGGACCTGTGACACATCCCAAGCAAATTCTTGAGATTATTAAGGGTCCCAACAGTCAGACCACCAGTGATCAGCAAGTAATCACTTATGTGGTAATGGTACGTAGTGATAAGCCATTGAGTTGGGTAAGTATCACCCATAAATAATGGTCAAGGTGCATATCTAAGTTTTGCGCCCCCTACTGGTGAATAAATTGACCACCCAAACACATCCTACGAAGACAGCAATCACTGGAGAAAGAAATCATGGTCGGAAGAACAAAAGGAACAAGGCGAAGAGGAAGATCAGCAACCCGATGGCTTGATAAAATCAACATAACGAAGCGGTGGATCTATCTAGGCTTGCACAAGATCTATCTTTCTACAGAGTATTCATCCATCAAGTTGCCATGGATGGAGATCAAAGGCTGTTATTAATAATAATAATAATAATAATAGTTTGTAATTGTAGCAATGTAATACCAATATAAAACTGTCATTAAACATTCATTTCATTTCATCTACTTTATTCAAACTTATCTTTTTGTCCCTCCTTCCAAAAAAACGAGAAAATTAGATATTTCCTTTAAGCAATGAAACTGAGTAAATGAAATGATCTTTGACTTCCATTAAACACCTCGTACAAGAATATGACACTTAACTCAGCAAAAGGACACTTCACTATTGTACTTATTTGCTTTTTTTTTCAGATGAATGTTCATATCTGCTCCATCATCATCTTTTTACCTTTGCGCTCCAGTTTCCAATTTACTCTTTTAATACATTATTTAATTAAAATGAAAATCTATTGTCAATTCCGCCGTAACCTCCTGCCCTATCAGGCTGATCATTTTACAAAGCGTAAAGACAAAAGACGTACGGGTAGTTCAGCCCTGTAAGAATGGTGAGAACTTTCTAATAACTGCCATAGATTTTCATCTGAGAAAAAGTGAACTCTGATATACTCGACAGAGAAAAACTGAACTTTCTCCGAAGACTTAGTCAGGAGCAACTAATGCAAAAGGATTTAAGCTATTCAACGATTGGGCACTAATAAATCTGAAAGAAAAAAAAAAGTACTGTTTAAAAAAAAAATCTCACATCAGCACCCAATAAAGCCCAATAAATAGATGTATCCTTCACTTTAATTTGGCCCTTCCCGCAACACTGATACAATTCTAATAAAAAATGTATACAAATCAAAAATGTAACAAAGCAAAACAAGCAAACAATGAAACCTCGGGATTAGCCATGAATACGGCTTCACAAATTTTTTTGCTTTTACAGAGTTTTTATTAAACCATTTTAGGCAAAATATCAAAAGGAGATGTTGCCATAGGAACCAAACATTTCGATTGTAATGAAAGTTCTCGTAGCCAGTTGATTTTCAACGCAACGCGCAATCAGACCTCACAATAATAAAAAAGGGGGTAAAGAGCAGATACATTACAGAATTCTGGAAATCTTAGGGAGTCAAATTAAACCAAAATTTTAAAGCTTATTAAAGTACAATAAAATATTTTTTTTCTGCCACTTTTTCTATAGATAGCAGAATTCACGGTCTCCTTTGATGCCCGGCCACAGGTTGAGTTTTAAGGGGAGCTTCGTAATGACAATTATGGAGGTCTTCAACAGACCACCAGCTGTCAATAAACCCATCGGCACAGCGCGATCGCAGTAGCACCAATAGGCATATAGGATGGTGAGCCCCTATGCCAACATATTGTTAATGCTGCTGTCAGAGACGATTGAGGCAGTTCCTGGCTGTAACACACAGCTGTTACCCGTCGGGAATTGGACGAGCTCACCATGTGAGCCCTCTCTACACACCCGCATCTGACTTGCTCCGTACATATACGGGGGATGTTAGTAAGGGAGAAGGCAGAAGATTGTGTCAGAGAATTATCACATCAAATGGTATAGCGAGGCCAATAAGGAGTGACTATGAAAGCCTATATAAAAGACAAAGCAGGAAATGCAGCAGCCACAATGAGAGGACATCACAGCTTAGCCATAGAGGTAGGCAGAGAAATCCATAAAACACCAAATAACCAGGGCAGATAGTGTGTGACAGTAAGGAATATTAGTGTACGATGGAAAGACAATAATTCAGATTTACCAGAATTGTAGAAAAGGACATGGACCGCATATCCAAAAATCATATGTTGATCCAGTCTTGCAGCATAGGTGCTGTGAGGCACCGGGCAGCCTGACCTGCTGGTGCGCTGCCGCTGATTTAAGGCTACAAAACGTTAGGACCCAGTGAGAGGTTTGTCGTGACGTGGCAGTGGGCTTCATATAGTCTGTTGTTACATCTCTATGTGTTTGATAAGGTAACTCTACAATTGTTTCTTATTTTGTCTTCTTCTAACAAGCAGCCAAGGGAATTCGTGTCCCTTTTCCGTGGAGGAAATTAATGTAATGACGAGTCCTACGATAGGCTGACAATTACTAGAGTAACTGTAGACATCTAAAAACTGTTTCATGTTCTCGCTTGTTTAATCTGAGTTAAATGTTCTATGAGACACTGCGTATAGATACAAACTTTTTTTTTTTTTACAAAATGATTGTTTTGGAGCAGAAACAATAGTAATTACTGGTCATAGTCGGAGAAAAGGAGGAGAGAAAACAACAGTGACTAACAATGTGTTGAGCAATGGCAATATGAAATAATTGGTGATTACAGGGTGGCATTATCTCCTCTCGGAGCTTTGTTTTTGCACTTTTCTATTTTCTTCAAGTTTTGGAGAACGCAAATTATAGTTTTGGAGAACAATGGCAAATCACTACCACCCCCGATTATAGACAGATTGTCATCTTCAGTACAGTCGACCATGGGATGGAAGTTGGTGTTTGGAGACTGATATTATGGTGTTGTGTTACATTTACCTTTTTGTTTTTTTTTATATCACAATTGTCATATTTTAAAAAATATGTACCGTATATAAAAATTGGAAAACAAAAAACATCTAAGATCAGACCACGTCCACTCCAAGTCCAGTGTAGGCCACCAAGTAGTCAACGTTCACATGGAATGATGGTCATAGTCATATTTCTGCCATTTGAAGCGCTAGAAAATATTTTTATAATTTTTTGGGTGTCGGAAGAATTTAATTCATAATTTTCAGTTAACTTAAAGTGTCAATGTCGTTTTGATTTTTATTTCATAAATCAATAGTACGCATGAAAATAAGTAACTTTGCAATAAATCTAATCAAGAAATCTGGCTGATCACCTCCATGACACTCCTGCATTGATGCAGTAATTGATGCAAAAGGTGCCCCGACCAAGTATTGAGTGCATTTACTGAACATACATTTCAGTAGGACATTTCGGATTTTAAAAACATTTTTCAAGCTGTTGTTATAAAGTATTCTAATTTACTGAGATAATGACTTTTGTGCTTTCATTGGCTGTAAGCCATAATCATCAACATTAACAGAAATAAACACTTGAAATAGATCACTCTGTGTGTAATGACTCTATATAATATATGATTTTCACTTTTTTGTATTGAAGAACTGAAATAAATTAACTTTTTGATGATATTCTAATTTAGTGAGAAGCACTTGTATCTATCTATCTCATGTCTATCAAATTCAAATTCAAAAAAGCTTTATTGGCAAGACTAAATACTAGTGTTGAGCGAACATGCTCGACACTGCTCGGTACTCGCTCGCGCATCACGCTACTCGGGATGTTCGGCGAGCACCGAGCATTTCCGGGTTACTCGGGCGGGAGCTCGGGTCTCCGCCCTGCATGTTTGGCACTCTTTACAGAGCCAATGAACATGCAGGGATTGCCAGCCAGTCACTGTAATGCCACAGCCATGTTGGTTGTGGGCATTACAGTGATTGGCTGGCCGCACAGCATCACCTCGAGTATTTAAAACCGGGCGCCGCCATCTTGGACACAGACGGCTGGGATCAGACAATGTAGGGACAGCACTGCTGATTTAGGGAGAGATAAATACTGCGAAATAGTTAGTGTAGGGTCTGTAAAGGCTGCCAGATCAAACAAACAGTCATTCTCAGGACTAATATCTATCCCAGATATCAGGCAGGCAGGCTGTATAGGAGACGCAGTGGTTATACCAGCAAATGCTGCATTACAGTCCTGTGTGCTCCTGTTGCTGAAATTGCTGGACTTAGCTCCAAGTCTCGGGGGCCAGGAAAAATTTTTTTTTTTCATCTAAATCCTCTTTTTTTTTTCCTCCTTCACACTGTACAAATACCCGTCTTATTAACCTTTTGGTGTGTCCCCCCCCCCCAAAAAAAAAAATAGTGTGTCTGTGACAGTTCAGACACAAATATATTTGTTGAAAATAGTCTGGTAGAGGCCAGAGAAACAGAAGTGTGGTTTTGAAGTTCCATGGTTCAAACCACTATATTATCCACTTTTGGGCCATTTGTATCTAAAAAAAACAGTTTGAGTGTGTCGCTCACTGTTCAGCCGCAAATATATATATTTTAAAAAGTCTGGTATACACGAGTAAATTATAACTGTGGTTTTGCTGTTCCACGGTAAAAAATCTCTATTATCCTGCTTTTGTTATTCTTTGCCGGAAAAAAAAAAACTGTAATAGTGTCTCCCTGATTGTTCAGACACAAATATATCTGTTGAAAATAGTCTGGTGTACGCCAGAGAAACAGAAGTGTGGTTTTGCAGTTCCACGGTTCAAACCTCTGTATTATCCACTTTTGGGCTATTTGTATCTAAAAAAAAGACAGTTTGAGTGTGTCGCTCACTGTTCAGCTGCAAATATACAGTACAGAACAAAAGTTTTGACACACGTTCTCATTTAAAGATTTTTCTGTATTTGCATGACTATGAAAATTGTACATTCACACTGAAGGCATCAAACCTATGAATTAACACATGTGGAATTATATACTTAACAAAAAAGTGTGAAACAACTGAAAATATGTCTTATATTCTAGGTTCTTCAAAGTAGCAACCTTTTGCTTTGATGACTGCTTTGCACACTCTTGGCATTCTCTTGATGAGCTTCAAGAGGTAGTCACCGGAAATGTTTTTCACTTCACAGGTGTGCCCTGTCAGGTTTAATAAGTGGGATTTCTTACCTTATATTTGGGGTTGGGACCATCATTTGTGTTGTGCAGAAGTCTGGTGGATACACAGCTGATAGTCCTACTGAATAGACTGTTAGAATTTGTATTATGGCAAGAAAAAAGCAGCTAAGTAAAGAAAAACGAGTGGCCATCATTACTTTAAGAAATGAAGGTCAGTCAGTCCGAAAAATTGGGAAAACTTTGAAAGTGTCTCCAAGTGCAGTTGTAAAAACCATCAAGCGCTACAAAGAAACTGGCTCACATGAGGACAGCCCGAGGAAAGGAAGACCAAGAGTCACCTCTGCTTCTGAGGATAAGTTTATCCGAGTCACCAGCCTCAGAAATCGCAGGTTAACAGCAGCTCAGATTGGAGACCAGGTCAATGCCACACAGAGTTCTAGCAGCAGACACATCTCTTCAACAACTGTTAAGAGGAGACTTTGTGCAGCAGGCCTTCATGGTAAAATAGCTGCTAGGAACCACCGTGTCTTTGTGCAACGCAGAAAAGGTGAACGGATGGACTCTACATGCCTGGTTCCCACTGTGAGGCATGGAGGAGGAGGTGTGATGGTGTGGGGTGCTTTGCTAGTGACACTGTTGGGGATTTATTCAAAACTGAAGGCATACTGAACTAGCATGGCTACCACAGCATCTTGCAGAGGCATGCTATTCCATCCGGTTTGCGTTTAGTTGGACCATCATTTATTTTTCAACAGGACAATGACACCAAACACACCTCCAGGCTGTGTAAGGGCTATTTGACCAAGAAGGAGAGTGATGGGGTGCTACGCCAGATGACCTGGCCTCCACAGTCACCAGAACTGAACCCAATCATGATGGTTTGGGGTGAGCTGGACCGCAGAGTGAAGGCAAAAGGGCCAACAAGTGCTAAGCATCTATGGGAACTTCAAGATAGTTGGAAGACCATTTCCGGTGACTACCTCTTAAGCTCATCAAGAGAATGCCAAGAGTGTGCAAAGCAGTCATCAAAGCAAAAGGGGGCTACTTTGAAGAACCTAGAATATAAGACATATTTTCAGTTGTTTCACACTTTTTTGTTAAGTATATAATTCCACATGTGTTAAATTTGTTAATTCAAAGTTTTGATGCCTTCAGTGTGAATGTACAATTTTCATAGTCATGAAAATACAGACAAATCTTTAAATGACAAGGTGTGTCCAAACTTTTGCTCTGTACTGTATATATTTAAAAAAGTCTTGTATACACCAGTAAATTATAACTGTGGTTTTGCTGTTCCACGGTAAAAAATCTCTATTATCCTGCTTTTGGCATTTTTTGCCATAAAAAAAAAACTGTAATAGTGTCTCCTGATTGTTCAGACACAAATATGTCTGTTGAAAATAGTCTGTTGTAGGCCCGAGAAATAGAACTGTGGTTTTGCAGTTCCACGGGTCAAATCTCTGTATTATCCTGCTTTTGGCATTTTTTGCCATAAAGAAAAACAGTAATAGTGTCTCCTGATTGTTCAGACACCAATATATCTGTTTAAAAGAGTCTGGTATACACCAGTAAATTATAACTGTGGTTTTGCCCTCCCACAGTAAAAAATCTCTATTATCCAGCTTTTGGTATTTTTTCCATAAAGAAAAACAGTAATAGTTTCTCCCTGATTGTTCAGATTGTTTAAAAGAGTCGGGTGTAGGCCAGAGAAAGGGAACTGTGTTTTTCCTCTTCCAAGGTTCTAATCTTTTTATTACCCTTTTTCCATTGATAGTGCGAGTGTAAGCTATTTTACTTCCTTTACAATGGGCAAGGCGCGTGGCAAGGGACGTGGAACTAGATGTTCTGGTGATGGAGCGTGCAGAGGACGGGGCCATGGCCAAGGTGAAAATGTGCCACAACCAACAGCCACATCTTCTCGCTCCCACTTCTTGACCGAATTACTAGGGAAGCACAGAACAACACCAGTATTGCGAACTGATCAGTGTGAACAGGTTATTAATTGGATAGCAGATAATACTTCCAGTTACCTGGGCACCACCACCTCCGGTCTCTCTTCCACACGGTCAAATCTTAGTAGCCATGAGTCTCGACCGCATACTCCTCCTCACCCTGATGCTCCTTCCTCCCGCCATGCCGAGTGTCGTCAGACAGCAACTGATCCCACACTTGGACACTCTGAAGAGCTTTTCACTGGTCCATTTCCAGATTTGTGCCCCTCGCCTGCTCCGCTTGAAGTGGTGGAAGAGGAGATCCCATGTAGCGATGCCCAAATATTTGAACAGCCACAGCCACAGGAAGTCGACGCTGGCAATTTGTCACAAGAGGTGGATGAAGGCGAAACACAATTGCCAGGAAGTGAGGAGGAGGAGCGTGGTGCTCAAGTGGAAGAGGAGGAGGTGGTGGATAATCTAGTGACTGACCCAACGTGGCAGGAGGACATGCAGAGCGAGGCCAGCAGCACACAGCGTGAGGGAGGCAGAGTACCCCAACAGGCAGGAAGAAGCAGTGTGGTAGCCGCACACAGAAGGCAGGCAACAGTTCCCCGCAACACCAACACGAGGGACGTTGCCAGTACAACCTGTAGGTCTTCCAGAGTCTGGAATTTTTTTAAAGACTCTGCTGATAACCCCAAAAAGGCCATTTGTACCACCTGCCATGCCAGCATCAGCAGGGGTGACAAAACTACCAGCCTGACCACCACCAGCATGATCAGGCACATGGCAGCAAAGCACCCGACTTTGTGGGGCGAACCCCAGGGTCCACGACCAGTGTCAGCGGGTGTCACCACAGCTTCTTCCGCTGTTGTACGTGCAATAGAACCCCCTGTTCTGTGTGCAAGGCAATCCCCTGTCCATACTGCATGAAAAGATGCCCCCTCCTCTCAGTCTTCACTTGTTATGGCAGTTTCTCAAGAAACAGCACCAATGTCCACGTCCACGTCCCACAGCTGCGTTTGATTGTCCATATCCCAGACTTTTGAACGAAAGCGGAAATTCGCCGCTAATGCCCCACAGGCTACAGTCCTAAATTCGCACATTTCACGACTGCTTGCGTTGGAAATGCTGCCTTTTAGGCTGGTGGAGACGGAATCCTTCCGCAACCTTAGGGCGGTGGCCGTCCCTCGGTACTCGGTCCCCAGCCGACACTATTTTGCCCGGTGTACCATCCCCGCACTACACAAACACGTGTTCCAAAACATCTGCCGTGCCCTCAACAACGCAGTTACTGGGAGAGTCCACCTGACAACGGACACGTGGACAAGTGTTTGAGGCCAGGGACGGTACATCTCCCTGACGGCACTCTGGGTAAGCATAGTGGAAGCTGGGACCCAGTCGGACCTTGGGACGGAACACATCCTCCCTACACTGAGGATTGCGGGCCCTATGTCAGTCAGAGTTGCCCTCACAGTGTACAGCTCCTGCGCATCATCCTCCTCCTCCTCCTCATGTTCAGCCTCCATCTCAGATACCACCACATCAGTTAAAAGCTGGAAGCACTGCTGTACTGCCTCCGCCAAGCGGCAACAGGCTGTGCTGAAACTCATAAGCTTAGGTGAGAAACCTCACACTGCTTGTGAGTTGTGGCAGCAGGGAAAGAGCAGGCAGATCTGTTGCTGACAACGCTGAACCTACATCCAGGCATGGTCGTGTGTGACAATGGGCGTAACCTGGTGGCGGCTCTGAGGCGAGGCGAGATCACACACGTACCATGCCTGGCTCATGTGTTTAACCTCGTGGATCAGCGGTTTCTTAAATCGTACCCCGAGTTGCCAGATCTGCTCATCAAAGTACGCCGCCTGTCAGCTAATTTTCACAAGTCGGCTACAGCTTCCGCCGCCTTTGCTGTGTTGCAGCAGCGTTTGCAGCTTCCGTCACACCGACTGGTGTGTGATGTCCCCACACGTTGGAACTCTACCCTCCACATGTTGCAAAGGATTTGTGAGCAGAAGAGAGCAGTTGTGGAGTACCAGCTGCAACAAGGCCGTCGATATTCAGGTCAGACTCCACACATAAGACCTCAGGAGTGGACCTAGATGTCTGACATATGTACCATCTTGACAAACTTTGAGGAGTCCACCAAGATGGTGAGTGGCGATGACGCCATCATTAGCATCAGAATCCCACTTTTCTGTCTTTTGCAATGCTCTCTGCAGAGAATTAAAGAGGAGGCATTGCAGTCAGAGTATGATGAGATGAATCAAGAAGCCGTAGCGGTCTATTACACACAGCCCAGCCTCATCTCATCCCAACGTGCATTGGGGGACAATGAGGGAGAGGAGGAGGAGGAGGAGGAGGAAGAATAGGATCTTGTATCATGCGCTGTAGACATAGTTACATAGTTACATAGTTTATAAGGCCGAAAAAAGACAAGCGTCCATCCAGTTCAGCCTATTTCTTGTGCACTGCAGCTATTCCGCAGCGTTGATCCAGGGGAAGGCAAAAAAAAAAACATGCGGTATAGGCCTATTTACATCATTGAGGAAAAATTCACTTCCCGACACCAATCTGGCAGTCAGATTAAATCCCTGGATTAATTAACTAAGCATAAGATGTAATTTTATTGTTCTCAAGAAAGGCGTCCAGGCCTCTCTTGAACTCATTAAGTGAGTTGGACATCACCACTTCCTCTCCCAGAGAGTTCCAGAGTCTCACGGCTCTGACCGTAAAGAATCCCCTTCTATGCTGTTGCAGGAACCTCCTTTCCTCCAGACGCATAGTGTGCCCCCTCGTCTTTGTCACCATCCTTGGTATAAACAGGTCATGGGAGAGATCTCTGTACTGCCCCCTGATGTATTTATACATGTTTATGAGGTCTCCCCTAAGCCTTCTCTTTTCCAACGTAAATAGGCCTAATTTTGACAACCTCTCTGGGTATTCTAGTCCCTCCATTCCCTTTATTACCTTAGTCGCCCTCCTTTGTACCCTCTCTAGCTCCAATATGTCTTTCCTGAGCACCGGAGCCCAGAACTGTGCACAATATTCTAAGTGCGGCCTTACCAGCGCTTTATACAGGAGAAGAACAATGTTCTCATCATATGCCCCTATTCCTCTTCTGATGCATGCCATGACTCTATTTGCCTTCGCAGCTGCTGCCTGACACTGGGCACTCCAATTTAATTTGCTATTAACCAAAACGCCCAGGTCCTTCTCCATGTCAGATTTCCCCAACGGTTTCCCATTTAATATGTATGGGTGACTGCTGTTTTTCTTTCCCATGTGCATGACCTTACATTTATTGGCATTGAACCCCATTTGCCATTTTTTGGCCCAACTCCCCAATTTATCTAAATCCTCCTGTAGCTGTGCCCTATCCTCATCTGTATTAACTACTTTACAAAGTTTAGTATCATCTGCAAATATTGCTATTTTACTATGCAACCCTTCCACTAGATCATTAATAAATATATTAAATAATATAGGGCCAAAGACAGACCCTTGAGGCACCCCGCTAGTAACCCTGACACACCCTGAGCTTACTCCATTGATAACCACCCTCTGCTTTCTATCACTCAGCCAGCTATTTACCCACTTGCACACATTATCCCCCAGACCAAGCATTCTCATTTTATATACCAACCTTTTGTGTGGCACGGTATCAAACGCTTTGGAGAAGTCAAGGTATACAGCATCCACTGACTCTCCCCGGTCCAGCTGTGAGCTCACCTCCTCGTAGAAGGCGATCAGGTTTGTTTGGCAGGTAGACGGTAGTACCTGTACTACTGTCATACCGTCGGTTCAGAGTGGGTGGCCTGAGGACAGGGGGGAGGAGGAGGAGGTGGAGGAGGAGAGCGTGGTCAGTTGTCATTTTGGTGAGGACACGGAAGTCTTGCCCGTTACCTGTCTGGCACGCATGGCTGTCTTTATGTTACGCTGACTTAACCGTGACCCTCGCATTGTCAAAATGTTGGGTGACAGTCATTACTGGTTGGTGACACTTTTAGACCTCCGCTACAAGGAGAACTTTCACTCTCTTATTCCTGAGGTGGAGAGGTCTAGAAAAATGGGGCAGTACCAGAAGCCCCTTGCTGAAGAACTGTTTAAAAAATTCCCATCTGAACACGCTAGCGGCAGATGTCACAGTTCGTTGCCCAACCAAGGCGTACATGCGAGAGAGACGCAACCTCAATCCAGCAGAGGCATGGGAACACTGTCAACGCTCTAGGACAGTTTTCTCAGACCCTCCCTTCGGACAGACCCTGAGGCGCGGGGTACTCTCACAAGGAGTGGAAAGTTTCAAAAGATGGTGAGGGAGTACCTTGCCGACTGTACCAACGTCCTCCGTGATTCCTCTGTGCCTTTTAATTATTGGGTATCCAAGCTGGACACTTGGAATGAACTCGCTCTGTACGCCTTGGAGGTCCTGGCCTGCCCTGCTGCTAGCGTGTTATCGGAGAGGGTTTTTAGTGCCGCTGGGAGAATTATAACTGATAAGCGCACTCGCCTGTCAACTGACAATGCTGACAAGCTGACCCTTATCAAAATGAACAAGGGCTGGATTGGGCCAGACTTCTCACCACCACAAAATGACAGCAGAGTAACATAAAGTCAAATCCACTGTGTTATTTCGGGAGGTGTATTCACATGCATTGCTTCACACCCACACATGAGTATACGCTTCCTCATTTTGGCTGTTTTATATTCTTCTCCTTATCCTCAGCCTCCACCACCACTATACCACCAGGGTGACCGTGGTCCATGTTGCCATTATTGAAAGTTCCTCCATCCTTATTTTTCTCATCTTTTGCTTGGAAGGCATAGGCAATGACTATGGGAGACCCACTCCCCAATAATGGGAATAATGTTTGTAATATGCTGTACTGCATGGCTCTTGTAAGGGGCATTGCAAGTTCCTCCGTCCTAATTTTTGGCAGCTTTAGCTTGGAAGGCATAGGCAAAGACTATGGGAGACCCACTCCCCAATATTGGGAATAATGTTTGTAATATGCTGTACTGTATGGCTATTGTAAGGGGCATTGCAAGTTCCTCCGTCCTAATTTTTGGCAGCTTTTGCTTGAAAGGCATAGGCGAAGACTATGGGAGACCCACTCCACAATAATGGGAATGATGTTTGTAATATGCTGTACTGTATGGCTCTTGTAAGGGGCATTAAAACCGTCTTGTTAAGCTACTGGGACCTCCACGTCTCTTCCAAGGGGCATTAAAACCGTCTTGTTAAGCTACTGGGACCTCCACGTTTCTTCCAAGGGGCATTAAAACCGTCTTGTTAAGCTACTGGGACCTCCACGTCTCTTCCAAGGGGCATTAAAACCGTAGTGTTAAGCTACTGGGACCTGCACGTCTCTCCCGAGGGGCATTAAAACCGTCTTGTCAAGCTACTGTGACCTCCACCACTTTTCTAAGGGGCATTAAAACCATCTTGCTAAGCTACTGGGACCTCCACGTCTCTTCCGAGGGGTATTAAAACCGTCTTGTTAAGCTACTGTGAACTCCACCACTTTTCCAAGGGGCATTAAAAGCATCTTGTTAAGCTACTGCGACCTCCACGTCTCTTCCGAGGGGCTTTAAAACCATCTTGTTAAGCTACTGCGACCTCCACGTCTCTTCCGAGGGGCATTAAAACCGTCTTGTTAAGCTACTGTGACCTCCACGTCTCTTCCAAAGGGCATTAAAACCATCTTGTTAAGCTACTGGGACCTCCACATCTCTTCCAAGGTGCATTAAAGCCATCTTGTTAAGCTACTGCCACCTCCACGACTCTTCCAACGGGCATTGCATTTCCTCATAATTTTAGTCAGCTTTTGCTTTTCAATGCATAGGCGAACACTAAGGGAGACCCACTCCCCAATAATGGGTAGAAGGTTTTTAGTACGCTGTAATCCACGTCTGTTTCAAGGGGTATTGCAGTTCCTCATAATTTTTGGAAAGCCTTCCATTCACTGGTTAGGCCAACAGTGCACAGGAGACCCAGTTGCTATAAATGGAAAAAATGGTTTAGTTAAGGCCCTCTGACCTCCATGTCACTTCCAAGGGGCATTGGAGTGCCTCTAAGTTTTTGGTAGGCATTGCACACACTGTATGCCCTATAACTGTGTAGCCGAACTGCTCCTTTTGGTACAGAAACATATCCTACAAGACATGTGTGGTTGACTGGCCTGATATTTATGTGAATGGTCCCTGTTCCTCCTGCTCTTTCTCCTTAAAAACCACCTCATCCATCATTTATCACCTGAAGCTATGTTTTAACGGGAGTCATAGAACTGGGATAGCAGCAGGAAAACATCCAGCAATCCTCGGGGGAGGTAGGATATGCGCCAAAACGCTGACCACCTCAGGCCTAGCCGCTACTACATACATACGCTTGCATTCCAAGAAAAAAAAGCAGATGCTAACTTCTATCATCATCATGCTCCTCACCTTGGCACTCTCAACTCCCCTGATGGAGAAGCCAGGGCCCACCGGAGGAGTCTAGTTCTCTGGTGGGCTCGTCCAATGCTGCCCTAAAGCAGGCCAGGCTAAGAAAAGTGTGGGGAAGGTTACCGGGACAAATAGTGGCGGGTGGGGACTGAGTATGGAGACCTCGCTGCCGAAGCAGCCATGAGGTAGTGGCCAGCTTCAGCCTCCTCCTAGCTAAAAGGCCCTATTTCAAGTGCAAGCTAGCAGTATGGTATTGCAGCCTGGGGGTGGGTGGGTGGCTGCATATTTGCGCTTGCATTGCAAGGAATGGGGGAGGTACAATTGAACACTGCCCTGGGACAAGGACTTGCACAGGGATAGTTGCAAGTCTGCATCTTCTGATGCGGCAAGGATCACTTCTGATGGGTATACTTTTAGGCAGTGACCTGGGTGTCAGAGATGCTTCCAGGGGTCTTCCCTATGCTGTTCCCATGTCTTTTCAGCATTGTATGCATGTGTCAACATAGCACATGGCCAGATAAGTTTGTAAAATGTTAAAATGACATTTCCCGGTGAATGCATTTGTCACGGTTGAAAGCAATACAAAAGTGCAAAAACGCATAAAAAATGCTACTTGTGAACATAGCCCAAGGTGTGGAGGAGTATTTTTTGGGGGGGTTATTTATTTTACCTTATACACAAGTCTTTACCCTGGAAAAGAACTTCCTTAACATATTTCACAGGAAAGCAGTTTCAGTTTCGTTTTTGAACGTTTTATTTTGAGCCCTTAAAAGTGACTTAATACCTCTGACCACGTTGTTGACAGCAGTGACCTGGGGGTCAGAAATGCTTCCTGGGGCGATCCCCATGCTGTTCCCATGTCATTTGAGCACTGTCACTATCGTTTTTGGCACTTGTTAGGCTTTTAAAAGACAGCCGGGGGTGCCGCCGCAAAAATGCTCGGGTCTCCCATAGACTAACATTGGGCTCGTTGCTCGGGTCGAGCACCCGAGTATCACGGCAAGCTCGGCCCGAGCTTCGAGCACCCGAGCATTTTAGTGCTCGCTCAACACTATTAAATACACATCAGTTTTGCCAAAGCAAGTGTACAATAGGGAATAGGGATAGGGACTGTAGGAATTATGGATTGGGGCACATCCAGGGTTGGGGCTATGGAAGTCCACGGCATATCATAGTTCTCTTTCTCGCAGCCTATGGCATGCGCATACACCACGCTCTCTTCTTCCCCCAGCAGGATTAATGTTTTCTCTTCCTCCTTCATGGAGTTGAAATCCGGGAAGAAGTCGAAGAGTGTCCTGAAGTGAGTGTCCTTCACTGGTGACTATTTGGTGCAGTGTAGCAGGAAGTGGGTCTCATCCGCCAGGTCACAGTGCGGGCACAGTCTGTCCTCTCTGAGCTTGTAGCTCTGTCTGTACCATCCGGATTCGATGGCCAGACTGTGGGCACTGAGTCTATACTGGCTAAGGATCTGGTGGTCTCTGGGGTCCGGAATTTCTCCAGATATGGAGCCAGTCTGTACTCTGTAGACTCCGGTACATGGCCAGTTTCTGTGTGGTGATAATATCGTTCCTCCAGTCACTGACATACCTCTTCTGGCCCTCGTCTACTATCTTCCTGCTTCTGGCTTTTATCAGGCTTCTGTAGTTGGTGTTTTGGTCCGGTTGGGTTTGGGTGAGCTGTTCCTGGGGTCCTGGTTCTTGTAGACCACCTACATGTGGCAGGGCTTTATGGTGAATGGCCTGGAATGACAGCACCCTCTTCAGAACTTCTAGTTGTAGAGGTAATCTGCCCAGCTCAGCCCAACATACACTGTTGGTGGTGCTCCGATGGACCTGGAGAAGGAGCTTACCGAATTCCAGGTGGAATATTTCTGTTAGGCTGGAATCCCCCCTTGACCAGTCTGGGTATGTGTAAGGAGGACCCCAGACTTCGCTGCGAAACAGGATTGGGGCAATGATCTATCTATTTATCTATCTATCTATCTATCTATCTATCTATCTATCTATCTATCTATCTATCCCATATCTATCTATCTATCTATCTATCTATCTATCTATCTATCTATCTGTCTATCTATCCCATATCTATCTATCTATCTATCTATCTATCTAATATCTATCTATCTATCCCATATCTATCTATCTATCTATCTATCCCATATCTATCTATCTATCTATCTATCTATCTATCTATCTATCCCATATCTGTCTATCGTTCCTTTTATGGCATAATATTTGTGTTCCTCTCCAATATTTCAACACAGCGTTGAAAATAACACAAAGCAAAAATCTTCTTCCTGAACTGCCAGAGGTGCCAGATGAATTGTCTGCACTTTTAAGGCTAAATGCAGTTCCCCCCTAGTGGCACATGCAGTACAGTGGTGAGTAGATGATAAGAGGGCATTTTACTATACATTTACATTTTTTGCTATTCTACTTATCAGTAAATAATCAGATACAGATGTTTATAATGCAAAGAGAGTCTCTAACTTATCTGAATGCATGCAAATTAGGACTCCTCCAGGAAGAAGATCAGCTCTCCAGTGCGACTTATTGGAGTTAGCAACACTTTAAATCAATGTGGAATTGTTAAATGGAATCCATCGCCCCCAAAATGCATTATAAATGGTCTATACAATGTTGTAGCCTCAGTCCCCTGATGAAGCCAGTCATGGCGAAACATGTCAGGGAGGCTATGAGTGAATTTTAATCAGCTCTAGTGGTTGTACAACTGACATGTATAATTGTACTTAGAAAAACTACCCTAGCTAGTGGACTGCAGACATTAATTTAGGCAGGAGATATATTAGATTTAAGAGAGTGATATCCTATAGAGGATTCCCAAAGAAATGCTACACAGCAATGCCACCTGAGTTATTTTAATCTTTATTTTTTAGACCATATTAATCAGTTAAAATAAAAGTCAAGTTTTATTCACATTATCCCTTACCGTTAGGGTAATTTGTTAGATTTCTCATCCCTAAAGGGTTTTGTTAGACACTGAGTAGTTTTCAATTACAATATTGTAGGGGACTTAGCCCCTATAACAACCATACTAGCACCGTTCCTGCTACTGGTGCTGTACCAGAGAAAATAACTTTTAATTTATATGCAAATGAAGAGGCTTCCCTGTACCCTCCATGTGGACAAGAGTTTGGTGCACCATTACGGCTCCCCATTTAGATATTGGGTGGCCTTCCTTCGTTTCTGAATGACAATGCTTGCTTTCCAGCGCAAGCACTTTCTGAATACCGCTGGCGGGTGTGTGCAAGTGTGCACGTTATCCTCCCTGTCTCCTTTCTTCTTATGCCACTCACGGCAGTAATACACCTAGTGGTGCAGCGATCGGCATCAGAAGAAAGGACACCGGGAGGAGAACGTGCACACTCGCACACACGGCATCATTCAGACAGTCCTCGCTCTGAGCACTGTCAGTCAAAAGCGGGGGAGTGACCCTAATATGCAAATGAGGAGGCGTAACGGTCCATCAAATTCCTCATTTGCATATGAATTAAATGTTATTTTCTCAGGCATTGTACCATTAACAGATACAGTGTTAGTATGGTTGTTATAAGGGCTTAGTCCCCTACAACACTGTATAGCCCATTTATAAAGCATTTTAGGGGTGATGGATTCCCTTTAAAGAGTTCTTCCACACCGTCTTTTGGAGAAGATACTAGTGTGGCTAAACATCCTAAATCACCTGGCAAGGCTCATTAAACTCATTCTCAATTTCGTTTAGAATCTGAATTTGCAAAAATCTAATTTTTTTGTCATCTGATTTGCTCAATCCAGCAAAATAGTAGCCAACCGATCACCATTTTGCTGGATTCTTTTTAAGGTCAGGGAAGGGGTTTTAATAAAAAAAAAAACCTTTACATCAGCTTTTCCTCACCTGTTTTTACACTTCCTCCAATCCGGCATGGTGGACAATCTGAGGACTGTGATTGGCCCCATGTGGCTACTCAGGGGGAAAAGAGTGATTTGCTTCCCCCCCCTTCTCCTCCATATAATAAATCACAGACCTAATATTGGCCTCAAACCCAGAATGTAGCAAACTGAGCATCAGAAAAACGGAAAGGAAAACCGGTGGAAAAAAGTGAGTAAAAATATGTTTTTTGAATGTTTTTTTAACTCCTTCCCTTCTCTCATGGTCGATTTTCACCAAATCAAATCTGATGGAATCTGAGTGAATCTGACACAATCAAATTTTGGGCGCTTTTTTCATCTCTTGCACTGACTTAAAACCAAGCAATGTGAACTGAGGTCTAAGATGGTACACATGCAAGAAATAGGAGCATGTTCACACTAGCAAAAAGATGCAAAACCTACAAAAGACAAAAAATATCTCATACCCTACACAGTGTAGGACCGTCCCAATTTAGGGTCACCTTTTCGCTGGTGTGACGGCTTGTATACTTTTTTTGATCAACAATAGTTCACTAAGTACCCTATATTTCATATGCAACTTTGCTTTACATTTATATATAATGATGGTAGGGTATGTGATATATTTTGCCTTTTGTAGGTTTTGCTTCTTTTTGCTAGTGTGAACATGCTCCTATTTCTTTCATGTGTACCATCTTAGACCTCAGTTCACATTGCTTGGTTTTTTGTCTTGTTTGCATTCTGTGCAAATTAGGGGTGTGGCATCCCCCTTGTTGAGCTGGTTAGTATATATGTAGCTTACCACGGGCTTAGGTGGTCTGATATTGGGACCCGGTTCTATTTGTCTACCCTTTTATATGCATTACTTCAACTTTGATATACAGTAAGGTTTTTAATATAGGCAGTGTGATGAACCTGTAGCCGCCATCTTGGTAATGATAAATCATATCCAGGGATGGCCACACTTCAGCAGCCCCCACCCTTGGGACCTTCTGTTAAAACGTCAACTAGATAGTTTCCCCCCATCCAGGCTCCTGTAAGATAAGAAGCCTACTTAACACTTGAATGCTAGGAGCTTCAAAGACTTCGAGAGGAAACACAGCCAGCAGGGGGGGGTGCTTCGTCTATCTGTACCTGACCATTTGTCCCATAGGACTAGTTTCTTTGTCTGTCACAAGCATGGAGGCATAAGATATAGAAACATGAAAAGTACACGCATGTTGCGTGGGATGGGCCAATAAAAAAATATCACGGCGTCCCGGAGCCATTGCGCACACAAGCCTCCGCGGTAGACGTTTGTACGTGCTCTGGAAGCCAAGATATAGCGCTGAGCCATTCCTGAGGACCGTATGGTATCATAATTGATATCAAAAGGTCGGTTACGGCGGCCCGAATCCATGGGAACCCCTGGGGGTATCATGAGACCATCCCAGAAGAAGTTATTGGGTTCCTTAGAATTTGGGCTTCTGATCGAAGTTAGACCTGAGGGTGGAGACTGAGTCAGCTGACCTCACCAGCAGTGGGCGGGACAGGGCAGGTAAGATAGCAGGACAGACAAGAGACAAGTCAGTCTTGACCCAAGAGTGGTGTGCTGAACATCTGAGCACCAGCTGAGGCCACCAAGGGGAGGAGCAGTTTGACCATGCGGTGGTAGGCCTCAGCCTGTAACAAAGAACCGTGCCTGCGATCGCAGAATCCTCTCCCTGCGTCACAAGAAAATCAAGAAACCGGTAACTGATATGCTGTGGTGATTCTGTGTGTTGTATTCCATTGTTGTATAGTTTAGCCTGACCTTATACCTGTGTATATTTAGTTGTATATCGTGTATCTAGTGTATTATTATAATCAATTACCTCAAGTAATTGTGGGCCTGCCTTTTATTCTGCATAACGAACGCACGTCCGTGTGAGCTCGGCTCAAGCCAAAACGCTACCCAGGGTTGGTTCCTGACCCGATATAGGCCCATTCACGGACTGGGCGTATATCTAAAATAGGGACTGGTGGCAGCATACCAACTGGGGATTGGGGAAGGCTGGTAGTGACGGTCGGAGGTTCAGATATATATATTCCTGGCGCGGCCAAGGAAGATATATATACCGCCCTCACTACAGAGGGCCCCGATACCCAGTAGGTTACAGGACAGTCTCCCTGGCGACCGCTTATCCTAGGTGCAGTTCCTTGACTGACCTGAGGCTAAGAGGGCGCTAGCGAGTTGTGCTGTGTAGTGACGTTACGGTTTAGTGACGTTGAAGGGATAACACACTACCGTGTTCCCTGCGCTGGTTGCAGCTACCTGGCACTACTTTCTCTAGGTGCAGTACCTTGACTGACCTGAGAGGTAAGGGGGCGCCAGAGAGCTGCACCCACCGGCCGGCTTTCATCACATTGGTGGCAGAGCGGTGGGATTGCAGAATAATAGTGTTGTGGGACCCCTACTCCCAGGCACTAAAGGCTGCCAGTGGTAACTTCCACTGCTGGAGTCTTAAGGTCAGCCCAACGTTAGACGGTCAGGCTAAAAGTATAACAAGGTGTGTGCAAACTCAGGGTTGCAGCGGTGTCGGTTACCAAGATGGCAGACGGCACCAGGAGCAAGACCCTGCAAGAGGCTAATGCTACGGTCCGTGTGGCAGGAGGGGAGGACATTGTTACTCATGGCGAGGAGGAGTCCAGCCCGGGCACCTCAGGGAGCCAGTCCCCAGTATACGGTCCCGCAGTGGGCTGCCCACCACCTACCCAGCCCAGCCTGTCCAGATCACAAGCCCTTTTACAAGCGGCTATGGCAAGTCTCCAGTCTCATGGCGATGCCGTCTACAAAACCCTCCTGGCAGCATCAGAGAAGGCAGCGGAGGAGGAGCGTGCAGAGCGGGCTGCGGAGCGGGCTGCGGAGCGGGCTGCGGAGCGTGAAGCTGCAGAGCGCCGGGAGGCTGCGGAGCGTGAAGCTGCAGAGCGCCGGGAGGTTGCGGAGCGTGCAGAGCGAGCTGCGGAGCGCCAGCACCAACTGGACCTGGCCCAGCGGGGGCTTCCGCTAGAGCAACCAACCCATCAGGAGACCAAGTCGTCCAAAGTCCGAGCTGAGGACTTCCCTCTACTGGAGAAGGATGGGGACCTGGACTCCTTTCTGGTGGCATTTGAACGGACCTGTCTTCAGCACCATCTGGCCCGGGATCAGTGGGCCAGATACCTGACCCCCCGTTTGAGGGGTAAGTCCCTGGATGCCTTGGGGGACTTACCTGCCGGGGAGGTACAGAACTACGACTGCATCAAGCGGGCCCTGATCCGGCAGTACAACCTCACTCCCGAGTCGTACCGCCAGAAGTTCCGGAGCCTGCTGCGTGGCCCCAAGGACACCTGGACCGATCATATGCGGGCGCTGTTGAGAGCCGCAGAGCACTGGACCTCGGGTCTAGCGCTTACTACCCGCCAGGAGGTCCAGGAACTGTTCGTCACGGAGCAGTTCTTGTGGAACTGCCCAGAGGACCTCCGACAGTTCCTCCGTGACCGAAAACCAACAGGGGCTTCTGCTACAGCCGCCCTGGCAGACGAGTATGCCAATAACAGGGCGCCTGAGCTGAAGAAGTCTGCCAGCAGCACCTGGAGAGGGGGTAAGCCCAGTCATGCCCCTGTTTCCCCGGCCCCTAGAACACAAGGGGTGTATCCCCCTGTTGCCCTCTCCAGGCAAGGACCAGACGTAAGACGTTGTCATCTATGCAACAAACCAGGACACTTTAGGGCTGAGTGTCCCCAGCGCCAAAAGACCCCATCCCAGTCCCAGAGAGCGCCCAATGTTTTGTGTGTGGGAGGGGGTGGTGGTAGGTCCCTGGACAACATCCAACCCGTCACCATAGGCCGTTCTGCGGTCATGGGACTGCGGGACACGGGCGCTGAACGAACACTGGTACGGCCTGAGGTGGTGTCCCCCCAGGACTTGGTACCAGGAAAGACTCTTTCCGTCTCCGGGGTTGGAGGCGTGGAGCCGGCACTTCCCGTTGCCATGGTGTATTTGGACTGGGGTGCCGGGAGGGGGATGCGGGAGGTGGGAGTAACGCGAAATATTCCCGCAAATGTTTTATTAGGGACCGACTTGGGGCGTCTAGTATCGCAGTATGTACCCTCTGAACCCCCAAGTTCGGCCCCCCAAGAGTGTATTGATTTGTCTGCTGCTAATGCCAACCATGTTGTATGTAGTGTGCGTCCTGCTGAGGAGGAGGGAGTGAAACCTGAGGGTAACACCTGCACAGACACAACACAAACAGGGTTAGTGAAAGCAGGTGGGGAGTGTGGGGATGCCCGCAGAGGTGCTCAGCCGGCGTGCCGTGACCTCTTGTCCTCCGGTGAGGGAGGGGGCGGGCAGGATTCTGTAGAGGGAAGCTCAGGGATGGAGAGGGGGGCAGCTACCGGCAGTGTAGGGCTCCCAGGGGTATCCAGGCTGCTGAGTATAGGCCCACTGCAGGGGGAGGAACAGGCCATGGGGGGTGGGGGTGTCCCAAGAGAGGAGCCGCCAGGTAAGACCCCAGGGCAGGAGTTCCCCACATCCGAGATGTCCAAAGGCCTAGGAAGCCTGCCTGATCGGGCGGCTTGGTCAGAAACAGAGGGGAAGCGGGCACTACCCACGGTCACAGCGGTCATAGCCGCTGTCACCAGGAGTGGGAGCGCCGGAGCCCAAGGAGCCTTGCAGAGGTCCGACGGCTTCCCCACTTCTGACCAAGTGTCTGCCGGGTCAGACAGCGGCCAGGTGACATGCCCGGAGGGGCTGACAGAGGATGTGGCAGTTTCGTCGATTCTGGCCACATCAAGTCAGGAATTTCAGGCTGCGTTGGAAGCAGACGACAGCCTGAAAGCTCTCAAGGAACAGGCGGCACAGCCTCCCATGGAGTCAGACTGCGAGCGTGTGGTCTGGGACCAGGGACGGCTGTACCGGGTAACGGTCCAGCAGGGTTCACCGGAGGCGTGGCCCAGGGACCGACAGTTAGTGGTACCCTATCCGTTCAGGGCGGAATTGTTGCGGATCGCACACGAGATTCCGATGGCCGGACACCTAGGGATCGCTAAAACCAAGGCCAGGATAGCTCAGCATTTCTACTGGCCTGGGATGGGAGCCGCGGTGGGTGCCTACTGCCGTTCGTGTGACACCTGTCAGAGGGTGGGGAAGGCGGGGCCGCGCCCCAAAGCCCCACTGGTAACTCTGCCAATCATCGAAGAGCCTTTCTCGAGGGTCGCTGTGGATCTTATTGGACCTCTGTCCACTCCCAGCCACTCCGGGAAATGCTTCATACTCACGGTAGTGGACTATGCCACCCGGTACCCGGAAGCGGTAGCTTTGTCGTCCATTCGGGCCGACAAGGTGGCTACCGCCTTACTGGAGATCTTCTCCAGAGTGGGTTTCCCCCAAGAAATGCTCACCGACCGAGGGACCCAGTTCATGTCGCGGCTGATGGAGTCCCTCTGTAAGCAAATGCAGGTGCAACATCTGGTGGCCAGCCCGTATCACCCACAGACTAATGGCCTGTGTGAGCGGTTCAATGGCACCTTAAAGCAGATGCTTAAGATGTTGGTCGACTCCCACGGGAGAGACTGGGAGCGTTACCTCCCACACCTCCTATTTGCTTACCGGGAGGTTCCGCAGGCCTCAACGGGGTTCTCCCCCTTTGAGCTCCTGTACGGGCGACGGGTACGGGGCCCCCTGGCTCTGGTGAAGGAAGCATGGGAAGGGGATTTGGCCACCCCCGAGGTGTCGGTCATCGAGTATGTCGTGCGCCACCGGGACAGGATGATGGCCTTGGCAAAGCTGGTGCAGGACAATATGGCCCAGGCCCAGGCCGACCAGAAGCGGTGGTACGACCAGAATGCTTGTGAGAGGACCTACCAGGTGGGTCAAAAGGTGTGGGTACTGGTCCCCGTACCACAGAACAAGCTTCAGGCAGCCTGGGAAGGTCCCTACTTCGTGCACCAGAAACTCAATGCCGTCACCTATCTGGTCACCCTGGATCACGCCCGTGGAAGGAGGAAGGCCTTCCACGTGAACATGATGAAGGCTCATCATGAGCGGGAAGCGACTGCCCACCCAGTGTGCAACCTTCCCGAGGAAGGAGAGGTAGAAACCCTCCTGGATCTGCTCACCCAAGCCAAGGCGGGTGGGTCCATCGAGGATGTGGGGGTTGGCCACCAGCTCACGGAGGACCAACGGTCCCAGCTGGGGACCACCCTGCACCCCTTCCGGGGGCTGTTCAGCAGCCTGCCCGGAAGGACTGAGATGGCTGTCCACGACGTGGACACTGGCGATCACCCGCCGATCCGGCGTTCAGCATATCGGGTCTCTTTCGAGGTGCAGGGAAACATGCGCCAAGAGATAGACGAGATGCTGAAGCTGGGGGTGATCCAGGCATCCAGCAGCGCGTGGGCCTCGCCTGTAGTCCTCGTACCAAAGAAGGACCGAACTACACGGTTCTGCGTGGACTACCGGGGGCTCAACGCTGTAACGGCCACCGATGCGTTCCCCATACCACGCATCGATGACCTGCTCGATCGGATGGCCGGGGCTAAGTACCTGACCATCATGGATCTGAGCCGGGGGTACTGGCAGATTCCTCTGACCCCCGCGGCAAGGGAACGCTCTGCCTTTATCACCCCTTTTGGACTGTACGAGTCCACAGTGATGCCATTCGGCATGAAGAATGCCCCTGCCACTTTTCAGCGGATGGTCAATACGCTGCTTGAGGGACTTGAAGGGTACGCGGCTGCGTACTTGGACGATATTGCAGTCTTCAGTCCCACTTGGGAGGATCACCTAGAGCACCTGCGGCAGGTGCTCGGTCGGATCCACCGGGCAGGCTTGACCATCAAGCCGGAAAAGTGCCAGCTGGGCATGAGTGAGGTCCTCTACCTGGGTCACCGGGTAGGCGGGGGGGTTCTGAAGCCAGAACCTGGGAAAGTGGATGCCATCGCATCCTGGCCCACTCCTAGGACCAAAAAGCAGGTGATGTCCTTCTTGGGGACCGCCGGGTACTATAGGAGGTTCGTCCCACACTATAGCACCCTGGCCAAGCCCCTGACGGACCTCACCAAGAAGAAGCTGCCCGTCGCAGTCGACTGGACAGTCGCCTGCGAGACAGCTTTCGGGGCACTCAAGGCCGCCCTAAGTAGCTCCCCTGTACTGCAAGCTGCCGACTTCGACCGGCCGTTTGTGGTACAGACCGACGCCAGTGACTTTGGCCTCGGTGCTGTGCTAAGTCAGGTCAACACGACAGGCCAGGAACATCCTGTCTTGTACCTGAGCAGGAAGCTACTGCCCCGGGAGGTGGCTTACTCCACGGTGGAAAAAGAATGCCTGGCAATTGTATGGGCCCTGCAGCGTCTGCAGCCCTACTTGTACGGGAGCCATTTCACCGTGGAGACGGACCACAACCCCCTCAGCTGGTTACACACGGTCTCTGGGTCGAATGGCAGGTTGCTACGCTGGAGCCTCGCTCTCCAGCAGTACCACTTCTCCATTCGCCACAGAAGAGGCCGTGACCACGGTAACGCTGACGGGTTATCCCGGCAAGGGGAGGGTGCAGAAGGACGCACGGGGGAACACAGGAATGTGCTACCCCCTCGCGCCCTCGTATAGGGGGAGGTGTGATGAACCTGTAGCCGCCATCTTGGTAATGATAAATCATATCCAGGGATGGCCACACTTCAGCAGCCCCCACCCTTGGGACCTTCTGTTAAAACGTCAACTAGATAGTTTCCCCCCATCCAGGCTCCTGTAAGATAAGAAGCCTACTTAACACTTGAATGCTAGGAGCTTCAAAGACTTCGAGAGGAAACACAGCCAGCAGGGGGGGGTGCTTCGTCTATCTGTACCTGACCATTTGTCCCATAGGACTAGTTTCTTTGTCTGTCACAAGCATGGAGGCATAAGATATAGAAACATGAAAAGTACACGCATGTTGCGTGGGATGGGCCAATAAAAAAATATCACGGCGTCCCGGAGCCATTGCGCACACAAGCCTCCGCGGTAGACGTTTGTACGTGCTCTGGAAGCCAAGATATAGCGCTGAGCCATTCCTGAGGACCGTATGGTATCATAATTGATATCAAAAGGTCGGTTACGGCGGCCCGAATCCATGGGAACCCCTGGGGGTATCATGAGACCATCCCAGAAGAAGTTATTGGGTTCCTTAGAATTTGGGCTTCTGATCGAAGTTAGACCTGAGGGTGGAGACTGAGTCAGCTGACCTCACCAGCAGTGGGCGGGACAGGGCAGGTAAGATAGCAGGACAGACAAGAGACAAGTCAGTCTTGACCCAAGAGTGGTGTGCTGAACATCTGAGCACCAGCTGAGGCCACCAAGGGGAGGAGCAGTTTGACCATGCGGTGGTAGGCCTCAGCCTGTAACAAAGAACCGTGCCTGCGATCGCAGAATCCTCTCCCTGCGTCACAAGAAAATCAAGAAACCGGTAACTGATATGCTGTGGTGATTCTGTGTGTTGTATTCCATTGTTGTATAGTTTAGCCTGACCTTATACCTGTGTATATTTAGTTGTATATCGTGTATCTAGTGTATTATTATAATCAATTACCTCAAGTAATTGTGGGCCTGCCTTTTATTCTGCATAACGAACGCACGTCCGTGTGAGCTCGGCTCAAGCCAAAACGCTACCCAGGGTTGGTTCCTGACCCGATATAGGCCCATTCACGGACTGGGCGTATATCTAAAATAGGGACTGGTGGCAGCATACCAACTGGGGATTGGGGAAGGCTGGTAGTGACGGTCGGAGGTTCAGATATATATATTCCTGGCGCGGCCAAGGAAGATATATATACCGCCCTCACTACAGAGGGCCCCGATACCCAGTAGGTTACAGGACAGTCTCCCTGGCGACCGCTTATCCTAGGTGCAGTTCCTTGACTGACCTGAGGCTAAGAGGGCGCTAGCGAGTTGTGCTGTGTAGTGACGTTACGGTTTAGTGACGTTGAAGGGATAACACACTACCGTGTTCCCTGCGCTGGTTGCAGCTACCTGGCACTACTTTCTCTAGGTGCAGTACCTTGACTGACCTGAGAGGTAAGGGGGCGCCAGAGAGCTGCACCCACCGGCCGGCTTTCATCACAGGCAGTATAGGTACCGTCCCAATTTAGGGTCACCTTGTCGCTGGTGGGACGGCTTGTATACTTTTTTTGATCAAAAATAGTTCACTAAGTACACTATATTTCATATGCAACTTTGCTTTACATTTATATATAATGATGGTAGGGTATGAGATATTTTTTGTCTTTTGTAGGTCTTGCACTGACTTAGTTGCCTCCAATAGGTGTCACTACAGAGCCATCTTTCTTACTATTGCCAGAGAGCTCATTAGCATTAGTTTTGCCAAGGGATCATTGTCTGGTCAATGTCTTTTTATGCCAGTTAGGCGAAACCTCAAGACACTTCAAGTGGCCCCAAACGCTCCATCAAAGGCTCAACATTTTGTTGAACCTAAATTTAGATCTGGAAACATTGATTTATATTTATAAGGAACTTTTGGGAAAACAAAAAAGCAGAAAAAGAATACCAACAAGTGGAAGAGTCGAATCATCAGGGTATTACTCACATGCAAATTGAAGTGTTGACTCTCTACTAAGGATTCTGCCAAGGTTGTTTGCTGCTATGCACTGGTATTGACCAGAATCCTTCATCTCATTTGGACTGCTGATAATTAAATTTCCATCTATTAAAGTGTAGCGATAATCACTTTCCAAGTCTATTTCTGTTCCATTGCGAAGCCATCTTAAAAAAAAAAAAAAAAAAAAACAAAGATGGGGAAAATGAAAAACAAAATAAAAAGCAAGTTAAAAAAACAAAAAACAGGCATAAAATAAATAAATAAAGCATGTTAATAACAATTTGTGAGTGCCAATTTCCATTTCCTAAAGAATAATTTGGAAAGTATAGGAAGTTTTGTACAAAATAAACTGGTGTGAAAAGAGATGTGTAAGAGATGTAAAAAGAATGACTAATATCTTTACACAAACAGCGCCACTCTTGTCCATGGCTGGGTGTGGTATTGCAGCTCAAGCCCCTTTCTAATGCGTACTGTAATACCAGATGTGGCTCCCATTAAATGCAGTGTAGAGGACCTAGGACATGTCTCTTCTGCTGATTATTCTGTTTTAGAAAACATTTTAATTTCTCATAAAATAATAATTTTTTAAACTTTTCATTGTGCCGTTCCTCTGTTAATCCCTCCTGGAAATGTATGAGTAAATCGACAACTCGGCATTACTATTCCCCTGTCTGACAATGACACAATATTTCTTCCAATGTTAATGGCACTGGGACAAACTGCATCCTATTAGCAAATAGGACAGTAACACCTAGCTGTCTACTGTATTCATTCATCAATTTCCAGGAGGATCATCAGAGGAACAAAACAATTCAGAATTGTATGAAAACGTGTTATTTTATGGAGAATTCAGATACTTGCTAAGACATGATAGTAACAGGGTGATGGATCCGGAATATAATAACATGCATGGAGCTTCACTTTTCTACATTTATTTGTGAAGGTAAAATAACAGAGATACATGATGGTGTCAATAGTACATATCGGATATTATGGAGGTGGGTGGTAAATAATGCAAATATGGCAATGGGAATACTATCAGAAGGTGCATGAAGGAAGAAATGAAGAATAAACAAATGAATGACTTCAACAAATGGAACTTTCATCGGATGTACCTATAACCCGGAGCAGGGGCTCCTCTCGCCTCACAATTAAGGGCCACTTTCTTCTCTCCAGAATCCATGGGGAAAATAACATTTTCTGGCTCTTGGATAAATACTGGCCCATAATCCACACTCTCTGAAAAATGAAAATCTGCCGGTTAAAATAAATGAATATTTATTTTAATAAAACATAGATAAAAGTAGTCACAAATAGAGAACCACTAAAAGGGGGATTGTAGAGAATGAGCCGACAGGAAAACACCAAGGTCTACTCCTACTTATTGTCACCATTTTGGGATAATAATCTATCTATCTGTCTATAAAAGTAGAAAAAATTAAAGCACCACTCCAGCTCTTCCCGATGCCACTCCAGTCGCGCAGCATCATCTTGTGACCACAACTTCTCACTGACCGGAAACCAGAGGTAATTTAGGTCATGCGCTCTGAATGTAAGTCTATGAGACCTTCATTCTGGCCTTTTTCTGGATGTCATAGACTTATCTTGATTTGTGATCACCTAGCAAGCACTGGAGCGATCCGACAGATCACAACTTGCAGAAGATGACCGGAGTGGCACTGGGAACACATGAAGATGGCAACTGGTGAGTAGAAAACTAGGGACAGGGAACGTAGATTAGCAGCAACAGTCCAGTGCTGGAAAAATGAAGTCATTTAAGGTCTCATTCACACGTCAGTTTTTTTCACGCAATGGAAAAACAGACCAAGTTTCATTTATGATTTTCATCAGAATTTCATCGGGGTTGGGTACAAGTGTCATCAGTATTTCTCGTATACGAAAAATATGAGAAACGTTTATCCACTTTCTCCTATCTAGCAGTCTGTGAAAAATTTTCACAGACCAATAGACTTGTATTTCTGTTTTCCATCCAGGGAAAATATATATATCTTTGTACCGTGTTAGCCAGTAGGTAGAAAAATATTTTGATTTGAGAGTCCTTAGTGGTTGATACCTTTCAATGGCTAACTGGAAAGGTGGTAACAAGTTGCAAGCTTTCGAGAGTACTCAGGTCTCTTCATCAGGCTGGTATACCACAAAATCTGAACAGTCACATATTTATACACAATAAAACACTGAAATAATGTAATAGATGAGACAGGTGACATAAAGCAGAGCACATCAATAGCTCTACTTTACGTTACCTGTCTCATCTATTACATTATTTCTGTGTCCCATTGTGTATAAATATCTGACTCTTCAGATCTTGTGTTATACTATGCCTGATGAAGAGACCTGAGTAGTCTCGAAAGCTTGCAACTTGTTACCATCTTTCCAATTAGCCATTATAAGGTATCAACCACTGAGGACTCTCAATTCTTAATTGGTTTTCATCCAACACTCGGATCAAAATCACACGTCTCCACGATTTTGCAAGGACCACTCAGTCCGTGGAAAAAAATATCGGACATGTGAACAGTCACACAGACTATCACAGATACGAGTGCTCTCTGTGAAAAACACGAGAAAAACTGACATGTGAATGAGGCTTAAGGGTATAGTGAACATTTTAAAGCAACAGGTGCCTCATTGAATTTAGTATCATTGGTCCGTGGAAATAAAAACGTACATTTTTACCAGTAAAATGTTATTAGCGGCAAATTTTACATTTTCACAGTGAGTAATAAGTGAAATTTAGCAAAGCAATTTGTTACGCAATTACTCCCGAATGCAGTGATACCCCATGTTGTCGAATACTACTGTTTGGGCTCAAAGCAGCCATTGAGGGGGAAGGAGAGCCATTTGACTTTTGGAGCACAGATTTGCTAGAATAGTTTGTGGCTGACATTTGTACAGCCCCAAAGGTGATAGCACAGCAGAAAAACACCAAAAGTGACCCGGTTTTGCAAATTGCACCTCTCTGGGAATTCACCTACAAGTTCAGTGACTGTTACGGTCCCATAGATGTTTTCCAGAAATAAGCACATAGAGGAGTGGAAATCACAATCTGCCATTGTAGTGCCCAATTCATTGTGCCCAGCTTGTGCTCCTGGTGACATGCACCCCGTAACTTGTTAAGTCAGTTCTTCTTCCTGCACCACTGGCACACATGTGGGCACTAATGGCAGATTAGGCACACTGTGTGGCTCAGGAGGAAGGGGGAGCATTTTGATTTGAGAGTATAGATTTAGCTGGATTGTTTTTTAGAAGCTAGAGCCTTTGAGCTTCCAGCAAGGTTGGGTTCAGATGGGCGTATTTCATGGTCCATATATGTACCACAATGCTTGGATTGACTGCCGTTCTCCCAACCTGATCTTACAGCTTTATGTGTGTCTATGAGGTTGTCAGGAGACATGCGGTCAGTCCAGGCAGTGCAGTTGATATACAAACCGTGAAATACGCCAAGCCGAACATGGAAACCCATTATAATTCCACTGACAGATGACGGACATAAGTTGTTGT
The DNA here is from genome assembly GCF_046119375.1 of Phyllobates terribilis. Classification (NCBI taxonomy): domain Eukaryota; kingdom Metazoa; phylum Chordata; class Amphibia; order Anura; family Dendrobatidae; genus Phyllobates; species Phyllobates terribilis. The sequence continues at coordinate 78,569,779 of NW_027362762.1, forward strand.
TTGTGGGATGAGTCAAAGTTTTTATTGATACTGTTTTTGGGCGCTTACATTTTAGCTTTTTATTCCATTATATTACACACTGCAGCAATGGTAGACTTGACCTAAGTTTGTCAAGGCATCTATCAGGACCCCGTGGTGTACTGATGGGATTAAAGAGGGAGCCCCCTCCCTTTATTAACCATTTAGATGTTGCTGTTGCTATTGTTGCAGTTAAAGAGAACCTGTCATCAGGATCAGGCATTTAAACTAAAGGTATATGCATGAAGGTGCTGTGCTGCTGATTTAATAGATACCTTCACTGTAGCCTGGTTAATCGTTAAAGGGAACCTGTCACCAGAAAAAAATGCTATTAATTTGCAGATATGAAGTTAATCTGCTGGGTAATAGTGCTATTAACTTGCCTTAGCTGAATGCTGCTGGGAGAAAATTTTATTCCCCTAGCAACATTCGGCTTCAGTCACGAGGGCAGCACCGACACGGGTTCAGTCACCACTCTGAGAATATAGAGTATATGGCTGTAACCGCACCCACAGCCAAGACTGACACTGGCTCTACATTAGGGCTGGCTGTCAATCAGTGCCAGGTGACTGAACACGCACCAACGCTGCCCCTATGACTGAGACCGGGACGAGGTGCTGAGAAAAAAGTACATTTTCTCTCCGCAGCATTCGGCTAAGTGCCGGTGCTGGGCAGGATAATAATGGAATTAACCTGCAAGTTAACCCCATATGTGCAGGGAAATAGCATTTTTTTCTGGTGACAGGTTCCCATTAAACACCATTAGAAGTTTGGGTGCAATAAGCTGTTTGTGCGTCGGGGCGGGCCTGTGTGGTGTGATTGTGGTAGGGTCTTCATCTCTGCCATGGCCCCTCAGCTGCTTCTGATGTAAGTATCTTCATACTGTTTAAAGTTCTGCAACTACGCCAACCTAGACGCGGGCAGCGCTTGCGCAGATCAATCTGGTTGCAGGCTTCAGTAAAATGACACTCATTAACCTCCCGGCAGGCTTCAGGAAAAAGTTTCCGGTGTCGCCGCATGCACAGATTGAGATCTTTACTGGTGCCATTTTCCTGAAGCCTGCCAAAAGGTTAATGTGCACATGCGCCGACACAGGTGCCATTTTATTGAAACCTGCAATCAGATCGATTTTAACAAGCGCCGCCCGCGGCTAGGATGGCTCTGGCGTAGAATTTTAAAAAGTGTGAAGATACTTACACCATTAGCCGCTGAGGGTCCGTGGCAGAGATGAAGACCCTACCTCAGGCCCACCCCAGAGGCCCGCCCTGATGCACAAACAGCTTACTGCACCAAAATTTCTAATGGTTATATGGCTAAATTTTTGCAGCGGAGCACTTAGCACACCACATGATCTGCCCCTCTTTTTCTTCTTGGAACGTTTGGAGGTATGTATGAGTGAGATTTTGCATTAAGAAGGTAAGATGGACACTGCACATTTACCATATCGAGGTCTCTTCATAGGATTTTTTTTGCATACAACATTGTTCATAATTATTGCTGAGCGGACCTGAACTTTAAAGTTTGGCATTTGTACCGAACAGTTACTGTCCAGTGCTAAACACCAAACACAGACTTTCCCTGGAAATCTATTGCAATATTCGGAGTTTTGGGGGAAGAGAGAGAGAGAAAAATTTTCTGGTTCAAAAGTCCGGGTCCCATTGTTTTCAATGGGGTTCAGGTTCTGGTTCAAGTTCGGGTACAGTTCTGATACCCAAGCTGAACTTTGGAATAAAGTCTCAATCGGGTACCAGAGCCCGAACTTCCACCGGTCCGCTCATCCCTAATCATAATAACTAAAAAAAGAAGTAGCGTCCACACAGAAAATATGAGGACTTATTTTTGATTTCTAGTTTTAAATGACAGACTTCACTTTACCATTAAAATGGACTGAAAAAAATCTGAGTAGGGTGAAATGGTGAAACAACCGCAATTCCATCATGATATTTTGGGTTCATTGTATGGTAAAAACAATTCTCCAAGTCATCGCGATTAAGGCACTACCAAACTTGTATAGAATTTATTTTTAAGTGGTGACGTTTTTTTTTTAACTTTGCTAAACTTTATAAAATAAAAAAAATGTCTTGGTGTCACTATTTCTAAGCCTCGTAAGTTTTTTATTTTTTTTTGCATGGGCATAGCTGGGTGAGGGTTTGCTATTTTGCGTAGCAATGCAAAGTTGTAGCCATTTTGGGGTACATTCAATGATTTCATTGAGCTAAAACAGAAAAAGTTTTTCAAGCAGACACTACTTTAGGCTATGTGCACACTGTGCCACCAAAGCGCCCCATAAAATAAACATATAATATGAGATATTTTAATATACTGTATATAAATTATAGAAAATCACCAGCAAAGCTGCTTCTGGAAAAAGAACACAGGCATTTTCCTGAAGACTAGTAAAGTTTGACAGTTCTGTTGTCAGAAAAAAAAACTTTTGGATAAAAATTGAGTATGAACATAACATTTGAGGCAAGTTCTGACTGTATGTGAACACTGAGACTTTTTGCTGAGGTTTTGGAGCAGAAACTGCCTATCTGAACATGGCATCTTTTCCAGGCAGCTTCCACGGTGGAAGGAAGGGGTTAAATAACAGAATTCCCAATGTCCAACAAGCAAAGTGGATGTGATCATGAAAACTGTGCCCCGCAGATGAACTGTTCGGTTTTTGGTGTTTTTTTTTTCTCTCTTGTCTTCTAAGTGGAGTCTTAAAAGAAAATGCAGGTAAAAAACTGCAGATTCTTTAAGTGCAGAATCAAAGATTTTCTGTACTATAAAAAAACACTTAAAAATGCAGCTTCCCATCTGCACCAAAAATGCGTCAAATAAGGGGGAAAAGGCCGAAAAATGCAGCAAAAATGAAATAATCAGAAAAAATTGATATTTTTTAGTTTGCAGAAAGCAATAAAACACAGTGTGAACACGGTCTTACAGACACAATAAAGCCAGATGTCATATAGTGAAGCAATATGAAGATAAGAAACTTCTGGTGTCTCCGACTGTGAATGAATGAATCCACAGGTCCCAACTAGAGATGAGCAAGACGCTCTGATGACGTCGTGCCAGCACTGACTAATCAAAAGTTGTGTCGTGGACGCCAGAAGGTAAGAGATTTGCGGCCTTCCTTCCAGCCACCAGGTACCAATAACCTGAAACCTGGGCAAGAATTCCATGGATTGATCAACTCATCTAGTCCCAACTGTCCCGGATACAGGGGAACAGTCCCAGATTTGGGTCTACATCCTGAAGTTTCGGGCACCTGCTGAATGTCCCTCACTACCACCACCCCGCTAACATCTCCTCCTTCCAGGGTAGATAGAAACGGTAAATGGGTGTGGCTTGGGGTGTGGTCAATATTTACGGTGTCGCGCTAAGAGCGCCCCATGGTTTGTCCCTCTTTCTGTTCTTCAAAAGTTGTGAGGTATGCATCAACATAACACACTACAGTTACCATAACATCTTCAGGGGGTGCAGATCATTATTCCACTCTCTAACAGTTATGAACCCTGATATGTTATGATGGTCAACAAAGTCTATGTTCAAAAAACTCCTAAAGTGTCATTTATTTCTTCCTTTTACTTGGATAACACCGTTTTTTCCTATTTCAATTTAGTCCTACAGGCTTTAGTTCACCTCGGCACACTGTGATTTCACCCGTGCCGCCCGCATACATCACTGCATCTCTATAATTACATGACTGAACCGAACTCTAAAATGAAACAATATAATATGCAATGCAGCAAAACTGTCACCGAGAGATTAAAAAGAGATTTCTTGCCACGACGCTGGTCCGCTCTGTTCTAAAATAGATATTTATAGCTGTTTACAACACAGAATTATAAAGCACTTAGGATCCCGCTATGGAGACGGGTGCTGCATTTGTCAAAAATCACGAGGCCGCTTTCACTATGGAGACAAATAGATGGGACAATTGTGTTCTGCATTCAAAATCTCTCACTCACTGTGTTGTATGCGCCACAATGGGATCAGCTCCAAATGTGCAAAAACAAAAAGCCTTACGTAGAAAGTGGCTCGCATTCTCTAATGCACTTGATAAACAAACTAGAAAATATTCAAAAATGTTAGTAAATTAAAGTATAGGTTTATGATGAAGAGAAGTGAAAGTAGCACTCATCGGTTCTTCAAAGTTCATATTTAAGGCATAAAAAACTTTTTGCAGGGAGGGATAGAGCAAAATAGACGGAGGGCGGCCTTTTCGCGCAGTATGCGCTTTAACGGGTCCTGGAGTGTTAAAGCGCACACTGCGCGAAAAGGCCGTCGTCCATCTATTTTACTCTATCCCTCCCTCCCTGCAAAAAGTTTTTTATGCCTTAAATAAAAACTTTAAACTTTGAAGAAGGGGTGAGTGCTATTTCTACTCCTCTTCATCAGATTTTATGAACTTTTTCACAAGTAAGTATCCAGGGGTTCTCATGGCAATATTTTTGCTCTTGAACAATATAGTCTATTAAGGACATGCAGGTTGTTTAGTGCAGGTTTTTTCCTTTTTGTTCACACTAAAGTATAGGTTTACAGAGATTATTTGATATTGGGATTTATTTTTACTCTTTTCATTTATTCATGTGCAAAATTTTTGCAACTTTTAGCCCGGATAAGTTTGCCAACTTTTTAAAAAAAAAAAAGTTGAAAGAACTTAGTTAAGAGAGGACATGTACCACAAATTCATTATAATTTACACCAAAAAGGTAGCACACATTATGACAGAAAAGAACTTTATTGGATTACATTTCTTGCAATTGTAAAAGGGGGCAGGGTGGTAGTCATTGGCGAGTGGCATATCAGTTTCAGTGTTTGGATCTTCACCCTGGCCCGCTACAGACAATCAGGACTCTGAGAATCCCTGGGTGGATGTGTGATGTAATGATTCTGTGGGGGGAGCCTCCATACTCACTTCTGACCCCGGGGTGTCGATTCTTTCAGCCTTCAGAAGGAGGAGACAGGACAGTTTGATAAAAACCAAGTCCATTTTACTTGTCAAACAATCAGCATACAAAGGATAGCAGGAATTATGTGGCTCCCCTGTTGCGCATTCGTCCCACAGATCCTAGAGGGGTGCATGGACGGATTCCTCCACAAGAGGCCCTCACAGCATACACACACCTCCACCTTCCACCTCAGACCACCAGAGGGAGCCCGGATAGGGATATAAATAGGGAAGGTGGAGTTAGGCAGGCAGTTCCTCTGGAGAGTTCAGCAAGTACAGGTCTGAGTACAGAGTCGAGCTCGGTCTAGAGAACAGAGTCCCTGCTCAGAGCCAGAGAGGGACAGAGTTCTCAGTTCAGTTCCTCTAGTGAAAAAGCCTAGAGTGAAGCTCAGGTTAGTGAGCCTACAGCGTGCCGACACCATAAGAGCAGTGAAGAGTAGCGAGGCCTACTGCCAGTGTGAAGCATAGTGAGGGCCCCGAGCGGCCGAAGGCGAATGGAGTAGCGAGCTACATAGGGGGCAGAGGAGCTTAGCCAGCTCAACCCAAGACCGTATACCGGACACCGGGTCCGCATCTGCAAGGATCTCTAGGACCAGCAGAGACCACCGGAACCACTGGAGAACTATATGTCCCAGGAACACCAAAAGCTGACTGATAAACCAGGGTCAGGAGTCACTGAGGCCCGAAATTCTAGGGAGTGTGAACTCCAACAGAAGGCCCTACCACCAGGTCAGCCGATGCAAGACAGAGACCAAGTTAGGCCTAGCTCCAGGCAGGTCATAAACTTACTAGGAAAAGGCAAGAAACAGGAGGCCCCACACCCGCTCACTGGGGAGAGTCCTGAAATGCACCCTTCACCCTACAGTGCCCTGGACCGTGCCTGAAACACCACCAGTAAAGTTACTGAAGTGAACTTTCGTGTATGTGCCTATTCTTCCTCTGACCCGGCTGGGTCCCCTCTGTCCTGCATCCCTTTCCTATGCTGCCCTGAGGCCCCGCTCCACCTGTGGGGAGCCGCACCATCTAGCTGCCTGATCACCGGCCTCAGAGGACTGCAGCAGGGCTGGTGATCCTCACCAGACACCACGGGTGGCGTCACGAACTTTCCCCTTTCCCATACACCTTTTTCCCACCATTCCTTCTTCCTTTTAATGAGTGACCCCAGGGTACGGCCGCGGGAGCCGGCCACCGCGGCATCCCCTAAAACTAACTGCAAGGCCTGGGTGCCGAGTCCCCATCCCTTGGGCTCATCAATTACACTTATTCACTTCTGCACCAAGCAGAGGCACGTTCTTGTCGGTTACTGGCAATGGCACAATACTTATGGCAAACGTTACAATTCACAGTTCAGGCAGAGGACCTCCATATTACTAATGCAGCGCCACCCGGGACGATGTGTTTTGCCGTGGAACTGCACTCAGACCAATCTTTCCTCGGGAACAGAACTATGGGAGCTTCTCCCACTATCTTCTTTCTATTCGTGCCCAGACCTCAATATCTCCGTCCATCTGACTGAAGCTCTTGGGCCTATCCAGCACTATGGCCGATCCCACCACCTCTCTTAGAAAGGTTCCTCAAACGTCTCTTCCTCACTTTAGGTCCCCCAACTTGCCTGTGTCCGGAAGAACACTGTCGCACTGTAGTTTTGCTGAGAACACTTGCTTCCTTTTACACCGGCTCCCACACCCACCCTTCTGTATACTTGTTCCTGTGTCGTCCTGACACATCTCCATTCTTCACTGTCCCTGAACAACTACTGAACTCAGATGGCCGAAACTAACCTCCCAGAGATCGATGAGTTCCCTATTGTCACCGAGGGCGGCCCATCCTAGGTTAACCCACTATGTGCCCCCAACTACCATGAGGGTGAGATAATACAAGTATAAACCTCTGCTGCCATCTAATGTCCATACCTGAAAACAACAGTTTTTTTCAGATGACTAAAACATACATAAGATTATTAAAACAGTAAAGTTCTATAGGGTAGTGGAGTAGACAATCTCCCCACATCCTGGTACTCCTCATCCCCCAATCCTGGTATGCATGGTACCCCTCATCCCCCAATCCTGGTATGCATGGTCCCCTCACCCTCCAATCCTGGTATGCATGGTCCCCTCACCCCTCAATCTTGGTATGTATGGTCTCCTCATCCCCCAATCCTGGCATGTATGGTACCCCTCATCCCCCGATCCTGGTATGTATGATACACGTCATCCCTCAATCCTGGTATGTATGGTACCCCTCATCCCCCAATCCTGGTATGTATGGTCCCCTCACCCCCCTATCCTGGTATGTATGGTACCCCTCATCCCCCGTTCCTGGTATGTATGGTACCCCTCATCCCCCAATCCTGGTATGCATGGTACCCCTCACCCCCCAATCCTGGTATGTATGGTACCCCTCATCCCCCAATTCTGGTATGTGTGGACCCCTCATCCCTCAATCCTGGTATGTGTGGCCCCCTCATCCCCCAATCCTGGTATGTACGGCACCCCTCATCCCTTTCACACTGCACACATAAAAAAAAAAAAAAACACTTATACTCACACATCTTCCCTGTGCTCCAGCGCTGTGGTGTCCTGTTCTGCCGGAGGCCAGGGGAGGAGTGTGGTGCCGGAGTACGCGCGTGGCCATACTGTGATGTCCGGCGCCATTTTGCTGAAGACACACTGCAAAGGTGTCTTCAGTAAAATGGCGCCAGATAGCGGTATGCGCATGCGCTGACTCCGACGCCCTAACTCCTGCCCTGGTCTCCGGCGAGAAGAGAGGCGCTGCAGCAACACTCCTCCCAGTCAGGTAAGTATGTAAGTATGGCGCCAGAGATTGCGGTATGCTTTCAGTGTCTACGCATACCGCTATCTCCGGCACCATACACTCCTCTTACCTGTAACGGCTTCATGCGTTCTTCTGTCTGGAGCCAGACTGCACGTCACGCATGCGCAGTCTATAGAGGCTTCAGACAGAGGGACGCTTGCATCGTTATATTACAAATATATATATATATATACATATATATACTTATATATGTATATATATATATATATATAATTTTTTTTTTGCATTATTAGCACATGATTTATCTCATATATGTTCTGAAGTCTCCTGTTTGAACAATCACCATCCACAATGGAAATAATTCCCCCTTTACTTCTTATCTTTTTCCTATTTGGCCCTCATTGGTTGTACTGTACCTTGAACTGAATTTCAAGCTACAGCTCACTGGCTCACATTGGACTTATTGAGAAGAACCCTGTAGTTTTGGATGATTATTATTATTATTTCTTGACGCATATGTAACTTACCCTTTATTAGCCTTAGATGTATCGGGGATCTTTTTCAACTATCCTTTTGCTTTTCATGAATACCTTGAGTACTTTTTTGTAACAACTGAATATGATTTATACAGAACAATTTGGCTCATTTTCTATATAACTTAATTGATTAGCTAGATATAACAACCCTTTCTCCAAACATCCTGATCCTCTTCCTTCAGTAATTATGTGCATACTTCACATAACATATTTACTTATATTGATATTGCTTATTCTTTATTTATTCATTTTATTATTATAGTTTCCTGTTTTCGGAGCTCCACCATCCCCACCAGGTTCCCTATCACATATATTGATTTAGGTTATATGAACAGTTTTCTTACTATAAATCCATACCTTACATCATGGGCGTACCCGGGATCACAACTAGGGGGGGGCAAGCCATGGTCACAGATACAGAAGAGAAATATATATATAATACAATGCAAAGATTTCACCTCTTACATTACATGAGTGATATCTATTGTAAATTCCACAATAGCTCAGAAACCGGCGAATCGCCCCACACAGAATACTGGCCCCCATATAAGGCCCCATACGGAATACTGGCCCCCATATAATGCCCCATACAGAATATTGGCCCCCATATAACGCCCCGTACAGGATACTGGCCCCCATATAACGCTCCATACAGAATACTGGCCCCCATATAACGCTCCATATAGAATACTGGCCCCCATATAACGCTCCATACAGGATACTGGCCCCCATATAATGCTCCATACAGAATACTGGCCCCCATATAACGCTCCATACGGAATACTGTCCCCCATATAACGCTCCATACAGGATACTGGCCCCCATATAATGCTCCATACAGAATACTGGCCCCCATAAAATGCTCCATACAGAATACTGGCCCCCATATAACGCTCCATACAGGATACTGGCCCCCATATAATGCTCCATACAGAATACTGGCCCCCATAAAATGCTCCATACAGAATACTGGCCCCCATATAACGCTCCATACAGAATACTGGCCCCCATATAACGCTCCATATAGAATACTGGCCCCCATATAACGCTCCATACAGGATACTGGCCCCCATATAATGCTCCATACAGAATACTGGCCCCCATATAACGCTCCATACGGAATACTGGCCCCCATATAACGCTCCATACAGGATACTGGCCCCCATATAATGCTCCATACAGAATACTGGCCCCCATAAAATGCTCCATACAGAATACTGGCCCCCATATAACGCTCCATACGGAATACTGGCCCCCATATAACACTCCATACAGGATACTGGCCCCCATATAACGCTCCACACAGAATACTGGCCATCATAAAATGCCCCATACAGAATACTGGCCCCCATATAACGCCCCATACAGGATACTGGCCCCCATATAACGCTCCATACAGAATACTGGTCCCCATATAACGCTCCATATACAATACTGGCCCCCATATAACGCTCCATACAGGATACTGGCCCCCATATAATGCTCCATACAGAATACTGGTCCCCATATAATGCTCCATACAGAATACTGGCCCCCATATAAGGCCCCATACGGAATACTGGCCCCCATATAATGCCCCATACAGAATATTGGCCCCCATATAACGCCCCGTACAGGATACTGGCCCCCATATAACGCTCCATACAGAATACTGGCCCCCATATAACGCTCCATATAGAATACTGGCCCCCATATAACGCTCCATACAGGATACTGGCCCCCATATAATGCTCCATACAGAATACTGGCCCCCATATAACGCTCCATACGGAATACTGTCCCCCATATAACGCTCCATACAGGATACTGGCCCCCATATAATGCTCCATACAGAATACTGGCCCCCATAAAATGCTCCATACAGAATACTGGCCCCCATATAACGCTCCATACAGGATACTGGCCCCCATATAATGCTCCATACAGAATACTGGTCCCCATAAAATGCTCCATACAGAATACTGGCCCCCATATAACGCTCCATACAGAATACTGGCCCCCATATAACGCTCCATATAGAATACTGGCCCCCATATAACGCTCCATACAGGATACTGGCCCCCATATAATGCTCCATACAGAATACTGGCCCCCATATAACGCTCCATACGGAATACTGGCCCCCATATAACGCTCCATACAGGATACTGGCCCCCATATAATGCTCCATACAGAATACTGGCCCCCATAAAATGCTCCATACAGAATACTGGCCCCCATATAACGCTCCATACGGAATACTGGCCCCCATATAACACTCCATACAGGATACTGGCCCCCATATAACGCTCCACACAGAATACTGGCCATCATAAAATGCCCCATACAGAATACTGACCCCCATATAACGCCCCATACAGGATACTGGCCCCCATATAACGCTCCATACAGAATACTGGTCCCCATATAACGCTCCATATAGAATACTGGCCCCCATATAACGCTCCATACAGGATACTGGCCCCCATATAATGCTCCATACAGAATACTGGTCCCCATATAACGCTCCATATAGAATACTGGCCCCCATATAACGCTCCATACAGGATACTGGCCCCCATATAATGCTCCATACAGAATACTGGCCCCCATAAAATGCTCCATACAGAATACTGGCCCCCATATAACGCTCCATACAGAATACTAGCCTCCATATAACACTCCATACAGGATACTGGCCCCCATATAACGCTCCATATGCAATACTGGCCCCCATATAATGCTCCATACAGAATACTGGCCCCCATATAACGCTCCATACAGGATACTGGCCCCCATATAACGCTCCATGCAGAATACTGGCCCCCATATAACGCTCCATGCAGGATACTGGCCCTCATATAATGCTCCATACAGAATACTGGCCCCCATATAACGCTCCATGCAGGCTGTTCCCCACACATAATGCTTCATGCAGGCTGTTTCCCCCATATAATGCCCCACGCAGGCTGTTCCCCCCACATAATGCCCCACGCAGGCTGTTCCCCCCACATAATGCCCCATGCTGGCTGTTCCCCCCCATATAATGCCCCATGTAGGATGTCATCCCCCCTTATAATGCCCATTGCAGGATGACACACCTCCCCTTCCTTATAATTCCCCATGCAGGATGTCACACCCCCCCTCCCTTATAATGCCCCATGAAGGATGTCACACACACCCCCTCCCTTATAATGCCCCATGCAGGATGTCACACCCCCCTCCCTTATAATGCCCCATGCAGGATGTCACCCCCCCCTTATAATGCCCCATGCAGGATGTCACAACCCCCTCCCTTATAATGCCCCATGTAGGATGTCACCCCCCCCTTATAATGCCCCATGCAGGATGTCACACCCCCCCTCCCTTATAATGCCCCATGCAGGATGTCACCCCCCCCCTTATAATGCCCCATGCAGGATGTCACCCCCCCTTATAATGCCCCATACAGGATGTCACACACCCCCACCTCACCCCCCTCCCTTATATTGCCACAGGTCTCCATACAATAAAAAAAATAATCAAATACTCACCTCACATCTCACCTGCTGCCGCTGCTCCGGACTCCAGCGTCGCCGGCCTCATCCCGCTCTGTGCTGTGACTGCTCAGGAGAGAGCGCGGTGTAAAGATGTCACCGCGCCCTCTGACCTGAGATGTCACAGTGCAGCAGCCGCGGAGGATGCAGGAGATGCTGCGGAGGCACGGGGAGGGGTAAGTGTTGTGCCGGGGCCCTGAGCAAGCGGGGGGGAGTGGGCGCTGACACGGCTCTCCTCCGCTCACGGGTCCCATAGCGTGCGGGGTTCCTGATGGTGAGGGGCCCCCCTGCCAGCTCAGGGCCCCGGCATTTGCCCGGGTGCGCCGGGTGCTGACGCCGGCCCTGGTGTGCGGCGTGCGTCCCTTCTTCTAGGGGGTGGGCAGCTGCCCCCCCCCCTGCCCCACGGTGGGTACGCCCATGCTTTACATATTTATATGGTTTTTACTTTATTTTATTAATTTTTTTGTCTATACCGCAGTTATCCATTTTCAGTTTTTAACAGTGGTTTCCTGTTGGGTAACTATCGTTTTTATATTTCGCTAGAATTGTTAAAGCTGGGTATTGCGGTAACAAAAATATTTTCAACATGTGGTTATATTCACCTTTACAGATTTCATTTAATATACTGTGTATATGTGTTTCTGCTCCATGTCACCAGTTTTAATGCAATGTTGTTTGTCGGCTCATATAGCTGGAATTTTTTGCCTATTACGTATCCTGCTGTATGCCCGGCCTTTGCACACACGCTGGCACTATTATTCTTTATTTAGACTATTGCCTATTGTGATGAACCTGTAGCCGCCATCTTGGTAATGATAAATCATATCCAGGGATGGCCACACTTCAGCAGCCCCCACCCTTGGGACCTTCTGTTAAAACGTCAACTAGATAGTTTCCCCCCATCCAGGCTCCTGTAAGATAAGAAGCCTACTTAACACTTGAATGCTAGGAGCTTCAAAGACTTCGAGAGGAAACACAGCCAGCAGGGGGGGGTGCTTCGTCTATCTGTACCTGACCATTTGTCCCATAGGACTAGTTTCTTTGTCTGTCACAAGCATGGAGGCATAAGATATAGAAACATGAATAGTACACGCATGTTGCGTGGGATGGGCCAATAAAAAAATATCACGGCGTCCCGGAGCCATTGCGCACACAAGCCTCCGCGGTAGACGTTTGTACGTGCTCTGGAAGCCAAGATATAGCGCGGAGCCATTCCTGAGGACCGTATGGTATCATAATTGATATCAAAGGGTCGGTTACGGCGGCCCGAATCCATGGGAACCCCTGGGGGTATCATGAGACCATCCCAGAAGAAGTTATTGGGTTCCATAGAATTTGGGCTTCTGATCGAAGTTAGACCTGAGGGTGGAGACTGAGCCAGCTGACCTCACCAGCAGTGGGCGGGACGGGGCAGGTAAGATAGCAGGACAGACAAGAGATAAGTCAGTTGTTGACCCAAGAGTGGTGTGCTGAACATCTGAGCACCAGCTGAGGCCACCAAGGGGAGGAGCAGTTTGACCATGCGGTGGTAGGCCTCAGCCTGTAACAAAGAACCGTGCCTGCGACCGCAGAATCCTCTCCCTGCGTCACAAGAAAATCAAGAAACCGGTAACTGATATGCTGTGGTGATTCTGTGTGTTGTATTCCATTGTTGTATAGTTTAGCCTGACCTTATACCTGTGTATATTTAGTTGTATATCGTGTATCTAGTGTATTATTATAATCAATTACCTCAAGTAATTGTGGGCCTGCCTTTAATTCTGCATAACGAACGCACGTCCGTGTGAGCTCGGCTCAAGCCAAAAACGCTACCCAGGGTTGGTTCCTGACCCGATATAGGCCCATTCACGGACTGGGCGTATATCTAAAATAGGGACTGGTGGCAGCATACCAACTGGGGATTGGGGAAGGCTGGTAGTGACGGTCGGAGGTTCAGATATATATATTCCTGGCGCGGCCAAGGAAGATATATATACCGCCCTCACTACAGAGGGCCCCGATACCCAGTAGGTTACAGGACAGTCTCCCTGGCGACCGCTTATCCTAGGTGCAGTTCCTTGACTGACCTGAGGCTAAGAGGGCGCTAGCGAGTTGTGCTGTGTAGTGACGTTACGGTTTAGTGACGTTGAAGGGATAACACACTACCGTGTCCCCTGCGCTGGTTGCAGCTTCCTGGCACTACTTTCTCTAGGTGCAGTACCTTGACTGACCTGAGAGGTAAGGGGGCGCCAGAGAGCTGCACCCACCGGCCGGCTTTCATCACATTGGTGGCAGAGCGGTGGGATTGCAGAATAATAGTGTTGTGGGACCCCTACTCCCAGGCACTAAAGACTGCCAGTGGTAACTTCCACTGCTGGAGTCTTAAGGTCAGCCCAACATTAGACGGTCAGGCTAAAAGTATAACAAGGTGTGTGCAAACTCAGGGTTGCAGCGGTGTCGGTTACCAAGATGGCAGACGGCACCAGGAGCAAGACCCTGCAGGAGGCTAATGCTACGGTCCGTGTGGCAGGAGGGGAGGACATTGTTACTCATGGCGAGGAGGAGTCCAGCCCGGGCACCTCAGGGAGCCAGTCCCCAGTATACGGTCCCGCAGTGGGCTGCCCACCACCTACCCAGCCCAGCCTGTCCAGATCACAAGCCCTTTTACAAGCGGCTATGGCAAGTCTCCAGTCTCATGGCGATGCCGTCTACAAAACTCTCCTGGCAGCATCAGAGAAGGCAGCGGAGGAGGAGCGCGAAGCTGCGGAGCGCCGGGAGGCTGCGGAGCGTGAAGCTGCAGAGCGCCGGGAGGCTGCGGAGCGTGCAGAGCGAGCTGCGGAGCGCCAGCACCAACTGGACCTGGCCCAGCGGGGGCTTCCGCTAGAGCAACCAACCCATCAGGAGACCAAGTCGTCCAAAGTCCGAGCTGAGGACTTCCCTCTACTGGAGAAGGATGGGGACCTGGACTCCTTTCTGGTGGCATTTGAACGGACCTGTCTTCAGCACCATCTGGCCCGGGATCAGTGGGCCAGATACCTGACCCCCCGTTTGAGGGGTAAGTCCCTGGATGCCTTGGGGGACTTACCTGCCGGGGAGGTACAGAACTACGACTGCATCAAGCGGGCCCTGATCCGGCAGTACAACCTCACTCCCGAGTCGTACCGCCAGAAGTTCCGGAGCCTGCTGCGTGGCCCCAAGGACACCTGGACCGATCATATGCGGGCGCTGTTGAGAGCCGCAGAGCACTGGACCTCGGGTCTAGCGCTTACTACCCGCCAGGAGGTCCAGGAACTGTTCGTCACGGAGCAGTTTTTGTGGAACTGCCCAGAGGACCTCCGACAGTTCCTCCGTGACCGAAAACCAACAGGGGCTTCTGCTACAGCCGCCCTGGCAGACGAGTATGCCAATAACAGGGCGCCTGAGCTGAAGAAGTCTGCCAGCAGCACCTGGAGAGGGGGTAAGCCCAGTCATGCCCCTGTTTCCCCGGCCCCTAGAACACAAGGGGTGTATCCCCCTGTTGCCCTCTCCAGGCAAGGACCAGACGTAAGACGTTGTCATCTATGCAACAAACCAGGACACTTTAGGGCTGAGTGTCCCCAGCGCCAAAAGACCCCATCCCAGTCCCAGAGAGCGCCCAATGTTTTGTGTGTGGGAGGGGGTGGTGGTAGGTCCCTGGACAACATCCAACCCGTCACCATAGGCCGTTCTGCGGTCATGGGACTGCGGGACACGGGCGCTGAACGAACACTGGTACGGCCTGAGGTGGTGTCCCCCCAGGACTTGGTACCAGGAAAGACTCTTTCCGTCTCCGGGGTTGGAGGCGTGGAGCCGGCACTTCCCGTTGCCATGGTGTATTTGGACTGGGGTGCCGGAAGGGGGATGCGGGAGGTGGGAGTAACGCCAAATATTCCCGCAAATGTTTTATTAGGGACCGACTTGGGGCGTCTAGTATCGCAGTATGTACCCTCTGAACCCCCAAGTTCGGCCCCCCAAGAGTGTATTGATTTGTCTGCTGCTAATGCCAACCATGTTGTATGTAGTGTGTGTCCTGCTGAGGAGGAGGGAGTGAAACCTGAGGGTAACACCTGCACAGACACAACACAAACAGGGTTAGTGAAAGCAGGTGGGGAGTGTGGGGATGCCCGCAGAGGTGCTCAGCCGGCGTGCCGTGACCTCTTGTCCTCCGGTGAGGGAGGGGGCGGGCAGGATTCTGTAGAGGGAAGCTCAGGGATGGAGAGGGGGGCAGCTACCGGCAGTGTAGGGCTCCCAGGGGTATCCAGGCTGCTGAGTATAGGCCCACTGCAGGGGGAGGAACAGGCCATGGGAGGTGGGGGTGTCCCAAGAGAGGAGCCGCCAGGTAAGACCCCAGGGCAGGAGTTCCCCACATCCGAGATGTCCAAAGGCCTAGGAAGCCTGCCTGATCGGGCGGCTTGGTCAGAAACAGAGGGGAAGCAGGCACTACCCACGGTCACAGCGGTCATAGCCGCTGTCACCAGGAGTGGGAGCGCCGGAGCCCAAGGAGCCTTGCAGAGGTCCGACGGCTTCCCCACTTCTGACCAAGTGTCTGCCGGGTCAGACAGCGGCCAGGTGACATGCCCGGAGGGGCTGACAGAGGATGTGGCAGTTTCGTCGATTCTGGCCACATCAAGTCAGGAATTTCAGGCTGCGTTGGAAGCAGACGACAGCCTGAAAGCTCTCAAGGAACAGGCGGCACAGCCTCCCATGGAGTCAGACTGCGAGCGTGTGGTCTGGGACCAGGGACGGCTGTACCGGGTAACGGTCCAGCAGGGTTCACCGGAGGCGTGGCCCAGGGACCGACAGTTAGTGGTACCCTATCCGTTCAGGGCGGAATTGTTGCGGATCGCACACGAGATTCCGATGGCCGGACTCCTAGGGATCGCTAAAACCAAGGCCAGGATAGCTCAGCATTTCTACTGGCCTGGGATGGGAGCCGCGGTGGGTGCCTACTGCCGTTCGTGTGACACCTGTCAGAGGGTGGGGAAGGCGGGGCCGCGCCCCAAAGCCCCACTGGTAACTCTGCCAATCATCGAAGAGCCTTTCTCGAGGGTCGCTGTGGATCTTATTGGACCTCTGTCCACTCCCAGCCACTCCGGGAAATGCTTCATACTCACGGTAGTGGACTATGCCACCCGGTACCCGGAAGCGGTAGCTTTGTCGTCCATTCGGGCCGACAAGGTGGCTACCGCCTTACTGGAGATCTTCTCCAGAGTGGGTTTCCCCCAAGAAATGCTCACCGACCGAGGGACCCAGTTCATGTCGCGGCTGATGGAGTCCCTCTGTAAGCAAATGCAGGTGCAACATCTGGTGGCCAGCCCGTATCACCCACAGACTAATGGCCTGTGTGAGCGGTTCAATGGCACCTTAAAGCAGATGCTTAAGATGTTGGTCGACTCCCACGGGAGAGACTGGGAGCGTTACCTCCCACACCTCCTATTTGCTTACCGGGAGGTTCCGCAGGCCTCAACGGGGTTCTCCCCCTTTGAGCTCCTGTACGGGCGACGGGTACGGGGCCCCCTGGCTCTGGTGAAGGAAGCATGGGAAGGGGATTTGGCCACCCCCGAGGTGTCGGTCATCGAGTATGTCGTGCGCCACCGGGACAGGATGATGGCCTTGGCAAAGCTGGTGCAGGACAATATGGCCCAGGCCCAGGCCGACCAGAAGCGGTGGTACGACCAGAATGCTTGTGAGAGGACCTACCAGGTGGGTCAAAAGGTGTGGGTACTGGTCCCCGTACCACAGAACAAGCTTCAGGCAGCCTGGGAAGGTCCCTACTTCGTGCACCAGAAACTCAATGCCGTCACCTATCTGGTCACCCTGGATCACGCCCGTGGAAGGAGGAAGGCCTTCCACGTGAACATGATGAAGGCTCATCATGAGCGGGAAGCGACTGCCCACCCAGTGTGCAACCTTCCCGAGGAAGGAGAGGTAGAAACCCTCCTGGATCTGCTCACCCAAGCCAAGGCGGGTGGGTCCATCGAGGATGTGGGGGTTGGCCACCAGCTCACGGAGGACCAACGGTCCCAGCTGGGGACCACCCTGCACCCCTTCCGGGGGCTGTTCAGCAGCCTGCCCGGAAGGACTGAGATGGCTGTCCACGACGTGGACACTGGCGATCACCCGCCGATCCGGCGTTCAGCATATCGGGTCTCTTTCGAGGTGCAGGGAAACATGCGCCAAGAGATAGACGAGATGCTGAAGCTGGGGGTGATCCAGGCATCCAGCAGCGCGTGGGCCTCGCCTGTAGTCCTCGTACCAAAGAAGGACCGAACTACACGGTTCTGCGTGGACTACCGGGGGCTCAACGCTGTAACGGCCACCGATGCGTTCCCCATACCACGCATCGATGACCTGCTCGATCGGATGGCCGGGGCTAAGTACCTGACCATCATGGATCTGAGCCGGGGGTACTGGCAGATTCCTCTGACCCCCGCGGCAAGGGAACGCTCTGCCTTTATCACCCCTTTTGGACTGTACGAGTCCACAGTGATGCCATTCGGCATGAAGAATGCCCCTGCCACTTTTCAGCGGATGGTCAATACGCTGCTTGAGGGACTTGAAGGGTACGCGGCTGCGTACTTGGACGATATTGCAGTCTTCAGTCCCACTTGGGAGGATCACCTAGAGCACCTGCGGCAGGTGCTCGGTCGGATCCACCGGGCAGGCTTGACCATCAAGCCGGAAAAGTGCCAGCTGGGCATGAGTGAGGTCCTCTACCTGGGTCACCGGGTAGGCGGGGGGGTTCTGAAGCCAGAACCGGGGAAAGTGGATGCCATCGCATCCTGGCCCACTCCTAGGACCAAAAAGCAGGTGATGTCCTTCTTGGGGACCGCCGGGTACTATAGGAGGTTCGTCCCACACTATAGCACCCTGGCCAAGCCCCTGACGGACCTCACCAAGAAGAAGCTGCCCGTCGCAGTCGACTGGACAGTCGCCTGCGAGACAGCTTTCGGGGCACTCAAGGCCGCCCTAAGTAGCTCCCCTGTACTGCAAGCTGCCGACTTCGACCGGCCGTTTGTGGTACAGACCGACGCCAGTGACTTTGGCCTCGGTGCTGTGCTAAGTCAGGTCAACACGACAGGCCAGGAACATCCTGTCTTGTACCTGAGCAGGAAGCTACTGCCCCGGGAGGTGGCTTACTCCACGGTGGAAAAAGAATGCCTGGCAATTGTATGGGCCCTGCAGCGTCTGCAGCCCTACTTGTACGGGAGCCATTTCACCGTGGAGACGGACCACAACCCCCTCAGCTGGTTACACACGGTCTCTGGGTCGAATGGCAGGTTGCTACGCTGGAGCCTCGCTCTCCAGCAGTACCACTTCTCCATTCGCCACAGAAGAGGCCGTGACCACGGTAACGCTGACGGGTTATCCCGGCAAGGGGAGGGTGCAGAAGGACGCACGGGGGAACACAGGAATGTGCTACCCCCTCGCGCCCTCGTATAGGGGGAGGTGTGATGAACCTGTAGCCGCCATCTTGGTAATGATAAATCATATCCAGGGATGGCCACACTTCAGCAGCCCCCACCCTTGGGACCTTCTGTTAAAACGTCAACTAGATAGTTTCCCCCCATCCAGGCTCCTGTAAGATAAGAAGCCTACTTAACACTTGAATGCTAGGAGCTTCAAAGACTTCGAGAGGAAACACAGCCAGCAGGGGGGGGTGCTTCGTCTATCTGTACCTGACCATTTGTCCCATAGGACTAGTTTCTTTGTCTGTCACAAGCATGGAGGCATAAGATATAGAAACATGAATAGTACACGCATGTTGCGTGGGATGGGCCAATAAAAAAATATCACGGCGTCCCGGAGCCATTGCGCACACAAGCCTCCGCGGTAGACGTTTGTACGTGCTCTGGAAGCCAAGATATAGCGCGGAGCCATTCCTGAGGACCGTATGGTATCATAATTGATATCAAAGGGTCGGTTACGGCGGCCCGAATCCATGGGAACCCCTGGGGGTATCATGAGACCATCCCAGAAGAAGTTATTGGGTTCCATAGAATTTGGGCTTCTGATCGAAGTTAGACCTGAGGGTGGAGACTGAGCCAGCTGACCTCACCAGCAGTGGGCGGGACGGGGCAGGTAAGATAGCAGGACAGACAAGAGATAAGTCAGTTGTTGACCCAAGAGTGGTGTGCTGAACATCTGAGCACCAGCTGAGGCCACCAAGGGGAGGAGCAGTTTGACCATGCGGTGGTAGGCCTCAGCCTGTAACAAAGAACCGTGCCTGCGACCGCAGAATCCTCTCCCTGCGTCACAAGAAAATCAAGAAACCGGTAACTGATATGCTGTGGTGATTCTGTGTGTTGTATTCCATTGTTGTATAGTTTAGCCTGACCTTATACCTGTGTATATTTAGTTGTATATCGTGTATCTAGTGTATTATTATAATCAATTACCTCAAGTAATTGTGGGCCTGCCTTTTATTCTGCATAACGAACGCACGTCCGTGTGAGCTCGGCTCAAGCCAAAAACGCTACCCAGGGTTGGTTCCTGACCCGATATAGGCCCATTCACGGACTGGGCGTATATCTAAAATAGGGACTGGTGGCAGCATACCAACTGGGGATTGGGGAAGGCTGGTAGTGACGGTCGGAGGTTCAGATATATATATTCCTGGCGCGGCCAAGGAAGATATATATACCGCCCTCACTACAGAGGGCCCCGATACCCAGTAGGTTACAGGACAGTCTCCCTGGCGACCGCTTATCCTAGGTGCAGTTCCTTGACTGACCTGAGGCTAAGAGGGCGCTAGCGAGTTGTGCTGTGTAGTGACGTTACGGTTTAGTGACGTTGAAGGGATAACACACTACCGTGTCCCCTGCGCTGGTTGCAGCTTCCTGGCACTACTTTCTCTAGGTGCAGTACCTTGACTGACCTGAGAGGTAAGGGGGCGCCAGAGAGCTGCACCCACCGGCCGGCTTTCATCACACCTATATTTATCTTATCGGCGTATGAGCTTTGCTTTACATGCAGAATTCAGTTGAAATAGCAAATAAGAATACTGAGTATGTTTCCAACAAGCATGCACAAGTGATGTCGGCACCTTGGGATATGTGACTTACTTTACATGTCAGTGTCAATACTTAGCTTTGATTGACTCCTCTCATGATAGAAACAGTTTTTGGAAACTTTGGGGTTGGCGGAATAGAGATCCATTATGTTGTCTGTACAAAAAGAGAGAGTCCGCACCTGTGCAACTAGTGAACAAATCCCTTGGACCGCAATCCAAATGAGAGACAAAAGAAATCCACAGCTTCCAACACGACCTGGTGCTTACTAACAATAGAGTGAATGTCCAAAACAATGAAAAAAGGGAAAAAAGGTAGCACTCACCGATCTTCTTATTAAAAGCCAACAATTTATTAATCCATTAAAAATGGTACAGGGGGAGAATGAAAGGAAACCTCCGGACGACAGCCGATTCGCGCTGCCTTGAGCTTCAACGCGTCCCAAGCCTTGGGACCCGTTGAAGCGCAAGAAGGCGCGAAACGGCCGTCGTCCGGAGGTTTCCTTCCATTCTCCCCCTGTACCATTTTTAATGGATTAATAAATTGTAGGCTTTTAATAAGAAGATCGGTGAGTGCTACCTTTTTTCCCTTTTTTCATTGTTTTGGAGATCCATTAAGTTAATTATCAATTATCACTTAATGGTACTGGTATTACCTTACACCAGTGTCTCCCAAACTCCAGTCCTCACGGCCCCAAACAGATCAGGTTTTCAGGATTTCCTTGGAATTGCACACAATTTCTGATGCCTTGGGAATAATTTCATCACCTGTGCAATACTAAGGAAATCCTGAAAACAGGGTATGTAGGGGACCGTGAGGCCTGGAGTTCGGCCAATTCTGCTTTACACAGACAAGACTAGATATGTAATACCCCTGATGAAGCTGTGTATATGGCGAAACATGTAGGAACCTTCATCCAAATGTTTTGCTTTTAAAAATTTATTGTCACGGGTGTAACAGACAGTCACCCTACAGTTGGTTGCAGAAGATCTCTTTGTTTGGCATTACAGACACCTTCTTAGCTGTCTCACTCTAGGACCCAACGGCTACCTCCCTCCAGCTAATTGACACACAGGCTGGGTGTTTAAATACTGGCTGTTGCTAGAGGGAGGTGCCAGTGATATTCACATGTCTCCTTGGGAAGGCTTGGAGCAAGAGCAGTTCTTACTTCCTCTCTGGTGCTAAGAGGACATGTGTGCAATCTCTCTGAAGTTGACTCAAGCTAAGCTACTTCCCCCTTGTCTGTCTCCCCTTGCAGTCTTTAGTGTTTAGTGGGGACTGACTAGCGCTTACCCCCTCCCCCCCCCGTTCCCTAGCCAGACCCTAGCTCTAGGGAGAGACCAGGTTTTAGGTTCCTGCTTGGTGATTGGTGAGCAACCAATATAGGGAAGGTAAGGAAGACAGGGTGATATTAGATCAGCCTAGGAGGTATCCACCCCCTCTATCCTTAGTGTCTGGGTTCCCTTCCCCTCATCCCTTTGTGTGGCACTCTGTCTTTCCTACACTGTGCGTGACATTTCTGGGTCATTTCTATTTATTTTTGTATTGATACTATACAGCATCTGTAACCCTTATTTTATACCTATGTTTGCCTTCCTTTGACTTTCAGTCCTCTAGTATATGAGTAGAGGGATAGACCTTATCATAGCCCATATCTGTCTGAGATTGCATAGTGGTAATACACACACCTATGTGTGTTTTTTTTTTCAATTTTATGACTATGTATTTAATAAAGGATCCATTTTGCTATATCTGGAGGTGCACTCACTATTTCTGTGCTTTATTCCTTGTTCTTTCAGATTCCATAAAACAGAGTAAGTCTTTCCTAGTAGTACAGAATTATAAGATACCATGCGTCAGCACGCGGATGCCTATGGTTCGGCAGTACTGATCTGTAGGGACTCTGTGTTCCTCGGTGCTGGCTCTGTGCCCACAGATCTGAGGTCTATCTATTTGGACTGTCAGAAAAGTAAGACATTCGGCTTTCCTGACTAATGAATATAAATGATCCTGCTCGATGGGACATGGGTGTGAGGTTTTACTTGTTGCATTAACATTATGTTTCAGCCTTGCCAGTAATTACTCAACTATCCATATTCAATCTGCATTTACTTTCCTTGTACTTAAGGTGCTGACTCTTCAAGGTCTTTCAATTAACCTATATTACTGCAGAATGAGCCGGCCTAATCCCTAATCAGTTTTTGAGAACTGAGAAATAGTGCTCACAGTGCGCGGACAACTGCTTTAAAAGTAATTCAATCATTTTAATTCAGTCAGACTTTCTTGGATCCAATCACCATTTTGAATTCCTATCTTCACCGGAGTTAGTAATGAAGTCACTAAAAAGTGAACCCCGACGTGTCAGACGGAAAAAGGAAATGTAACCTGTGGTTAGGCATGACGCATGGAAGCCATAGTCTAGATCAGTGGTGCCCAGCAGGTGGCTTTTCCTACTAATATGCAATGACAACTTAGTATTTGGAGTTGGGCAAATTTATTCGAGTGGAATTAAATTGTACTCAAACTTTACAAAAATCCATATTCTCCAGAATGCTAATTTTTCTGTAAGTCGTCTTCACACAAATTCATCTGACAACCATTTGGTTGTGTGGCACCCCAGGAGTCCGGTTGCCACAGCGGCATTGCCTCCCTCACAAGGGGGTGATGCCATGCCTGGAAGCAAGGAGGGATCCCCTAATCAGGTATACTAGCATGCAACACTTTCCTGGCTCCAGACCAGCAAGCGGAGCTCCTCCCCTTAGCAACTGGGATCTGGAGGCGGGGTTAGTTAGTGTGAGGAGAACAGAAAGGAGTTGAAGTCAGGACGTCGACGAGGAAAGACCTAGGGAGTGGAGCTGCACGGCAGTTCACCCCAGAGGGAAGCGCAGAAGGTTGTGGGGCACTGAAGGCCCAGCAGCAGAAACCAGAGGGCAGGAGACTGCAGGTCTCCTGGCCCCATCAGACGCCCAGAGGCTCAGCAGCACATAGGGCCCAGCACCACCACGTGGGAGCGACACTGCAGGAAGGCCCAAGCTGCCTGCCATACGTGTGAGCACAAAGACGTTTTACTCAGGGATGAGGGCCACAGCATAACTATACGCAGCAGGGCCAAAGAGATAGCGCAAAGGGAAGGCCTCCAACTTCACCTGGCGAGGTGGATCCCCCAACTTGCTTCCAGGCCGCCCAGACCTCTACTACCAGCTAGTACCCGTGCCCCGGTCAGCCTAACCACTGCAAATAAAGATAAGAGGAAACCGCCATTAAGTTGTGGACTGATTATTAACTGCACCATCCCCTGCACTACACCGCACAGCAACATCTATAAAATCACCTCTTCCTGCCCTGGAGCTAAGCTCTACCTGGGGAGAGCCAAACCAACTTTGCTGCATTAACAAGCGCTCCAGAGGATCTGCTCCGCAGCGGCGGCTTCCTTTAGCCGCATACCACAGGTGGCGTCACGAACTGTATATAAGAACTTTAATTCCCCTGTAAATATCTCCTTTTATTGGCCGCCCTGGGTCACGGACTGGGTCACCGCCACTGTGACATCTCCCCTAGCAATGACCGGCTCGGCACCGAGTACCCCACGGCCCAGGGGGCGCGTCAGTTGCACCATACAGACCAGGCAAAAGGCTAAAAAAGCAAACAAAAATACTAATACTGACCTCACCGCTAACCTCTCCGATAACCTCTGTTGCTTGTTATCCCCCATACGGTCCTTGGCATCTATTCTTACCGCTGCCACATTTTGAAACTCTAGACATCTTCACGCTGGGCTGATTCTTCCGGACACAACTAGGTCCGGGACGCATGTACACGGCTGAGTCTTGGGTGGAAGCCCTAATCTACAGTGCGCACCGTAAGGTTTCATCCCACGGTGGCAGTAAGAATACGTGCTAAGGACCATATGAGAGAGAGCGATGGAGGTGAGGGGAGTATTAGTTGTTTTTTGTTCTACTTCTTAGGCTTTTTTATGTCCCTAGGTCTTTCCAGACCCAAAGTTTAATAAGTTTATTTTCACACTAGGCTGAGTCTTCTGGATGCAACTAGGTCCGGGATGCATGCGCAGGGCTGAGTCTTGGGTGGAAGCCCTGGTCTAGAGTGCACATTGTAAGGTTTCATCCCACGGCGGCAGTAAGAATAGGTGCTAAGGACAATATGAGGGAGAGCGAGCGACAGAGGTGACCAGTGAGGGGAGAATTAGTTGTTTTTTTTCTTAGGTTCTTTTATGTCCCAGAGGTCTCTCCAGACCTCAAAGTTTAATAGGTTTAATTCAATTTGCGAAGAATAAATTCACTACAAATCAAATTTCCCTGTATAATCCGTGCAATTTGGCAAATTTGAATGTCGTCAAATCCGCTCATCTCTACTAGAATGGGTAGGTTTAGAAATTTCTCCAGTCCTGCCGCAGCCAGTTACCCCTTCCCTTCTTCCAAGGACCATAATATTTTTTATTTTTCCATCAAACTAGACAAATAAGGGCTTATTTTTTTTGCAGGACAAGTTGTAATTTTGAATTATACCATTCATTTTAAAATATAATGTGGAAAAAATTCAAAATGACACCTGTAAATGTGAGGGCTTGTTTTGCGTTGTCATTTTGATTAGTATACTTTTGCATTTATTTTGCTCACTTTTTTTTACTCACTTATGTAGTGCCATTAAATGCACAGTGCTTTACAGACATCATCACTGTCCCCATTGGGGCTCACAATCTACATTCCCTATCAGTATGTCTTGGAGTGTGGGAGGAAACCGGAGAACCTGGAGGAAACTCACGCAAACACGGGGAGAACATACAAACTCCTTGCAGACGTTGCACTTGGGGGGATTTGAACCCAGGACCCCAGCGCTGCAAGGATACAGTCCTAACCACTGAGCCACCATGCTGCTCTACCATTAGATACAATGTCTTTGTCAATTTCCATTTCATAGTTTTGGGGGGAGATGATTTATATTTGGATGATAAAAAAAGTTTATGTTCTTATTTTTTAAGATTTTAGGGATCATGCCCTTTTAATGCCTCTTTCAGAGATTGACAGCGGCACTTCAGTGGTTAAACAGCAGCGATTGGAGTTAGTATAACCTACTCGACACCTCAGCACCATACATCTGAAGTGGGTGTCAGGAAGGATTTAAAAAGGGGTTGCTCTGGATTGAAAAAACATGGCAGCTTTCTTCTCAAAACAGCGCCACATCTGTGCTTGGGTTGTGTCTAGTATTGCAGCTACAGTGCAGTACATCGATGCACAAAATCAAGCATACTATGTGGACAAGCGTGGTACTGTTTTTGGCAGCCGCAGCTTTCCGGGGACATGACAGCTGATCATGAAAGCAATAAAAGGCAACCAAAAGATCATAGCCCAAAATTGTATCAATAAAAACGTCAGCTTGGCACACAAAATAATAAGCCCTCACCCGGCCCCAGATCCCGAAAAGTGGAGACGATATGGGTTTCGGAAAATGGCGACTTTCTTTTTTTTTTTTTTTTTTAATAAACTTTGGATTTTTTTTCACCACTTAAATAAAAATGAACCTGTACATGTTCGGTAGCTACGAATTCGTGATGACCTGGGGAATCATAATGGCAGTTTTAGCATTTGGAATTTTTTTTCCAGTTTTCCAGTACCCGATATGGTAAAACCAATGGGGTCGTTAAAAAGTACAACTTGTCCCACAAAAAATAAGCCCTCACATGGCCATATTGACTAAAAAAAATGAAAAAGTTATGGCTCTGAGAAGAAGGGGAGCAAAAAACGAAAGCGCAAAAATGGAAAATGGCCCCGGGGTGAAGGGGTTAATAGGTGAACTCTGTCTTAAAACTGTAAAACCCCTTTAAGATGTCTTTGTAGTAGCAATAAAATGTATTGACTCATGATGCTGTATGTTACATTTGGTAGTGCATTTTAGGTAACTATTCTGAATAAGCTGTCGTATGTGTTTATGATGTATAACACAATTTCTGTATTTTGCATTTTTCATCAATTTTCAGCTGTCTCTGAGCTAGTGGGTAGAGACAAGCTGATATGATGTTTCACATACGCAGCAGACACGGACATAAGAGATTCCTGCTCTCCTGTTTCTCTGTAGCACATGTTCAGGAAGCAGCATGGAAGACCTTACACAGCAATACTGAGAAGTGTAGCTGTTATTCCAGCTCTAGACTGAGATAAAACACTTACTAGAAAGAAGCATGACAGGTACTGTATGTGGGTATGTGGGTATGTGTGTCTTTGTCTGTTTTCTCCTTTTCATCTCCACTTTACAGACTTGTATAAGCACTCTCTTATTGATACAGCAGTCTGATTTGTTTTCACGAAGATAGAATTTTGCTGTTTTTAGGGCAAATAAAAAATTCTGGAGGCTGAGGAGGGGAAGAGGAAGGAGAAGTGTCTCAAAGGAGGTAGTTCTTTGATAAGACACAATACTACAAAGTTTCTTATATTCATTTGACCTTGTACCTATAATACAAAATAATATGGTGTATATTAAAAATAACCTATTGTTTAAATCAGGTTTTTGTGTTAAATTTATTTTTTTTAATTTTGTCAATGTTTTTGTTCATATCATTGGATATATATTAATTGGAAATATACTAGTGACTACAGAGGAAGGGGGAAGACTTGGGTATTCTTGTCACAAGTAAGCTGAGCAGAGGTACTCAATGTCAAGCAGCAGCCACAAAAGACTGCCTATACCAGCAGCAAGTGTAGCTGAGCTCCGCTCGCTGCGGTTACCCTCTATAATGCCACTATCATTCTCTGGCAGCAGCATTATAGGTGCGTGGTCCAAGCACTTATCGGCACACCCACAAAGTGATTGCTGGACACTGATGGATTGCCATGGCAAATGGGGTCTGCTGATGGCCCAAATGGCTGCCATGATGGTGCTCCTGTGATATTCAGCCTTTGACCTGGCTCCACAGAAGACCATGATTTTCTGTATACAGTTATATGAAAAAGTTTGGGCACCCCTATTAATCTTAAGCTTAATGTTTTATAAAAATTGGTGTTTTTGCAACAGCTATTTCAGTTTGATATATGTAATAACTGTTGGACACAGTAATGTTTCTGCCTTGAAATGAGGTTTATTGTACTAACACAAAATGTGCAATCTGCAGTCAAACTAAATTTGACAGGTGCATAAGTATGGGCACCTCACCAGAAAAGTGACATTAATATTTAGTAGATCCTCCTTTTGCAAAAATAACAGCCTCTAGTCGCTTCCTGTAGCTTTTAATGATTTCCTGGATCCTGGATGAAGGTATTTTTGACCATTCCTCTTTACAAAACAATTCCAGTTCAGTTAAGTTTGATGGTCGCCGAGCATGGACAGCCCTCTTCAAATGATCCCACAGATGTTCAATGATATTCAGGTCTGGGGACTGGGATGGCCATTCCAGAACATTGTAATTGTTCCTCTGCATGAATGCCTGAGTAGATTTGGAGCGGTGTTTTGGATCATTGTCTTGCTGAAAGATCCATCCCCTGCGAAACTTCAACTTTGTCACTGATTCTTGAACATTATTGTCAAGAATCTGCTGATACTAAGTGAAACCATGCGTCCCTCAACTTTAACAAGATTCCCGGTGCCGGCATTTGCCACACAGCCCCAAAGCATGATGGAACCTGCACCAAATTTTACTGTGGGTAGCAAGTGTTTTTCTTGGAATGCTGTGTTTTTTTGCTGCCATGCATAACACCTTTTTGTATGACCAAACAACTCAATCTTGGTTTCATCAGTCCACAGGACCTTCTTCCAAAAAGAAATTGGCTTCTCCAAATGTGCTTTTGCATACCTCAGCCGACTCTGTTTGTGGCGTGCTTGCAGAAACGGCTTCTTTCGCATCACTCTCGAATACAGCTTCTCCTTGTGCAAAGTGCGTTGTATAGTTGACCGATGCACTGTGACACCATCTGCAGCAAGTTGATGCTGCAGCTCTCTGGAGGTGGTTTGAGGATTGTCCTTGACAGATCTCACCATTCTTCTTCTCTGCCTTTCTGATGTTTTTCTTGGCCTGCCACTTCTGGCCTTAACAAGAACTGTCCCTGTGTTCTTCCATTTCCTTACTATGTTCCTCACAGTGGAAACTGACAGGTTAAATCTCTGAGACAGCTTTTTCTATCCTTCCCCTGAACAACTATGTTGAATAATCTTTGTTTTCAGATCATTTGACAGTTGTTTTGAGGAGCCCATGATGCCACTCTTCAGAGGAGATTCAAACAGGAGAACAACTTGCAAGTGGCCACTTTAAGTAGCTTTTCTCATGATTGCATACACCTGGCTATGAAGTTCAAAGCTCAATGAGGTTACAAAACCAAAAAAAGTGCTTTAGTAAGTCAGTAAAAAGTAGATAGGAGTATTTAAAACAAGAAAATGATAAGGGTGCCCATACTTATGCACCTGTCAAATTTTGTTTGAATGTAGATTGCACATTTTCTGTTAGTACAATAAACCTCATTTCAAGGCAGAAACATTACTGTGTCCAACAGTTATTACATATATCAAACTGAAATAGCTGTTGCAAAAACACCAATTTTTATAAAACATTAAGCTTAAGATTAATAGGGGTGCCCAAACTTTTTCATATAACTGTATATCAAAACATAAAATGAATTAACCCAAATGGCAAACATGATAAGAAGAAAAAAAGAAAAATAGAAACGCAAGATGCAGTTTTTCAGTCTCTACAATTCAGTAAAATAAGAAAAGAATTGCAATAAGAAGCGATCAAAGCATTCTATCGGCCGCAAAATGGTATTGATAAAACCCCCAGTTTATCCAGCAAAAAAAAAACAAACAAGCACTCCTACAGCTCAATCATCGTAAAAAAATGTATGGGTCTTGGCAAATGGCGACATAAACAAAAATAATTATTTTTACAAATTTTTGAAACCTTTTTCGTCACTAAAATAATAATACCAAAAAAAAGAAAATGGACAAGTTTGCTATTGCCATAAATGCAACAACTTGGAAAATTAAGATGCCCAGTTATTTTGCCATCCAATAAAAAAAAAGGAAAAAATTCTGAATTATGTTTTTTTTTTTTTTTTTTTCAACTTTTGGAATTTTTTTTTCCCAATTTTCCAATACATTGTATGGTAAAATTAATTGTGCCATTCAAAACAACAACTCGTCACATAAAAAAAACAAAAAACAAACGGGATGGAAATACAAAAATGCAAAAATGAAAAATTGGCTGCATCGGTAAAGGGTTAAACAATGGGTCATTTTCTTACCTTCTGCCATAGGAAATCTGGGTTGGATATAGGATTGGTCTTTCATGGTACAATTTATTTATTTTACAAAAAACTACTAAATTAATATAATTCCCTTGTAAACAGCACCTTACACGTAACCTCACATCACAGAATCCACTACAAATAAACACCGCATTGACATTAAGCCAATTTGTTCCTGAATTGTGTAATTAAAATCCTCGCTAACTTCAACCACTGTATCTATGATTCAAAATGAGAAATGTCAAGTGCGGCTTTCCAAAACTCTCAAGAGTTTTAATTTTATCTACACTGCCGTAACAAGAAACACTTGTATCCTGTAGGTTGTAGTACTTCTCCTCTTCCAACCTTTCCTTTCAAACATTTCCCCCAAGCTTCAACATAAATTGATATTGAACTAGAATGTTAGAAGTTCTGTATATTTAAAAAGGTCTCCTGGGGCGTAATCTGGCAATAACTTCTGCAACAAGAGCAGAACGATGCAATATTCTTCAAAGAAGAAGGTGATGACAATAGTATTATCGTGAGTTCACTTTATTTCCTATACACTACTGAAAGTGGGATAAAAATACATGTACAATGCAATTAAAAGAAAGAAACACAAACACCTAAAAAACTGTTACTTGACTTATGAGTAAAGATGAGCTGAACTTTAGAAATTCGAATTTGCCATCTTTGACAAATTTTGTCCCAAAAAATTTGATTTGCTGCGAAGAAATTAACGCGAATCTCAATAATGGAAAGTTTGTAATTGCTCGTAAAATACACGTGGGGGAGTGGAAAGAGAGAGAGCTTACACTCTACAGGAGTGAGAGAGGACCCCACTGACCATAAGAGCTTACACTCTACAGGAGAGAGAGAGGACCCCACTGACCATAAGAGCTTACACTCTACAAAAGAGATAGAAAGAGGACCCAGCTGAAAATAAGAGCTTACACTCTACAGAAGAGATAGAAAGAGGACCCAGCTGAAAATAAGAGCTTACACTCTACAGGAGAGAGAGAGATGACCCTGTTGACCATAAGAGCTTACACTCAACCGAAGAGGGAGAATGAAGACTCCTCTGACAATAAGAGCTTACACTCTACAGAAGAGAGAGAGAGGACCCTGCTGACCATAAGAGCTTACATTCTACAGGAGAGAGAGAAGACCTCCCTGGCCATAAGAGCTTACACTCTACAGGAGGGAGAGAAGACCCCGTTGACCATAAGAGCTTACACTCTACAGGAGAGAGAGAGGACCCCATTGACCATAAGAGGTTGCACTCAACAGAAGAGGGAGAATGAAGACTCCTCTGACAATAAGAGCTTACACTCTACAGAAGAGAGAGAGAGGACCCTGCTGACCATAAGAGCTTACATTCTACAGGAGAGAGAGAAGACTTCCCTGGCCATAAGAGCTTACATTCTATAGGAGAGACAGAAGACCTCCCTGGCCATAAGAGCTTACACAGTACTGAAGAGAGAGGATCCCACTGGCCATAAGAGCTTACACTCTACAGAAGAAATATAAACTTACCCAGTGACTCTGGAGATTGAAAATGACTCTGCTGTACAAACTGTGCTCCGCTTGGAGCCTCTGATCTGTGATGTCCCCGGTACTGACCCCCACTGACTAGATGTCATAGCTGCAGGGCATTATGGGGAAGCCCACATGGTAATGCAAAATCATATTTGCCTGCTCTCTGATAATTCATTGTGGGAAATGGTGTGAGACAATTTTTTTGCGAACTGTGAATCAAACCTCAAAATATTTGAATTCACATTAATCCACAAATTTCATGAAATTCTTCTCATACTTGATCCTCCACTGATCATCTGCTCATCTCTACTTATGAGATCTAATACCAGAAGATCTTGGCATCACAATGCCATTTCTGTCGTTTGACCTCCCCCCTCAATGTGTATCCCCTCAGCACTAAGTTGCAGGGATCACTGCTACCTCTATGCCTCTTTCAGCTATGACCCTGCAGAAAACGGCTGTAATTTTTCTTCCATTTTACAGCCACAAGAGTTTTACATGCTCTATGGTTCTATTGAAGTAAATTTGGATAAGCATCAAAACCATAAAACCCAACACAATCTTGATGACGGGGTGTTTTGGAGCAGGAGATCCTGATTCATTAAGAGTTGCACATCTCTTAATGAATCAGACGAGGCGCGTAGGGGTGTGCACCGTAATGTCTGCCTCCCATAAATCTGACTCCAGCCTCCGCCCACTTTGTCAGAGATGGGGCTAGAATGGAGTGAAAACCCCAGAAGTTCATTTTTTTGTGAAACCTCATGTTACTTCCTCTGTGCCCCCCTCTCGCTAGACCTGTGGATTTACTTTAGTGAAAATAAATATCTGAGTTGTCGTTGTTTCCCCCGAGCACTATGTTAGTCTGAGAAGTGTGGTCTGTGTACCTCTCTCACTACTGAATAAAGTCAGGTCTCAAACAGTT
The DNA here is from genome assembly GCF_046119375.1 of Phyllobates terribilis. Lineage (NCBI taxonomy): Eukaryota > Metazoa > Chordata > Amphibia > Anura > Dendrobatidae > Phyllobates > Phyllobates terribilis. The sequence continues at coordinate 78,602,255 of NW_027362762.1, forward strand.
TGGTTCACCTCTACTTTTATAATAAAAAAAAAAGGTGTAGAACATATACAGTAGTAAATCAATCACATATGATTGATCTGCCACCATAAATAAAAAAATCAGTTGTCTTAGTAGGTATTAGAAGACCTTCACAGACATGTCTAATATATCTGGGTGCTATTTGTTCTATACAAATTGTCCAAAATATCACCCCATTCATTTTTGGCCAATTTTATTTGAGCACATGTGCATCATGGCCCATTACCCAACTAATTAATGGGACATTTGGTATAATGTTGTGGCACAAGAAGAGACAAAAAGTTCAATGGGGTCCCTGTTGTGTGACTCTAAGATAGTCCGTAATATATTATGTGGTAGATTGCCTCACTTGGCTGCACATAGAGGTAGACACAGGAACACTGTCTTTTTAAATCTTCCATTGTGGTTTATTAAGACAACGGCATAAACCACTGCAATGTTAGGAAAAAAAACACGGCCTTCCCGACCTAACAGGAAAATCATTTCACCCATCGAATGATAATTTTGCTCATTCGTTGGTTGATCGCTTGTTTAGAAGACCTGATAGTCATGAACGAACACACTCGTTCCCCAGTTAACGGCTCATCTAACAGAAGCGTAACTCTACTTTTCAGCAATGTGGGTAAGAACATAAGAAGCATTTTGCTAGAATCTTTTTGGGTAAAGTTCAAAACTGAATATTAGTAATAAAAGAATTTATAGCCAATAGGTGTTGTCACTTTTATATAATACAGCGCCACCTGGCAGCATTTTGCCATAAATAGCAAAAACAAGTAAATAAGTCGTCAATTATTTAGCATTTCTTTACTATGAATGGTGACACTAAATAAAAAGTATAGACTATTCCAGGATAATAGTAAAAATTGTTTATTATTGCATCTACAAATTAACGCTCCACCATTTTGGCCTGTTATTCCTGCTGCCTATAGGAACTGTGATGATGACGAGCCACATTAATGTCACTTATACTATACACACACTCAAATACATGCACACTATACTAAAGGTATACAGACAAATGACCAGAGGAGATGGATATGAGAGGCCACCACCCAGCCCTTCAGAAAATATAGATAAAAATAGCTTTGCAAACTTTTCTGGATCTCATAATGACTGGGGCTAATTATTATGTCACCGAAGAAACCATTGGGGACAAGTCTGACACGTTTCCTTACGTAATACAAAAGCCTTTTTTTATTTCTGTAACATTTTGCAAACGTTGGCTGGAAAATGTCAATCTATCCAGCTGGTTGATAGGAGAATTTTATTCTTATATTACCTGGTGTTCTTTAATTTTGACTGAAAAAAAATCTAAATCCATTTTAGGATAAATCTAAAAAAAAATTAGCATGGCGCCCCATAGGACATTTCTCTTAACTTTCAGACTTTCTTTAAAATGGACGTGCAGGGAATTTTCAATTTAATCCATCACATTAGGTTTGATTAGTTGTATTGTGCGTGTCCTTCAGGTTCCAGACAGAACAGTTTGATTCCTGTCTAACATTTCGTGAAGGGGGGAAATCTTCATTCTAGAGCCCCTTTTTTAACCCTAGAGGAGAAATTCTCAATCTTACCTATATGACCATTCTCCAAAGTTTACAATTTGACAAGAACACCAATGCGCTAGACTCCTATTGAAGTTACAGATAAAATTGTAGACTTGCATTAACATACAGGAGCCTGGAGATGTTCTAAAAAGTGGCTTTTCTCAAGTCATGACCAGTAGCGAAAACTGTACATAAGATCCATGGTTTGTGCCAAGAGACACAATGGACTTGAAAGTGCCGTCTTGTCCATGTTTTCACATTATTATTACTAAAGGGAAATGTACAGCGAGGCTTCCTCAGAATAACATTTATTCACCCAAGACATTTGCAGTCAGACCAGTGAAGATCAGCTTCTCTAGAAACAAATATTCTTATAAAAAAATGTCAGTAAGTCAGGTATTAATTTTCTCCATAATATTTTGAATTATGACATATAACAGCCTACTAAATGGGGATCCAAAAGAGGACTAGCACCTAAAATGTATTTTTTAAATATCTAAACACTTTTGTAATTTGCTTTATTAAACAATATAATACACTTTTTTCTATCTAGCTAATCCTTACATGTGTTTTTTTTACTGTACTTTCTATGATATTTTGTTTGAGAGTAGTCTCAAGCATGACGTCACAGGAAGCTAGAGCTGCACTCACTCCCAGCATCGTCCATTGCACCTCCTGGAACAGGACGTCACAGGGGGCAGTGTTGCAATTACCAGCTAGTTTCTTGCATCGCTGCCCTCTCTGAAGACTTCCTGGATCCTGGGTAATAGAAGTTGTAGGAGATGTGAGTGCAGCGCCAGCACTATACTTCTGTCTCCACCATCGCCGTAGCTTCTAACTGTGAAAGATGTTGGCAGGGGGCAGAGATAGCAGCAGTGAGTGACATTGGTGCCAACGCACAACCTGTAGCACCGCCCTCAAACTAATTGTCAGCAAGGGGCAGTGCTTTAAGCAGTGAGTGACAACAGCACCACCCCGTAATGATGATTTATTTGAGGGCAGTGCTAGAAGCTGTTGGACAGCTCTGGTGTCACTCACTGATTCTATCTCCACCCCCACAGAAGCGACGGTGTCAGAAACAGAAGAAGAGTGCCGATGCTGTACTCACATCTGTCACAGCATTCCATCCTAAAGGATCCAGGTCATCTTCAGAGGGCGCTGATGCATGAAACTAGTGAGGAACTGCAGTGCTGTACTCTGGTCCTGTTCTGGAAGGGGAGATGGATGCTGATAGGAGTGAGTGCAGCCCCAGCCTCCTGTGATGTCATGTTTGAGACTCCTTTCAAATGAAACATCACAAGAAGTACAGTAAAAGCACCTTTAGGTTTTTATAGGATATGGACAACTGTAGAGTATTATGTAATAAAGCACATGACAAAAGAGGTTAAGGTGTAAGGATAGTTATTTAGAAAATAAATTTTAGGTGCCGGACCACCCCTTTAACATTCTCTTGTCCTAACAGACAGGCATGGGGGAGAAGATTTGTTCTGCATCTTGTTAACCTATAGCAGGAGGGAAAAATAGCTGGTCAAAGAAGAGGTGATAACTGCTTCTAGGTGCCAGCCATCAGAGGTAGGGCTACGAAAACAGCCAAGCACAGATGTTCAACCAAGCACAGAGTAGCAAAATGAATTATACTGTTGGTGTAACTCCTAAGTTGAAGAAACATTGTAATTCACTGTGCTATACTGTTTCTATAATTACTATTCATTTCTATGGGATTTACGTAAACAGCATTGTGTAGCTGCGCTTCGGTAAATGGGACCTTAAAGCAGTTACTCCAGATTTGGCCATGAAAGGTTGAGATGAAAATAATTCTTTTAGAGGAAAGTGACCTATTGAATAAATAATTTTTTTAGTTATAAATGTTATTTAATAATTTTCGCCAATGTTTTTTTTTCACAATCTTTATTAAAAATAGAAATCTTGTAATTCTCACACTGACCACTGATGATTTTCAGGAAATGCACACATACATTAGTCACAATGAACAGACCCCTCCCCTATCTTTCGTACTGAAGCATCTAATGAGCGTGGGCAAAGTTCATTGTGAAGGGTGGGTGAGGAGGTGAGCTTGAAATCACCAATTGTGATTGGTGGATCCTGTGTTATCAGCTGTGTATATAGCTATTACCTGTCATTTTATTCTCACCTCTGATGATAAGGAGCCTGTTGAAAACTCTTCCTTAAAGGACAAGAAGTATGAGTCTAAAAAAAAATGCAGTGGCCAGTATGAAAATTGCAAGATTACTAATTCATTAATTTTTTTTATAAATATCATAATATCATGATATAAAAAAATAAATAAAATAAAAACACATGTAATACGAAAACCTGAAGTAAACAATAGGTTGTTTTCCAATGACAGCTTCCCTTTAAGGGAATAGGTTGTCTCATGAAAGACGATAATTGTCTATTGACATCAATATCCGATCAATCAGGATCTAAACAATGCAATCTCCATCAATCTAGAACAGCTTCGGGGAAATAGCACTTGGATACCTACCAAGGCAAAAAAAGTTATAAAGTCTATCAGAAGCTTTTCATAATAATAATAATAATAATAATAAAAATAATAATAAATAATAATATAACAAATAATAATGACAATGAAAAAATTATAAAAATACAATAATATTAATAATAACAACAATAAAAATAACAACAATAATAAAAACCTTTCCAACAATAATCTGCTGTGTAAATTACACTAGGACTACTGCCCTATAATCTTCCCGGGAAAGTATAGCATTACCCTTACCCTTCACTCCGATAATAAATAATGAGAAGAGGGTAACAATATTTACTGATAAGAATTTGTGACACGGAACAAGACATTGTGCACTTGTAACTGCATATAATGAAATTCATATTGTTATCCCGGCTCTCGCAGTTAATCACATTATGCATGTGCACATTTGTTACAGCTCTTAAGGAGTAATTTAACTGTGCATTTTAATAATGTTTAGCAGGTAAACATCAACATCTTGGAGTCTGGGAAGGGTTCTTTATTTAAATAGTAATCACATTTAAGAGGCTGATTTGCATTGATGCGATTTAAGTTTTCTTCTTATCTGCGCTTTCATGAACCTCGCTGCCATTTCTGTGACAAATTGTTTTATTACAAGATCCTTGTTCTGCAAAATGAAAATTCTACAAGAAAGTCTTCAGGTTCTGCTCTTCAAGGTGGGAAAATCGGTACCCTCTGCCTTGAAAAAAAAGGGAATAGCGGACCCAGATAGTCCCTCCTCTGATATTATTGTTGATAACCCCTAAATGTTGCCCAATTGGGATTCAAAAATGGTCTCTCATATAAAAATATTTTGGTTGTTTTATCCAGCAAGCGAGTTTGTTTAGGGTCTGCATTAATGTAGGGGTCTGCAAAAAAGGATGTTTCTCCAACCATTTTGGAAAATCTTTTCTTACATCTGCATGATGTGCAATCCCTCTGTTATGTTTCTAGGAAATGTATAACAAATTGACAACAAGGTGTCAGTAGAATGTGTCCCTATAGAGTCTGATGATGATTAAGCTGGGGTCTGCATTAATGTACAAGTCTGGTCTGGGGTCTGCATTAAATTGACTGTTCCAAGTTTGTAAGATATCCCTTATCCATAGAATGGGGGATAACGTCCCTATCTCTGGGAGTGTCCAATCAACTTTGGATCCTCACCCAATTCCGAAAAGCTCCATTTGAATCGAGTGGAGATTGAGCATGCGCACCTCCTCTCCATTTGGAGTGCCGAGAACCAACCGAGTGCAGCGCTATCTTGGGCGATTGCATTGGGAATGAATGGAGTGGATGTACTTGGCCTCCACTCCAGGTGGGGCTCTTCAGAACCACATTATCGGGATCAGTGGGGGTCTCAGCAGTCAGACCCCAGTAATCAGGAAGTTATCTCCTATCTTTGGAGGGTCTTAGCAGACACAAAGGCAACTTCAGCTCAACCAGGGCAGGATCTTCTATGCACGAAACCTTGCAGTGCGCCAAGGGATTAACAAAGGAAGAAAATCCAGCAATGATTAAGGACCACATCTGAAACATGTTTGCTGTGGTTCATTTCCTACAAGTTTGATTTTTCAATAAACTTCAAGTTTTTATGGATCTCCTCCCTTTGCTGGATTTTCTTCTTTTACTAACTTTTAATCTTGGTACATACATTCAATCCGAGGTCTGAATTAATGGAGAGGTCGAACTTGGGGTCTTGTCATATGTTTTAGTAAATATTTACCTTCTATATAAAATAAGTATTCTGGAAAATCTTTCCTTAGATCTCTATATTAAGCAATTCCTCTGTTATGCCTCTTGGAATGTATCAACAAATGTTCCTTTTCCACTTCTCTATAGAGAATGTTCCTGCACAGTCTGACACTGTCCACTAGGTTATGATTGGACCCCCTGGTCAAAATTACTGTTATCGTGAACAGTTAAGCAAGTTGAAGATGAAATGATCTCTAAAAGGCCTAAAGTTAAAGATGACACATTTCCTTTGTATTTTAGGCAAAAAATATATATATTGATATTTTCATCTTTTACATTTTAAAAAGTACAAAAAGGAGAATGGGCCTATGCAAAAGTTTAAGCACCCTTAGAGATTTATGTGCTCAGATAACTTTGACCAGGGTTTCAGACCTTAATTAGCCTGTACTGGTTATGGCTTGTCCACTATCATCGTTAGGGAAAGCCAGGTGATGGAAATTTCCCAGCTTTATAAAAACCCAGCCTCCTCTAACCTTGTGCCAAAAAACAGCAGCCATGGCTTCTTCTAAGCAGCTACCTAGCATTCTGAAAATGGTGGAGGCCCACAAAGCAGAAGAAGGCTATAAGAAGAGAGCAAAGCGTTTTCAAGTTGCCCTTTCCTCAGTTTGAAATGTAATTAAGAAATGGCAGTTACCAGTGGAGGTCAAGATAAGGTTTCGAAGACCAAGCAAAATTTCCAGTGAGAGCTACTCGTAGGATTGCTAGAGAGGCAAGTCAGAACCTCTGCTTGACTGCAAAAGATCTTCAGAAAGATTTAGCAGACTCTGGAGTTGTGGTACATTATTCTACTGTTCAGAGACACCTGCACAAATGTAGCATTCATGGAAGAGTAATCAGAAGAAAACCTCGTCCTCACCATAAAATTCAGCATCAGAAGTATGCAAAAGAATATCTAAACAAGCCTGATGCATTTTGGAAACATGTCCTGTGGACCATTGAGGTTAAAATAGAACTTTTTGGCCACAATGATCAAAGATATGTGTGGTGAAAAAAGGGCATAGAACTTCAGGAAAAGAACATCTCGCCAACCATTAAGCATGGGGGTGGATCAATCATGCTTTGGGGTTGTGTTGCAGTCAATGGCACTGGTAACATTTGACAAGTAGCGGGAAGAATGGATTCAATGAAATTTCAACAAATTCTTGATGCAAACATAACACCACCTGTAAAAAAGCTGAAGCTGAAAAGAGGATGACTTCTACAAATGGATAACGATCCTAAGCACACATCAAAATCCACAATAGACGACCTCAAAAGGCGCAAGCTGAAGGTTTTACAATGGCCCTCAGTGTCCCCCGATCTCAACATCATTGGAAATCTGTGGCTAGGCCTTAAAACAGCAGTGCATGCAAGAAGATCCAGGAATCTCATAGAACTGGAAGAATTTTACAAGGAAGAATGGATGAAAATCCCTCAAACAAGAATTGAAAGACTCTTGTCGGGCTACAAAAAGTATTGACAAGCTGTGATACTTTCAAAAGGGGGTGGTACTAGGTACTAACGATGCAGGGTGCCCAAACTTTTGCATCAGCCCATTTTTTCCTTTTGGAACATTTTTAAAATGTAAAAGATGGAAACATATATAAATATTTTTGCCTAAAACACAAAGGAAATGTGTCATCTCTAACTATAGGCCTTTTAGAGATCATTTCCTCTTCAACTTGCTTAACTATTCACAATAACAGTAATTTTGACTAGGGGCGCCCAAACTTTTACATGCCACTGTAGATATGACTGCAACCTTTGCAGATGTTCCCCTTGCTGCCCTTTCTTTTCCTCTCACGTTCTCTGTTATTGAAACATGCTGCAGCTGCATCCCCCTCCTCCTCCTGATTTCTTACTTTTTTACTCTAGACAGATATTTTTTGGAAAAGGTTTCTGTGCAAATACAGTGATCCTGCAACTACACTAGGTAAGTGAAAACTCAAGGTTGAAATGTGTATTTGTAGGTAATCATCAGCACAGATCTCACACATGAATTGAATAGAAAGATATATAAGCACAACAAGACTCACCATAATCTTGCCCATCTGAGAGTTGGTAGAGGTTTGTTGGGGAGCTATATTGTCTTGTTCTCTCTCTTTCATATTGTGAGTCTTGTCCGATAGGTTCTAGTGAGGAGCTACTATATCTGGGTCTATTCTTGTTGTTAAAAAGTGACAAAGATGAACTCCCTGATTTTCTCCTAAGTATTGCAGCATAAGAGGTCTGCTGTCCAGGAACTGCACTTGAAAGGGCTGGAAAATGAAGACAAAAAACATCCTTATAAAAACATACAATGAAAATAAAATGCATATATATACCCTTCAATATGTATCGCATCTCAATGTACAACAATTCCTAACAACCATACGATCAGTTCAGCGCTATTGTAGATTGGTAGTATGCTGTGCTAAGTGAAGGGAGATAGCATATTTGAAGATTGCACGTTTAGATTCAGGACATATACAGTGACGCCTGGACCTCAAGAGAAGCTCAGAAGTAGGGCGAGTATATGAATTTAGGGTCTTAAATTTGGCATCAGACGACAGGGATATGAAATTAGAAGTCTAGTCTGAAGCATGAAATTAGCAGGCAGGAGAGGTCTCTTGTTACAGACATTCTCTTATTTTGTTCTCTATTCTGCCCTGATCATAATTGCAACTTCTCCTGGTTCACAGCCCAGACATCTTTGTCCCTCACTTCAGCAACAATCTCCATCCTTTTTAGCCACCACCATCCTCTTTAGCCGCACAAATTAATTCTAACCTCAGAATAGACCCTTAAATTAATTCAGACCCCAGACCTTTAAATGAATATAGACACAAAAACAGACTCCCAAATTAATAATAACCCCAGGATAGATTCCTAAAGCCTGAAATTAAGGGTGAGGATAGGTCTCTGGTGATAGAAATTCTCTTATTTTCTTCTGTATTCAGTCCTGACCACAATTACAACTTCTCATTTACAGCCTAGCCATCCTTGTTTCTCCTTCTGCCTTAATCCTCTTTGGCCACACAAATGAATTTTAACCTCAGAAGAGACCCTTACAGTAATTCAGACCCCAAACCAGACTTTTACATGAATGCAGAAAAAAAAACAGATTCACAAATTAATGAAAACTCCAGAACAGATTCCTAAATTAATGCAGACCCCAAATGAGATCCTGGAGTTAGTGTAAACACAGTGGCCTATGGTGTACACTCATCATCAGTCTTGTTTGGGGTCTAATTTAAAGGTCTGGTCTGGAGTCTGAAGCAATGTAAAGAACTGTTCTGGGGTCAGAATGGTCTTGTCTGAGGTCAGAATGTATTTGTAGGGCGGGGTATTGCTGAAGAAGGCCCAGGCTAATTATATATTGACTGTAAAATTCATCAGGAGAAGTTGTAATTGCAATCTGGGCCAAATAGAGAGGAAAAGAAGGAAGAGTCTATAAGCAGAGACCTCTCCTAAAATGTGGGTTTTAGTAAATACATACAAGCCACAAAAAGCATGCTAAAAACTTGGAAGTGAGGCCTAATTGACAACAGGGTGTTAATATTTCCCTTGTCACAAGGATATGTGTCTCTGCATAGTGTGATACTGCCAGTGATAACCACACACAACTGAGGATACTACTGTAGAGGGGGTCAGGTGGGTACATCTGTAAATCTAAGTCTGCAGTATAATTTAGTTCAGAATTATTCTGAAGTAATTAGTCTAAACTAAATAAATTATTTTTATTTAGGCACTGTTTTATTTTTCCTTCATTTATCGATATTTATTTGTCATTTAATCCCCATCCCTTCTCTTTGCAGGCATCCTGGGATTTATCGCCATCAGTTAAATCCCTGCTTGCTGTTGATACAGTATATAAACAGTTCATTATTATTGCTAAGAAAGCCCAAAAGTGACATTGTGTGCATTCCTTTTAATTTCAGATTTTTTTTTTAACATTTTCGCAGATGTTTTTTTTTTATTATTTTTTTCTCCTTTTTATGTTCAGTGTCAGCTGGAGAGTAACTCCATGGTTTTTGCTTTACCTAGACGTTTTGCACTCATTAAGCAAGAATCTCCACAGTAGCGTCTCGCCATGGAACTTCAGCTGACCTTTTCAAATAACTTTAAGGAACTGCAATGTACTGAGAGAAAGGGAAGACTTCCACTTGGCACAGTTCCGCTCTGCGCACCACTACGCCAACTACCCTGACAAGTGTCTGAGTTTCCCAGCTGATGATACAATGGCGTTACGTTTCACTCCTCATTACTGTCTATCCTGTATTTTGTCAATGATGTGAAATAATAGCCGTACAAGCCTAAGGATGAGAATATCGGGATGGTGTAGGCTATGTAGGACTATGGGAGAGACTAAGGAAAAATAGTTATTATGAAACAGAATTAATTTTACAGTGTCGTTTCAACAAACTTTGCATGAATCAAAAGTATAAGTCAATATAAGAAACTTTGCAATATATCATATCATAGAAATTAGCTTCCTTCTTCACTTCTCCTAAATGTATTATAAAAAAAAAAAACACTCAAGACAAAGTGCCAGCTCACTGAGGAATCAGATTACTGCAGGACACTGAAGTCTGTGGAGAATGGAGCAGGGGTGCGAGCAGAAGAGGGAGCAGAATGACAGAAAGCCTACAGAGAGGCACAGACACAAAGAGATAGTGCTACTGCTTTACAGTGAAATTTTTGTCTCACCCTCGAGCTTAACATCTCAGTGCTGCTGTACCATATCTTCCATGCTGCTGCTTTCTAGTAAATGTTTTATCTCACCCCAGAGCTAGATACACAGATCAGTGCTGCTGTATAATGCTGCTGTTTTCTTTCTAGTAAATGTTTTATCTCACTCTAGAACTAGATACACCCATGCTGCTTCTTTATTTCTAGTAAATGTTTTATCTCATCCCAGAACTAGATACAAAGTTCAGTGCTGCTGTACAATGTCCTCCGTGCTGCTGCTTTCTTTCTAGTAAATGTTTTATCTCACCCTAGAGCTAGATACACAGCTCAGTGCCGCTGTACAATGTCTACTTTGCTGCTGCTTTCTTTCTAGTAAATGTTTTATCTCACCCCAGAGCTAGATACACAACTCAGTGCTGCTGTACAATGTCTTCCATGCTGCTGCTTTCTTTCTAGTAAATGTTTTATCTCAACCTAGAGATAGATACACAGCTTAGTACTGCTGTATAATTGTCCTCCATGCTACTGCTTTCTAGTAAATGTACAATGTCTTCCATGCTGCTGTACAATGTTTTCTATGCTGCTCCTTTCTTTCTTGCAAATGTTTTATCTCACCCCAGAGCTATATATGCAGTTCAGTGCTGCTGTATAATTACCTCCATGCTGCTGTTTTCTTTCTAGTAAATGTTTTATCTCACGCCAGACCTAGATACACAGGTCAGTGCTGCTGTATAATGTCCTGCATGCTGCTGCTTTTTTTCTAGTAAATGTTTTATCTCATCCTAGATCTAGATACACAGCTCAGTGTTGCTGTATAATGTCTTCCATACTGCTGCTTTCTTTCTAGTAAATCTTTTATCTCACCCCAGAGCCAGATACACAGCTCAGTGCTGCTGTATAATGTCATCTTTGCTGCTTTCTTTCTAGTAAATGTTTTATCTCAGCCTAGAGCTGGATACACAGATCAGTGCTGCTATATAATGTCCTTCATGCTGCTGCTTTCTTTCTAGTAAATGTTTTATCTCACCCAAGAGCTAGACACACAGCTCAGTGCTGCTATATAATGTCCTCTATGCTGCTGCTTTCTCTCTAGTAAATGTTTTATCCCACCCCAGAGCTAGATACACAGCTCAGTGCTGCTGTACAATGTCTTCCATGCTTCTGTACAATGTCTTCTGTACTGCTTTTTTTTTTCTAGTAAATGTTTTATCTCATCCTAGCTCTAGATACACAGCTCAGTGTTGCTGTATACTGTCCTCCATGCTGCTGCTTTCTTTCTAGTAGATGTTTTATCCCACCCCAGAGCTAGATACACAGCTCAGTACTGCTGTATAATGTCCTCCATGCTGCTGCTTTCTTTCTAGTGAATATTTAATCTCACCCCAGAGCTAGATACACAGCTCAGTGCTGCTATATAATGTCCTCTGTGCTGCTGCTTTCTCTCTAGTAAATGTTTTATCCCACCCCAGAGCTAGATACACAGCTCAGTGCTGCTGTACAATGTCTTCCATGCTTCTGTACAATGTCTTCTGTACTGCTTTTTTCTTTCTAGTAAATGTTTTATCTCATCCTAGCTCTAGCTACACAGCTCAGTGTTGCTGTATACTGTCCTCCATGCTGCTGCTTTCTTTCTAGTAGATGTTTTATCCCACCCTAGAGCTAGATACACAGCTCAGTACTGCTGTATAATGTCCTCCATGCTGCTGCTTTCTTTCTAGTAATCTTTTTATCTCACCCACGAGTTGGATACACAGCTCAGTGCTGCTCCATAATGTTCTTCATGTTGCTGCTGCATCAGAATATGTGAGCAGCATAAAGAATGGAGAGCAAGAATCCCTCGTATCTATGTGTACTGTATTTCGGAGACACCATAGTAGCTAGTCTCCACCCACAAGCTCAGAGACAACTAATAAATAGAGCTGAAAGAAAGGAAAACTGGTGAAAAATATTGGATGGAAATTTTATAATGACTTTAAATAATTTTATTCCTCATATACACAAATGACAACTTATCCTGAACAGTCACATGAAATCACAGATATACTTTTAAAATTGACTGATCACCTGTAACCAATTGGCATTCTGATAATAAATTAATAATGTTAAAAACTTTGTGTTCAGTTTTGAGGTCTAAGGGGTAACGTTTCTCCTTGTGGGAGAGTCACACATCGATATATGCTTCCAATAGGTGGCGCTGTAGAGTTAAAGTCCTCTTTTTCCCTGCAGAGGCAATTTGCATGTTCAGTTTTCTACATTTTTGCTGAACCGCAATAGATGAATGTATAAGTTTTGGATGTGCGGTCCATGTCTTTTGATGTTGCATGGTCTGTCCCCTCATTTTTTTGTTTTCTTGAGACCAGGTTTTTACATTTTGATCTCAATATTTTGTCTGAGATCATATGGAAGGAAGAGTTTTTTTAGCTTTATTCACTAGGCGTTGTTGCTGTGTAGCGGCCATTGTTGCTGTGGTTCTGTGCCTATGTGAAGGAGCCATGGAGGCTTTACCTTGTAGTATGGGTGCAGTTGGGGCGTCTGGGTTACTCCTGCTTATGCAGTATCATTGCAGCAGTGGTTGCCATACAGCGCAATGCCTGACAAAGTAGGGACCAACTGAGAGGTTGGCCATGACCTGGCACTAGCTTCATACATACTGATCATAATGTCAACTAAGAACATCAAGTTCAGATTTGTGAATTTTCCTTAGCCACAATACATCATATTTTTGTATTTTTTTCTAAAGTTAAGATACTTACCCTTCAGCACCCCCATGGATCCAGCACATGTGGCTCTGTTCTGGAGGTCTTCTCCATCTCAAGAAGTGATGTCTGCTCTGCTGGGAAATTACCAGGACAACTGCGGCCAATCATGGGTGACAAGAGGAGCACGTCATATGATGTTTCTCTGATGATTGACTCTTTTGGTCACCTGACCACTGCAGCCAATCACAGTCTGAATGAAGTATGAAGAGGACATCTCTACCAGAGCTGTCACAGACCTCTGGAGCCTCCTGTGTTGGATCCATGGTGGACCAACTGAGAGGTTGGCCATGACCTGGCACTAGCTTCATACATACTGATCATAATGGCAACTAAGAACATCAAGTTCAGATTTGTGAATTTTCCTTAGCCACAATACATCATATTTTTGTATTTTTTTCTAAAGTTAAGATACTTACCCTTCAGCACCCCCATGGATCCAGCACATGTGGCTCTGTTCTGGTGGTCTTCTCCATCTAAAGAAGTGATGTCTGCTCTGCTGGGAAATTACCAGTACAACTGCGGCCAATCATGGGTGACAAGAGGAGCATGTCATATGATGTTTCTCTGATGATTGACTCTTCTGGTCACCTGACTACTGCAGCCAATCACAGTCTGAATGAAGTATGAAGAGGACATCTCTACCAGAGCTGTCACAGACCTCCGGAGCCTCCTGTATTGCATCCATTGTGGTGATGAAGGGTGAGTTTATTATTTTGAAACACTTCTTGCCTAGAAAAAAATGCATTCAAGTGTTGGACAACCCCCTTAGAGACTTCCATTTCTCAAGAAACTTTTCAATAATTCAATATATTATCCTTGTAAATACTTTTATGCCCAAATATGACAAAAGTACTCTTGGAGTGATACCTTTACTGGCTAACCAGAAAAAATATATTTGTAAGCTTTTGAAGCAGAGATGCTCCTTCTTCAGGCTGGTTTACAAATCAACATAGATTTTCCTGGCTAACACGGTACCACAATATAATTTTTTATTGTACATTAATATATTATCCTAACACTCATGTGAAGCCCCAGCAATGCGTCAATTCAGGATCACTGAGTGGTCACATACAGTATATAAACACATCTAGGATAAACATCTCCCAACAGAGTATCTGGAAATCAAGTTTACAAAAGTGGACGTATTGGGCCATTCAAATATGAATATGTTAACCCAATAAGAAAAGTATGGAAAAAACACAACTGCATATGGCTACAACCACTAATATCTCCCAACGGCACGGAGAGTTATATGGATTCCCATTAACTTCGCATGAAGTCTCCTCTCTAATGAGACAGCAATGAGCATAGTGTCATGAGCGTGTCAGGTGTGACAGACAATCGCTCTGGAGCTGGCTGTAGAAGGTCACTGCGCTTGGCATTGCAGACGTCTTCTTGATTCCCTCATCTCTTTAGTATAAGTATATCCTTCTTCCTTTAGGACGAAGCAGCGACCTCCACCTTCTGCTGCTGATTGACACACCCTTGCTGGGTAGGTAAATAGTTTCAGCTTCTCCAGAGAGTCGCCGGTGATAGTTCTATGTACCTCTGTTTAGGCTTTGAGCACTAGCAGTCAGCTAGTTTCTGTTAGAACCCTCCTGTTAGTTTTTTTTCTATTTTGTGGTCATGTGACATGCTGCCTATTTATTCCAGCTCCGCCCTTCTGGCTTTGCTGGACTTCAGTGTTACTTTGACTCTTAATCTAGCCAGGTGCTTTGTACCTATCTCTATAGTTTGCTTGGTCCTTGGACCTCTAAGTATTTTTGTCTGTTTGTCATTTTGCTCCGCTACAACTTCTGCTAGGAGGTGTCCAATTTTGTCCCAGTCCTTAGTACTTTTAGGGACCCCTCCCTTATATCTATAGGTCTGCGTTCAGACTAGCTGAGGACGAAGGCGGGTCTGTTCACAAGGAACAGGTTGCCCGCTGCATTGTAGGGAATCAGCGTAGTCCTATTGTAGGGACAGTTTTCCTATCTTTCCTTAGTTCTTGTAGCAGATCATAACAGTTTCTTCTCTAGTGCCCTTGGAGGACAGTTGGCGTTATCTCTCTGGTGTCTGCTCAAGCTAAGTGTATCCCCTTTGTTTGTCTACCTTGTTGTCTTTAGTTTGTAGTGTGTCTTGACTAGTGCTCACCCTTTCCCCTCCCTATCTAGGACCAAGCTCTAGGGACATTCAGGATTAGGTTCCTGCTCGGCGATAGGTGCAGAACCTATATAGGGATGGTAGGGTAGGCAGGGTGATATTAGATCTGCCTAGGGGTCTCCACTCCCCCTTTCCCTAGTGTTTGGTCTTCCTCTCCCTCTTCATTTCGTGTTGCACTTAGTCTTTCCCTCACCTTGCATGACACATAGATCATCGATTTGAAGGACTAAGCCAGTTTGACAGCCGACAAGGCGGCTGCTTTAAAAGTCAAGGAGAAGACTCCAACAGTTTTTCGGCTACATAATGTTCTTCTTTTTGATCTTTTCCTAACCCAGTAAAAGCGTTGTCTTGAATCCAAAGCCATTCTTGACTATCCAATATTCTTCTAATACGAGATACACTGTGTAATCCAATATTTCTCCGCAAGGGGCCAGGAGGCACAGAGCCACATGTATTATATGTAACTCGAAAGATCTGACTGTAGTTCTAATGTAAATGAAAGTTTTAGCACAAAGTTTCCCTGTCTCTACATAAAACAGAAGTTCAGATCAAAGAAAATAAATGTCAAATGGATTTCGCCTCTAGGTGTCCTTTATTTTTTTGTATCAAAAACACATTTTTTTTTTATAATTTAATACTCCATCTTTTTTTTTTTAGGAACCCAAGTAACAACGAATGTTAGATCGAGGCTATGGGACGCTTAGGAAAATAAAATTAAATGACGAATTTCTTCTATACCCATCATCATGGTTATGAATCGGCAGAAAGGATAACACAGCTGCTTCTTTTATGATAAACGTATTTCTATGACTTGGAGCAAATTTTAACTTTTAAATGATATATATATATATAGATATATATATCTATATCTATATCTATATATATATACAGTTCGGACCAAAAGTTTGGACACACCTTCTCATTTAAAGATTTTTCTGTATTTTCATGACTATGAAAATTGTACATTCACACTGAAGGCATCAAAACTATGAATTAACACATGTGGAATTATATACTTAACAAAAAAGTGTGAAACAACTGAAAATATGTCTTATATTCTAGGTTCTTCAAAGTAGCCACCTTTTCCTTTGATGACTGCTTTGCATACTCTTGGCATTCTCTTGATGAGCTTCAAGAGGTAGTCACCGGAAATGGTTTTAACTTCACAGGTGTGCCCTGTCAGGTTTAATAAGTGGGATTTCTTGCCTTATAAATGGGGTTGGGACCATCAGTTGTGTTGTACAGAAGTCTGGTGGATACACAGCTGATAGTCCTACTGAATAGACTGTTAGAATTTGTATTAAGGCAAGAAAAAAGTAGCTAAGTACAGAAAAACGAGTGGCCATCATTACTTTAAGAAATGAAGGTCAGTCAGTGCGAAAAATTGGGAAAACTTTGAAAGTGTCCCCAAGTGCAGTTGCAAAAACCATCAAGCGCTACAAAGAAACTGGCTCACATGAGGACCGCCCCAGGAAAGGAAGACCAAGAGTCACCTCTGCTTCTGAGGATAAATTTATCCGAGTCACCAGCCTCAGAAATCGCAGGTTAACAGCAGCTCAGATTAGAGACCAGGTCAATGCCACACAGAGTTCTAGCAGCAGACACATCTCTACAACAACTGTTAAGAGGAGACTTTGTGCAGCAGGCCTTCATGGTAAAATAGCTGCTAGTAAACCACTGCTAAGGACAGGCAACAAGCAGAAGAGACTTGTTTGGGCTAAAGAACACAAAGAATGGACATTAGACCAGTGGAAATCTGTGCTTTGGTCTGATGAGTCCAAATTTGAGATCTTTGGTTCCAGCCACCGTGTCTTTGTGCGACGCAGAAAAGGTGAACGGATGGACTCTACATGCCTGGTTCCCACCGTGAAGCATGGAGGAGGAGGTGTGATGGTGTGGAGGTGCTTTGCTGGTGACACTGTTGGGGATTTATTCAAAATTGAAGGCATACTGAACCAGCATGGCTACCACAGCATCTTGCAGCGGCATGCTATTCTATCCAATTTGCGTTTAGTTGGACCATCATTTATTTTTCAACAGGACAATGACCCCAAACACACCTCCAGGCTGTGTAAGGGCTATTTAACCAAGAGGGAGAGTGATGGTGTGCTACGCCAGATGACCTGGCCTCCATAGTCACCAGACCTGAACCCAATCGAGATGGTTTGGGGTGACCTGGACCGCAGAGTGAAGGCAAAAGGGCCAACAAGTGCTAAGCATCTCTGGGAACTCCTTCAAGATTGTTGGAAGACCATTTCCGGTGACTACCTCTTGAAGCTCATCAAGAGAATGCCAAGAGTGTGCAAAGCAGTCATCAAAGCAAAAGGTGGCTACTTTGAAGAACCTAGAATATAAGACATATTTTCAGTTGTTTCACACTTTTTTGTTAAGTATATAATTCCACATGTGTTAATTCATAGTTTTGTTGCCTTCAGTGTGAATGTACAATTTTCATAGTCATGAAAATACGGAAAAATCTATAAATGAGAAGGTGTGTCCAAACTTTTGGTCTGTACTGTATATGCAGCAAGACGACCACCATTAATAGGAGGTCTTCTCAAAGAAGATGGCCGGTATGCATGATATTTAGTAAGAAAGAAAATCTGTCACCGTCAGTTCGGGTTAATCTGAATTGGATAATTATGGTCTGAGTCTGGGGAATATGCAGGATTTTTGCGAGACACGGTCAGAGTCTTCATTTTGAAGTGAATACATAATGGTATTATTTAATATACATAGAAAATATTTGCTTATTGTTCAGATAACTAATGCCACCATATATACAAAATAAATAATATTGCTATACACTGCACAATTAGAATGCTCATTTATAATAATAGACAGCGAGCCCCATGATACAGCTACATCAGAATACCTCTTATTAATACAGCCATCAGAGTGCCACCCCCCTAATAATTCTATCCACAGTGGTCATAAATAATGCTGCCATACTATACAAGTAAACCATGCTGCTATAAAGTGCACAAATAACAAGATATGTCCATCTATAATAATAGCAACATGACTCCCCTGATATAGCTCTAATAGAATCCCCCCTACTTATATTGTAGTGTCACCTCCCTAATAGTGCCAACTACACTGCTTATAAGTAAAGCTGTCATTTTATTCAAATAAATCATGCTGCTACACAGTGCACGCATACCATGATATGCTCATCTACAATGATAGCCAGAGGCCCCCCTTGAATACAGCTCCAACAGAATGCCTACTCTTATAGCTCCTGCTTTAAAGTTTCAAAATAATGCTGCCAAACTGTACAAATAAATTAGATTGATATAATAGCGCACAAACAAGCTCATTTATAATGATGGTCAGAAAGCCCCTTATACAGCTCAGAATACCCCCATGGTCAGCAGAATGCCGCCCTAAGAGTTCCAGCTGGAGTGTTTATTAATAATGCTGTCATACTGTACAAATAAGCCATACTGCTATTCACTGCACAGATAACATAACATGCTCATCTCTAATCACCGCAACAATACAGATCCAGCAGAATATTCCCATAAACACTGTAATGCCACCATAGCCAGCAAAATACCCTGTAATAGTTCCAGCTACACTGTTCTTAATTAATGCTGCTATACAGTGCACAAATGCCAAGCTGTTCTACAATAATAGTCAAAGGGTCTCCTGATACAGCTCCACTGGAATACCCCCATTAATAGTGCCATCATAGTCGGCAGCGTTCACATATCTGTAGTGGAGTAAAGCTGTCACCTCTCAATATCTGGCAATTTGATGGAGAAATTTGGGTTTGGCGGATGACAGGAAAATACAATGTAAAGTGCTAATGTATACTTAAAAATGTGGTGAATGAGGGTCTATGGTAAATTCGGGGCTACCCTGTACAGACAAGGGGTGGGAATTAGGTAAAACATTTTCAAAAAAGGGCAGTCCCACCAGTTTTGGAACATTTCCAGATGGAACTTAAAGAGGTTGAGCACTACTTTAGCATTGATGACCTATCTTAAGGATAGGTCATCAATATCTGATTGGTCGGGGTCTGACACCCAGCACCCCCGCCGATCAGCTGTTATCGGTGCGGTGGCCGTCGGCAGGAAGTACCCACTTGTGAAGCTTCTCCATTTTCTGGTAATGTCCGCCGAAGGGTACTACACATCCACCTCCTATTCAAATCAATAGGCCAGCTCCACAAGTGAGTACTTCCGGCCGGTGGCCACCACCAATAACAGCTGTTCGGCAGGGTTGCCGGGTGTCGGACTGCGACCAATCAGACATAGATGACCTATCCTAAGCATGGGCCTTCAATACTAAAGTAGTGGACAACCTCTTTGAATGTCCCTAGTCTACCAACACCACTGTTTGTAAGTCTGACTTTGTGGCAACAGTATTCCTCATTCGGCATGACTATGCCATGGTGCCAAGTTTGGTTTGGACACTGGATCTCAACCCCATCCAACATCTTTAGAATGAATTGGAACTCCAATTGTGGTCAAAACTTGTCCTCCAACATTCGGGTCTGACCTTGCAAATGCTCTTTTGGACGAATGGGCAACAAATTTCAAAGATATCTCTAAAATCTTGTAGAAAAATCGTCCCAGAAGAGAGGGAGATGTTATATTTGCAAAGAGGGAACCAACTCCATATTAGCTTCCTTGGTTTTAGAATGGGATGTCCAACAAGCTCGTCCAGCTGTGATGGTCAGATGTCCTCATACTTTGGGTCATGTAGGGTATGAGAATAAGTTCTCTAAAGCTGATAATTCCTTTTATTCCATCCTTGATTCCACGGACATTGCGTTCCCTAATGCCGACTTTCGCTTCAGCAATCAGGAGTCTGTATAATGACATGTTAAGTTATGGGAAATGTAATTGCTAGAACACCTCCTTAACAGCAAATTACAAATTAATTCCTGTGACATTCTGAGAAATGCCAGTATTAAAGCCGCACAATTACTACTTTTAAGGTAATGAAGTGTTAGAACAATGCTAAGATTACGGCCAGCAAAAAACACGGCAATAATACTATTATTATCATCACTGAGAGCGAGGTAAAGTGCAGATTAGTGCAGGGTAATTGGAAAGCTATAATTTTCTTCTGTTATTTTGTTGTTACATTTTTGCCATCCTTTATTTTTATAGGTTACGTTTTTTGGGGGGAAACAGGATTCCGCTGTATATAATTAATTCAGCACAAGTCGGACTGCAGTGATTCCAATTGATGGAAAAGAATAACAAGTATTATGTGACATTAAAGGGGTATGCTGAATTTCCAACACCCCTGTCCAATGATGGTTTAATTAAGAAAAAAATATGGGGCCTTACTCATCCTTCCCAGGTCCAGTGCCAAGTTTCGGTTGCTGCTCCCGGTTTCTGTTATTGTCTGCAGCTCTGACTTCATGTTGACAGAGCTGCAACCAATCATGAAGCTCAGCAGATCTGCCCAAGTACATGGCACAAGCTGCTCAGTGAATGTCTGCAGCGCTGTTGATGTGTCTCCAGCACTGCAAACACAATAAAAAGCACCAGGAGTGGCAGCAAAGACTCAGTGCTGGACCCAGGGACGGCAAGTAAAGTACAGGTTGTTTGTTTTTAAAGGGAACTTTTTTACTATCTCAGAGCAGCATGATGTAGACAAAGAGACACTGAATCCAACGATGTATCACTTAGTTTACTGGGTGCAGTCGTTCTGACACAATCATAGTTTTTAGATTTAGCAATGCAGCAGAGCTGAGAAAGCTAACCCTGCCCACATCAGGCTCTGTATGTACATAGTCTATAGATGGTGAACTGCTTATCACAGAACGGGGCGGAGTTCGGCTTGCAAGCACAGGCCTGATTGTTATGATGGGCTACAAGCACTAAGGAAAGACAGGAGATCTGTCCCTACAATAGAACTAAGCTAGATCCCTACGATGTAACGGGGAACCTAATCCTGCGATCAGACCCGCTAAAGTCCTCAGCTAGTCTGAACGAAGACCTATAGATGTGAGGGAGGGATCCCTACAAGAACTAGGGACTGGGAGAAAGATGGACACCTCCTAGCAGAAATTGTAGCAGTAAAAAGACAAACACACAACATAGAATATAAAGGTCAAAAGACCTAGCTAAACTGACAGAGAAAGGTTACAAAGCACCTGGCTAGCTTAAGAGTAGAAATTACAATGAAGTCCAGCATGGCCAGAAGGGCGGAGCAGGATTAAATAGGCAAAAGGGTCATGTGACCAGCAAAATAGAAAAAACCTAACAGGAGAGTTCTAACAGTACCCCCTCTTCTATGAGGATCCTCCGGATCCCCTAGGCCCAGGCTTATCAGGAAACCTCTTGTGAAACGCTCTGACAAGTCTGGAAGCAGAAACATCATCCGCCCTCACCCATGAGTTATCCTCGGGACCGAAACCCTTCCAAGTGACGAGATACTGCAAACTCCCCCTATACCGTCTAGAATTAAGGATGCGGGAAATTTCATATTCCCCGTCCTCCACCACCGGAGGAACAGTGGCAGTGGCGTCTCTATCTGATACATAAGCTCTTTTCAACAGAGAAACATGAAACACTGGATTAATCTTCCAGGAGGTAGGAACCTCCAACCTAACAGCAGATTGGTTAACTACCTGAAGCACCTTAAAGGGCCCTACAAACTTGGGACCCAATTTTTTAGAAGGAATCCTCAACCGCAGATTCTTAGAGGACAACCAAACCATGTCACCAATAGCAAACAAAACCTCTTGACGTTTCCTGTCAAAGTACATCTTAGATTTTTTGTTAGCCTCCTGAAGATTACCACGTACATCCGTCCAAACTCTCTCCAAATCACCGGAAAAACTCTCCTCCTCAGGCACAGCCGATACCAATTTGGAGAATGACCCAAAAGACGGATGTCTCCCAGAACAACAAAAAAAAGGCGAACACCCAGCAGAAGAGGATGTATGGTTGTTAAGAGCAAATTCAGCAAGCGGCAGAAACTCAGACCACCCCTCTTGATTGTCTGCCACAAAACAACGCAAAAACTGCTCAACATCCTGATTCTTCCTTTCTGTCTGGCCATTAGACTCAGGATGATATCCAGATGAAAACGACAAATGAACTCCCAACCTGTCACAAAAGGCACGTCAAAAACGAGCCACGAACTGAGGTCCCCTATCAGAAACAATGTCAGTAGGAACACCATGGAGTCTGACAATTTCCTTGACAAAGGCCTTAGCGAGTGTCTTAGCACAGGGCAGTTTGCTGAAGGGAACCAAGTGACACATCTTGCTAAAACGGTCCACGACCACCAAGATGACCGTGAAACCCTCAGAGGAAGGAAGGTCAGTAATAAAGTCCATAGCCAGATGTGTCCAAGGTGCACTAGGAACCTCCAGAGGGCAAAGCAACCCCGCAGCAGGAGTATGAGAAGACTTAGATCTAGCACACACAGTACATTGACGCACCCACTTAATGACTTCCTTCTGCCATCCAGGCCACCAAAAACTCGACGCACAAGTCTCTTGGTCTCAGAAATTCCTGGATGACCTGCCAACCGAGACTCATGACACTCAACAAACAAATCTCTCCTAAAGGTCCTAGGCACAAACAACCTCCCATGAGGAGTGTTAGATGGGGCATTCTCCTGTGCTTTAAGAATCTCATCTTCCAAAACGGAGTCCAATGCAGCAATCACAACACCTTCTTGTAAAATGCTCCCCTCCTCCTCAGCACCGACCATGGGAGAAAATCTGCGAGACAACGCATCAGCTTTAACATTCTTGGTATCCGGGATGTAAGTAACGGAAAAATTAAACCGCGAAAAAAAAAGTGCCCGCCTAGCCTGACGGGCATTCAAGCGCTTGGCAGCATCAAGATAGATCAGATTTTTATGATCAGTGAAAACCTGAATGGGAAATTCAGCACCTTCCAAGAGATGACGGCTGTGTTCAAATGCGAGTTTAATAGCCAGCAATTCCCCATTACCAATATCGTAATTAAGTTCAGTCTCAGAAAATTTTTTTGAAAAAAAGGCACAGGGATGTACTCCATCCTTGTTTTCCTGAGACAACACCGCACCGACCCCCACAGAAGAAGTATCAACCTCAACCAAAAACGGCTTAGTCACATCAGGCTGCATAAGGATGGGGGCAGAGCTGAACCTCTCCTTTAGAAACACAAAAGCTTCAATGGCCTCAGCAGTCCACTGAACCGCATTAGCACCTTTCCTGGTGAGATCGGTCAGTGGTTTAACAATAATAGAAAATTTTTTAATGAATTTTCTGTAATAATTGGCGAAACCCAAAAACCTCTGTATCGATTTCAAACCAATAGGCCTAGGCCATTCCTGCACAGCTTGAACTTTCACCGGGTCCATCTCAAAGCCCTCGCTGGAGATAATGTAGCCCAAAAAACTAATTCTCTGTACAGCGAACTCACATTTCTCTAGCTTAGCAAAAAGCGAATTGTCAATTAATAACTGTAATACCTCACGTACGCTCCGCCAATGAGACTCCAGATCAGGCGAATAAATCAGAATGTCATCCAAATACACAACCACATTTTTGCCGATCAAAGGTCTCAGGATGTCATTAATAAGATTCTGAAAAAATGCTGGAGCATTGGTAAGACCAAAAGGCATAACCAGATTCTCAAAATGACCCACAGGAGTGTTAAAAGCAGTCTTCTATTCATCACCCTCCTTCATGCGCAACAAATTGTATGCCCCCCGGAGATCAATTTTAGAGAACCACTTAGCCCCCACTAACTGGTTAAACAAATCAGGAATCAATGGCAGTGGGTAAGGATTGCGTACAGTAATTTTATTAATCTCACGAAAGTCCAGACAAGGATGTAAACCGCCGTCCTTTTTTTTAACAAAAAAAAATCCAACAGCCACAGGTGACTTAGAGGGTCTGATATGACAGACGGCCAAGCTCGTCTGTATGTATTCCTCCAAAGCCTTTCTCTCAGGAATAGTAAGATTAAATAAACGACTTTTAGGAAGAGTCGCTCCAGGGACAAATTCAATGGTACAATCATAGTCTCTATGGGGAGGCTAAATTTGCGACTCCTCCTCAGAAAAAAACTTTCCAAAAATCGTGAATAGGTACAGGTAATTCCCCTTTATCCACAGCAGCAATGCGCCCGTTACACCACTTGTCATAACATTTAGGGCTCCAGGACTTAATTTCATTAGTAGACCAATCCAGTACAGGATTGTGCAAT
Source organism: Phyllobates terribilis (assembly GCF_046119375.1). NCBI lineage: Eukaryota > Metazoa > Chordata > Amphibia > Anura > Dendrobatidae > Phyllobates > Phyllobates terribilis. Next base: position 78,626,808 of record NW_027362762.1, read on the forward strand.
TTTAACCAGGGTAACCCCAAAATTACTGGAGAAGGCAAATTATTTAATACTACCAAATCCAAATTTTCTTGGTGAATACCATTAATAGTGAGGGGAAATTCAAAAACCTTGTGAGTAACACATTTCAAGGGAGAGCCATGGACAGAAACCACGGCAATAGGGGATGACAAAGGTTTGGGTTTTCATTTAAGTTTTTCCAAGAATCCCCCATCATTCACATTCAGAGTAGAACCACAATCCACAAATACCCGAAATTCAATTAATTCTTCCTGAGCTGCAGTAGTAGCAGAAAGAAATACCCCCTTAGTGTTTAAACAGGCTATACGGGCGTAACTGACCTTTTTTTTTTTTCTTTGTTCATACGAAGCACACAGTTCTTAATGAAATGGTCAGATTTTCCGCAATAAAAGCACAAAGCTTCAGAAAACCTGCGGTCTTTTTCCTGAGGGCGGGGTGACATCGCCCCAATCTCCATCGGCTCTCCAATGTCAGTACAGACCCTCTCAAGACTAGGAGCTGACATGGCAAAGGATTTACTCTCATTAACCCTTGCACGCAGTCTCCTGTCCACCCGTATAGGTAATTGCATTGCCTCCTGCAAGTTTCCAGGTGTAGGATAAGCAATAAGCAGATCCTTAACCCTTTCACCTAGCCCAGCAAGAAACAAACTTTTCAGAGCTGAATCGTTCCACCCCACCTGCGCAGACCACCGACGGAAGTGAGTACAATAATTTTCCACATTACCTGATCCCTGCCCCAAAAGTCTCAATTCCGTCTCAGCTGATGAGACACGATCAGGATCATCATACAACAACCCTAAAGCAGAAAAAAAACTATCCACTGATCTAAAGCACGGATCACTAGGTTGGAGAGAAAAGGCCCATCCCTGAGGTTCTTTGCGCAAAAGTGACATTATGAACCCTATGCGCTGTGATTCATCACCAGAGGATCTGGGTCTCAAACGAAAATACAATAAACAAGCATTTTTAAAGGAAAAAAAATCTTGTTGTTCACCAAAAAATAAATCAGGCAATCGTACCTTTGGCTCCACAAAATGCGCTCCAGAACAGCTACTCACGTGTTGTTGGAGCTCGGCCACCTCCAGAGAGAGTCCCTGCAGGCGTTGAGCCAAATCCTGAACCGACACCATGATGGAAACTGGAGGTCTTTCCTTAGAGATATTTTTGGGCTGGACTTACTGTTATGATGGGCTACAAGCAGTAAGGAAAGACAGGAGATCTGTCCCTACAATAGAACTAAGCTAAATCCCTACGATGTAACGGGGAACCTGATCCTGCGATCAGACCCGCTAAAGTCCTCAGCTAGTCTGAACGAAGACCTATAGATGTGAGGGAGGGATCCCTACAAGAACTAGGGACTGGGAGAAAGACGGACACCTCCTAGCAGAAATTGTAGCAATATAAAGACAAACACACAACATAGAACATAAAGGTCAAAAGACCTAGCTAAACTGACAGAGAAAGGTTACAAAGCACCTGGCTAGCTTAAGAGTAGAAATTACATTGAAGTCCTGCATGGCCAGAAATGGCGGAGCAGGATTAAATAGGCAAAAAGGTCATGTGACCAGCAAAATAGAAAAAAACTAACAGGAGAGTTCTAACACTGATAGTCACAGCAAGGATAATCAGCAGTTGATAAAACCTTCATTGTAAGTAGATAACAGCACACAGCCTGACACATCATTGAATTCTGTGTATTAACCCCTACCTCATGCTATACTCAGATTTCATAGCAAAAACCTGCTGACAGATTCCCTTTAAACTTCACATGGTGTACGAAAACCTCTTTAACTTTGGCCATCATCACCTATCCATTATATGGGTAATTACTTTCCGATTAGTGGGGTCCAACTGCTGGGACTGCCGTTTATCACGAGAAAGCCCCCTCAGAACACTGACAGCAAGCAGAGATCCTGAAAAAGGTATAAACTAATCTGGTTATGACTAAGGTTAGCCATCCCTTAGCACAGCATGGCACCACTGTTTTTTAGGTCCTTCGGAAAGAACAATGTTTTGGCTCTACTCTAGTAGCATTACAGGACCTTCAGAGCAACGTGTGACATCTCTTTTAAAAATCCTGAAATATTGACGTTTTTACAGCAACTGAGCCTCAAAGAAGGCTGATACTTCCTGATTTTTTAGAGATCACTTCTCAGCAGTCTCACTATCATTACAGACAGGATTACAATAAAAAGTAACACCTATATCTTGATAAGACAGGGTGACATCTTCCACAATAGATAATGGACGCAGCTAGGGTCCTCCCTTCCCTGCAAAATAACCTCTGCACATATTACTGAGCATGCCCACAACACGTTACATTAGGAACTAACCAAGGAGTCATCTCCAGACTGCAGTTTTCTACGGTAAAATAGACACAATCATTTTCAAACAGATTAAAAAAAAAAAAAAAAAAGCTATTATCAAAATCTAATTAGTAAACACAATTTAGGTGATACATTCCCTACAAAGGTAATGTCCTCCATTATAGACTTGATAAATTATATGATTCTGTCACCACTAGGGGGAGCTAATTGACTGCATTTATAACACTAGAATTGAACATAATGGAATATATTTGAATGGAGTAATAACCTAATGCTAGATATGACAGTGTTAAAGAGAATAAGTTATCAGAAAATGACCAATTGATTATCAGGTTTTTATTTTAAATGTATATATATATATATATATATATATATATATATATATACAGTACAGACCAAAAGTTTGGACACACCTTCTCATTTAAAGATTTCTCTGTATTTTCATGACTATGAAAATTGTACATTCACACTGAAGGCATCAAAACTATGAATTAACACATGTGGAATTATATACTTAACAAAAAAGTGTGAAGCAACTGAAAATATGTCTTATATTCTAGGTTCTTCAAAGTAGCCACCTTTTGCTTTGATGACTGCTTTGCACACTCTTGGCATTCTCTTGATGAGCTTCAAGAGGTAGTCACCGGAAATGGTCTTCCAACAATCTTGAAGGAGTTCCCAGAGATGCTTAGCACTTGTTGGCCCTTTTGCCTTCACTCTGCGGTCCAGCTCACCCCAAACCATCTCGATTGGGTTCAGGTCTGGTGACTGTGGAGGCCAGGTCATCTGGCGTAGCGCCCCATCACTCTCCTTCTTGGTCAAATAGCCCTTATACAGGCTGGAGGTGTGTTTGGGGTCATTGTCCTGTTGAAAAATAAATGATGGTCCAACTAAACGCAAACCGGATGGAATAGCATGACGCTGCAAGATGCTGTGGCAGCCATGCTGGTTCAGTATGCCGTCAATTTTGAATAAATCCCCAACAGTGTCACCAGCAAAGCACCCCCACACCATCACACCTCCTCCTCCATGCTTCACGGTGGGAACCAGGCATGTAGAGTCCATCCGTTCACCTTTTCTGCTTCGCACAAAGACACGGTGGTTGGAACCAAAGATCTCAAATTTGGACTCATCAGACCAAAGCACAGATTTCCACTGGTCTAATGTCCATTCCTTGTGTTCTTTAGCCCAAACAAGTCTCTTCTGCTTGTTGCCTGTCCTTAGCAGTGGTTTCCTAGCAGATATTTTACCATGAAGGCCTGCTGCACAAAGTCTCCTCTTAACAGTTGTTGTAGAGATGTGTCTGCTGCTAGAACTCTGTGTGGCATTGACCTGGTCTCTAATCTGATCTGCTGTTAACCTGCGATTTCTGAGGCTGGTGACTCGGATAAACTTATCCTCAGAAGCAGAGGTGGGTGACTCTTGGTCTTCCTTTCCTGGGGCGGTCCTCATGTGAGCCAATTTCTTTGTAGCGCTTGATGGTTTTTGCAGCTGCACTTGGTGACACTTTCAAAGTTTTCCCAATTTTTCGCACTGACTGACCTTCATTTCTTAAAGTAATGATGGCCACTCGTTTTTCTTTACTTAGTTGATTTTTTCTTGCCATAATACAAATTCTAAGTCTATTCAGTAGGACTATCAGCTGTGTATCCACCAGACTTCTGCACAACACAACTGATGGTCCCAACCCCATTTATAAGGCAAAAAATCCCACTTATTAAACCTGACAGGGCACACCTGTGACGTGAAAACCATTTCCGGTGACTACCTCTTGAAGCTCATCAAGAGAATGCCAAGAGTGTGCAAAGCAGTCATCAAAGCAAAAGGTGGCTACTTTGAAGAACCTAGAATATAAGACATATTTTCAGTTGTTTCACACTTTTTTTGTTAAGTCTATAATTCCACATGTGTTAATTCATAGTTTTGATGCCTTCAGTGTGAATGTACAATTTTCATAGTCATAAAAATACAGAAAAATCTTAAAATGAGAAGGTGTGTCCAAACTTTTGGTCTGTACTGTATATATATATATATATATATATATATATATATATATATATATATATATATATAAGAATTAAAAAAAATCTTCACAATATATTTTCACATTGGCCACCGAAGAAGCAAAACATGCACAATGTATTGAAGCATCTAATGAGCATGTGCACAGGTCAGGGGAAGAGGGGAAGCTGTGGCATCACTTATTGTGATTGTTAGATCCTGTGTTATCAGCTGTGTATTCAGCTGTGTATTTACCTGTCATTGTAAACTTACCTGTAATGATAATTCTGAAAACTGTTCCTGCCAAGGCAAGAAGTATAAATCTAAAAAAGCTCCAGTGGCCAGAGTGAAAATTGCAAAATTACTATTTTTTTAAGATATTGATATATAGAAAAAACATTGCCAACGTTTTTAAAAAAATAAATGTAACACAAAAACTTTAATAGAGCACTAAAATATTGATAGCGAAAAATGAGGTTAAAACAATATATTTCTGACTGCAAGCAGGCATCACTAGGGGGAGCTATTTGTCTATGTATTTGAACAGTTAACAGGTCTCTTCTATTAAGAGACCCATAGCAGATACATGCCCCTACCTCTATGATAGATGGGATAGATATGGGATAGATGATAGATAGATATGGGATAGATAGATAGATGATAGATAATAGATAGATAGATGATAGATAGATATATAGATAAATAGATAGATAGATATGGGATAGATAGATAGATAGATAGATAGATAGATATGGGATAGATGATAGATAGATAGATAGATAGATAGATAGATAGATAGATAGATAGATAGATAGATATGAGATAGATAGATAGATATATAGATATGGGATAGATGGATAGATAGATAATAGATAGATAGATAGATAGATAGATAGATAGATAGATAGATACACCATTTATAATCTCCAAAGGGTCTAGACCTGTCTGCAGTGGAATGTTATGATAGATAGATAGATAGATAGATAGATAGATAGATAGATAGATATGGGATAGATGATAGATAGATAGATAGATATGGGATAGATGATAGATAGATAGATAGATAGATAATAGATAGATAGATGATAGATAGATAGATAGATAGATAGATATGGGATAGATGATAGATAGATAGATAGATAGATAGATAGATAGATAGATAGATAGATAGATAGATAGATAGATAGATAGATGATAGATGGTTTATCTTTTACAGCTCGGCAGTACAGTGAGATGAGTATATTTGGAGTCCGCACTTTAGGTGGTTAATGACGCCCCATAATTCGGTTTTTGCTGACATGACAGAGGATTGGACCGGGGGAGTTTCGCTCTCTCTATACCGGAGCTGTTACATTTTGCAGCTGTTCCTTCCATTTTCCGGAGAAAATTAATTTCAGTAATTATGTATTCTTGTAAACTCTAATTGGAATTGTGTTTGTTTGTGTCAGGATCATTCCTCTGCCGTCGCCCTCAGCTTCCATGATTCCCGCTCCGGCTGATTTCCCTATCTGATGACATTATCAGATTGGATTCAGTCATTGGAGCCAAAAATACTTATGAAGAAAATCGCTCTCTGGACAAAGGCAAACAAACGCCATTGAAGTGTTTAACACCCGTCATCCACACCACTGCTACATCAGTGAGGGTAAGGCAGAGGGGGGCATTTATTTTATACTTGTATACACTTCTGTATGCTGACTGCTTAATATTTACTCTTCATATTTTATAAAATATTATAAACGTGCACGTCTATAAACAATATATGTGATAATCATCACAATCTGGGAGCAGAACCTGAAATACAGAGATAAGCGTCACTACATGGGCGCTGCTTATCTCTTCCAGCAGAAAATGTGTCACTGATCACTTCTGCACAATGTCCCTGTTCCGACCACTTTTAAATGACATACAGTTTGTTCTGTTTATTTTTTAAAAAAAGTGGTTCTTTGGCAACTGTGCTACATATTATATAGTTTTGTGCCCAAGCTGCTGCAGAACATCACAATACACACCTCTGCAGACTTTTGTGAAAAGACTGAAGGCTCCACATGTCAATCAATACTAGGTAACCCCACCTTGCCCTTTAAAGGAAAGTAGTGAAGAACTTCTGCCTGCAAAGTAATAATGTTCTCCCCCTAGTATTAATTGTAAAGAATATCAGGTCCATAACATTTTATATGATCATTGATGATGTAACTTTTTTGTGACATAGATGTAGAAAAGGAGGAAGGAAGGAAGGAAGGAAGAAAGGAGGGAATGAGGGAGGGAAGGATGGATAAATACAGAGATAGTAGAGGAAGAAAGCTTTGCTAGATATATAGAGAGATGCAGAGAAAAAAAGGAAAGAAGAAAAGTAGGAAGAAACGATGGAAAAAAAGATTTGAGATAACTACAGTATTTCCCCAAAAATAAGAGCGGGTGTTACATTATTTTTTGCTTCAATAGATGAATTAGGGATCACTTTCAGCGGATTTCTTAGTTTTCCTCCATGAATAACAATCCACATTTATTCTTGAACAAAAATAATGAACATTCACATATAATCATGTGATCGCACAAACTACACATACACATTATACACACTGCACATACACATTATATACACACACTGCACATACACATTATATACACACACGGCACATACACATTATATACACACACGGCACATACACATTATATACACACACTGCACATACACATTATATACACACACGGCACATACACATTATATACACACACACTGCACATACACATTATATACACACACAGCACATACACATTATATACACACACTGCACATACACATTATATACACACACACTGCACATACACATTATATACACACACAGCACATACACATTATATACACACACTGCACATACACATTATATACACACACACTGCACATACACATTATATACACACACAGCACATACACATTATATACACACACACTGCACATACACATTATATACACACACAGCACATATACATTATATACACACACTGCACATACACATTATATACACACACTGCACATACACATTATATACACACACACTGCACATACACATTATATACACACACAGCACATACACATTATATACACACACTGCACATACACATTATATACACACACTGCACATACACATTATATACACACACTGCACATACACATTATATACACACACTGCACATACACATTATATACACACACACTGCACATACACATTATATACACACACAGCACATACACATTATATACACACACAGCACATACACATTATATACACACACTGCACATACACATTATATACACACACACTGCACATACACATTATATACACACACAGCACATACACATTATATACACACACTGCACATACACATTATATACACACACTGCACATACACATATATACACACACTGCACATACACATTATATACACACACTGCACATACACATTATATACACACACTGCACATACACATTATATACACACACTGCACATACACATTATATACACACACTGCACATACACATATATACACACACTGCACATACACATTATATACACACACTGCACATACACATTATATACACACACTGCACATACACATTATATACACACACTGCACATACACATTATACACACACTGCACATACACATGTATATACACACACTGCACATACACATTATATACACACACTGCACATACACATTATATACACACTGCACATACACATGTATATACACACACTGCACATACACATTATATACAAACTGCACATACACATTATATACACACACTGCACATACACATTATATACAAACTGCACATACACATTATATACACACACTGCACATACACATTATATACACACACTGCACATACACATTATATACACACACTGCACATACACATATATACACACACTGCACATACACATTATATACACACACTGCACATACACATTATATACAAACTGCACATACACATTATATACACACACTGCACATACACATTATACACACACTGCACATACACATGTATATACACACACTGCACATACACATTATATACACACACTGCACATACACATTATATACACACTGCACATACACATGTATATACACACACTGCACATACACATTATATACAAACTGCACATACACATTATATACACACACTGCACATACACATTATATACACACTGCACATACACATTATATACACACACTGCACATACACATTATATACACACACTGCACATACACATTATATACACACACTGCACATACACATTATATATACACACTGCACATACACATTATATACACACACTGCACATACACATTATATACACACACAGCACATACACATTATATACACACACTGCACATACACATTATATACACACACTGCACATACACATTATATACACACACTGCACATACACATTATATATACACACTGCACATACACATTATATACAAACTGCACATACACATTATATACACACACTGCACATACACATTATATACACACTGCACATACACATTATATACACACACTGCACATACAAATTATATACACACACTGCACATACACATTATATACACACACTGCACATACACATTATATATACACACTGCACATACACATTATATACACACACTGCACATACACATTATATACACACACTGCACATACACATTATAAACACACACTGCACATACACATTATATACACACACTGCTCATACACATTATATACACACTGCACATACACATTATATACACACACTGCACATACACATTATATACATACACTGCACATACACATTATATACACACACTGCACATACACATTATATACACACACTGCACATACACATTATATACACACACTGCACATACACATTATATACACACACTGCACATACACATTATATACACACACTGCGCATACACATTATATAAACACACTGCACATACACATTATATACACACGGCACATACACATTATATACACACACTGCACATACACATTATATACACACACTGCACATACACATTATATACACACACTGCACATACACATTATATACACACGGCACATACACATTATATACACACACTGCACATACACATTATATACACACACTGCACATACACATTATATACACACTGCACATACACATTATATACACACACTGCACATACACATTATATACACACGGCACATACACATTATATACACACACTGCACATACACATTATATACACACACTGCACATACACATTATATACACACTGCACATACACATTATATACACACACTGCACATACACATTATATACACACACTACACATACACATTATATACACACACGGCACATACACATTATATACACACACTGCACATACACATTATATACACACACACTGCACATACACATTATATACACACACAGCACATACACATTATATACACACACTGCACATACACATTATATACACACTGCACATACACATTATATACACACACTGCACATACACATATATACACACACTGCACATACACATTATATACACACACTGCACATACACATTATATACACACACTGCACATACACATTATATACACACACTGCACATACACATTATACACACACTGCACATACACATGTTTATACACACACTGCACATACACATTATATACAAACTGCACATACACATTATATACACACACTGCACATACACATTATATACACACTGCACATACACATTATATACACACACTGCACATACACATTATATACACACATTGCACATACACATTATATACACACACTGCACATACACATTATACACACACTGCCCATACACATTATATACAAACTGCACATACACATTATATAAACACACTGCACATACACATTATATACACACTGCACATACACATTATATACACACACTGCACATACGCATTATATACACACACTGCACATACGCATTATATACACACACTGCACATACGCATTATATACACACACTGCACATACACATTATATACACACACTGCACATACACATTATATACACACACTGCACATACACATTATATACACACACTGCACATACACATTATATACACACACTGCACATACACATTATACACACACTGCACATACACATTATACACATACACTGCACATACACATTATATACACACACTGCACATACACATTATATACACACACTGCACATACACATTATATACACACACTGCACATACACATTATATACACACACTGCACATACACATTATATACACACACTGCACATACACATTATATACACACACTGCACATACACATTATACACACACTGCACATACACATTATATACACACACGGCACATACACATTATATGCACACACACTGCACATACACATTATATACACACACAGCACATACACATTATATACACACACTGCACATACACATTATATACACACACACTGCACATACACATTATATACACACACAGCACATACACATTATATACACACACTGCACATACACATTATATACACACACACTGCACATACACATTATATACACACACAGCACATACACATTATATACACACACACTGCACATACACATTATATACACACACAGCACATATACATTATATACACACACTGCACATACACATTATATACACACACTGCACATACACATTATATACACACACTGCACATACACATTATATACACACACACTGCACATACACATTATATACACACACAGCACATACACATTATATACACACACAGCACATACACATTATATACACACACTGCACATACACATTATATACACACACACTGCACATACACATTATATACACACACAGCACATACACATTATATACACACACTGCACATACACATTATATACACACACTGCACATACACATATATACACACACTGCACATACACATTATATACACACACTGCACATACACATTATATACACACACTGCACATACACATTATATACACACACTGCACATACACATTATATACACACACTGCACATACACATATATACACACACTGCACATACACATTATATACACACACTGCACATACACATTATATACACACACTGCACATACACATTATATACACACACTGCACATACACATTATACACACACTGCACATACACATGTATATACACACACTGCACATACACATTATATACACACACTGCACATACACATTATATACACACTGCACATACACATGTATATACACACACTGCACATACACATTATATACAAACTGCACATACACATTATATACACACACTGCACATACACATTATATACAAACTGCACATACACATTATATACACACACTGCACATACACATTATATACACACACTGCACATACACATTATATACACACACTGCACATACACATATATACACACACTGCACATACACATTATATACACACACTGCACATACACATTATATACAAACTGCACATACACATTATATACACACACTGCACATACACATTATACACACACTGCACATACACATGTATATACACACACTGCACATACACATTATATACACACACTGCACATACACATTATATACACACTGCACATACACATGTATATACACACACTGCACATACACATTATATACAAACTGCACATACACATTATATACACACACTGCACATACACATTATATACACACTGCACATACACATTATATACACACACTGCACATACACATTATATACACACACTGCACATACACATTATATACACACACTGCACATACACATTATATATACACACTGCACATACACATTATATACACACACTGCACATACACATTATATACACACACAGCACATACACATTATATACACACACTGCACATACACATTATATACACACACTGCACATACACATTATATACACACACTGCACATACACATTATATATACACACTGCACATACACATTATATACAAACTGCACATACACATTATATACACACACTGCACATACACATTATATACACACTGCACATACACATTATATACACACACTGCACATACAAATTATATACACACACTGCACATACACATTATATACACACACTGCACATACACATTACATATACACACTGCACATACACATTATATACACACACTGCACATACACATTATATACACACACTGCACATACACATTATAAACACACACTGCACATACACATTATATACACACACTGCTCATACACATTATATACACACTGCACATACACATTATATACACACACTGCACATACACATTATATACATACACTGCACATACACATTATATACACACACTGCACATACACATTATATACACACACTGCACATACACATTATATACACACACTGCACATACACATTATATACACACACTGCACATACACATTATATACACACACTGCGCATACACATTATATAAACACACTGCACATACACATTATATACACACGGCACATACACATTATATACACACACTGCACATACACATTATATACACACACTGCACATACACATTATATACACACACTGCACATACACATTATATACACACGGCACATACACATTATATACACACACTGCACATACACATTATATACACACACTGCACATACACATTATATACACACTGCACATACACATTATATACACACACTGCACATACACATTATATACACACGGCACATACACATTATATACACACACTGCACATACACATTATATACACACACTGCACATACACATTATATACACACTGCACATACACATTATATACACACACTGCACATACACATTATATACACACACTACACATACACATTATATACACACACGGCACATACACATTATATACACACACTGCACATACACATTATATACACACACACTGCACATACACATTATATGCACACACAGCACATACACATTATATACACACACTGCACATACACATTATATACACACTGCACATACACATTATATACACACACTGCACATACACATATATACACACACTGCACATACACATTATATACACACACTGCACATACACATTATATACACACACTGCACATACACATTATATACACACACTGCACATACACATTATACACACACTGCACATACACATGTTTATACACACACTGCACATACACATTATATACAAACTGCACATACACATTATATACACACACTGCACATACACATTATATACACACTGCACATACACATTATATACACACACTGCACATACACATTATATACACACATTGCACATACACATTATATACACACACTGCACATACACATTATACACACACTGCCCATACACATTATATACAAACTGCACATACACATTATATAAACACACTGCACATACACATTATATACACACTGCACATACACATTATATACACACACTGCACATACGCATTATATACACACACTGCACATACGCATTATATACACACACTGCACATACGCATTATATACACACACTGCACATACACATTATATACACACACTGCACATACACATTATATACACACACTGCACATACACATTATATACACACACTGCACATACACATTATATACACACACTGCACATACACATTATACACACACTGCACATACACATTATACACATACACTGCACATACACATTATATACACACACTGCACATACACATTATATACACACACTGCACATACACATTATATACACACACTGCACATACACATTATATACACACACTGCACATACACATTATATACACACACTGCACATACACATTATATACACACACTGCACATACACATTATACACACACTGCACATACACATTATATACACACACGGCACATACACATTATATACACACACACTGCACATACACATTATATACACACACAGCACATACACATTATATACACACACTGCACATACACATTATATACACACACACTGCACATACACATTATATACACACACAGCACATACACATTATATACACACACTGCACATACACATTATATACACACACACTGCACATACACATTATATACACACACAGCACATACACATTATATACACACACTGCACATACACATTATATACACACACTGCACATACACATTATATACACACACTGCACATACACATTATATACACACACTGCACATACACATTATATACACACACACTGCACATACACATTATATACACACACAGCACATACACATTATATACACACACAGCACATACACATTATATACACACACTGCACATACACATTATATACACACACACTGAACATACACATTATATACACACACAGCACATACACATTATATACACACACTGCACATACACATTATATACACACACTGCACATACACATATATACACACACTGCACATACACATTATATACACACACTGCACATACACATTATATACACACACTGCACATACACATTATATACACACACTGCACATACACATTATATACACACACTGCACATACACATATATACACACACTGCACATACACATTATATACACACACTGCACATACACATTATATACACACACTGCACATACACATTATATACACACACTGCACATACACATTATACACACACTGCACATACACATGTATATACACACACTGCACATACACATTATATACACACACTGCACATACACATTATATACACACTGCACATACACATGTATATACACACACTGCACATACACATTATATACAAACTGCACATACACATTATATACACACACTGCACATACACATTATATACAAACTGCACATACACATTATATACACACACTGCACATACACATTATATACACACACTGCACATACACATTATATACACACACTGCACATACACATATATACACACACTGCACATACACATTATATACACACACTGCACATACACATTATATACAAACTGCACATACACATTATATACACACACTGCACATACACATTATACACACACTGCACATACACATGTATATACACACACTGCACATACACATTATATACACACACTGCACATACACATTATATACACACTGCACATACACATGTATATACACACACTGCACATACACATTATATACAAACTGCACATACACATTATATACACACACTGCACATACACATTATATACACACTGCACATACACATTATATACACACACTGCACATACACATTATATACACACACTGCACATACACATTATATACACACACTGCACATACACATTATATATACACACTGCACATACACATTATATACACACACTGCACATACACATTATATACACACACAGCACATACACATTATATACACACACTGCACATACACATTATATACACACACTGCACATACACATTATATACACACACTGCACATACACATTATATACACACACTGCACATACACATTATATATACACACTGCACATACACATTATATACAAACTGCACATACACATTATATACACACACTGCACATACACATTATATACACACTGCACATACACATTATATACACACACTGCACATACAAATTATATACACACACTGCACATACACATTATATACACACACTGCACATACACATTATATATACACACTGCACATACACATTATATACACACACTGCACATACACATTATATACACACACTGCACATACACATTATAAACACACACTGCACATACACATTATATACACACACTGCTCATACACATTATATACACACTGCACATACACATTATATACACACACTGCACATACACATTATATACATACACTGCACATACACATTATATACACACACTGCACATACACATTATATACACACACTGCACATACACATTATATACACACACTGCACATACACATTATATACACACACTGCACATACACATTATATACACACACTGCGCATACACATTATATAAACACACTGCACATACACATTATATACACACGGCACATACACATTATATACACACACTGCACATACACATTATATACACACACTGCACATACACATTATATACACACACTGCACATACACATTATATACACACGGCACATACACATTATATACACACACTGCACATACACATTATATACACACACTGCACATACACATTATATACACACTGCACATACACATTATATACACACACTGCACATACACATTATATACACACGGCACATACACATTATATACACACACTGCACATACACATTATATACACACACTGCACATACACATTATATACACACTGCACATACACATTATATACACACACTGCACATACACATTATATACACACACTACACATACACATTATATACACACACGGCACATACACATTATATACACACACTGCACATACACATTATATACACACACACTGCACATACACATTATATACACACACAGCACATACACATTATATACACACACTGCACATACACATTATATACACACTGCACATACACATTATATACACACACTGCACATACACATATATACACACACTGCACATACACATTATATACACACACTGCACATACACATTATATACACACACTGCACATACACATTATATACACACACTGCACATACACATTATACACACACTGCACATACACATGTTTATACACACACTGCACATACACATTATATACAAACTGCACATACACATTATATACACACACTGCACATACACATTATATACACACTGCACATACACATTATATACACACACTGCACATACACATTATATACACACATTGCACATACACATTATATACACACACTGCACATACACATTATACACACACTGCCCATACACATTATATACAAACTGCACATACACATTATATAAACACACTGCACATACACATTATATACACACTGCACATACACATTATATACACACACTGCACATACGCATTATATACACACACTGCACATACGCATTATATACACACACTGCACATACGCATTATATACACACACTGCACATACACATTATATACACACACTGCACATACACATTATATACACACACTGCACATACACATTATATACACACACTGCACATACACATTATATACACACACTGCACATACACATTATACACACACTGCACATACACATTATACACATACACTGCACATACACATTATATACACACACTGCACATACACATTATATACACACACTGCACATACACATTATATACACACACTGCACATACACATTATATACACACACTGCACATACACATTATATACACACACTGCACATACACATTATATACACACACTGCACATACACATTATACACACACTGCACATACACATTATATACACACACTGCACATACACATTATATACACACACTGCACATACACATTATATACACACACTGCACATACACATTATACACACACTGCACATACACATTATACACATACACTGCACATACACATTATACACACACACTGCACATACACATTATATACACACACTGCACATACACATTATATACACACACTGCACATACACATTATATACATACACTGCACGTACACATTATATACACACACTGCACATACACATTATATACACACACTGCACATACACATTATATACACACACTGCACATACACATTATATACACACACTGCACATACACATTATATACACACACTGCGCATACACATTATATAAACACACTGCGCATACACATTATATACACACGGCACATACACATTATATACACACACTGCACATACACATTATATACACACACTGCACATACACATTATATACACACACTGCACATACACATTATATACACACGGCACATACACATTATATACACACACTGCACATACACATTATATACACACACTGCACATACACATTATATACACACTGCACATACACATTATATACACACACTGCACATACACATTATATACACACGGCACATACACATTATATACACACACTGCACATACACATTATATACACACACTGCACATACACATTATATACACACACTGCACATACACATTATACACATACACTGCACATACACATTATACACACACACTGCACATACACATTATATACACACACTGCACATACACATTATATACACACACTGCACATACACATTATATACATACACTGCACGTACACATTATATACACACACTGCACATACACATTATATACACACACTGCACATACACATTATATACACACACTGCACATACACATTATATACACACACTGCACATACACATTATATACACACACTGCGCATACACATTATATAAACACACTGCGCATACACATTATATACACACGGCACATACACATTATATACACACACTGCACATACACATTATATACACACACTGCACATACACATTATATACACACGGCACATACACATTATATACACACACTGCACATACACATTATATACACACACTGCACATACACATTATATACACACTGCACATACACATTATATACACACACTGCACATACACATTATATACACACACTACACATACACATTATATACACACACTGCACATACACATTATATACACACGGCACACACACATTATATACACACACTGCACATACACATTATATACACACACTGCACATACACATTATATACACACACTGCACATACACATTATATACACACACTGCACATACACATTATATATACACACTGCACATACACATTATATACACACACTGCACATACACATTATATACACACACTGCACATACACATTATATACACACACTGCACATACACATTATATACACACACTGCACATACACATTATATACACACACTGCACATATACATTATATACACACGGCACATACACATTATATACACACACTGCACATACACATTATATACACACACAGCACATACACATTATATACACACACTGCACATACACATTATATACACATGGCACATACACATTATATACACACACGGCACATACACATTATATACACACACTGCACATACACATTATAAACACACACTGCACATACACATTATATATACACACTGCACATACACATTATATACACACACTGCACATACACATTATATACACACACTGCACATACACATGTATATACATACACTGCACATACACATTATATATACACACTGCACATACACATTATATACACACACTGCACATACACATATGTATACACACTGCACATACACATTATATTCACACTGCACATACACATTATATACACACACTGCACATACACATTATATACACACACTGCACATACACATTATATACACACAATGCACATACACATTATATACACACGGCATATACACATCATATACACACACTGCACATACACATTATATACACACTGCACATACACATGTATATACACACACTGCACATACACATTATATACACACACTGCACATACACATTAAATACACACGGCACATACACATTATATACACACACTGCACATACACATTATATACACACACAGCACATACACATTATATACACACACTGCACATACACATTATATACACATGGCACATACACATTATATACACACACGGCACATACACATTATATACACACACTGCACATACACATTATATACACACACTGCACATACACATTATATATACACACTGCACATACACATTATATACACACACTGCACATACACATTATATACACACACTGCACATACACATGTATATACATACACTGCACATACACATTATATATACACACTGCACATACACATTATATACACACACTGCACATACACATATGTATACACACTGCACATACACATTATATTCACACTGCACATACACATTATATACACACACTGCACATACACATTATATACACACACTGCACATACACATTATATACACACACTGCACATACACATTATATACACACGGAATATACACATCATATACACACACTGCACATACACATTATATACACACTGCACATACACATGTATATACACACACTGCACATACACATTATATACACACACTGCACATACACATTATATACACACTGCACATACACATGTATATACACACTGCACATACACATGTATATACACACTGCACATACACATTATATACACACACTGCACATACACATTATATACACACTGCACATACACATTATATACACACTGCACATACACATTATATACACACACTGCACATATACATTATATACACACACTGCACATACACATTATATACACACACTGCACATACACATTATATACATACACTGCACATACACATTATATATACACACTGCACATACACATTATATACACACTGCACATACACATTATATACACACTGCACATACACATTATATACACACACTGCACATACACATTATATGCACACTGCACATACACATTATATGCACACACTGCACATACACATTATATACACACACTGCACATACACATCATATACACACACTGCACATACACATTATATACACACTGCACATACACATTATATACACACTGCACATACACATTATATACACACACTGCACATACACATTATATACACACACTGCACATACACATTATATACACACACTGCACATATACATTATATACACACACGGCACATACACATTATATACACACACTGCACATACACATTATATGCACACACTGCACATACACATTATATACATACACTGCACATGCACATTATACACATACACTGCACATACACATTATATACACACACTGCACATACACATTATATACTCACTGCACATACACATTATATACACACACTGCACATATACATTATATACACACTGCACATACACATTATATACACACACTGCACATACACATTATATACATACACTGCACATACACATTATATACATACACTGCACATACACATTATATACACACTGCACATACACATTATATACACACACTGCACATATACAGTATATACACACACGGCACATACACATTATATACACACACGGCACATACACATTATATACACACACTGCACATACACATCATATACACACACTGCACATACACATTATATACACACTGCACATACACATTATATAAACACTGCACATAAACATTATATACACACTGCACAAACACATTATATACACACACTGCACATACACATTATATACACACACTGCACATATACATTATATACACACACTGCACATACACATTATATACACACACTGCACATACACATTATATACACACGGCATATACACATCATATACACACACTGCACATACACATTATATACACACTGCACATACACATGTATATACACACACTGCACATACACATTATATACACACACTGCACATACACATTATATACACACTGCACATACACATGTATATACACACTGCACATACACATGTATATACACACTGCACATACACATTATATACACACACTGCACATACACATTATATACACACTGCACATACACATTATATACACACTGCACATACACATTATATACACACACTGCACATACACATTATATACATACACTGCACATACACATTATATACATACACTGCACATACACATTATATATACACACTGCACATACACATTATATACACACTGCACATACACATTATATACACACTGCACATACACATTATATACACACACTGCACATACACATTATATACACACACTGCACATACACATTATATACATACACTGCACATACACATTATATATACACACTGCACATACACATTATATACACACTGCACATACACATTATATACACACTGCACATACACATTATATACACACACTGCACATACACATTATATGCACACTGCACATACACATTATATGCACACACTGCACATACACATTATATACACACACTGCACATGCACATTATACACATACACTGCACATACACATTATATACACACACTGCACATACACATTATATACACACTGCACATACACATTATATACACACACTGCACATATACATTATATACACACTGCACATACACATTATATACACACACTGCACATACACATTATATACATACACTGCACATACACATTATATACACACTGCACATACACATTATATACACACACTGCACATATACATTATATACACACACGGCACATACACATTATATACACACACGGCACATACACATTATATACACACACTGCACATACACATCATATACACACACTGCACATACACATTATAAACACACTGCACATACACATTATATACACACTGCACATAAACATTATATACACACTGCACATACACATTATATACACACACTGCACATTCACATTATATACACACACTGCACATATACATTATATACACACACGGCACATACACATTATATACACACTGCACATACACATTATATGCACACACTGCACATACACATTATATACACACACTGCACATGCACATTATACACATACACTGCACATACACATTATATACACACACTGCACATACACATTATATACACACTGCACATACACATTATATACACACACTGCACATATACATTATATACACACTGCACATACACATTATATACACACACTGCACATACACATTATATACATACACTGCACATACACATTATATACACACTGCACATACACATTATATACACACACTGCACATATACATTATATACACACACGGCACATACACATTATATACACACACGGCACATACACATTATATACACACTGCACATACACATTATATACACACACTGCTCATACACATTATATACACACTGCACATACACATTATATACACACACTGCACATACACATTATATGCACACTGCACATACACATTATATGCACACACTGCACATACACATTATATACACACACTGCACATACACATTATATACACACTGCACATACACATTATATACACACTGCACATACACATTATATACACACACTGCACATACACATTATATACACACACTGCACATGCACATTATACACATACACTGCACATACACATTATATACACACACTGCACATACACATTATATACACACACTGCACATACACATTATATGCACACTGCACATACACATTATATACACACACTGCACATACACATCATATACACACACTGCACATACACATTATATACACACTGCACATACACATTATATACACACTGCACATAAACATTATATACACACTGCACATACACATTATATACACACGGCACATACACATTATATACACACTGCACATACACATTATATGCACACACTGCAAATACACATTATATACACACACTGCACATGCACATTATACACATACACTGCACATACACATTATATACACACACTGCACATATACATTATATACACACACGGCACATACACATTATATACACACACGGCACATACACATTATATACACACACTGCACATACACATCATATACACACACTGCACATACACATTATATACACACTGCACATACACATTATATACACACTGCACATAAACATTATATACACACTGCACATACACATTATATACACACACTGCACATACACATTATATACACACACTGCACATATACATTATATACACACACTGCACATACACATTATATACACACACTGCACATACACATTATATACACACGGCATATACACATCATATACACACACTGCACATACACATTATATACACACTGCACATACACATGTATATACACACACTGCACATACACATTATATACACACACTGCACATACACATTATATACACACTGCACATACACATGTATATACACACTGCACATACACATGTATATACACACTGCACATACACATTATATACACACACTGCACATACACATTATATACACACTGCACATACACATTATATACACACTGCACATACACATTATATACACACACTGCACATACACATTATATACATACACTGCACATACACATTATATACATACACTGCACATACACATTATATATACACACTGCACATACACATTATATACACACTGCACATACACATTATATACACACTGCACATACACATTATATACACACACTGCACATACACATTATATACACACACTGCACATACACATTATATACATACACTGCACATACACATTATATATACACACTGCACATACACATTATATACACACTGCACATACACATTATATACACACTGCACATACACATTATATACACACACTGCACATACACATTATATGCACACTGCACATACACATTATATGCACACACTGCACATACACATTATATACACACACTGCACATACACATCATATACACACACTGCACATACACATTATATACACACTGCACATACACATTATATACACACTGCACATACACATTATATACACACACTGCACATACACATTATATACACACACTGCACATATACATTATATACACACACGGCACATACACATTATATACACACTGCACATACACATTATATGCACACACTGCACATACACATTATATACACACACTGCACATGCACATTATACACATACACTGCACATACACATTATATACACACACTGCACATACACATTATATACACACTGCACATACACATTATATACACACACTGCACATATACATTATATACACACTGCACATACACATTATATACACACACTGCACATACACATTATATACATACACTGCACATACACATTATATACACACTGCACATACACATTATATACACACACTGCACATATACATTATATACACACACGGCACATACACATTATATACACACACGGCACATACACATTATATACACACACTGCACATACACATCATATACACACACTGCACATACACATTATATACACACTGCACATACACATTATATACACACTGCACATAAACATTATATACACACTGCACATACACATTATATACACACACTGCACATTCACATTATATACACACACTGCACATATACATTATATACACACACGGCACATACACATTATATACACACTGCACATACACATTATATGCACACACTGCACATACACATTATATACACACATTGCACATGCACATTATACACATACACTGCACATACACATTATATACACACACTGCACATACACATTATATACACACTGCACATACACATTATATACACACACTGCACATATACATTATATACACACTGCACATACACATTATATACACACACTGCACATACACATTATATACATACACTGCACATACACATTATATACACTCTGCACATACACATTATATACACACACTGCACATATACATTATATACACACACGGCACATACACATTATATACACACACGGCACATACACATTATATACACACTGCACATACACATTATATACACACACTGCACATACACATTATATACACACTGCACATACACATTATATACACACACTGCACATACACATTATATGCACACTGCACATACACATTATATGCACACACTGCACATACACATTATATACACACACTGCACATACACATTATATACACACTGCACATACACATTATATACACACTGCACATAAACATTATATACACACTGCACATACACATTATATACACACGGCACATACACATTATATACACACTGCACATACACATTATATGCACACACTGCACATACACATTATATACACACACTGCACATGCACATTATACACATACACTGCACATACACATTATATACACACACTGCACATACACATTATATACACACACTGCACATACACATTATATGCACACTGCACATACACATTATATACACACACTGCACATACACATCATATACACACACTGCACATACACATTATATACACACTGCACATACACATTATATACACACTGCACATAAACATTATATACACACTGCACATACACATTATATACACACGGCACATACACATTATATACACACTGCACATACACATTATATGCACACACTGCACATACACATTATATACACACACTGCACATATACATTATATACACACACGGCACATACACATTATATACACACACGGCACATACACATTATATACACACTGCACATACACATATATACACACACTGCACATACACATTATATACACACTGCACATACACATTATATACACACACTGCACATACACATTATATACACACTGCACAAACACATTATATGCACACACTGCACATACACATTATATACACACACTGCACATACACATATATACACACACTGCACATACACATTATATACACACTGCACATACACATTATATACACACACTGCACATACACATTATATACACACACTGCACATACTCATTATATACACACTGCACATGCACATTATATACACACACTGCACATACACATGTATATACACACACTGCACATACACATTATATACACACTGCACATACACATTATATACACACTGCACATACACATTATATACACACACTGCACATACACATTATATACACACACTGCACATACACATTATATACACACACTGCACATACACATTATATATACACTGCACATACACATTATATACACACTGCATTTACACATTATATACACACACTGCACATACACATTATATATACACACTGCACATACACATTATATACACACACTGCACATACACATTATATACACACTGCACATACACATTATATATACACTGCACATACACATTATATACACACTGCATTTACACATTATATACACACACTGCACATACACATTATATACACACACTGCACATACACATTATATACACACTGCACATACACATTATATACACACACGCACATACACATATATACACACAGCACATACACAGAGATACACACTGCACATACACATTATATATACACTGCACATACACATTATATACACACTGCATTTACACATTATATACACACACTGCACATACACATTATATACACACACTGCACATACACATTATATACACACTGCACATACACATATATATACACACACTGCACATACACATTATATACACACTGCCATACACATTATATACACACACTGCACATACACATTATATACACACACTGCACATACACATTATATACACACTGCACATACACATTATATACACACTGCACATACACATTATATACACACACTGCACATACACATTATATACACACACTGCACATACACATTATATACACACTGCACATACACATTATATACACACACTGCACATACACATGTATATACACACACTGCACATACACATTATATACACACTGCACATACACATTATATACACACACTGCACATACACATGTATATACACACACTGCACATACACATGTATATACACACTGCACATACACATTATATCACACACTGCACATACACATTATATACACACACTGCACATACACATTATATACACACACTGCACATACACATTATATTACACACTGCACATACACATTATATACACACACTGCACATACACATTATATACACACACTGCACATACACATTATATACACACACTGCACATACACATTATATATACACACTGCACATACACATTATATACACACACTGCACATACACATTATATACACACACTAATTACAGCACATACACATTATATACACACACTGCACATACACATTATATACACACTGCACATACACAATATATACACACACTGCACATACACATTATATACACACACTGCACATACACATTTATACACACACTGCACATACACATTATATACACACACTGCACATACACATTATATATACACACTGCACATACACATTATATACACACTGCACATACACATTATATACACACACTGCACATACACATTATACACACACTGCACATACACATTATATACACACACTGCACATACACATTATATACACACACTGCACATACACATATATATACACACTGCACATACACATTATATACACACACTGCACATACACATTATATACACACACTGCACATACACATTATATACACACACTGCACATACACATTATATACACACATTGCACATACACATTATATACACACACTGCACATACACATTATATATACACACTGCACATACACATTATATACACACACTGCACATACACATTATATACACACTGCACATACACATTATATACACACACTGCACATACACATTATATAAACACACTGCACATACACATTATATACACACTGCACATACACATTATATACAAACACTGCACATACACATTATTACACTGCACATACACATTATATACACACTGCACATACACATTATATACACACTGCACATACACATTATATACACACACTGCACATACACATTATATACACACACTGCACATACACATATATACACACACTGCACATACACATTATATAGACACTGCACATACACATTATATACACACACTGCACATACACATTATATACACACACTGCACATACACATTATATACACACTGCACATACACATTATATACACACACTGCACATACACATTATATACCACACTGCACATACACATTATATACACACTGCACATACACATTATATACACACACTGCACATACACATACATACACACACTGCACATACACATTATATACACACTGCACATACACATTATATACACACACTGCACATACACATTATATAAACACACTGCACATACACATTATATACACACATGCACATACACATTATATACAAACACTGCACATACACATTATATACACTGCACATACACATTATATACACACTGCACATACACATTATATACACACTGCACATACACATTATATACACACACTGCACATACACATTATATACACACACTGCACATACACATATATACACACACTGCACATACACATTATATAGACACTGCACATACACATTATATACACACACTGCACATACACATTATATACACACACTGCACATACACATATATACACACACTGCACATACACATTATATACACACTGCACATACACATTATATACACACTGCACATACACATTATATACACACACTGCACATACACATTATATGCACACACTGCACATACACATTATATACACACACTGCACATATACATTATATACACACACTGCACATACACATATATACACACACTGCACATACACATATATACACACACTGCACATACACATTATATACACACTGCAGATATACATTATATACACACACTGCACATACACATTAAATACACACACTGCACATACTCATTATATACACACTGCACATACACATTCTATACACACTGCACATACACATTCTATACACACTGCACATACACATTATATACACACACTGCACATACACATTATATACACACACTGCACATACACATTATATACACACACTGCACATACACATTATATACACACACTGCACATACACATTATATACACACTGCACATACACATTATATACACACTGCACATACACATTATATACTCACACTGCACATACACATTATATACACACACTGCACATACACATTATACACACACTGCACATACACATTATATACACACACTGCACATACACATTATATACACACACTGCACATACACATTATATACACACACTGCACATACACATTATACACACACTGCACATACACATTATATATACACACTGCACATACACATTATATACACACACTGCACATACACATTATACACACACTGCACATACACATTATATACTCACACTGCACATACACATTATATACACACACTGCACATACACATTATACACACACTGCACATACACATTATATATACACACTGCACATACACATTATATACACACACTGCACATACACATTATACACACACTGCACATACACATTATATACACACACTGCACATACACATTATATACACACACTGCACATACACATTATATACACACTGCACATACACATTATATACACACTGCACATACACATTATATACACACACTGCACATACACATTATATACACACGTCACATACACATTATATACACACACTGCACATACACATTATATACACACATTGCACATACACATTATATACACACTGCACATACACATTATATACACACACTGCACATACACATTATATACACACACTGCACATACACATTATATATACACACTGCACATGCACATTATACACATACACTGCACATGCACATTATACACATACACTGCACATACACATTGTATACACACACTGCACATACACATTATATACACACTGCATATACACATTATATACACACTGCACATACACATTATATATACACACTGCACATACACATTATATACACACACTGCACATACACATTATATACACACTGCACATGCACATTATACACATACACTGCACATACACATTATATACACACACTGCACATACACATTATATACACACTGCATATACACATTATATACACACACTGCACATACACATTATATATACACTGCACATACACATTATATACACACACTGCGCATACACATTATATACACAGACTGCACATACACATTATATACACACTGCGCATACACATTATATACACACACTGCACATACACATTATATACATACACTGCACATACACATTATATACACACACTGCACATACACATTATATACACACACTGCACATACACATTACATACACACACTGCACATACACATTATATACACACTGCACATACACATTATATACACACACTGCACATACACATTACATACATACACTGCACATACACATTACATACACACACTGCACATACACATTTCATACACACACTGCACATACACATTATATACACACTGCACATACACATTATATACATACACTGCACATACACATTACATACACACACTGCACATACACATTACATACACACACTGCACATACACATTATATACACACTGCACATACACATTATATACACACACTGCACATACACATGTATATACACACACTGCACATACACATTATATACACACACTGCTCATACACATTATATACACACACTGCACATACACATTATATACACACTGCACATACACATTATATACACACTGCACATACACATTATATACACACACTGCACATACACATGTATATACATACACTGCACATACACATTATATACACACACTGCACATACACATTATAGACACACTGCACATACACATTATATACACACACTGCACATACACATTATATACACACTGCACATACACATTATATACACACACTGCACATACACATTATATACACACACTGCACATACACATTATATACACATGCTGCACATACACATTATATAGATACACTGCACATACACATTATATATACACTGCAAATACACATTATATACTCACACTGCACATACACATTATACACACACATGGCACATACACATTATATATACACTGCACATACACATTATATACACACACTGCACATACACATTATATACACACACTGCACATACACATTATATACACACACTGCTCATACACATTATATACACACACTGCACATACACATTATATACACACTGCACATACACATTATA
Organism: Phyllobates terribilis; assembly: GCF_046119375.1. Lineage (NCBI taxonomy): Eukaryota > Metazoa > Chordata > Amphibia > Anura > Dendrobatidae > Phyllobates > Phyllobates terribilis. The sequence continues at coordinate 78,659,254 of NW_027362762.1, forward strand.
TACACACTGCACATACACATTATATACACACACTGCACATACACATGTATATACATACACTGCACATACACATTATATACACACACTGCACATACACATTATAGACACACTGCACATACACATTATATACACACACTGCACATACACATTATATACACACTGCACATACACATTATATACACACACTGCACATACACATTATATACACACACTGCACATACACATTATATACACATGCTGCACATACACATTATATAGATACACTGCACATACACATTATATATACACTGCAAATACACATTATATACACACACTGCACATACACATTATACACACACATGGCACATACACATTATATATACACTGCACATACACATTATATACACACACTGCACATACACATGTATATACACACACTGCACATACACATTATATACACACTGCACAGACACATTATATACACACTGCACATACACATGTATATACATACACTGCACATACACATGAATATACACACACTGCACATACACATTATATACACACACATGTATATACACACACATATATACACACACTGCACATACACATGTATACACACACTGCACATACACATTATATACACACACTGCACATACACATGTATATACACAAACTGCACATACACATTATATACACACTGCACATACACATGTATATACACACACTGCACATACACATTATATACACACCGCACATACACATTATATACACACTGCACATACACATTATATACACACACTGAACATACACATGTATATACACACACATATATACACACACTGCACATACACATGTATACACACACTGCACTTACACATTATATACACACACTGCACATACACATGTATATACACAAACTGCACACACACATTATATACACACACTGCACATACACATGTATATACACAAACTGCACATACTCATATACACACTGCACATACACATGTATATACACACACATATATACACACACTGCACATATACATGTACAGTACAGACCAAAAGTTTGGATACACCTTCTCATTTAAAGATTTTTCTGTATGTTCATGACTATGAAAATTGTACTTTCACACTGAAGGCATCAAAACTATGAGTTAACACATGTGGAATTATATACTTAACAAAAAAGTGTGAAGCAACTGAAAATATGTCTTATATTCTAGGTTCTTCAAAGTAGCCACCTTTTGCTTTGATGACTGCTTTGCACACTCTTGGCATTCTCTTGATGAGCTTCAAGAGGTAGTCACCGGAAATGGTCTTCCAACAATCTTGATGGAGTTTCCAGAGATGCAGAGCACTTGTTGGCCCTTTTGCCTTCACTCTGCGGTCCAGCTCACCCCAAACCATCTCGATTGGGTTCAGGTCTGGTGACTGTGGAGGCCAGGTCATCTGGCGTAGCACCCCATCACTCTTCCTCTTGGTCAAATAGCCCTTACACAGCCTGGAGGTGTGTTTGGGGTCATTGTCCTGTTGAAAAATAAATAATGGTCCAACTAGATGCAAACCGGATGGAATAGCATGCCGCTGCAAGATGCTGTGGTAGCCATGCTGGTTCAGTATGCCTTCAATTTTGAATAAATCCCCAACAGTGTCACCAGCAAAGCACCCCCACACCATCACACCTCTTCCTCCATGCTTTACAGTGGGATCCAGGCATGTAGAGTCCATCCGTTCACATTTTCTGCGTCGCACAAAGACACGCTGGTTGGAACCAAAGATCTCAAATTTGGACTCATCAGACCAAAGCACAGATTTCCACTGGTCTAATGTCCATTCCTTGTGTTCTTTAGCCCAAACAAGTCTCTTCTGCTTGTTGCCTGTCCTTAGCAGTGGTTTCCTAGCAGCTATTTTACCATGAAGGCCCGCTGCACAAAGTCTCCTCTTAACAGTTGTTGTAGAGATGTGTCTGCTGCTAGAACTCTGTGTGGCATTGACCTGGTCTCTAATCTGAGCTGCTGTTAATCTGCGATTTCTGAGGATGGTGACTCGGATAAACTTATCCTCAGAAGCAGAGGTGACTCTTGGTCTTCCTTTCCTGGGGCGGTCCACATGTGAGCCAGTTTCTTTGTAGCGCTTGATGGTTTTTGCAACTGCACTTAGGGACACTTTCAAAGTTTTCCCAATTTTTCGGACTGACTGACCTTCATTTCTTAAAGTAATGATGGCCACTCGTTTTTCTTTACTTAGCTGCTTTTTTCTTTCCATAATACAAATTCTAACAGTCTATTCAGTAGGACTATCAGCTGTGTATCCACCAGACTTCTGCACAACACAACTGATGGTCCCAACCCCATTTATAAGGCAAGAAATCCCACTTATTAAACCTGACAGGGCACACCTGTGAAGTGAAAACCATTTCCGGTGACTACCTCTTGAAGCTCATCAAGAGAATGCCAAGAGTGTGCAAAGCAGTCATCAAAGCAAAGATGGCTACTTTGAAGAACCTAGAATATAAGACATATTTTCAGTTGTTTCACACTTTTTTGTTAAGTATATAATTCCACATGTGTTATTTCATAGTTTTGATGCCTTCAGTGTGAATGTACAATTTTCATAGTCAAGAAAATACAGAAAAATCTTTAAATGAGAAGGTGTGTCCAAACTTTTGGTCTGTACTGTATATACACACTGCACATACACATGAATACACACTTGTCATTAAGATTTAAAAAGAGAAAACACAGTAGTCTGACAATAAATGGCTTCACCCAAACAATAACCATGAGTGGAGAAAAAGATTTTTTGTTATCATTCATATTCTCTGAAACAAGACCAAGAAAGGAAAAAGTCTGCCGGGGTATGTAAACTTTTGAGCACAACTGTACACACACTGCACATACACATTATATACACACTGCACAAACACATTATATACACACACTGCACATAGACATTATATACACACTGCACAAACACATTATATACACACACTGCACATACACATTATATACACACTGCACAAACACATTATATACACACACTGCACATACACATTATATACACACTGCACAAACACATTATATACACACACTGCTCATACACATTATATACACACACTGCACATACACATTATATACACACGACACATACACATTATATACACACACTGCACATACACATTATATACATACTGCACAAACACATTATATACACACACTGCACATACACATTATATACACACACTGCACATACACATTATATACACACGACACATACACATTATATACACACACTGCTCATACACATTATATACATACTGCACAAACACATTATATATACACACTGCTCATACACATTATATACACACACTGCACATACACATTATATACATACTGCACAAACACATTATATACACACTGCTCATACACATTATATACACACACTGCACATACACATTATATACACACGACACATACACATTATATACACACACTGCTCATACACATTATATACATACTGCACAAACACATTATATACACACACTGCTCATACACATTATATACACACACTGCACATACACATTATATACACACTGCACATACACATATATACACACACTGCACATACACATTATATACACACACTGCTCATACACATTATTTACATACTGCACAAACACATTATATACACACACTGCTCATACACATTATATACACACACTGCACATACACATTATATACACACGACACATACACATTATATACACACACTGCACATACACATTATACACACTGCACATACACATTATATACACACACTGCACATACACATTATATACACACTGCACATACACATTATATACACACACTGCACATACACATGTATATACACACACTGCACATACACATTATATACACACACTGCACATACACATTATATACACACACTGCACATACACATGTATATACACACACTGCACATACACATTATATACACACACTGCACATACACATGTATATACACACACTGCCCCCACCACCTTGTAGTGCCAGCCCTTACTGTAACTAATATGGCTTATTTTTGGTTCAGGGCTTACTGTATATTTCAAGAATTCTCCAAAATCCTGCAAAATCATGTGAAGGGTTATTTTTGGGGTAGGTCTTATTTTCAGGAGAAATATGGTAGCTATCTAGACAGATAGAACATAAACAAGTATAGACAGATGAACAGATAGATAAATTCCAAAGAAAGAAAGAAAGAAAGAAAGAAAGAAAGAAAGAAAGAAAAAAAGAAAGAAAGAAAGAAAGAAAGAAAGAAAGAAAGAAAGAAAGAAAGAAAGAAAGAAAGAAAGGTGGATGATAGCAGCTGGATCATGACTTTTGCTGAGACGTTTCTGTCAGCAGCTTTATCACATGACATTTCCATGTAATCCAATGGAGTGTAACAGACCTGCTGTCACTTATCTATAGCACTTTGCTCATGTGACCTTCACTTGTGTATGATACTTTGGTGTTTGTTTATCAAAATGTCAAAAATAGCTTTAAGACAGATGTCTTATTCTGTGTAATGACTCTGCTAAATACAATATTGGCTCCGTCTGTAGGATGTGAGCTCACTCATGAGTCATGACAAGTCACTTTCTGGACTTGTGTGACCTACTATAGTATCAGAGCACCTGACACCCTGATGGGCCACTCCTGCCTCTGTCCTTGTCCATATGTGACACCTCTTGCTCGAAAAAGCCCTTTTCTTTACCCTGGGTGATGGGGGACTCGGAGTCGGGTCCTTTAATGGAGAGATGGGGTGCAGCCGTGGACCCGTGCTCAGGGCCGTCACATTAAAAAGGAGATGGTGTGGGCTTATCCGGGTTGAGTGGCTGATTTACGACTACGCCACCTGTGGTACCTGGTGAGGGACCACCAGCGCCACTGCAGTCCGCTGAGGCATGATGTTATGGCGGCCAAAGTTATTACTACTTCCCACAGGCGGAGCAAGGCCTCAGGGCAGAGGGACAGGATGGAGGAGGTAGTAGTAGAGAAGAACGGATACCACGTTGCGCGGTGTGGCGCAGAATAAACAGTCCGGAGGCCATAGGGGTGAACTTCCAAGGCTTTACTCACTTTAGAGATGGCAGAAGGAAGGCGACTCCCTGCTCCCCGCGGAGTCCTGCGGTCACCAGGGACGAGGGTCCGACAACCTCCGAGTAAGTCCAGCATTCAGTCGGGACCCTACACCAGAGTGTTCCTGAACTACAGACTGAATCCCTTTCCTGTCTGTGTGTGGGCGAATAGGCCGGGTCTCCCTCTGAGCTCCTCTCAGAACAAGGGTACGGGTGGCAGCTCCACTCCGTCCGATACCTGGTGGGATCCTCTGGGCCTACCGGGCTTTCCCGACCAGGACATGGAGTAGCAAGGTCGGGTGTCGGGGGCCGGTACCCCTCTTGCAGCCGGACTCCCTCTGAATATATCAGCATGGCGAGGACAGGTGGCGTACACCGCTCTGTCTGCATCCTGCCTGGGATCCATTTGCTGTGGAGCCACACTCTTAAGCTCCGGGCCTTCTTGGTCCTGGTCTTTGACCAGGTTGAGACATTCCCCGTCTGCAACCTGCCCCTCGTCCCAAGGCCGGGGTACGAGGGCCGTGTCTCCCTCACCTGAAGGTCCACACAGGATCCACTTTCAGGGTAGGAGGTCACAGTAGATGACAGCCAGTAAACTTGACTAACAAGGACCAAGAACCAAGATGGCTTTTTATTAAATATAAAATTTAAAGTGTAACTAACTTGTAGGTCCTCCACCCTCACCCACTAACTGGTTCCCTTAACTCTTGGTTCCCCAGTCTCCCTCTAACCAGGGGAGCAGCACCTAGTGCATACTAGCTCCCTCTGGTGGAGAACTGTGGTGTTGGATGCAAAGGTTGGGTCACGACTATCACACTGTTCTTACCTCAGAGGAGGAACACTACACTCCATTAGAGAAGTGCAGCATCCCTGTGGCGGTCGAACCCTCAGGGACGCCACACATACACAATCCAAAAAGACACTGATAAAGAGCAGAGGAGAATTTTATTGCTAAATATATTGGACAGTTATTTGTCCTTACTGCCATCCTATTTTTTACAGTTTTGCCATTTGGAGCTTTGTGGTGGGGGCTGAATGCTCATTTCAGTAGCTAAACCAATCCCCTTCTGTGTATACATCAGCTGTGGTAGAGGAGGGGGCTGGGTATAGAAATGCTCCGAAAAGCCCCCTTCACACACAGCACAGGTTACACATGAAGTATAAGCCGGATGAGGAGATGCTTATGTGACACCCCAGGGGTCTGGTTGCCACAGTGATAGAGATATTACGTCTGAGAGCAGGTGGGAGGTCCTTTGGTCAGGGATCCTGTGCATGCCACACCTCCTGCCCAGTCTTGGGAGGGGAAGAACTTCCCCTGTATAAACCCTGGGCTGAGGCAGGGTTAGTCAGACAAGGAGAGTGGAGACAAGAAGCAGCATAGGAAACAGCAGAGTTACAAGGAGTCAGGGGCTGGCAGCTGCAGAGCTCGCCCTGACTAAGAAGATTCTTTACCGGACCCGGAGTCCGAGGCTGTGGGGACTAACTCCTACCCAGCAGCAGAATCCGTCAGGCAGGGGATTTCAGGTCCTCTGGCCCAGAAGCCCGAAGGCACGGTCACACGCGTGGGACCAGCACCGCCATCGTGGAGCGGAAGCCATTAGAAGGCCCCGAGTCACCGGCCATACGGGTGAGCACCACACGGTACACTCAGGGACGTGGGCTACTTACATCAGCTTCTAGCAAGGTAGCCAGAAGAGTACAGTCAGTTTGGGAGGCCTACAACTACGCCTGGCCAGGGGAGATCTCATCTGCTCAAAGACTGACCAGGCCCCGTTTGCTAGCAAGTACTCCGGGAGGGTCTATCGTTGTTACCAGTAAAGACCCTGAACTACACCGTACCGTCTCTGAGTGGTTCCTGCTACCCCCATCATCCACGTCGGCTGCCCTGAGGCCATACCCCTCCCGTTGGGGGTTATACTATCACGCTGCACAATCCTACCACCGGCCTCAGCGGTCTGCCCTGCAGCAGCAGCTCCCTGGCTGCACTCAACGGGTGGCGTAGTCATCAACCATTTACCGCTAACAGACTGCCGTCCAGTTTGACTCCCTGGGCACGGACCGGGTCACCGCCACGAGACTACAACCCTCAACAGATCCGGCTCCGGGTAAGCTCACGCGTGCGCAACGCAGCGCGACACAGGCCCAGGGGCGCGTCAACTTTGGCGTAGTCGGCAGGATTTCGTGCCCGCAACCACCGGGTACTGCGTGCCTGAAAAGCAAAGACTGTTCAAACTTACCAGTGGTGAAGATTCCCGCTATCCGTGGAGGTTTCCCGCCATCCGGCGCCATCTTCTACCTTCTTCCCGCCATCCGCGAAGTTTTCCCGCCATCTTCGACCTTCCCGCCATCCGTGGAGTTTTCCCGCCATTGGACGCCATCTTGAGGACGCCGCGCGGGAAGAAGAGGGGCGTGGACTCCGAAAGCGCGCGAGAACTGAAGCTCCGCCTCACGTCCGGACGTTGCGTAAGGTCCTGGAAGGAGCCCAGCAGACGCCGACGTCACCGGACCGCGACGGAAGGTCCTCAACCCTGACGATCCACTGCGGAGCCGCGGCCTACGGAACAGGATCATCGCAAGGTAGGCCACGGTCCACTAGGGGGGAGGAAGATGTCGGATACGGAGGAGAGCTTCACTGCCTCAACCCCCGCCAGCGCCACCGCTGCTGCAGTTATGCCCTTCACCATGCCCTATATCCCGGGAGCAGCTTGGCTACCCCAGTACTCAGGGGAGTCACATACCCTGCATGACTTTAGAGAAAAGCTGGATAGCCTCTTCCAGGTGTACCCCCTCACAGAAGAGCAAAAAGTGAGCATCCTGGTGGCCCAACTAACCGGGGCAGCCAAAAGGGAAGTAAAATCCTGGCCACCTGGGAGGAAGACTGTCGCAGGGATACTAACCCGGCTGAAGGACACCTTTGATACCCGCACCTCAGCCGAGATTAAGCTTAGATTCTACGGGTGCAAGCAGCGAGCGCATGAGAGTATAAGGGACTATGCACTAAACCTACAAGAGGCCCTTAGGGCCATAAAGCAGACCGACCCTGATGGGGTGGGAAACGAGGACAGGCTGTTGACTGAACAATTTATAGAGGGTTTATATTGCAATGCCCACCGAACCCAGTTGCGGGCAATGGCCTTACAGGATCCCCATCTGGACTTTGCACAGTTCAAGGACAGAGCCATCCGGGTGCTCCGAGAACCGGCACCGGGTGGCGTTGTGACCCACAGGCGCCCAGCTATCACTTACCACCAGGAGGCGGCGCCCTTGTCGGCAGGGCCTGTGGGAGCTGATGCGCAGGCTTTGGACAATGACCCGGCTCCAGACCTACGCCATCAGGTCCAAGAGCTAGCTAAGAGCGTTGCTGCGCTAACCCGAACTGTGCAGTCTTTACAGGTTTCCACCCCAGGGAAGATCCAGCTGGCATCCGGACCGGAGGACATCCCGTGGCGTCGACCAAGGAGGACCCCACCGGCCAGAGGAAGACCCAGTGACCGATACAGCGAGGACGGACGACCCATCTGCCGCCGCTGCAATCAACCCGGACATATGGAAAGGTACTGTTCTTTAAACAGGCACAACCTGGGGTAGAGGGCCAACCCCCAGGAAAAAGATCACCAGGCCCATCGAACTGGCGCGACAGATATGTGGGAGGACGTCCAGTCTTGCCTGTGGTACTGGATGGCATTCCCATGAGTGCCCTACTGGACACCGGGTCACAGGTCACCACCATCCCGTACGTGCTCTTCAAGCAGTACTGGAATGACTCGGATATTACCCGCTACCCTGACGACGACTTGAGTATCATCGCCAGCAATGGTCAGCCCGTGCCACAGATCGGATTTAAAGAGGTGACCATCAAAATTGGTAGAGTCGAACTGGCCGCACAGGGACTGATCATTGTAGATATTGACAAACATGAGAGTCACCCAAAAATAACTCTAGGAACTAATGTAATTGAAAATTGTCTTGCAGAGGTGATTTTCCTTTTACAGCAGGTTGCCAAGAATGCCAGCTCCGGCGAGCAGCGGGTGCTCCAGAAAGAGATCCGGGCACTGATGCAACGGCAACAAGTGGAACTCTCCGGCGGTGAGATTGGTAGCGTAAGAATGTGTGACCCTTTTCCTATTGCCATGCCCCCAAAAAGTGAAATGATGATTTGGTGCCGGGCAGCTATTGGTCTGAGAGGTAGAGATTACCAGGCAATGGTAGAACCAGTTTACTCAGACAGTAGGCCCACCATTTTGACAGCACGGGGGGTGGTCAATGTACGCCATGGGAGGGTGCCCGTTCGCATAATAAATATCGGGGAGAGGGAAGTGTACCTGCCCCGGTATGCCACGCTAGCCAAATTATATACCACTAATCAAAATTCTATACAATCTGTGGAACCCTTGCCTCCATCTCACCCGGAGGAAGGTAACGGCTCTAAGAAAGACATGGAGGACTGGTGTCAGCAACTACATCTGGGTACTGACTCCACTCCCTCACATCAGAAACAAGGAGTCTATCGGGTGGTTCAAGAGTATGAGAGAGTGTTTAGTAAACACCCGTTAGACTTCGGGCGAGTCAAGGGGGTAGAACATCGCATCCCCACGGGAGATCATCCTCCCATAAAAGAGAGGTATCGACCCGTACCCCCTGCACATTACCAACACGCCAAGGGGATGCTTAGAGACATGAAGGAGGCTGGGGTAATCCGGGATAGTGTAGCCCCTGGGCAGCCCCATTAGTTTTAGTCAAAAAGAAAGACAACACTATGAGGATGTGTGTAGATTACCGGAAAATCAACCGTATCACACACAAGGATGCGTACCCCTTACCAAGGATAGAGGAGTCATTGGCTGCTTTAAGATCTGCTAACTTCTTCTCTACCTTGGATCTCACTAGCGGGTACTGGCAGGTTCCTGTAGCAGAGGCGGACCGGGAGAAGACCGCATTCACCACCCCGATGGGACTTAGCGAGTTCACCTGCATGCCGTTCGGACTCTGCAACGCACCAGGAACCTTCCAACGCCTAATGGAGTGTTGTCTGGGCCACAGAAACTTCGAGACGGTCCTGTTGTACCTGGACGATGTCATCGTATATTCCAAGACGTATGAGGACCACCTGAAACACCTGGCGGAAGTGTTCGAGGCTCTGGCGAGTTACGGCCTAAAGGTGAAACCCTCCAAGTGTCACCTCCTGAAACCAAAGGTGCAGTACCTGGGACACGTGGTGAGCGCTGACGGAGTGGCTCCCGACCCTGATAAGATCACCGCAATTAAGGGATGGCCAAGCCCCTCCAGCGTAAAAGAAGTGCGGCAGTTCCTCGGGTTGGTAGGCTACTACCGAAGATTTATTCCCGGTTTCACCAAAAAGGCAGCACCTATGCAGGACCTCCTGATAGGCCAGTCCCGGAAGGCCAAGAACCAGAAGCCGCCCTTCAAATGGGAGGAGCTGGAAGAAGAGTCCTTCCGCCAGCTGAAGATGGCCCTCACGGGGGACGAAATCCTGGCGTACCCGGATTATAGTCAGCCCTTTATCCTCTACACCGACGCCAGTAACATCGGGCTAGGAGCCGTACTGTCCCAGATTCAGCAGGGGAGAGAACGAGTAATCTCCTATGCCAGCCGAAAACTGCGACCCACCGAAAGGAACCCCGAAAATTACAGCTCATTTAAGCTAGAGTTCCTGGCCGTGGTATGGACAGTCACCGAGCGCTTTAGGCATTACCTCGCTTCTTCCCGGTTCACCGTATACACGGATAACAACCCGTTGACACACCTGGACACGGCAAGACTCGGTGCCCTGGAGCAGAGGTGGATGGCCCGTCTGTCCAACTACGAGTTCACAATCAAATACCGGGCCGGACGCTCCAATACCAACGCGGATGCCCTGTCCAGGATGCCCAACCTGCCGGACGAAGGAGAAGATCCGGAGGGACTGGAAGAAGTTGAACTCCCTGCGTTCCACCGTCATGGGACTATCCAGTATTCCCACCGGGTAAGGGGTAAGCAGGCTGCTACGTTGAACCCCTTACCCCACTACAACTGGGCGGAAACGCAAGACAGTGACCCTGCCGTCCGACTGGTGAAGGAGATGCTGACTCGGCCGGAGGCTCGCCTTGAACCAGACGCTCCGGAGGAAGCCAAACAACTATGGGCGGAGAAGAGTCGACTATTCCTTTACAAGGGGAAGTTGTGCCGCAGAATGGTCAACTCCCGGACGCATGAACTACTCTGGCAAGTAGTGGTGCCACGAAGAGACGCAGCCATGGTGATGGAGGCATACCACGACGGAGCTGGACACTTCGGGTGGAAAAAGCTGGAGTTCCTGCTGCGCGAGCGGTTCCACTGGGTAGGCATGAGGGGAACCATCGAGAAGTGGTGCAGAGACTGTGGCCCGTGCAATCTGAGAAGGAAGGACCGGGCCAGCCAGAAGACTCCCCTGCAGTCCATCGTCACCCGGCAACCGTTGGAACTGGTAGCCTTGGATCATGTAAAACTGACCCCAAGCAGAAGTGGCTACGTCTACGCGTTAACCATCGTGGATCATTACTCCCGGTTCTTGGTTGTCGTCCCCGTCAAGGACTTAACGGCTCAAACAGCAGCTAGAGCCTTCCAGCAGCACTTCTGCCGTCCACACGGGTACCCGGACCAAGTGCTGACGGACCAGGGACCTGCCTTTGAAGCGGAGGTCTTTCAGGAATTCTGCAATCTGTATGGCTGCCGGAAGATAAGGACGACACCCTACCATCCGCAGACTAATGGACTTTGTGAAAAAATGAACCAGGTGGTAATGGATCTTCTAAAAACGTTGCCCCTGGAAGAACGCAGTCTGTGGCCTGAAAAGTTGCCCGATCTGGTGGACCTATACAACCACATCCCGGTAGGTTCCACCAACTGTACCCCGGCTTACCTAATGAGGGCAAGACCTGGTAAGTTACCTGTTGACCTGGAAATGGGAGTCCTGACCCCCGAGGACACTTCACCAGAAACAGACTGGGACACAGAGAGGCAGCAGCAGTACCGGAGAGTACAGGAGAGCGTGGAGCGAAGTCTCTGTCAGGCTAGGGAAAGACAAGAGAAAACTTACAACCAGTATGCTCCCGCTGTTCCCCTGGTACCCGGAGAGCAGGTCTTGAAGAGGAAGAGACGGCTCCACAAGTTGGACGACCAGTGGGAGAAGGACCCGTACACCGTACTGCCCTCAAGCCACGAGAACCCGAAGGTCTGTACCATCAGTAAAGACGGAGGGGAAACCACAGCCATTGTATCCCGGGACCACCTGAAGAAGTGTCCCGAACAACTGAGGAACCCTGAAGAGGAACAAGAAGACCATCGACCCGTGGGAGAAAGGGAAGATATGGTTAGTACCGTGCTCGGGGACTTCCCTCGGTCTTGGACTCAAGTCAATGGTGCAGTTGTGGTACCCGTACTCACCTTCCTCCAACCATCATCCCAAGAACCTACGGAGCAACGGGTGGAGCTGGAAAAACAGCCGGTCCAGGAGGCAGAAGACTCCACACAAGTAGAACAGGAGAATCAACCCTCTGCTTATAGTGAGCCTGCCGTACCCCTAGTGAGACAAAGAGCCGGTAGACAGCTGCCCAGTTTACCCTTGACAGCTCCTACACCCTGTAGTTCAGGGCCAGACAGTCAGCTCCGTAGGTCCACTAGGGCCACTAGAGGCCAGTTACCCGCACGCTGGAGAATTTGAAGTGTAAAAATAGTTTTATTTATGTTTATCTGTGTATTGTTGCTTGTGTATAATTTTGTGTTTCCAGTTGTTTTTAGGAAACCTTGGTGGATTTACCGGGAATCCTTGTATATAGTTGGAGCGTAACCCAGGATGGACTAGAGACTGTTAAGGACTCGGGGTAGGACAGACCCCTACCTGGTTACGTCTCCCTGTGTTGGTGAAATGGACACCTTTGCTTTTCTTCAAAGACTACACCCGGTTGCGGATATGCCGTGACCATCTTATTGTGTTTCCTTATTGTATTTTATTGTTATTGTTATACCTTGGTATATTTTTCTAAAAAAAAAAAAAGTGTTTAGTCCCGGAGTACTAAATTTCACTAGGGGGGAATGTGACACCCCAGGGGTCTGGTTGCCACAGTGATAGAGATATTACGTCTGAGAGCAGGTGGGAGGTCCTTTGGTCAGGGATCCTGTGCATGCCACACCTCCTGCCCAGTCTTGGGAGGGGAAGAACTTCCCCTGTATAAACCCTGGGCTGAGGCAGGGTTAGTCAGACAAGGAGAGTGGAGACAAGAAGCAGCATAGGAAACAGCAGAGTTACAAGGAGTCAGGGGCTGGCAGCTGCAGAGCTCGCCCTGACTAAGAAGATTCTTTACCGGACCCGGAGTCCGAGGCTGTGGGGACTAACTCCTACCCAGCAGCAGAATCCGTCAGGCAGGGGATTTCAGGTCCTCTGGCCCAGAAGCCCGAAGGCACGGTCACACGCGTGGGACCAGCACCGCCATCGTGGAGCGGAAGCCATTAGAAGGCCCCGAGTCACCGGCCATACGGGTGAGCACCACACGGTACACTCAGGGACGTGGGCTACTTACATCAGCTTCTAGCAAGGTAGCCAGAAGAGTACAGTCAGTTTGGGAGGCCTACAACTACGCCTGGCCAGGGGAGATCTCATCTGCTCAAAGACTGACCAGGCCCCGTTTGCTAGCAAGTACTCCGGGAGGGTCTATCGTTGTTACCAGTAAAGACCCTGAACTACACCGTACCGTCTCTGAGTGGTTCCTGCTACCCCCATCATCCACGTCGGCTGCCCTGAGGCCATACCCCTCCCGTTGGGGGTTATACTATCACGCTGCACAATCCTACCACCGGCCTCAGCGGTCTGCCCTGCAGCAGCAGCTCCCTGGCTGCACTCAACGGGTGGCGTAGTCATCAACCATTTACCGCTAACAGACTGCCGTCCAGTTTGACTCCCTGGGCACGGACCGGGTCACCGCCACGAGACTACAACCCTCAACAGATCCGGCTCCGGGTAAGCTCACGCGTGCGCAACGCAGCGCGACACAGGCCCAGGGGCGCGTCACTTATACTTCACGTGGAGAGTTATCGACTTTATCAGTATATTACAGGCCTTTCTAAAAAAAATATTCCAAATGACATCTATCTATCTATCTATTAATCTATCTATCTATCTATCTATCTATCTATCTATCCCATATCTGTGGCGCCCCTGAGGGTTCGACCGCCACAGGGATGCTGCACCTCTTCAATGGGGTGTGGTATCTCTCCTTCGAGGTAAGAACGGTGCAATGGTCAGGACCCCACCTCCACATCCAACATCACACTTCTCCCACCAGAGGGGGCTAGTAGGCACTAGTGTGCTGCCCCTACTGGGAAAAAGGGGAGACTGGGGAACCAAGAGATAGGGGGAACCATGTAGTGGGTGAGGGTGGAGGACGCACATTTAGTTACACTTAATATTTCATATTTAATAAACAGCCATCTTGAGTCATGGGTCTTTGATTGTGATCTCCATCCCTGAACGTGGCTTCTGGGTGAACCTGCAGCGGATGGAGACGCGGCCCTCGTATCCTGGCCTTGAGTCGAGGGGCAGGTTGGAGTTAACGTATGTCTCAACCCGGTCAAGGACCATACCCAAGAAGGCCTGGAGCTTAGGAGTGTAGCTCCACAGCAAAAGGATCCCAGGGGGATGCAGACGGAGCGGTATACGCCACCTGTCCTCGCTATTCTGGCCTAGTCAGAGGGATTCCTGCTGCAAGAGGGGTACTGGCCCCCGACACCTGACTTTGCTACTCTACGTCCTAGTCAGGGAAGCTCGGCAGGCCCAGAGGATCCCACCGGGTAACGGAAGGAGCGGAGCTGCCACCTGTACCCTGAGCGTAGTCCAGAGGGAGACCCGGCCTATCTACACACGCAGACAGGAAAGGACCCGGTCTGAAGTCTAGGAACACTCTGGTGCGGGGTCCTGATTAGGCACTTGAATTACTCGGAGGTTGTCGGACCTCCGTCCCTGGTGACCGCAGAACTCCGTGAGGAGCAGGGAGAAGCCTTGCAGCTGTACTCTCCACCGTGAGTAAAAACCCTGGAAGTCAACCCCTATGGCCTCCGGACTCTTTATTTCTGCACTGCACGACGCAGCACCAGACCTCCTATACTACAACTCCCTCCATCCTTGTCTCTGTCCTGAGGCCCTGCTCCACCTGTGGGGAGTAGTATCAACGACGGCTGCCACAACATCCCGCCTCAGAGGACTGCAGCAGCGCTGGTGGCCTTCACCAGGTACCACAGGTGGCATAGTCGATAGCAACCACTCAACCCTGATAGCCCATTACGTTTATGTGACGGCCCTGGGCACGGGACGGGTCCAGTCCATGACTGCTTCCCCACCCCCAACACCTGACCCGGCTCTGAGTTCCCCATCTACCAGGGTGGGCTGTGAGCGTCACATATCTATCTATCTATCTATCTATCTATCTATCTATCTATCTATCTATCTATCTATCTATCATCTATCTATCCCATATCTATCATCTATCTATCTATCTATCCATCCCCTATCTATCTATCTATCTATCTATCTATCCCATATCTATCTATCTATCTATCTATCTATCCATTATCTATCTATTTATCTATCTATCTATCTATCCCATATCTATCTATCTATCTATCTATTATCTATCTATCTATCTATCTATCATCCGACTTTACAACACACTTTTAGTTTTTGTTACTTTTTATTACTCCAAATCGTTCGCACTTTTACAAGAACAAAAAAAAATATCTCTAAACTCCAAACATTCAACCTTGAGTGAAGTAATATGTATATTTTCAAAGCAAATCAACATCTAGAAGTTTCCATTAAATCCCGTTGTTTAGAGAGGAACATCCCTGGTGTGAAATTTATGTGTCACAATCTGGAGCTGTACCTGATCGCATTGTCTGTGCTTGGTATTCATAGGACGTTACCTTCCTGGACAGGAACATTTCTATGGTATATTGTCTCACTAAAGTGAAAACATTCAGCAGGTATAGGGCCATATTTAGCAAACTTTAACACTACTTTAAACTTAATATACCATATGTTGTATAACATTTCAGATTTAGACCAGCTTTGAAAAGCATAAAATCTATTTCTCTATTAGATGGTAAGTCATTTATTTTCGAGCGTGGTAAGAGAATGCTGCAGACAGTGTTTTGCTGAATAGGATCTAAGTGATTCATCTGTATTTTCTAAGAAAATAAATATTATGTTATCTGGAAAAGGCCATGTAGAGGGCGAGGTGAAATGGGCTGCAGCATATAACACCATAGAGTACTATAAATAGGAGTAGGGCAGTGTAGGCAGCAGCCTAAGGCACTCCTCTGTAAGCACTATAAACAGGAATGTGGCAGTATAGGCAGCAGCCTAGGACACCTGGGAGCATGCACTATAAATAGGAATGTGGCAGTATAGGCAGCAGCCTAGGACACCTGGGAGCATGCACTATAAATAAGAATGTGGCAGTATAGGCAGCAGCCTAGGGCACCTGGGAGCATGCACTATAAATAAGAATGTGGCAGTATAGGCAGCAGCCTAGGACACCTGGGAGCATGCACTATAAATAGGAATGTGGCAGTATAGGCAGCAGCCTAGGGCACCTGGGAGCATGCACTATAAACAGGAATGTGGCAGTATAGGCAGCAGCCTAGGGCACCTGGGAGCATGCACTATAAATAAGAATGTGGCAGTATAGGCAGCAGCCTAGGACACCTGGGAGCATGCACTATAAATAGGAATGTGGCAGTATAAGCAGCAGCCTAGGGCACCTGGGAGCATGAACTATAAATAGGAATGTGGCAGCACAGGCAGCAGCCTAGGGCACCTGGGAGCATGCACTATAAATAGGAATGTGGCAGTATAGGCAGCAGCCTAGGGCACCTGGGAGCATGCACTATAAATAGGAATGTGGCAGTATAAGCAGCAGCCTAGGGCACCTGGGAGCATGAACTATAAATAGGAATGTGGCAGCACAGGCAGCAGCCTAGGGCACCTGGGAGCATGCACTATAAATAGGAATGTGGCAGTATAGGCAGCAGCCTAGGACACCTGGGAGCATGCACTATAAATAGGAATGTGGCAGCACAGGCAGCAGCCTAGGGCACCTGGGAGCATGCACTATAAATAGGAATGTGGCAGCATAGGCAGCAGCCTAGGGCACCTGGGAGCATGCACTATAAATAGGAATGTGGCAGTATAGGCAGCAGCCTAGGACACCTGGAAGCATGCACTATAAATAGGAATGTGGCAGTATAGGCAGCAGCCTAGGGCACCTGGGAGCATGCACTATAAATAGGAATGTGGCAGTATAGGCAGCAGCCTAGGGCACCTGGGAGCATGCACTATAAATAGGAATGTGGCAGTATAGGCAGCAGCCTAGGGCACCTGGGAGCATGCACTATAAATAGGAATGTGGCAGTATAGGCAGCAGCCTAGGGCACCTGGGAGCATGCACTATCAATAGGAATGTGGCAGTATAGGCAGCAGCCTAGGGCACCTGGGAGCATGCACTATAAATAGGAATGTGACAGTATAGGCAGCAGCCTAGGGCACCTGGGAGCATGCACTATAAATAGGAATGTGGCAGTATAGGCAGCAGCCTAGGGCACCAGGGAGCATGCACTATAAATAGGAATGTGGCAGTATAGGCAGCAGCCTAGGGCACCTGGGAGCATGCACTATAAATAAGAATGTGGCAGCATAGGCAGCAGCCTAGGGCACCTGGGAGCATGCACTATAAACAGGAATGTGGCAGCATAGGCAGCAGCCTAGGGCACCTGGGAGCATGCACTATAAATAGGAATGTGGCAGTATAGGCAGCAGCCTAGGGCACCTGGGAGAATGCACTATAAATAGGAATGTGGCAGCATAGGCAGCAGCCTAGGGCACCTGGGAGCATGCACTATAAATAAGAATGTGGCAGCATAGGCAGCAGCCTAGGGCACCTGGGAGCATGCACTATAAATAGGAATGTGGCAGCACAGGCAGCAGCCTAGGACACCTGGAAGCATGCACTATAAATAGGAATGTGGCAGTATAGGCAGCAGCCTAGGGCACCTGGGAGCATGCACTATAAATAAGAATGTGGCAGTATATGCAGCAGACTGGGGCACCTGGGAGCATGCACTATAAATAGGAATGTGGCAGTATAGGCAGCATCCTAGGGCACCTGGGAGCATGCACTATAAATAAGAATGTGGCAGTATAGGAAGCAGCCTAGGACACCTGGGAGCATGCACTATAAATAGGAATGTGGCAGTATAGGCAGCAGCCTAGGGCACCTGGGAGCATGCACTATAAATAGGAATGTGGCAGTATAGGCAGCAGCCTAGGGCATCTGGGAGCATGCACTATAAATAGGAATGTGGCAGTATAGGCAGCAGCCTAGGGCACCTGGGAGCATGCACTATAAATAGGAATGTGGCAGTATAGGCAGCAGCCTAGGGCATCTGGGAGCATGCACTATAAATAGGAATGTGGCAGTATAGGCAGCAGCCTAGGGCACCTGGGAGCATGCACTATATATAGGAATGTGGCAGTATAGGCAGCAGCCTAGGGCACCTGGGAGCATGCACTATAAATAGGAATGTAGCAGTATAGGCAGCAGCCTAGGGCACCTGGGAGCATGCACTATAAATAGGAATGTGGCAGTATAGGCAGCAGCCTAGGGCACCTGGGAGCATGCACTATAAATAAGAATGTGGCAGCATAGGCAGCAGCCTAGGGCACCTGGGAGCATGCACTATAAATCGGAATGTGGCAGTATAGGCAGCAGCCTAGGACACCTGGGAGCATGCACTATAAACAGGTATGTGGTAGTATAGGCAGCAGCCTAGGGCACCTGGGAGCATGCACTATCAATAGGAATGTGGCAGTATAGGCAGCAGCCTAGGGCACCTGGGAGCATGCACTATAAATAGGAATGTGGCAGTATAGGCAGCAGCCTAGGGCATCTGGGAGCATGCACTATAAATAGGAATGTGGCAGTATAGGCAGCAGCCTAGGGCACCTGGGAGCATGCACTATATATAGGAATGTGGCAGTATAGGCAGCAGCCTAGGGCACCTGGGAGCATGCACTATAAATAGGAATGTAGCAGTATAGGCAGCAGCCTAGGACACCTGGGAGCATGCACTATAAATAGGAATGTGGCAGTATAGGCAGCAGCCTAGGGCACCTGGGAGCATGCACTATAAATATTAATGTGGCAGCATAGGCAGCAGCCTAGGGCACCTGGGAGCATGCACTATAAATAGGAATGTGGCAGCATAGGCAGCAGCCTAGGGCACCTGGGAGCATGCACTATCAATAGGAATGTGGCAGTATAGGCAGCAGCCTAGGGCACCTGGGAGCATGCACTATAAATAGGAATGTGGCAGTATAGGCAGCAGCCTAGGGCACCTGGGAGCATGCACTATCAATAGGAATCTGGCAGCATAGGCAGCAGCCTAGGGCACCTGGGAGCATGCACTATAAACAGGAATGTGGCAGTATAGGCAGCAGCCTAGGGCACCTGGGAGCATTCACTATCAATAGGAATGTGGCAGGATAGGCAGAAGCCTAGGGCACCTGGGAGCATGCACTATAAATAGGAATGTGGCAGTATGGGCAGCAGCCTAGGACACCTGGGAGCATGAACTATAAATAGGAATGTGGCAGTATAGGCAGCAGCCTAGGGCACCTGAGAGCATTCACTATCAATAGGAATGTGGCAGGATAGGCAGAAGCCTAGGGCACCTGGGAGCATGCACTATAAATAGGAATGTGGCAGTATAGGCAGCAGCCTAGGGCACCTGGGAGCATGCACTATAAATAGGAATGTGGCAGCATAGGCAGCAGCCTAGGGCACCTGGGAGCATGCACTATAAATAGGAATGTGGCAGCATAGGCAGCAGCCTAGGGCACCTGGGAGCATGCACTATCAATAGGAATGTGGCAGTATAGGCAGCAGCCTAGGGCACCTGGGAGCATGCACTATAAATAGGAATGTGGCAGTATAGGCAGCAGCCTAGGGCACCTGGGAGCATGCACTATCAATAGGAATCTGGCAGTATAGGCAGCAGCCTAGGGCACCTGGGAGCATGCACTATCAATAGGAATATGGCAGTATAGGCAGCAGCCTAGGGCACCTGGGAGCATGCTCTATCAATAGGATTGTGGCACCTGGGAGCATGAACTATAAATAGGAATGTGGCAGTATAGGCAGCAGCCTAGGGCACCTGGGAGCATGCACTATAAATAGGAATGTGGCAGCATAGGCAGCAGCCTAGGGCACCTGGGAGCATGCACTATCAATAGGAATCTGGCAGTATAGGCAGCAGCCTAGGGCACCTGGGAGCATGCACTATAAATAGGAATGTGGCAGTATAGGCAGCAGCCTAGGGCACCTGGGAGCATGCACTATAAATAGGAATGTGGCAGTATAGGCAGCAGCCTAGGGCACCTGGGAGCATTCACTATCAATAGGAATGTGGCAGTATAGGCAGCAGCCTAGGGCACCTGGGAGCATGCACTATAAATAGAAATGTGGCAGTATAGGCAGCAGCCTAGGGCACCTGGGAGCATGCACTATAAATAGGAATGTGGCAGTATAGGCAGCAGCCTAGGGCACCTGGGAGCATGCACTATAAATAGGAATGTGGCAGTATAGGCAGCAGACTGGGGCACCTGGGAGCATGCACTATAAATAGGAATGTGGCTGTATAGGCAGCAGCCTAGGGCACCTGGGAGCATGCACTATCAATAGGATTGTGGCAGTATAGGCAGCAGCCTAGGGCACCTGGGAGCATGCACTATAAATAGGAATGTGGCAGCATAGGCAGCAGCCTATGACACCTGGGAGCATGCACTATAAATAGGAATGTGGCAGTATAGGCAGCAGCCTAGGGCACCTGGGAGCATGCACTATAAATAGGAATGTGGCAGCATAGGCAGCAGCCTAGGGCACCTGGGAGCATGCACTATAAATAGGAATGTGGCAGTATAGGCAGCAGCCTAGGGCACCTGGGAGCATGAACTATAAATAGGAATATGGCAGCACAGGCAGCAGCCTAGGGCACCTGTGAGCATGCACTATAAATAAGAATGTGGCAGCATAGGCAGCAGCCTAGGGCACCTGGGAGCATGCACTATAAATAGGAATGTGGCAGCACAGGCAGCAGCCTAGGGCACCTGGGAGCATGCACTATAAATAGGAATATGGCAGCATAGGCAGCAGCCTAGGGCACCTGGGAGCATGCACTATAAATAGGAATGTGGCAGCATAGGCAGCAGCCTAGGGCACCTGGGAGCATGCACTATAAATAGGAATGTGGCAGCATAGGCAGCAGCCTAGGGCACCTGGGAGCATGCACTATAAATAGGAATGTGGCAGCATAGGCAGCAGCCTAGGGCACCTGGGAGCATGCACTATAAATAGGAATGTGGCAGCATAGGCAGCAGCCTAGGGCACCTGGGAGCATGCACTATAAATAGGAATGTGGCAGTATAGGCAGCAGCCTAGGGCACCTGGGAGCATGAACTATAAACAGGAATGTGGCAGTATATGCAGCAGACTGGGGCACCTGGGAGCATGCACTATAAATAAGAATGTGGAAGTATATGCAGCAGACTGGGGCACCTGGGAGCATGCACTATAAATAAGAATGTGGCAGTATATGCAGCAGACTGGGGCACCTGGGAGCAGGGGCCTACATAGAAATCATGGGACACCATAAAAGCAGTTTAATTGGGCCCCCCCAAAAAGATTAATATTCGGTGGTGGATGCTGTGCTGTTGACTAGGGATGAGCGGACCTGTAGAAGTTCAGGTTCTGGTACCTGACCTAAACGTTATTCCAAAGTTCGGCCTGAGTACCAGAACTGTACCCGAACTTCATCCCGAACCCGAACCCCATTGGAAACAATGGGGACCCAAACTTTTGAGCTGCAAAATGTTCTCTTTCGCACTACTTTCCCCGGGACTCCGAACATTGCAGCAGACTTCCAGGAGAAGTCCGTGTTCGGCGATTAGCATCGGAAACTAATTGTCTGGTACGAACCTTGAACTATTACGGTAAGTTTTGGTTCGCTCATCTCTACAGTTCACGTGGCACAGGGAGCAGCACGGGACCTGGGGAGGGAGAGTAAAGCATAATTTGTTTTTTCTTTTTTTACCCAAACTTAAGCCAAGAGAAATAGGTTTTCCAAAGCCAAAAAAATTCCTTTAAGTTTCAACATTTCCAAAAATTGATCCCCTGAAAATGTCCAATATTCGTTCGGAAGATCTGGGCAGATTTATCCACCCCCTATTGATAAACACAACATTTAGTTATCGCTTATTAGACCTTTTCTTCACCTGCCTCCATATTTTTTTGGATTTAAAAAAAAAACGTTGAACTTCTAACAACATAGTTCGGAAAGGTTAATGTGTAGTGTTGAGCCACCCCCGTAGTGTTCGAGTTCGGTTCGGTTCGTCGAACACCCGTGTGTTCGTCGAACTGTTCGTCGAACACCTTCGAACACTGTTAAAACCAATGGCAGGCAAACAAAAACACATAGAAACACATAGAAAACACCTTCAAAGGTGTCCAAAAGCTGACAAACTGCTCAGAAGACACAACTAACACATGGAAAAGTGACAAGTACATATAGTCATGCGAAAAGAAAAGAGGTGGAGGAGTAAAAGGAGGGGGAGACACAGATATAGGCATGTCATGCCCTTCTAAAATCCAAAAAGTGAGAAGCCGACACGTTCAGTCCGCTCCTGCCCGTGCCACCTCCGCGTCGCCGGGTTTGTGCCAGAGCCGCGGTGAACCCTGATGGCCAGCCCCCCTCTCCCAATACTGGTGCCTGTCCGCTGGTGGGTCGAGCGAGCCCCCCTGTGGTGGACGCAGCTCTAAGCTTTTTAATTTAAATTGTCTCTCTAATTTGAATGAATACACTTTAAATCCATTTACAAGGATCTATTGGAGGGCAAGTCTCATGCCAGCAGCCGCGTAATTCCAGCTCCAGTAGCGTCCACTAAAGCTGCTGCAGTTAAAAAGCTTTTATAAGGATCGAGCTCGGCTGTCCACCGCAAGGCATCCTACTGCCAGTCCGAGCCCCTATGCCTTGGGGTGCCTCCTGATGCTCTTCACTGAGTATCCCGTGGTCCCGAAGCATTTCCTTTGAAAAAAATGAAGTGTCCAAGCTACAGGTGGTGTAGCTTGCTTAACAGCCGGGATAATCCGCTGACTAGCAGACCCTGCTACTAGGCACAAAGTATTTCCTGGGCTAGATGCAGTTAAAAATTTGTAATTAGATACTCTCGTTGGATGCTGAGAAAGCATTCCATAGAGTCTCCTGGCACGCCATATATGATTCTCTTAAAAAGCTTGGGGTAGGGGTCTAGGGGACCCTTTTATAGCCAAAATCACGGCCCTGTATCGCAATACGTCACCTAGGCTGAAGATAAATGGAACTGTAGCACCCTGAGGGCTTGGTTGCTACAGAGGTATTGCACCTCACCCAGAGGTGTGATATCTCACTCTCAGGTAAGGATGTAGTGTGGATCAGGACCCGACACCTGCATGCATTACACCACATTGCCGTGGGGCAGGGCGACCAATATGCCCCTGAGATGGGCACGACAGTCCCTGTCCCTGGCTGGAGTGGGGGGAGGGAACACCGAGGAAGGGGAACCCTGTAGTGCAGGAGCAGGGAGGAAGCAGTTCCTGGGTGCATTGAGAAGGGAGTATAAAAGGTGGGCACCATCTTAGTTCAGTGCAGAGAAGTCTGAGCAGAAGTGGCAGGGAGCAGGGGCTCTGCATGAGCTCTGCTCCGGAGGCGGGCCTAGTAACAGAGGCCCAGGCCTGGAAGAGGGAGAAGGAAGGAAGAGGAGCGGAGAAGGCTCCAGGAACGAGGAACGAAGGGATCTCAGGGGTGCGGACGGGCGAGTCGCCACCGCACGCCCGAATCCACCTGCGTGGAGGGGTCAGGCCAAAGGGGGAGACCGGTCCCTGAAACTAGTGGAGGCAGGAAACGACCCTCAGTTAGAAACAGGAGGCTGTGACATTTTATGTGGCGCAGCCCCTCGCTACACCCGCTAGGAAGGCACCACATAGGGTCAGGAAAACTGGCGCCAAGTTTACCAAGAGGAGGCCCGAGGCAGCCGGACAGAAGGGTTGGTAAGAAAGGCCAGACAAAGGACACACAAAGGGGGTCCTGTGAAGCACTCCAAAGTTATCTGGGAGTTGTCTGAGCCCCTCACCTGGTGAGCACAGTAAGACGTGGGCAGCCGTTACCTGCAGACGTGGTCTGGATAATAAGGACTGTGAGTAAAGGCCCTGGACTGCATCACTGACTCCGTGTCATTACTGCTGCTGCCCTGCACCATCACCCCCATCCTCCGCATACACTGCCCTGAGGCTATACTCCTCCCGTGGGGAGTTATGCTACGCTCTGCTGCACCCACAACACCAGCCTCAGCGGTCTGCCCTGGAGCGGCGGTTCACTCTGACCGCAATCCACGGGTGGCGTAGTCGGACATTTAAACATCAAAACCACATAAATAGTTCCGCCACTGGTTTGACCGCCCTGAGCCACGGAACCGGGTTGCCGCCACGGAGACTACAACCACCAGCATCCACCAAAAAGGGTCCTGGCTCCGGGTGTCCCAAGGCCCAGGGGGCGCGTCAGAACATTTTCATCACCTTTCACAATCACCAATGGGACAAGGCAGGGATGTTCTCTGTCCCCTCTCTTATACATCCTAGTGACGGAGCACCTGCTCTCATCAATTCGCCATAACCCCAATATTAGGTGGATTGAGGTGGGAGGCACCGAGTACAAGTGCTCTCTATTTGCTGATGATGTCCTAGTATATATCACTCAATCACATATATCCATCCATGCTGTTATGGCTGAAATAGATCACTTTGTTACATGGTCAAATTTTAAAATCAATGCAGCGAAGTCTGAGGCCCTCGATGTCTCCCTCCCCAAATCCATATAGGATTCCATCCAGTCCAACTTTCCCTTTGCCTGGCCCTCACAGGGTATCAAATACTTAGGAATTCCTATTCATAGAGACCTCTCCCATCTATGTTATCTTAATTTTGGGCCCTTTATTGAACAACTCCATACAGACCACGGTTGGCAAGTTAGAACTGTAAGATTCACTACGTGAACCACTGGTGTTTTGTGGAAAAGCACATGTACACTGTGTTCCAAATTATTATGCAAAAAGTGTTTAGGAGTGATAAGGGAAGAATTTGTTTGTTTGTCAGTTAAACTCATTGATGGTGATGTGTGTCAGGGCTCTTTATATCACTGTAAGCAATTGCAGACACCTGTGCTAATTAGTTTGGCAGGTGTGTCCAATGAAAGGCAAGACTACTTAAGAAGGCTGTCTCACATTATTAAGCAGCCTACATTTTCTGCCAAAATGGGAAAGAAAAAGGATGTGTCGGCTGCTGAGAAGCAACAAATTGTGGAGTGTTTAGGTCAAGGCATGACTACAATCAACATTGTGCGATGATCAGGATGAAGTGTCTTGGCAATCAAGAAGTATGTAGCTGATTCACAGTACACACGTGTGCGTGCTGATAAGGGCAAATTGAGGACTCTTTCCTACAGGCAATTACGTCAGGTTTAAAGAGCAGCGGCAAAAAAGCCTTGTCATAGCAGCAGACAAGTTTTTGAAGCTGCTTGTGCCTCCAACGTCCCCCGAACAACAAGATGCACGGTCCTTCAGAGGTTTGCAGCTGTGCATACGCCATCCTGTCGACCTCCTCTATCCACTTCACACAAGCAGAAACGGCTCCAGTGGGCCAAACATTACATGAAGACTGATTTCAAAACTGTTTTGTTCACGGATGAGTGCCGTGCAGCGCTCGATGGTCCAGATGGATGGAGTGGAGGATGGCTGGTTGATGGACACCCCACGCAAACACGGCTACAGCGCCAACAAGGAGGAGGTGGAGTAATGTTTTGGGCTGGAATCATGGGGAGAGAGATTGTCGGCCCCTTTAGGATCCCTGAAGGCGCTAAAGATGAACTCCATAATGTATGTGGATTTTCTCAAACAGCACTTCCTGCCATGGTTCAAGAAGAAGAACCGTGTATTTCACAGCAAGATCATTTTTCTGCATGATAATGCACCATCTCATGCTGCACATAAAACATCTGCATCTCTGGCTGATATGGGCATAAAAGGGGACAAACTTATGGTGTGACCCCCATGCTCCCCTGACCTGTACCCCATTCAGAACCTTTGGAGCATCATTAAAAGGAGTGTCTATGATGGCGGGAGGCAGTTCACATCTAAGCAACAGCTCTGGGAGGGTATTCTGTCCTCATGCAAAACAATTGAAGCAGAAACCATCCAAAACCTGACAAATTCAATGGACGAGAGAGTTCAGAAGCTCCTTTCGAACAAGGGGTCCTATGTGAAAATGTAACATCACCTAGAATAAAGTTTTGAGTTGAAAACTGTTTGATTTCAGTTTCTAACAACCTGCTAATGCTTATAATTTCAAAAATGACCATTTTTTTGGTCTTTATTAAAATAAAAAGGTTGATCGAAAAGTTTGGGGGATCTAAGAGTGTGGCAACCCAGTAGTCATGATTACTTCGAATTCTGACAATATGAGGGTCATGCTGCAGGTAGTGCAGCAAGAAGGCACTTATGTGTCTTGCGCATCTCGGAGCCCCAAAATTATTTTCCGGGCTAGATGCAGCTAAAAATTATTATTAATTTTAAATCTGGTGAAGCTTTAGTATAGATGGCCTAATAGGATCAGTGCTGCACACTGCTACAAAGCCCAAATTATTTTCCAGTCAAGATACAGATAAACATGATTAGTAATTTGAAAGCTTAAAACGGTTGGTAGGGTGATTTTAACCAATCATCAAGCTTTTACTCTCCCCAGGATGACACAGGGGTAGAAAAGTCGTTTCGGATCCATGATTTGTTCATCTTTATGAAC
Organism: Phyllobates terribilis; assembly: GCF_046119375.1. NCBI lineage: Eukaryota > Metazoa > Chordata > Amphibia > Anura > Dendrobatidae > Phyllobates > Phyllobates terribilis. The sequence continues at coordinate 78,686,320 of NW_027362762.1, forward strand.
GTGAGTCTGTCTACATTATCAGTGGAGAGCCGCGTGCCCTTATCTGTCAGCACACCACCAGCAGCGCTGAACACACGTTCAGACAGAACGCTGGCTGCGGGGCATGACAAGATCTCCAAGGCGTAAGTGGCTAGCTCCGGCCATTTATCCAGATTGGAAGCCCAAAAAGAGCAAGGGTCCAGTGACACAGTCGTGGCTTCAATGCTTACTTGGAGATACTCCTGTACCATCGTCTCTAGGCGTTGACTATGTGTCAGACTTCTTGTCTCCTGTGGCCTTGCAAAGGATGGGCTAAAAAAGTGGTGAAATGATTCCGCAAAATTGATGTTACCAGCAGATACTGTGGTTCTGTTACGGTTTGAGTGCTGAACACTTGACGGTCCCATGGTTGGCAAGTTGGAACTGTGAGATTCACTACGTGCACCACTGGTATTTTGTGGAAAAGCACATGTAAGATTCTGCAACAGTCTCTGCTGATACTCCTGCATGCGTGCATCCTTTTCTATGGCAGGAATAATTTCTGCAAATTTACTTTTGTACCGGGGATCTAACAGTGTGGCAACCCAGTAGTCAGGATTATTTCTAATTCTCACAATTCGAGGGTCATGTTGCAGGTAGTGCAGCAAGAAGGCACTCATGTGTGTTGCGCATCCAGGAGCATCAAGTCCCTGTTGTGTTGGTGGCGAGGTAACAATCATGCTTCCTTCCTCTGTCCTCTCCCCCCAACCTCGCACAACAGAAATGTGATCAAGGTCTCCCTCATCTGATGAGTCTTCCATCAGTTCGTCCTCCACTTCTTCCTGGGCTCCTGCACCTTCCTCACTAGTTTGGCTGCTACCATGCACCCTGGTAAAACCATCTCCCCCACCCTCACATGCCTGCCGCCTTGGTGCTGCCGACCGTCTGGACCTTGCAGATGTTAGCCCTTCCGCATACAACTCCTCCTCCTCTACTTCCTCCACCTCCTCTTGTGCCACCACCTGACTCCGAATTCTGTTTAACATGTGCTCCAGCATGTAAATCACCGGAATAGTCATGCTGATAATGGCATCGTCAGCACTAAACATCTTCGTCGCCATTTCAAAACTGTGCAGAAGGGTGCATAGGTCCCTGATCTGAGACCACTCCTCCAGCGTGATTTGCCCCACCTCTTAATCTCGTTGGCCCAGGCTATACGTCAGAACGTATTGCACCAGGGCTTGTCGGTGCTGCCACAGTCGCTGCAACATGTGCAGAGTTGAATTCCACCGGGTAGGCACATCGCATTTTAGCCGGTGAAGTGGCAGGCCCAACGACTTCTGTAGAGATGTAAGTCGCTGAGCTGCGGGATGCGAATGGCGGAAGTGAGCACACAGCGACCGTGCCCTCTGCAGAAGGCCATCTAGTCTGGGATAGTGGGCTAAAAATTGCTGGACAACCAGGTTCAACACGTGAGCCATACAAGGCACGTGTGTGACATTGCCCCGGCGAAGGGCCGCACCCAGGTTTGCAGCATTGTCGCACACGGCCTTCCCTGGTTTCAGGTCCAGTGGAGACAACCATTCATGAAATTGGTTCTCCAGAGCTGACCACAACTCCTCAGCTGTGTGACTCACATTTCCCAGACATTTCAATGTAAAAACCGCCTGATGACGTTGAGCCCTACTGCCAGCATAGTAAGGAGGTGTGCAGGATCCCTTCTGCGCAGTTAGAAAGCTTGTGGCATGACCAGACAGGCTTTGGGTGCAGGTGGAAGACCGAGAGGAGGTTGAGGAGGCAGAAGCAGTGGAGGAACTTTGACATAAAGAGGATTGACGCACAACTCGTGGGGACGGCAAGACTTGGACAGCAGCCCCTTGTCCTGCTGTCACCATAGTTACCCAGTGCCCAGTCAGCGACATGTAATGCCCCTGTCCATGCCTACTCGTCCAAGTGTCTGTGGTGAAATGCACCCTGTCACACACAGAGTTTCTCAAAGAAGCGGTGATGTTGTGTGCGACATGCTGGTGGAGCGCAGGCACACCTTTCTTTGAGAAGTAGTGCCGACTGGGCATCTGGTACTGGGGCACTGCGACGGACATAAGGTCTCGAAAATCCTCTGTGTCCACCAGGCGGAAAGGCAGCATTTCTGTAGCCAAGAACTTGCAGATGGTGAAATTCAACCTCTTAGCTTTCTCATGGCTAGGAGGAAATGGTCTTTTACTTGTCCACATCTGAGGGACCGAGGGCTGGCTATTGTGCTTAGACGGGGTTGATAAGGGTGTCCCCGGCAAACTGCCGGTCTGTGAGGAAGATGCAGGCGGACATGTTAGGTTGCCTTGATCCAAAGGTGGTGCTATCGATGTCGGACAGCGCTCAACACCAGCTGGTGTTACCACCTCCAAAGAAAATGATGACCTGCCAATCACGCTGGCTGTTGCGGGTAAAGAGGTGGCAGGTCTGCGCCCCAAAACAGGTGTGACTGCTGTCCCCCCAGTCACAGAGGATGAAGAGGCCGCGGATGCACAAGATATGGCAGACGGTGGTTGGCCCGGCCGGCTAGGCCGCATTGTAGCACACTGAGCTTCCCACTGCAACTTATGCTTCATGTCCATGTGCCGGTTCATGCATGAAGTACTCAAACTATGTATTTTTTGGCCTCTACTTAGCTTTTGCTGACAAATGTTACAGATAACACGAGTTGGGTCATCTTGACCGTGTACTGCCAACACGGGTTCCATGGATCAACATGCCCCCACCTTCCAGCACTCACCTTCCCCCACCAAATAAAAACACTGCACCTGTATTTCTTTGGATAAATTTGGCCACAGTGGCCATTTTATTAACAAACAACATTAACATATTAACAGTGTTATAAAATAAATAAGAAGGGAGGGTTCTTGGAGTTAAAATTAGATCTGGCATAAATTAAACCGAACTCGAACCACCATATTACCCTCAGCCGTCCATCACCAGCTCAAGGGCACCAAAAGCTCCCAGGGTAAAACCCCGTCCAGAGCCCAAAACCAAATGCCAGATCACCCCGGTTAATCAAGGCACTGCCTGTGATTATCCAATATTCTTTCCACCGACACTTCTGTGCCAACTCCAAGAACCCCACCACCCGCCAAGCCACTGCGACAAACCCTCATAAAACTTTACATGTCCTTTTTTAATATAACCCATCGATAATACACAATAGTAATAACTCCTTTATCTCCTCTTCAGTAAAACCACCCTTTCACCATTAACTTCACAGAATACCAACAGAAAGAAGGGGTGGGTGGGTGGGAACTTTCCCCGCTGACTTCCTTCCTGGACTGACCGTTTTCCCGCACTTTTCCTTATTATATCTCCAGAGCCCCTTCCAATGCCCGCCCCTCCAGGCTTATAACCAATCCGGATATTGGGATTAAAATTACACCCTCCTGGCACATCCCGGTCATGTGGGGCTTCCTTCTAGTTACACTTGCTTCCAGCCCCCTTCTTGACCGTGTACTGCCAACACGGGTTCCATGGATCAACATGCCCCCACCTTCCAGCACTCACCTTCCCCCACCAAATAAAAACACTGCACCTGTATTTCTTTGGATAAATTTGGCCACAGCGGCCATTTTATTAACAAACAACATTAACATATTAACAGTGTTATAAAATAAATAAGAAGGGAGGGTTCTTGGAGTTAAAATTAGATCTGGCATAAATTAAACCGAACTCGAACCACCATATTACCCTCAGCCGTCCATCACCAGCTCAAGGGCACCAAAAGCTCCCAGGGTAAAACCCCGTCCAGAGCCCAAAACCAAATGCCAGATCACCCCGGTTAATCAAGGCACTGCCTGTGATTATCCAATATTCTTTCCACCGACACTTCTGTGCCAACTCCAAGAACCCCACCCCCCGCCACCAACGAACAGCCCTGACCACCTCAGGCTCGTGAGCGCCCCAACACCGCAAAAGCCCTTTCGATCCCCTCCTGTATGGCCAATGCCCATAAATCAATGCCAATATCATTCAAATGTACGCCGTCCTTTTCCCAAAAATCTCCAACTCCCGCTTCCAGATCAAGATGCCGCACGCTTACTCCCCCGTTCCTGGTAACAAAAGCTGATATAGCTCTGTTCAACTTTATACGTACCCTATTAATTCCCTTCAATGATCTGGCCTCCCTCCATTTTCCTCTGGGCACAATGTCAGACCACACTGTCAACACCTCGGGAAAAGATGTCCATAACCTTAACAGATCGATTCGAATGTCCCTCATCAATTCCCTGACCGGCCGAGCCCTCCAAATCATTTCCCCCCATATGCACCACCAAAATATCCGGCGCCCGATCCAAACGAGCTGCTTTATGGAATTCTGGCAGCACCCTTCTCCAAACCGTCCCTCGAAAACCCAACCACCGAACTACCGCTTGCTCCCTGCTAAAAAACCAATTGCCTACTGTCCGGCCTCAAGTCCGCCCTCACCGCTCCCAATGGACGAAAGAGTGTCCTAGCATCCAAACTAACAACGGGACGCCACCAGCAACAAGACAACCAAAAGGTATTTGAATCTCAAAAGGCAAATTACCTAAGACCGCATACCTAATGCCTTACATAAGACAGGTAACGATCAGAACTCCACCTCCCAATACGTTTTATCACATCCTTGCCTAACCCCAAGCCATCCGCTTCTGATGCCGCACTAATTCTGAATGAATGTGACCCGTATACCTCAGGGCTAAGGTCCAGCTCAGCAATCCCCTTTTTAAACACCGCTATGAATTGAAAACGTGACAAAAAGTCTCCATTTTCATGACACAATAATGGGCCCTTCCACCCTGACCAAACCTGCCAATAAGCCAATAAACATCTCCTAGGACAAAGAAAAGATCCCATAACCTCACCCAATATTACTCGTTTACCTTTGCCCAATTGATCCGTCTTTTCCCCCCCTAATCCAAAATTCAATACCCCCATCTCGACCACTCATATCCAAACAAACCCCCAACCTTATTTCTGCTTGGTGCCACCAATTCACCTACTCTCAGAGCGCCAAAAAACGCCAATGAAAAAGCCAACCTAAATAGTGTGGCTTCAAAAACTGAACAACAAATCTTATCCAATACAAAACCCAAACGTTCCAAAATACTAAAGGTTACCGGTCTCCGTTTATCCAACTCTTTACCTCTTCTCCTAAAGCCCTTGAGAGCTTGCTTCACTAAAAAGGACTTCGTAACATCCTTTATCCCCTGCAATTTAAAACCAAACGCTAAACCTGCAACAAACTTCCCAACTTTTGAAACCGACCAACCGCTCTCCGCTGCCCTTCCCACGAGAAACAACACCGCCATCTCTCTATCTCCATCACTCTCCATCACACCCCACTGCATAATCCAACTTTGCCATACTCGCCACGATGCCTCGTATGATGCCCAGGTCTGCCTTGTGATGGACTCCCGTATTAACCGTCCCGCTCTTCCATAACCAGCTGCCACAAACGCGAAGGGCATTCCTGTCCCACGTCCTCTGCCTCTGGAGCTAGCGTCCGAAAACGATCCCACTGAAAACGAGACAAGGCATCTGCTATGGAATTTTGTACACCTGGAACATGTACCGCTGTAATCCAAGCGTTCAGCTTAAGACAACAAAGTACTAGTTCCCTCAGCAGCCTAATCACAGGCGGAGACGAGGCCGACAAACTGTTGATGAGAGACACCACTCCCATGTTATCGCAGTGAAACCAAATTCTCCTGTTGGCGAAACACTCTCCCCAAATAGTAACCGCAACAACAATAGGAAACAATTCCAAAAATGCCAAGTTCCTCGTAAGACCCCTCTCTTTCCACACCTTCGGCCACTCGCCAACGCTCCACCGCCCTTTCCAGTAGGCCCCGTAACCAGCACCTCCTGCCGCATCCGTAAATATCTCACAATCAAAACTGTTCAAGAACTCCTGCTGGATTACTGACCTGCCTTTATAACTTTCCAAAACAATTTCCAAACTTTTAGATCCTCCTTGTGGTCCTTATTAAGGCGAATGAAATGATGCGGCGCGCGCACTCCTGCTGTCGCTCCTGACAATCTGCGACAAAATAATCTGCCCATTGGCATAATCCTGCAAGCAAAATTCAAACGCCCTACCAGCGACTGTAGCTCCCTCAGGGTAACCTTGCGCAACTTCCTGATCCTATCAACCTCCTGCTTAAGCAAACTCAATTTATCATCCGGTAACCGACACTCCATTCTTTCGGTATCAATTACAATGCCCAAAAAACTTAAAATGGTGCCAGGTCCTTCCGTTTTTTTCTTCTGCTAACGGCACGCCAAAATGCTCCGCTACCCACACCATAGTACCTAACAAATTCCTACACAACAACGATTGCGGGGGGCCTATAAACAAGAAGTCATCCAAATAATGAATGACTGACTTAACAGAAGCCAGGCCCTTCACTACCCATTCCAAAAAGGAGCTAAACGTTTCAAACAAAGAACACGAAATCGCACAACCCATTGGCAAACACCTATCCACATAGTACTCCCCTTCCCAAAAAGAACCTAACAACGGGATGCTATCCGGGTGAACTGGCAACAACCTAAAGGCTGACTCGATATCAGTCTTAGCTAGCAACGAGCCTGGCCCATATCTCCGTACCCAATGCACCGCCGCGTCGAATGATGTATATTCAACCGAATACAACTCCTGCGCAATACCATCATTAACCGAAAGCCCCTTCGGGTACGACAAATGCTGAATTAAACGAAACTTATTCAGCTCTTTCTTGGGCACAACCCCCAACGGCAAGATAATCACCTTGCTAATAGGCAATTCCTGAAACGGTCCAGCCATCCTGCCCAATTCCACCTCCTTAGCCAACTTCACACTAACCACTTCCGGATGAAGGGAAGCCGACGTCAAATTTTTAACTGAAAAAGGGGACCTCATGATCAGGAGGAGGGATTCTAAACCCTTCCAAAAAAAAAAAAACAAACATCCGCAATGACCTTAGCCTTCAACTGATCCGGATACCTACTTAGAAAGGGGGCCATCGTGTGAACCCTCACCGGAGTCACCCCTTTGACCGGTACCCACTGTCGGCTTTCCCTTACCCTTCTTAAAGCATTTTGATGCTCCGTGCGAACTTCCATTACAATGGGAGCACACATGTTTAAATTTACAGGAGGTCCCGAACTTGCATTGGCTGTCATTAAATTGCCAGCAAGTTCCCGCTTCCTTTTTTTGTGCTGTGTGCCCCTTGACTACTTCCCCCGTGTCCTGCTGACTGATTCCCGCTACTGTTGCTCCCGTGAAAGGACTGCCCATACCTCAGTGGGACCATAACCTTCAACCACAACCCAATGTCCTTTTGATCCCATCTGATCTCCGGGCGGACAGCTTTCCTCTGCCTAAATTGCTCGTCATATCGTAACCACACCTGACCCCCATAAGTACGATGAGCCTCCCCAATAGAATCAAGGTAGCAAAATAAACCTGAGCAATTATCCGGAGCTTTTTCCCCAATAACGCTAGCCAATATTGCAAAAGCCTGTAACCAATTAACAAACGTCTGAGGAATCAACCTCCACCTACGTTTCTCTTCTTCCTCTTTTTTACCATCGTCCTTTTTACCCTTATCCAGATTAAACTTTTCCAGCGGAAGAAGGGAAAAAATTTCAACTTAGTCATCCCGCCAAACTTTTCCTTTACCTCTCTTTTTTTTTTTTTTTTTTTAAGTGTGCCCCCAACGGCCCCTCAAAGCACACATATATCTCCCCTTTTGCCCTATCATCCAGCTTTACGGTATCCGCTTTGTCCTTCTCTGTCTGTACGCAAACCGATGCCCCAGAAAGTGTCCCGGCTGCATTCACCGCCGACCTGGCCGACTCGCTCCCCACCTGCGACAACACCGGTTGACTAGGTACCCACGCCGCCGCAGGTAACAAACCTCCTTGATTAACTCCACCACCATCTATTCTAGCCAAAATTTGCGACATGCTAAACAAAATGTCCCTAAGACCCACTACATCTGACCCACGACCTCCCCTAGTATTTTCCCCGCTGGGCCCAGCCAACTGCCTATCACCTCCCCCATCCACTAATGACCCAGCGGGCGACAAACAATACATGGACGCATGCTCACCAAGCTGCGCAGGTGCTGTGTCCCTGCCAGCCGAACGTCCCGAGTCCTGATGAATCCTGGATTCGCTTTGATCCTCGCCACACTCCGATTCGCCAGACTCCTGCTGCTGCTCAAGGCCCGCGCCCCTGGCCTCCTCATCACCAGGGGGGACCTGAGCGCGTGCCGATGTCCCCGCCGATCGTCCCCCGTCAGTCCCGGCTCCGGTCCTCCCCGCCATCCGTGGCACTCCGCGACTTCCAGACCCGGACTCCCTAGCCCGATCCGTGGTGGTCCGTGGGTGACTGTCAGGCAGCCCCATGCTGCTTTCCGCCGCTCCACCGCCCTGGATGTGCCGACTCGAGCCTGGCAGCAGGTCCTCGAATTACTGCTGCCTGCCCGTGCACCTGCGCTGCTGTATCCCTCGGCTGATGTTTCTGGCAGGCACCCCGACTGGTACATCGCCAGGTGCGCCTGCCGTGCTGGTGGTCCCTCTGGTCCCCTCATCTGCTCTGGCACTCCGTTTTCTTATGGGCAAGCGGCGTCGTGAATCGCGACTCCTGCTGCGGGGGGTGTGTCCATGCGCCCACCGTTCACTTCCTGAACGCCCCTGTCACATGACGCCGGGGCCGGAAGTGACGTAGGCCGCACTTCCGGTGAAGCCCCGCCCCCCGGATGATGACGCGGCTGCAGCGCGGCCCGGGCTCTGGTATTGAAGCGCGCCGCCGGAGCAGGCTGCACTACAGCTGAGCGGGGCACTTCAGTCGCGGACCGCGACCCGATGCTGGAGGAGCCCGCAGGCTGGCTAGGCGGATTCCTGCCGCGGCGGGCGCGCTGGCGGGGGGTTCCGCCAGCATGCTCACCGGACGCAGGGTCCCATGAGGGGCTCCGCAGCCTGCGCCTGCTGCCCGTACTAACCATCTCCGGGGAAAGCCTCTCGGGGGGGGGGGGGCTGCGTCCTCCTGCCGCTTCTTCCGGATCCCAACGGAGAATCTTCTGCTCCGGCATTCCCCAGCAATCCAGACAGCTGGGACTCAAGCCACCCTCCACGCCTGGATCTGGCAGCCTCCCTCAGCTTGGTGATCAGGGAATCAACAGTTTCCATAAGATTGGTAAGTGTACTCAAACAATGGGAAAGTTGTAGTTTTTTTTTTTTTTTTTTTTGAGTTCTGCAACTTTCCCTGCTGACTTCCTTCCTGGACTGACCGTTTTCCCGCACTTTTCCTTATTATATCTCCCCAGCCCCTTCCAATGCCCGCCCCTTCAGGCTTATAACCAATCCGGATATTGGGATTAAAATTACACCCTCCTGGCACATCCCGGTCATGTGGGGCTTTCTTCTAGTTACACTTGCCTCCAGCCCCCTTCTTTATCGATCTGAAAAAATGCCCAGGCTATGCAAGGCTTAGCACCCATGCGACCTGAAGAGCCACCACGACTTGTGGTGAGAGGCAGAGTTGTGTTTGAGGATGCAGTTGTTAACGTGCTTCCAGTACTACGTCTCTGTCCAGGAAGGCGCAACCTGACCTCGTCGTCACTAGCATCTTCCTCCACCTCCTCTGCTGACCTCATCTCTTGGCTGACTGTGGGTTGACAGTAAGTGGGATCTCCGACCTCATCATCATCACCCTGTGCGTTATCACACCCGTCGTCCTCAGAGCCAACCTGTTCCTGCCCTGACAAAAAACTAAAGTTGTCGCTCCAATCAGGTATTTGAGTCTTATTATCGTCTTCCTCATTGTCTCCACCAACAGGAGTTACAGTTTGGGAATGAGGGTCTACATTATGGTCAGAACCTTCTGCGTCTGGTCCTGGATCCGACTCATAAAGATTCTGGGCATCAGTGCAGATCATTTCCTCGTCTGGATTCACAGAAGCGCTGGAGTCGACCTCTGATTCCCAGGCTATAGTATGAGTAAACAGCTCTGCAGACTCAACCATCTGTTCTACCTCATACTCAGACGGGCAGCTGGAGATTTGGGAGCTGTGAGGAAGCAAGTGCGATTGGGGTGACACCTTTGAGGACTGGAGTATTTGTGATGTTGAAGTTGATGTGGAGGAGAGCCCACTTAAAGGAGCACTTGATATCCGTTGAAGCACCTGCTGTTTTTGTGCCTCATCTGGAATTTGTAGCGATTGGCGTGGCCGTAAGAAAGGGATCTTATCACATTGTCCGCTAAAAGAAGTAGACATTTTAGTTTGGCTGGAAGATGGTCTTTCTTCTGCAGATGTTACTGTTGCTTTAACACCTACCCCACGGACACAACCTTTTTTCCCCTTCCCAAGACGCCTATTCCCCTTTCCACCAGCAGCAGGCCTTTTTCCACTCATTTTGGTGGTTAACTAATTAACAACTCTGGAGTTGTTTGCACAAAAAAACAATGGATGGGAACCGAGCAGAGCTGAGTGGCCAAACTGTGGTATTAGGCCAAAACTATTGGCTGGGTTAGATGCAGAAAAAAATTATATTCAATTTGCAACCTGATGGAGGTCAGTATAGATGGACTAATAGAGAAAGTCCCACACACTGCTAGAAGGCCAAATATTTTTTCAGAGGTAGATGCAGAAAAAAATATATTCAGTTTGCAACCTGATGGAGGTCTGTATAGATGGATTAATAGAACAAGTCCCACACACAGCTAGAAGCCCAATATTTTTTCAGAGGTAGATGCAGAAAAAAATATATTCAGTTTGCAACCTGATGGAGGTCAGTATAGATGGACTAATACAACAAGTCCCACACACAGCTAGAAGCCCAATATTTTTTCAGAGGTAGATGCAGAAAAAATATATTCAGTTTGCAACCTGATGGAGGTCTGTATAGATGGACTAATACAACAAGTCCCACACACAGCTAGAAGCCCAATATTTTTTCAGAGGTAGATGCAGAAAAAAATATATTCAGTTTGCAACCTGATGGAGGTCAGTATAGATGGACTAATACAACAAGTCCCACACACAGCTAGAAGCCCAATATTTTTTCAGAGGTAGATGCAGAAAAAAATATATTCAGTTTGCAACCTGATGGAGGTCTGTATAGATGGACTAATACAACAAGTCCCACACACAGCTAGAAGCCCAATATTTTTTCAGAGGTAGATGCAGAAAAAAATATATTCAGTTTGCAACCTGATGGAGGTCTGTATAGATGGATTAATAGAACAAGTCCCACACACAGCTAGAAGCCCAATATTTTTTCAGAGGTAGATGAAGAAAAAAATATATTCAGTTTGCAACCTGATGGAGGTCTGTATAGATGGACTAATACAACAAGTCCCACACACAGCTAGAAGCCCAATATTTTTTCAGAGGTAGATGCAGAAAAAAATATATTCAGTTTGCAACCTGATGGAGGTCTGTATAGATGGATTAATAGAACAAGTCCCACACACAGCTAGAAGCCCAATATTTTTTCAGAGGTAGATGAAGAAAAAAATATATGCAGTTTGCAACCTGATGGAGGTCAGTATAGATGGACTAATACAAGAAGTCCCACACACAGCTAGAAGCCCAATATTTTTTCAGAGCTAGATGCAGAAAAAAATTATATTCAATTTGCAACCTGATGGAGGTCAGTATAGATGGACTAATAGAATGATGCTATGCCCAAAAGATTTTACTTCACTAGGTGCAGTAAAAAAATTGGTATTCTATACACAGGTGGTATATCTTGCAACACAGATAGGCTACTCCACTGACTAACACACTCTGCAATAGGCCAAAAAGGATTAGCTTTGCTAGATTCAGCCAAATGCTGTGAAAAAAACTTGCACAGCACTGGCACAGACCTGCCTGGCAAAAACTGATAGGAACTGATGTAACCTAGTCCTGAAAAGGACTCCAATTACAATTAGTCTTTACTCCCACAATCTATCTATTTAAGAGCACAGACCTGCCTGATAAAAGTCGTAGGAAATGCTGTAACCTAGTCCTTAAAAGGACTGCAATCACAACTATTCCCTACTCCCAAGCTATCTGTAGATTTGTGCGAAAATTGGCTTGAAATTAACAAGGTATAGCGCACACAGCAACAGCGGTGCCGTCTAACACGCAGCTGCAGCAGTGAGAAAATGGTGGCGACGGGGAAAATGGCTTGGTCTTATAGGGCAAGGACATGTGACATACACTGCCAATGACACATGCCCTTGCTTGTGTGAAAAAAAGCAGTTCGCTCCGTGTGTGCGCTGCTGTTAGGCTGACAGATTGCACCTCCCCACTGCAAATGCGGGAAAGAGAAAAAAAAAAATGGAGATCTTCATTGTTCCTGCAGAGATCCATCCCCTGCCCCTCCCCCCGCCCCGCTGTACACTCAAACTGCGTATTAACATTAATTTTCATCATTACTGAGAAAAAATCCAGTTATGATTTTGGTGCACGAACAGTTATCGAACATAACCTCGAACAGCCGAATTTTTCTCAAATTGTTCGTGTTCGCCGAACGGCTCGAACACCGCCCAAAACAGCTCGAATTTGAGATTGGCGAACAGTTCGAGTAGAACAACGCTCATCTCTATTAACCGGTTCAGGACCGCCCACTGTACATAAACGTCGGCGCTGCCCGGGCTCTGTGCAGCACCGACGTTTAAAAACGGTGGGTGGTCCCGCAGCGCTCAGGACCCCCAGGGTCCTGCTAGCGCTGCGGTACCGGTTCAGAGCGATAGCTCTGACATGTGGCATCATGGGGACCTGAATGGATCAGGTCCCCATGATGTTAACCTGTTCCTATCTTCTAGATGCCGCGATCCTTAGCGATCGCGGCATTTAAAAGATAGTAACAGCTGGTGGTCGGCGATCGGGACCCCCCACATACCTCAGGAGCGGCGGGGATCCCGGTGCTGTGACCTCTGACATCATTGAGACCTGATTGGCTCAGGTCTCGATGATGTCAGCGTCACACCAGCCAATCAGAGAGATCACCAGGGAAGTTTGTTTTAGCAACAAACTTTCCCGGGCGATCTGCCTGATAAATACACTGTTTCTCCTCCGATCTCAGTGAGAGAGCAGAGGAGAAACAGTGTGACAAGAGCTGTGTCAGCCTTGCCACTGTGAAAGTAAAAAAAATAAAATAAAAAAGAAAGTAAGAGTTAGGGTTAGTGAGTCTGTCAGATCAGTCAGTCCTGTCAGATCAGTCCTGTCAGATCTGTCAGTCAGTCAGTCCTGTCAGATCTATCAGTCAGTCAGTCCTGTCAGATCTATCAGTCAGTCAGTCCTGTCAGATCTATCAGTCAGTCCTGTCAGATCAGTCAGTCCTGTCAGATCTGTCAGTCAGTCAGTCCTGTCAGATCTGTCAGTCAGTCAGTCCTGTCAGATCAGTCAGTCAGTCAGTCCTGTCAGATCAGTCAGTCAGTCAGTCCTGTCAGATCAGTCAGTCAGTCAGTCCTGTCAGATCAGTCCAGTCAGTCAGTCCTGTCAGATCAGTCAGTCAGTCAGTCCTGTCAGATCAGTCAGTCAGTCCTGTCAGATCAGTCCAGTCAGTCAGTCCTGTCAGATCAGTCCAGTCAGTCAGTCCTGTCAGATCAGTCCAGTCAGTCAGTCCTGTCAGATCTGTCAGTCAGTCAGTCCTGTCAGATCAGTCAGTCAGTCCTGTCAGATCAGTCAGTCCTGTCAGGTCAGTCAGTCCTGTCAGATCAGTCCCGTCCGTTCAGTCCGGTCCGTTCAGTCCAGTCAAAAAATCTAAAAATAAAATGGCCCGTCAGACTTATACCGCAGAGGAGGTGTATGCCCTGCTGTGTTCTGACACTGATGACAGCGCAATCTCAGATGGCGATGTGGATTTTGAGGGCTTTAGTAGCGGCGACACTGAGAGCTCAGAAATGAGCAGTGATTCTGGTCCATCCTCAAGCCCAAGGACCAGTACAACAATAGGGGCAAATAGCGCTACTGGAGAAACGTCTCCAAATCAGGGAACACTGCCCAGTACAAGCGCTGTCCCTGCTACTAGTGAATTGGCGCACGCCAGTGTACAAGGGGCTTTGCCACATGATCTAGCATTTCCCAGATGGGAGGCTTCGGATTCGGCTGCTCCATTCAGCCCTGATTTCAACGCCACTCCTGGTATAAATGTGGAGGTGGAAGATTTTGGACCAATTCATTTTTTTAATTTGTTTTTTACAGACAGCTTGCTAGAGCATATTGTCGTGCAAACAAATTTATAAGCATCCCAATTCATAAGCCAGAATCCCCGATCTTACTATGCTAGGGCAAATTTATGGACACCAACTAATGTCCCGGAAATAAAAAATTTTTTAGGACTTACATTTGCCATGGGGCTTGTTAAAAAACCGAGCATTCGATCCTACTGGTCCAACCACCCTGTTCAAGCCACCCCTATGTTTTCAGTCATTCTGCCTAGGACCCGTTATGAAATGCTCATGCGGTTTTGGCATTTTAACGACAATAGTCAATGCCTGCCCAGAAATGCCCCAGAACATGACAGGTTATATAAAATTAGACCCATCATTGAAAATTTGTCAGAAAAATTCTTAAGCCTCTACACCCCAACACAAAATATTTCTATAGATGAGTCCCTTGTAAAATTCAAAGGAAGACTGCACCTCAAGCAATTTATCCCATCTAAAAGGGCAAGGTTTGGAATAAAGATCTATAAAATGTGCGAAAGTTCAACCGGATACACATCCGCTTTCCGCATATATGAGGGGAAAGACAGCCAACTAAACCCACCAGGATGCCCTACTTATCTGGGGACATCTGCAAAAATTGTTTGGGAGCTGATAAGTCCATTTTTTCAAAAAGGCTACAATCTATATGTGGACAATTATTACACCAGCATACCCCTATTTAAAAGTCTGGTTGAACACAACATCGGGGCTTGTGGGACCATCCGTAAAAACCGTCAGGGGTTTCCACAACCATTGGTCAACCAAAAGTTCCAAAAGGGGCAGTCAGGGGCTGTACGCAACGGAGAGCTGCTTGCCCTGAAATATAGGGATAAGAGGGATATTTTTGTCCTCAGCTCGATCCACACAGATGCCACAAGGGCCACTGTAGAACTAGGATCCACCACTCCGAAGCAAAAACCTGTGTCAGTCATTGACTACAACAAACACATGGGGGGTGTGGACCTTGCAGACCAGGTTCTACAGCCATACCAGGTATCAAGAAAGTCCTATACCTGGTATAAAAAGTTGGTTATCTATTTGTTTCAGGTGGCCACATACAATTCTTTTGTGTTGTACAAAAAAGCAGGAAATTCAGATCCTTTTCTTGATTATCAAGAAAAGGTCATTGAAAATCTTGTCTTTCAAAGTGTTAGCCCCGCTCATCCATTAGAATCTGAGGATGTGAAAAGACTCACTGAGCGACATTTTATTGCACTTATTCCAGCAACGGAAACAAGAAGGAACCCCCAGAAAAGATGTCGTGTATGTACTAAGAGAGGAATGAGGCGTGATACCCGCTACTATTGCCCACAATGCCCATCATTGCCAGCCTTATGCGTCACTGACTGCTTTAAAATCTACCACACAGAACCACGTTTTTAAAGTGTAAAAATGTATCCCAATTTGTCATTCAAACATTTGGTTCATTTAGTGAATGACATATTCGAGTAGAGCTCACTTAATTTCCAGGGGGGGTTCTCCAGAATCTAAACCTTCCATTGCGTGCTTGTTTCTGGAAATCATCCATCGAGTTAAAATGGTCACTAAACCCATAGATGAATTCCCAGAGGGGTGTCATTTCCAAAATGGGGTCACTTCAGGGGGGATTCTTTAGCTCTGGTACTCTGAAAAGTGCCAGAACAGCATAATCCCCCCTGAAGTGACCCCATTATGGAAATGACACCTCTGTGGGAATTCATCTATGGGTTTAGTGACCATTTACCTACTTATTTTCCCACCACTAGATTAATTTATACAGAGGAGTAGATTGTAAAATTCGGTCACTTGTTGTGGGTTTCCTCTGTTTAGGCACCTCAGGGGCTCTCCAAATGCAACATGGCGTCCGCTATCCATTCCAGTCAAATTTCCATTCCAAAAGTCAAATGGCGCTCCTTACCTTCTGAGCCATGCCGTGCGCCCAAACAGTGGCTTTGCACCACATATGGGGTATCAGCGTGCTCAGGAGAAATTGCACAACACATTTTGGGGTCCATTTTTTCTGGCTGCCCTTGTGAAAATTAAAAATTTGAGGCTAAAGTAGCAGTTTTGTGTTAAAAATGTGTTTTTTTATTTTCACCCTTCAACATTATAAAATTGTGTGAAGCCCCTGGGGGTTCAAGGTGCTCACCACACATCTAGATAAGTTCCTTGAGGGGTCTAGTTTCCAAAATGGGGTGACTTGTTGGGGGTTTCCTCTGTTTAGGCACCTCAGGGGCTCTCCAAATGCAACATGGCGTCCGCTATCGATTCCAGTCAAATTTCCATTCCAAAAGTCAAATGGCGCTCCTTACCTTC
Organism: Phyllobates terribilis; assembly: GCF_046119375.1. Lineage (NCBI taxonomy): Eukaryota > Metazoa > Chordata > Amphibia > Anura > Dendrobatidae > Phyllobates > Phyllobates terribilis. The sequence goes on from NW_027362762.1 coordinate 78,702,791, forward strand.
CGAGCCATGCCGTGCGCCCAAACAGTGGCTTTGCACCACATATGGGGTATCAGCGTGCTCAGGAGAAATTGCACAACACATTTTGGGGTCCATTTTTTCTGGCTGCACTTGTGAAAATTAAAAATTTGAGGCTAAAGTAGCAGTTTTGTGATAAAAATGTGTTTTTTTATTTTCACCCTTCAACATTATAAAATTGTGTGAAGCCCCTGGGGGTTCAAGGTGCTCACCACACATCTAGATAAGTTCCTTGAGGGGTCTAGTTTCCAAAATGGGGTGACTTGTTGGGGGTTTCCTCTGTTTAGGCACCTCAGGGGCTCTCCAAATGCAACATGGCGTCCGCTATCGATTCCAGTCAAATTTCCATTCCAAAAGTCAAATGGCGCTCCTTACCTTCCGAGCCATGCCGTGCGCCCAAACAGTGGCTTTGCACCACATATGGGGTATCAGCGTGCTCAGGAGAAATTGCACAACACATTTTGGGGTCCATTTTTTCTGGCTGCCCTTGTGAAAATTAAAAATTTGAGGCTAAAGTAGCAGTTTTGTGATAAAAATGTGTTTTTTTATTTTCACCCTTCAACATTATAAAATTGTGTGAAGCCCCTGGGGGTTCAAGGTGCTCACCACACATCTAGATAAGTTCCTTGAGGGGTCTAGTTTCCAAAATGGGGTGACTTGTTGGGGGTTTCCTCTGTTTAGGCACCTCAGGGGCTCTCCAAATGCAACATGGCGTCCGCTATCGATTCCAGTCAAATTTCCATTCCAAAAGTCAAATGGCGCTCCTTACCTTCCGAGCCATGCCGTGCGCCCAAACAGTGGCTTTGCACCACATATGGGGTATCAGCGTGCTCAGGAGAAATTGCACAACACATTTTGGGGTCCATTTTTTCTGGCTGCACTTGTGAAAATTAAAAATTTGAGGCTAAAGTAGCAGTTTTGTGATAAAAATGTGTTTTTTTATTTTCACCCTTCAACATTATAAAATTGTGTGAAGCCCCTGGGGGTTCAAGGTGCTCACCACACATCTAGATAAGTTCCTTGAGGGGTCTAGTTTCCAAAATGGGGTGACTTGTTGGGGGTTTCCTCTGTTTAGGCACCTCAGGGGCTCTCCAAATGCAACATGGCGTCCGCTATCGATTCCAGTCAAATTTCCATTCCAAAAGTCAAATGGCGCTCCTTACCTTCCGAGCCATGCCGTGCGCCCAAACAGTGGCTTTGCACCACATATGGGGTATCAGCGTGCTCAGGAGAAATTGAACAACACATTTTGGGGTCCATTTTTTCTGGCTGCCCTTGTGAAAATTAAAAATTTGAGGCTAAAGTAGCAGTTTTGTGATAAAAATGTGTTTTTTTATTTTCACCCTTCAACATTATAAAATTGTGTGAAGCCCCTGGGGGTTCAAGGTGCTCACCACACATCTAGATAAGTTCCTTGAGGGGTCTAGTTTCCAAAATGGGGTGACTTGTTGGGGGGTTTCCTCTGTTTAGGCACCTCAGGGGCTCTCCAAATGCAACATGGCGTCCGCTATCGATTCCAGTCAAATTTCCATTCCAAAAGTCAAATGGCGCTCCTTACCTTCCGAGCCATGCCGTGCGCCCAAACAGTGGCTTTGCACCACATATGGGGTATCAGCGTGCTCAGGAGAAATTGCACAACACATTTTGGGGTCCATTTTTTCTGGCTGCCCTTGTGAAAATTAAAAATTTGAGGCTAAAGTAGCAGTTTTGTGAAAAAAAGTTAAATGTTCATTGTTTTCTTCCACATTCCAAAAATTCCTGTGAAGCACCTGAAGGGTTAATAAACTTCTTGAATGTGGTTTTGAGCACCTTGAGGGGTGCAGTTTTTAGAATGGTATCACTTTTGGGTATTTTCTGTCATAAAGACCCCTCAAAGTCACTTCAAATGTGATGTGGTCCCTAAAAAAATGTTTTTGTAAATTTTGTTGTAAAAATGAGAAATCGCTGGTCAACTTTTAACCCTTATAGCTTCCTAACAGAAAAAAATTTTGGTTCCAAAATTGTGCTGATGTGAAGTAGACATGTGGGAAATGTTATTCATTAACTATTTTGTGTGATATATCTCTCTGATTAAAGGGCATGAAAATTCAAAGTTTGAAAATTGCAAAATTTTGAAAATTTTCGCCAAATTTCTGATTTTTTCACAAATAAACGCAAGTGATATCGAAGAAATTTTACCACTATCATGAAGTACAATATGTCATGAAAAAATAATCTCAGAATCAGGGGGATCCATTGAAGCGTTCCAGAGTAATTACCTCATAAAGTGACAGTGGTCAGAATTGAAAAAATTGGCCCGGTCACGAAGGCAAAAACAGGCTCTGGCGCGAAGTGGTTAATGTGTTCGGTAATAGTTGCCAGAAAGACGGAGGTGATAACCGTTATTGAATTACATTATCCTGTGGGTCATAGGAAAAGAAAAAATCTGCATGTTCCATTAATACACATTAATGCCGTCGTCAGCATAAGCTTATTCATCTTCCAAAGAAGACAAAAATGCAATTAACCCCCGGTTCACAAGACTGTATCTTCCACCACCCAGCGCCATGGGCAGAGCCGCTTTATGGAGCAATTAGAAGATTAGTTTAGGTTTGTTTATTAGAATCTAATCAGCTGAACTGTTTAATAAAAGCCTGGGAAGTATTCCGAGGACGGCTTTTATGTCTCCCCCTTCCTCCAGGTGCTCGACGGCGCAGTCGCTTCCTCCGAATTTAAATATCTTCTCTCGGCAGCAAATGAGAAGCGTAAGAGGAGCGAAAATTATTCTTATTGTTTGTTTGCTCTTTAACTCCGCAGGATGAAGGCGCGGAGGAAACTGAAGACAGGCGAGAATAATCCGGGGAAGTAAAAATATTTGATTTATAAGCCATTTTCGTTGCGAAAATTTGAGGCATCTGTCAGTAAGTCATTTTAAGTATGGAAATGTCATTCTCAGTCAATTATCTATGTTTCCTTTGATTTTAATGTCTCATTCGCCTCGTTCTCAAGCCGCTGTTATGCTGATGAATGGCGATTCCGCTTATGCTGTAAGAATACAATTTCACTTTCTTGACAATAATGTCAGGCATCTATCAAAAAAAAAATAGCGATGATTGAAGAAGTTTACAGATATAGATCAAGTCTGCTGTTTGAGTGAGCATTTTTTTTAAAGCGGACGTGAATGCGTTCGGGTACTTTATGGGTTGCTTACAATAAAGGAGGAGAGGTGTAATCTATCCAGACATGTAAGTAAAATGATACAAAGTATCTATCCTTATTCCAAAACCTCTAAACATCCTTTCTACCACCACAATAGGAAGCACATTGTATGTAAATTTATGACTAAGTTCAATGGAAGCTGTATAAATCTATAAGGAGTGAGCTCCCCCTAGTGGCAGCTATAGGCAGATAAAATTCTATTATGTTACAGCTCCGTGAAGGGAAGCATGAGATTTTGAGCTCTGTATCAGAGAAATTGTACTCCAAGATTGACCTACAATTAAAGAGAATCCGTCAGCAGATTTTTTTTTTTAATGTAATCCAAGATCAGCATGACGTAGGGGCTGAGACCCTGATTCCAGTAATGTGTCAACATGTTGTCATTTTGATACACAATCCATGTTTTCTCTGAGCAGTGCTCTGAATGCTGAGCTCTGTTTAACTCCAGCCACAACACTGATTGGCAGCTTTGTCATTGTATTTTTGAGTGACACCATTCGATTTTCCGCATAGTGTACTGGAAAAGAGGGAAAAAAAATTCCAAGTGCGGTGAAATTGCAAAAAAAAGCCATCAATTCTGACATTGTTTTTTTGGGAATTGTTTTTAAGACATACGTAAAAAAAAAAAAAAAAAGGAACTCGCGATGTGATTCTCCTCATCAATACGATTATGAAGATAACAATACACTTTTATTATAATAGTGGTGAAAAGAAAACAGAAATTTGTAAAAAGAAAATAATTGTTTTTAATTGTGTCGCCATTTTCTGCGACCCGTAACTATTTCATTTTGGGGTCGATGGAGATGTGTGATGGCTTATTTTTTGCGGGGTGAGAAAATGTTTTTATTGATACCATTTTGGGATAGAAATAACGTTTTGATGGCTTCTTACAGCAATTTTTGCAATATTGAGACGCCCAGAAAAAAAGCCCACAATTTTGGTGTTTTTAAGTTTTTTCTATTTACAGTGTTTACCGATTGGGTTAATTAAGTTTACATTTAATTTTCATATTTTAATAGACTGGACTTCAATGTACATGGCGATACATACTGTATGTGTATTTTTTTTAATGGGGAAAAGGGAGATGATTTGAATGCTTATGGGTTTTTTTTTTATATTTGTAAAACATTTTTTTTTACTGCATGTATTAATCATCAGGAATCACAAAACATTTCCAAGAAATGGAAAAGAAAGAAAAACAAGCCAGGACATATAAAATCGACATAAAAAAAAGCAAATAGAAAAATTAAACAGGTGCAAAGGCAATTATGAATCGAGGCTTATCTTCCTATTGTTTCAGGAAATCCACATTTGCATTACCAGCAATGAAAAGGCCCAGAGCCTAACTTTTGTATTAAAGTGTCTAATGCAAAGGTCATTATGAAAGGAGGAGGAAGAGGTGAGCTGTGACATCACCTATTGTGAGTGGTGGATCCTGTGTTATCTACTGTATATAGAGGTGTTATCAGTCATTGTACAGGAGGAGGAGGAGGTGAGCTGTGACATCACCTATTGTGAATGGTGGATCCTGTGTTATCTACTGTATATAGAGGTGTTATCAGTCATTGTACAGGAGGAGGAGGTGGTGAGCTGTGACATCACCTATTGTGAATGGTGGTTCCTGTGTTATCTACTGTATATAGAGGTGTTATCAGTCATTGTACAGGAGGATAAGGTGAGCTGTGACATCACCTATTGTGAATGGTGGATCCTTTGTTATCTACTGTATATAGAGTTGTTATCAGTCATTGTACAGGAGGAGGAGGTGAGCTGTGACATCACCTATTGTGAATGGTGTATCCTTTGTTATCTACTGTATACAGAGGTGTTATCAGTCATTGTACAGGAGGAGGAGGTGAGCTGTGACATCACCTATTGTGAATGGTGGATCCTGTGTTATCTACTGTATATAGAGGTGTTATCAGTCATTGTATAGGAGGAGGAGTTGAGCTGTGATATCACCTATTGTGAATGGTGGATCCTGTGTTATCTACTGTATATAGAGGTGTTATCAGTCATTGTACAGGAGGAGGAGGTGAGCTGTGACATCACCTATTGTGAATGGTGCATTCTGTGTTATCTACTGTATATAGAGGTGTAATCAGTCATTGTACAGGAGGAGGAGGTGAGCTGTGACATCACCTATTGTGAATGGTGCATTCTGTGTTATCTACTGTATATAGAGGTGTTATTAGTCATTGTACAGGAGGAAGAGGAGGTGAGCTGTGACATCACCTATAGTGAATGGTGGATCCTGTGTTATCTACTGTATATAGAGGTGTAATCAGTCATTGTACAGGAGGAGGAGGTGAGCTGTGACATCACCTATTGTGAATGGTGGATCCTGTGTTATCTACTGTATATAGAGGTGTAATCAGTCATTGTACAGGAGGAGGAGGTGAGCTGTGACCTCACCTATTGTGAATGGTGGATCCTGTGTTATCTACTGTATATAGAGGTGTTATCAGTCATTGTACAGGAGGGGGAGGAGGTGAGCTGTGACATCACCTATTGTAAATGGTGGATCCTGTGTTATCTACTGTATATAGAGGTGTTATCAGTCATTGTACAGGAGGAGGAGGTGAGCTGTGACATCACCTATTGTGAATGGTGCATTCTGTGTTATCTACTGTATATAGAGGTGTAATCAGTCATTGTACAGGAGGAGGAGGTGAGCTGTGACATCACCTATTGTGAATGGTGCATTCTATGTTATCTACTGTATATAGAGGTGTTATCAGTCATTGTACAGGAGGAAGAGGAGGTGAGCTGTGACATCACCTATAGTGAATGGTGGATCCTGTGTTATCTACTGTATATAGAGGTGTAATCAGTCATTGTACAGGAGGAGGAGGTGAGCTGTGACATCACCTATTGTGAATGGTGGATCCTGTGTTATCTACTGTATATAGAGGTGTAATCAGTCATTGTACAGGAGGAGGAGGTGAGCTGTGACCTCACCTATTGTGAATGGTGGATCCTGTGTTATCTACTGTATATAGAGGTGCTATCAGTCATTATACAGGAGGGGGAGGAGGTGAGCTGTGACATCACCTATTGTAAATGGTGGATCCTGTGTTATATACTGTATACAAAAAAAATTAGATGCTATATGGTTGACCCACATGAGATCTGATTTTTGCACACCCATAAACTTGAATGGGCGAGTCTCATCTGAAATATGAAACTAGTGCATGCTGCAATATTTTTCACGCAGGCATCCGGTCCATGTAAAAAGCGGCCATCTGAACAGCCCTAACATTGGTTTTTTTGGCACTCGGGTCAAAAATATAGTCGTGTGAACATAATCTCAGGAGAATTTCAAGACAAATATAGTGTCTCCAATGTTCTCTGTGGTGTGAACTGTGTCCGAATCAACAGCTGTTTGATGTATCATGCTGGGATCTACTTCTCCAAGTTTGCAAATTGCCTCTTCAGAGAGGAAAAGGACTAGAAATCTAGTGCCATCTATTGGAAGTAGCAATCCTAAAAATCAATATCGACCCTTTAACGAGCCTTGTAACATGACTTAGGATAAAAGCTATACCAGAATCTCAATGTGAAGACACGGCGTTTTGGGGTATTGCCTCTTGTCAGTGCAAAGTGTGAGGTCTGATTTGGCTAGGTGAGAGGCTCTGGACTGAGGTCTAAGGGGTAATGTTTCTCCTTGTGGAGAGTGACAAGCCAGCGCTGGCATGGCAGAGTGAGGAGACTTATAAGCCATGCATGCTCCTCTTGGAAATTAAATATGCAAATTGCCTCTTCAGAGAGGAAGAGGACTAGAACTCTAGTGCCAGCTATCCTAAAAGTCAATATCGACCCTTTAATGAGTATAGAAGAGCTGCTTCATTTAGTGCCTGCAAATTGTCTCTTCAGAGAGGAGAAGGACTGGAACTCTAGCGCCATCTATTGGAAGTAGCAGTGCTAAAAGTCAATATCGACCCTTTATCAAGCCTTGCCACATGACGTACGATAAAAGCCAAACCAGAATCTCAATTTGCAGACATGTTTTTCGGGGTGTTACCCCTCCTTAGTGCAAAGCATGAGATCTGATTTGGCTGTAGGAGAGGCCTTTGATTGAGGTCTATTAATCCTCCTTACCCTGACATGTCGCTCTCCATAAGGATTTAGTGTCTGGCCACCGAGTACGTTCAAAGAATGAAGCATTTTTTTGCACTCCTGTGCTTATCACTACTGTTGTCAGTGATTGACTGCAGCGGTCACATCCTCATAGAGATCGGGAACAAAGCATTGTTAGTAGAGGAGCATCATTAGATCTAAAGGTGGATATATATTAATAGCTGAAAAAATGGGGAGGACAACCTCTAATGCAGAGAATGGAGTGAACGGAGGGATTTTTTTTTGTTCACAGCCTCTTTCATACAACTGCCCTTAAATTAATCCTCTCTGACAACTTCGTCAGGCAGCAACATACAGAAGCCATAACTGCTACACATCAGCAGGGCGAAGGATGATGGATGGTATTATTCCTCACAGTATTGCGGGAAGTTGGGTATTGACAGGTGGGTTTATGCGGATCGATAAGTTGATATTGTGGAGAGATAGGGAATGATTCATACAAAGAAGAATTGCAATGTTCTTTCAAGCGCTGCGCAGCCCCTTGTTTTCTCACACCGGCTGCTCAGAAGAACAGAACTCCGCTGACTGTCTGCAGACGAAAAGAACTCAATAATCTGCTCGACAGGAAACACAACACAACTGCAAGAAAATCACACTTCATGTTATGTTTTTATCGGGGCAAACTTGTGTGCGGCGGTCAAAAAAGTCAAAAAATGTTTGCATTTGAATGTATCAAGGTGTTGAACCCTGTAGAGTAGCGGTGCTCAATCTGTGACCCTCCACTTGGGACAAAATGGCAACTTCCAGCATGCCCCGAGAGCTGTAGCTTTGGAGTCGTCGGAGAATCACAGGTTCAAGACCATTATGAGCTCTATGAATTACGGTGGGTGCAACACGTACATGGAATTGTCATTGATACACTAATATAGAGGCTCAATCTTGTTCCTAATAAGTTAAAGCCAGTTTATTTAATATTAAATATTTTATTTAATTACGGTATTTAATATTTCTGTCCAGCTCCCAACACTATTCCTAAATCGTGTCTCTATGTCCTTTTCCCCTGCCAAAATAATCATAATATTTACACCCTACACTGGGGATGTCAAACTCAAACACACAGAGGGCCCAAATGAAAAATTTGTACAAAGTCGCAAGCCAACCTGTATACAGGATAATGGGCCCAACATAGTGCTCCATATAGTATAATGGGCCCCACATAGTCCTCCGTACAGTATAATGGGCCGCAAATAATCCTCCGTACAGTATAATGGGCCCACATAGTCCTCCATACAGTATAATGGCCCCACATAGTCCTCCATACAGAATAATGGGCCGCAAATAATCCTCCGTACAGTATAATAGGCCCACATAGTCCTCCATACAGTATAATGGGCCCACATAGTCCTCCATACAGAATAATGGGCCCCACATAGTGCTCCATACAGTATAATGGCCCCACATAGTCCTCCATACAGTATAATGGGCCCCACATAGTGCTCCATACAGTATAATGGGCCCCACATAGTCCTCCAGACAGTATAATGGGCCGCAAATAATCCTCAATACAGTATAATGGGCCAACATAGTCCTCCATACAGTATAATGGGCCCACATAGTCCTCCATACAGAATAATGGGCCCCACATAGTCCTCCATACAGTATAATGGCCCCACATAATCCTCCATACAGTATTATGGGCCCCACATAGTGCTCCATACAGTATAATGGGCCCCACATAGTCCTCCACACAGTATAATGGGCCCCACATAGTCCTCCATGCAGAATAATGGGCCTCACATAGTCCTCCATACAGTATAATGGGCCCCACATAGTCCTCCATACAGTATAATGGCCCCACTTAGTGCTCCATACAATATAATGGCCCCACATAATCCTCCATACAGAATAATGGGCTCCACATAGTCCTCCATACAGAATAATGGGCCTCACATAGTCCTCCATACAGAATAATGGGCCTCACATAGTTCTCCACACAGTATAATGGGCACCACATAGTCCTCCATACAGAATAATGTGCCCCACATAGTCCTCCATACAGAATAATGGGCCCCATATAGTCCTCCATACAGTATAATGGCCCCACATAGTGCTCCATACAATATAATGGCCCCACATAATCATTCATACAGAATAATGGACCCCACATAGTCCTCCATACAGAATAATGGGCCTCTCATAGTTCTCCATACAGAATAATGGGCCTCACATAGTCCTTCACACAGTATAACGGGCCCTAGGTAGTCTTCCATACAGAATAATGGCTTCACATAGTCCGCTATACAGAATAATGGGCATCATATAGTCCTCCACTCAGAATAATGGGCCCCACATAGTCCTCTATACAGTATAATAGCCTCACATAGTCCTTCATACAGAATAATGGCCTCACATAGTCCTCCATACAGAATAATGGGCCCCACATAGTCCTCTATACAGTATAATAGCCTCACATAGTCCTTCATACAGAATAATGGCCTCACATAGTCCTCCATACAGAATAATGGGCCTCACATAGTCCTCCATCCAGTATAATGGGCCCCACATAGTCCTCCATACAGAATAATGGGCCCCACATAGTCCTCCATACAGAATAATGGGCCCCACATAGTCCTCCATACAGAATAATGGGCCCCACATAGTCCTCCATACAGAATAATGGGCCCACATAGTCCTCCATACAGAATAATGACCCCACATAGTCCTCCATACAGAATAATGACCCCACATAGTCCTCCATACAGAATAATGGGTCCACATAGAGGTGGCGGTTCTGGTGTCGCAGGCCAAATAAAACCACCCTGTATGCCAGATTTTGCCCACAGGCCAGAGTTTGACTGATATGCCCTACATGTTTCTTCACTGGTCGATTATTCAGTTCGTCCCGGGGGAGAATATAGGCAATTACCCGTGTGCTGGCCAGATTGGTTCTTGTGTTGCAGCGTCCTGCGTGCCACAAGTTATGACAGTACTAAAATGTCATCAACCTGCTTTTTATATAACAGGGAGCCCCACCCCTCTAGGTGTGGCCAAGTAGAGACAGCCAATGAGGTTTGGTATATAACACACACCCCGCATTGGCTCAGCCCCTGTCATTGTCATCAATGATCAAGAAAAGTGTCATTCTGACCTCATGGTTACCACGATGACCCACTAAGCAGCTCAGTCTAGCCGTACTGGTGAGCAATATGGTTCTTCTTGAATATCTTTTCCACTGAGCTTCATCTAATAACTGATCATTACTCTTGCTAGAACGAGTCACTTAGTGGGCCCTCAGACTAGGAACAGGTGCAGACCACCTTAGATTCTCCCATCCGAGAGAACCGGGATGATTATGCAAACCACACTCTGATCAAACTCTGAGCATAGTATGATCCGGAGAAGATGGAGAAAAATGAAGTCTCCATCTTCTACGTTCTGTCAGTCCACGGAAATCTGACTGCGCTCAGATGACGTCTGAGTGCAATCTGATGTTTTCCATTGACTTGCATGGCTGCATGTGATCCGAATGTCAGATCAAATTTGAGCATGCAGCAATTTTTTCCTCAGACTGGCTGTGTGCATGGAGCCATAGAATGACAAGAAGGAATAGAGAGAACTGTGCATCCATTACTGTGCAACCACTACTGTGCAGCCGTTACTGTGCAGCCATTACTGAGCAGCCGTTACTGTGCAGCCGCTACTCTGCAGCCGCTACTCTGAAGCCGTTACTGTGCAGCCGTTACTCTGCAGCCGTTACTCTGCAGCCGTTACTCTGCAGCCGTTACTCTGCAGCCGCTACTGTGCAGCCGCTACTCTGCAGCCGTTACTGTGCAGCCGTTACTGTGCAGCCGCTACTCTGCAGCCGCTACTCTGCAGCCGCTACTCTGTAGCCGCTACTGTGCAGCCGTTACTCTGCAGCCGTTACACTGCAGCCGTTACTGTGCAGCCATTACTGTGCAGGCGCTACTCTGCAGCCGTTACTGTGCAGCCGCTACTCTGCAGCCGTTATTGTGCAGCCATTACTGTGCAGCCATTACTGTGCAGCCGTTACTGTGCAGCCGTTACACTGCAGCCGTTACACTGCAGCCGTTACTGTGCAGCCGTTACCGTGCAGCCGTTACCGTGCAGCCGCTACCGTGCAGCCGCTACCGTGCAGCCGTTACCGTACAGCCGTTACCGTGCAGCCATTACACTGCAGCCATTACTGTGCAGCCGCTACTGTGCAGCCGTTACTGTGCAGCCGTTACTGTGCAGCCGTTACTGTGCAGCCACAAGGTTCTCACTCTGACTGGGTGAAGCGATATATAAATGGAGAGTATATTAAGTCATGCATGGCAGCAAGGCAGCAGTGGGGGAATGTTCTGAACTTCACCTTCTGATCTACATATATGTATATACACATACATTTTAGCTGCATAGCATTGCTCTCTATACCACTCAGCGACAGTCCCTGAATGACTCCATATGCTCTCCCCTTATAAATTGATATTCCCAGCCATAGTTAGAGCTGTGGGGGCTGTGCAGTTCCAGCTGCACAGTCCCCTCTCTTCCCTTCCTGCAATCATCATTACCATCAGTACCTTTGGGGAGCAGGAAGGTGAACCATCAGTGTTTAGCTTACAGACAAAATCAGGGCCTGGAGAATTGAGTAACCATTGGATTCCAGGAGTCAAAAGTTAATCTTTCCACATTTCTCCACCATTTGACTGCTCTAAACCACCAGGAATAATAAAATTAACCCTCTCACTACCTTTGAGATTATTACCTATGTGGGCGTGCTTGCATTAATTGCCGCAGATCACCAGGAATTCTGGAAATAACATGGTGCTAAACCAATAGGGATATAGAAATAAGCCCTTTATGGCACTAGACCACCAGGGATACTGACACTAACCTTCAATGTGCTAGACTTAGAGCCTGTCAAATAAGGCTTGCCAATTAATTCATTATATTATGGGCAAATTCCCCAGTTCCTAAAGGAAACTATACAAAAATGGAGAGAACATTTGTGCTCCAGGTGGATGTTGTCTTTGGTCAGATTCAAGCTTAATGCATCTTACATGTGTCTGTCGCCATGATCATACCTTTTTAAAAGGAATCTGTTAGCAGGTTTTTGCTATTATCTGAGAGCAGTACGATGTAGAGGCTGAGACCCTGATTCCAGCGATGTGTCACTTGTTGGTCTACATGCTGTAATTTTGATACAATTACTGTGTTCTCTGCTGCAGATGCAGAGCTCTGAATAATCTCAACCACACCACTGATTGGCAGCTTTCGGTGTACACTGTGCATAGGCAGAAAGCTGCTAAGCAGTGATGGGGGTGGGGTTACACAGAGCAGTTGACTAAGAGGCACAATACTTCTAGTCCTTTAGTGATAATAATCTCCTGCTGATAAAACACTGAATTTATTGACACAACACCCTGCCTAGTAAATGACAAATCACTGGAATTAAATGTTGAATTTATTATGACGATCTACTTACCGATTCCCTTTAAGACGTTGTAAGCACTATAAGATCTTTTCTCTAAAAAACAAATTTTAGCTGCAAAAGTGGAGTGCATATACCTGGAGAAAAACTAACGAACAGTCCAGCACCCAGTCCAGCTCTGCTCCATCTGTTGTATATGTCTGCATTAATGCAAATCGTGTTTTTGCGGTGGTATTTTCTGAGCCAGAGTTTGTAGAGCAGCAGATATTTTCCTAATGCATGTGGCCAGCCTTAGAATTAATCCACCATTCAATTTCCCCTACATTGCTTGAGCTGAGTCCACATTATTAATACAAGGAGAATGAGAATCCTCACTATGGCTGATGCATAATGGACGCGATCTGCTCATTTCTTTTCTTTAAATATACCACTTCCCATTATACAGTCATAATCCGTCTCATAGTTCAGATATTTCACATTCCGTAACTCTGCACAAGGCAAAATTTGACACATAGGAAACGCAAATTAATGGTTATAGGGAAAATAACTAATTTTGGAAATCACCTTGGCAAAGCTTGACCGTGACAAAATTCACTGTGCATCGACAAATGTCATACAAAGTATGGGAAGGACCTAGCGAACGACGACAGGAAAAGGGGGGAAGCCAAGCAATTAGGGAAAGGAAGAGTGGAGACCCCTAAGTAGATCTAACAACACCCTGGCTCCCCTATCATCCCTAAATAGGTCCTCACCTATTGCCGAGCAGGATACGCTAGCCCTGGCTGTCCCTAGAACTGGCCCTAGGCCCTAGGGAGGGGTGAGCACTAGTCAGCCCCATTGCAACTAAAGACAAAACAAAGGAAACATACAAGAGAAAACACTTAGCTTTGAGAAAACACCAGAGAGATCATGACTATTATCCTCAAAGGAACTCCAAGACGAATCTAGCCGACAGCTAACACACCGGACCTGAACAGAGGACTTTTACTCTATCACCGGCAATTCTCTGGAGAAACGGAGGGTATTTAAAGATCCAGCAAGGGTGTGTCAATTAGCAGCAGAAAGTGGAGATCACCGCTGGGTCCAAGAGAAGGAGGGATGATGAAAGGATCAAGACGGTTTCTGCAAGGCCAAGCGCAGCGACCTTCTACAGCCGGATCCAGAATGATTGTCTGTCAAACCTGACACACCCGTGACAACAGATTACCATCCATCTGGGTATGTGGTCCAGAAAAATCACATGTCCTTGACAGTATGAAATAGTAGGACACTGTTTCTTCTTATGGAGACAGCCAGCTGGCATTCAAGTTTTATAGACCAGGCATTTTTTTTTTAAATATAATAAGTTCAAATCACCCCCCTTTTCCCTCATTAAAAATAAAGGAAAAATGTTAAAAATAAACATGTTCATAAAAGTCTGATCTGTTAAAACGTAGAATTAATTAAAGGGGTTGTCCAGGACCTGAATATTGATGGTCTATTCTTAGGATAGGTCATCAATGTCTGATCGGTGGGGGTGCATCACCCGGCACCTCCGCCGAATAGCTGTTGCCGGTGTCCGCAGAGGCTGCACATCTCTGTCGACTGTATGGTGGCCGCAGACCGGGTCTAAACATCTGCCCCCTATTTAAATCAATAAGGGGTGGATGTGCGGTATCTGGCCACTGTGTCACGCTGTCTCTGTATACTGGAGGTAGGGGGCCTAAGCTGACCCTAAGCTGGGGCCCTGCCTAATCCCTCAACCTGGAGGTACTGTTAAAGGTACAGAGGTCCAGGCCGCCAGCGTAACCCCTACCTCCTGAGGATCCCTGCACCTAAGTAATCTAGTCCTGAGAAGGACCCCGATCACAACAAAAGGGGACAAGTAATAATAAGCCCACACACAGTACTTAGACGAACGAGACAGTACAAGGGAAAAACCAAAACCACCTTGCATACAAAAACTACACAACTACAACAGAGGGAACACCAACGGGAAAGGAGATAAATGATAAAGCGAGGAAGGGAAAAAACACTCCAAATACACTTATCTCAGAAACTCCAAATACCACGATCCGCTCTGTTAGTCTGCATGAAATGCTTTCACCGACACTTCCCAAACAGACCAGCAGGCATTTGAAGGAGTCTCACTACAGCAGCATTGATTGCAGCTGGGCGAGGCTGGACCTCGTCTAGCACAGAGAGAGAGAGAATTAACTCCCTCACTGCCGAAAACACAAAGCACCAAAAAGTCAGCTGCGAGAAGTCAGGCTGTGTAATCGTGACGATCTTCGTGGCGACACACCCGTGACACACTGCCACTATTTTGTGGACACAGCTGTGCTGTGCAGCACCTTAATTAAGAAGTTTTGTCATCTGTTGACACTAGGAACAGCTGTTCGGCGGAGGTGCCGAGTGACGCACTCCCACCGATCAGAGATTGATGACCTATTCTAAAGATAGGCAATCAATGTTAATGTGTCGGACAACCCCGACAACCCCTTTGATCTGATCGGTAAATGCCGTTAGGGTAAAAAAATTAAAATGTCAGAATTGGGGGGGGGGGGGGGGTTTCCGTCAACTTACCTTCCTAATAAAATGCATAAAAAAGCAATCAAAGCTCATCATGCAAAAAACAAGCCCCATCAACAGAAAAATAAAAATGTTACAAGTTTATAAGAATGGCAACAAGAAGAAAAAAAAATGTTTTTGCAATATTCAGAATTTTCAGCACTTTAACAGAAAAAAAATCCAAGCCCTCATATGTTTACAATGAAAGAAAAAAAAAATGATGGCTCTTGGAAGAATTACAAGGAAAAAATGAAAGCGCAAAAACAAAAAAAATCCCTGGTCCTTAAAGGATAAATTTCAATGGGGCTTGTGTAATACCTGTTTTCTCCTGTGGTGGCACTGTAGGAGAATTAAATCCTTGCTACCAGATAGATTATGGCTGATCAGTGACCCCTTATAATCAGGGGAACTATTAATAAATCCATCTTGGCTGATAGAAGGATAAACCTATCAGGGGATAATCAGCTTCTGCTGAAAAAAAAATTGTAATAAAAAAAGCTCATTTTTTTTTAATAGCACATTATTCAAGTTGTATCATCTGTAGATCAAGTTTAGAGATTTATAGATTGTACATTTGTTTTGTGTTTCCAGGAGACTTTAAGAAAAAATTCTGAACAGTTAGTGGACAGAAAAAAATGGTTTTAACATTTGTGACCAAGAAAACAATTTATCAAACTTTCTTATAATTTCTTCCTAAGATTCTAAAGAATTCTCAAGTACCAGCCCTACAGGACATTAATGGAGTCTGCTTGATATATTGAGCCGACGGCATCTAACCTGCCTAGTAAGTGTTAGTTCACGTCCGTATGCGAGTGCTGGCAGGATGTAAAATACTACTACCTTCTCGCAGAATAAAAAAAAATTGTTCTGCAAGAAAATGTGTTGGATTTTCTATACTTCCCATTGTTTCCACATTTGGAACTTTATAAGGTGAATACCAATATCTCACTGAGCCAAGTGATGAGACACACATTGAAGAACAAGACATAAATTAATAAGGTATTACTATTTGCACTTGTTTATGTAGATGACAAATATTTATGGCATTAATTTAGAAAATAAATGTAAATTTGGGCTCTACATCTCCAGCATAGATATAAAGCAAAATATTTTTTTGTCTGCCTGCAGCCATCACTAGAGGGAGCTCAGGAGCTTAGTGTATACACTGTTATTTTTTATTATGCTTCTGAGCTCCCTCTAGTGGTGGTCACAAGTAGATTTGTATCATTTTTTGGATGATTTAATTAGGTAATCTGAAGTCATTAAATTGCTTCAGTTAGTTAGAGAGCATTAGGGCCAGTGCAGACGACCGTATTTTCAGTCAAAACATCGGATCGCACTTGGACCAATGTTAGTCTATGGAGTCGTGCACATTCTGATTTTTTTCCTCGGACCGAATCTGTCTGAGGAAAGAATCTCAGCATGAACAATTTGTATCCGTAAATCAGATCACACTCGGCCTTGCAAGTCTGTGAGTCCATGTAAAACATTGGACAGCACTTGGTTAACACCCGGGTGCAGTGGGATTTTCATTTTCATGGATTGACAGAATGGAGAAGATGGAGACTTTTTTTTCTATCTTCTCCACATCTGAGAAAATCGGATCACACTGTGATCAAATTCTGATCCTCTGATCAAACTCTGATCAGAGTGTGATTAGCATAATTGGCCCGATTCTCTCCAATGTGAGAAAATATGGTCGTGTGATCCTAGCCTACAAATGAGAAACTTTGCAATTGATTTGCTTTTTCAATCTGCCATCATCCTCCAAAAATGAGAGCTTTTATCTTTCATACTGTACAGTTGGTTTCCATAGTGTTTGGCTACCAGAGCCTGCCCAGACCCTGCACAGGTTCGCACAGTAGTTACATTCCAGGAGAAAGTTTACTACTACTAATATTCCAGCTACTTGTTCAGTCTATTGATTTTTATGCAGCAGTTATCTGCTCATCTCCCTCCCCTTTCCTCTCAACTCCTGGCAAGTTGCTGTTACAAATCTTGCAAAATCACCAGCCTCCAACATCTGAAACTTTTGGAGCTGTGATAGCAGCGTACACTCCACTGACAAATCAGCTGAATTTTTTACAGCAGAACTTGTGCTAAACATTATAGTTCTATCATGTCTGCTACTCACCAAAACTGTCACTCAAGGAGAGCCCGCCCTGCTAGAAACTAGGAATTGAGGAGACTTGAAAGCTGTGTGCTGCTCAAGAGACAACTTGAGAATATCCATTTAAAACTGGTAAATATTCACTTTAAAAATAGCATACTGTCGACCTATTAAATTCTGCTCAAGTAATAAAATACTCATTATTTTTGTTTTACTCTAGTTCAATTACTATTACTTAAATTAAGGAGACCCACTCCTGCTATGGAGCCTTTTGAATGCTAGGTACACCCTTGGTTTCTAGCTCATGTTGGTCACATTCCATATGTCCTTCCTTTTTTTCCTTTCCTCTCATCCCAATATACACTGTGTGTAGAATTATTGGGCAAGTTGTATTTTAGAGGATTATTTTTATTATTGATCACAACTATGTTCTCAATCAACCCAAAAGACTCATAAATATCCAAGCTTAATATTTTTGGAAGTTGGAGTGTTTTTTTTTTAGATTTGGCTATCTTAGGAGGATATCTGTTTGTGCAGTTAACTATTACTGTTCAGAATTATTAGGCAACTTAATAAAAACCAAATATGATCCCATCTCACTTGTTTATTTTCACCAGGTAAACCAATATCAGTGCACAAAATTTAGAAATAAACATTTCTGACATGCAAAAACAAAAAACAAAAAAATTAGTGATGAATATAGCCACCTTTCTTTATGATGACACTCAGCAGCCTTCCATCCATAGATTCTGTCAGTTGCTTGATCTGTTTTCGATCAACATTGCGTGCAGCAGCCTCCCAGACACTGTTTTGAGAGGGATACTGTTTTCCCTCCCTGTAGATCTCACATTTTATGATGGATCACAGGTTCTCTATGGGGTTCAGATCAGGTGAATAAGGGGGCCATGTCAATATTTTTTCTTCTTTTAGACCTTTACTGGCTAGCCACGCTGTGGAGTAGTTGGATGCATGGGATGGAGCATTGTCCTGCATGAAAATCATGTTTTTCTTGAACGATACCGACTTCTTCCTGTACCACTGCTTGAAGAAGTTGTCTTCCAGAAACTGGCAGTAGGTCTGGGAGTTGAGCTTCACTCCATCCTCAACCCGAAAAGGTCCCACAAGTTCATCTTTGATGATCCCAGCCCATACCAGTACCCACCTCCACCTTGCTGGCGTCTGAGTCGGAGTGGAGCTCTCTGCCCTTTACTGATCCAGCCTCTGGCCCATCCATCTGTCTCATCAAGAGTCACTCTCATTTCATCAGTCCATAAAACCTTTGAAAAATCAGTCTTAAGATATTTCTTGGCCCATTCTTGATGTTTTATCTTATGTTTCTTGTTCAAAGGTGGTCTTTTTTCAGCCTTCCTTACCTTGGCCATGTCCCTGAGTATCGCACACCTTGTGCTTTTTGATACTCCAGTAATGTTGCAGCTCTGAAATATGGCAAAACTGGTGGTGAATGGCATCTTGGCAGCTTCACACTTGATTTTTCTCAATTCATGGGCAGTTATTTTGCGCCTTTTTTGGCCAACATGCTTCTTGCGACCCTGTTGGCTATTTGCCATGAAACGCTTGATTGTTCGGTGATCACGCTTCAAAAGTTTGGAAATTTCAAGACTGCTGCATCCCTCTGCAAGACATCTCACAATTTTGGACTTTTCAGAGCGCGTCAAATCTCTCTCCTGACCCATTTTGCCAAAGGAAAGGAAGTTGCCTAATAATTAAGCACACCTTATATAGGGTGTTGATGTCATTAGTCAACACCCCTCCTCATTACAGAGATGCACATCACCAGATTTACTTAATTGGTAGTTGGCTCTCAAGCCAATGCAGCTTGGAGTAGGACAACATGTATAAAAAGTATCATGTGAGCAAAATACTCATTTGCCTAATAATTCTGCACACAGTGTACACTGAAATGAGTGGTATGAGACGCCCAGCTTTAAGCAAAAAAAAAATAAAATCTCATTATTTTTACAGGAGTTGTTTATGCTATATGTGTCTATGGCTACACAGTCGTTATTGTGTGAATTGCAGGCTGGCTAGTGTTTTAGCATTTCACAATTATGTATTGAGTTATTGATAAAATTTGCGGAAAAGTGAGGGTACATACATGAATGATCACCACATGGTCCAAAATACAAAAAAAATTACACGTTTTATTTCATTTACAGTAGAAATATCGCAACATGCTATGTAGAAAACCACTTAAAATGCGTAAGAAAAAAACATGCTGTTTACATGTTAGTAAGAGACGGCATATTGCAATCTCAGCCCTTTTTTTTTTGGCAAAAACCTCTATCAAACATTCAAAACATCAAACAAAAATCTGACAAACACCCTGGATGTTAGGAGGGCGGTTGCAGACAACTTTATTATAATGGAACGCAACCGACCCCGGGGTCCGCGATGCAGCCTGGTGGACTGCTGCTGAACACTTTCCGGGTGAAAAGGAAAGCAACCAACTTAAATGATAAACCCTTCCGTGTTACTGCACACAGGAACGGGTATAGCGGTTCGCTCTATCTCCATTAACTGCACGGGAGATGCGTGACCGGGGAAGTAGCTGTAGCCCTGTTAACTACACAGGGACTACACTGGCGGCGCTAGGATGCATGTGTGACTACACCGACGGGTACACGTGCCTCCAACCGGCGTGCTACCGGACTGAAGGGTATTACTCCACGTGGCTGACAGGCGATAGCCGTGGACAGGACGTTTGCAGGCTGCTCGGGGTGTTAGGTGACCCCTTTGGCAGAGCCAGACTGCAAGACGAAGCTACCTGCCTATTTCCACTAGCCTGCCTATTTCCACTACACCTGCCTATGGAAACTACGTGGAACACAGTCGTCCACACATCAGCATCACTGCTCAATGATCAGAGGGGGCTGCCATGTTTGTGGGCAGGTCTTTTAAAGACTAAGCCCTGCCCACCTTCGCACTATTGGCTATTGGTGGCGTCACCCGCGACCAATCAGGCGGTGCCAGGTCACCGGATCAGGTGGTTGCCAAACCACCAATCACGGTCCACCAGGTCACGGACATGCTCAGTGCGGAGAATCCTGGACTTAGGCTCCAACAGCCCTGTCTCCCTCCTGTTATGATTTGCAACATAAACTAGGGCAAGAAGGGGAGAGCTGGCCCTATAGTAAGACTAAGCTGAGTCCCTACGTGGTAGCAGGCGACCTGTTCCTAGTGAACAGACCCGCCTTCGTCCTCGGCTAGTCTGAACGGAGACCTATAGAGAAAGGGAGGGGTCCCCAACGAACTAAGGACTGGGACAAAACATGGGACACCTCCTAACAGAAGTTGTTGCAGAGCAAAAGATAAACTGACAAAAGTACTAGAGGTCCAGAGGACCAAGCAAACTAGAGATAGATAGGCACAAAAGCACCTGGCTAGAAAGACAGTCTAAACAACACTGAAGTCCAGCAAGGCCAGAAGGGCGGAGCTGGAATATATAGGAAGATGGTCACATGACCGCTAAACACAAGATAGAAACAAAAACAAACAGGAGGGTTCTAACACCTCTGCAACCTATGCTTAACATTGCTAGGCACAAATACCCAAGAGACAATCTGTACATCTTGTGGACCAGCCAGGTGCTGGGGCTGATGATGAAGCTGAGCAGCATCAGCCCCAGCTAGACTGGAATGGGAGACCTCAAAAGGCTCTGGACCCACTTCAAATCCAGCAACAGCCTGATGCTTAACACTGGACTTTGAAGCAGTGAAAAACCAACATCAGACAAGAATGTGACAACATTCCTCTCCCAGAACTCCAGTAATTGTCTCCTCACTTTACAGAGTGTTTAAAAAGAAGAGGAGATCCTACACAATGGTGGACACGGCCCGGGCACAAGTTTTTTGAGATATGCTGCTGCCATCAGTCTCTAAAATATGTAATTTTTTCAGATAAAATGGAAGAATGATAGGTGTACTATGTTCTGCTGTGAGTAAAATATGGATATGAGACTTCCAAATCATTGTATTATGTTTTTTTTTTAACATTTTACAAAGCGTCCCAACTTTTTTGAGATTGTGGTTGTAGATGAGGGTCCAAAATCCTCTATTGCCATACAGATATGTCCACCCTTTTTCATTGCAGAACTGTGCCTGATTGCGACACATTTTTCTTAGCTTTCATCTCACAGGCAGCCAGAGAGGAAGGGGACAGTACAGCAGAGCTGAGTGTGATTACAACTAACACGGTACAGCAGAGCTGCAAGCTTAGTCTCATTGCAAGCACATTTGCTGTTGTAGCTCTCGTCTCATAGTACTGTCAACTCAATGGTGCTCCGCTCCACTTACATTAAATGCCGAAAGAAAGCTGAAGAACAATTAGTAGTAAACATGCACAACTCTGCAGCAGAGCTGACAGCACTATGAGAGGAGAGCTACAGTTGCAGATGTGTTTGTAATGAGACATTTTTGAGCAACTCGTAAATGTGTAAACATTTTGCAAATTTTGGAGTTTTTAATGCCAGTAACTGACAATGTCCTCAACTTTGCATGAAGGTAGAGTGGTCGAGCGCGACAGACAAATTCATCATATTTAACTCAAAAAATGGATGCCTCTTAATGTGTCTGGTGTATCTCCAGGGTACTGTTCATCAACACTGGCATACAAAATGCCAGTCTTGATGAACAGGAGCTGATGACTTTTCCGACCAGAATATCACAATGGACTCTTCACTTTAACATAAAACTGCATTTTACTCCCTTTTTGCCCATGTTACCAAATGTTTCTCCTTATCAAACTCCACAAATCTCATGGTAATTCTGCTACCTACATCTATAAAGTGAGATTTGACAGCATCTCAATACAATTTCGCTGCACTACAATTTAATGGACTTGTTCTCCATGTGAAGTGACAAAGACTGGTAAATCAATAGAGCATGAGCGATTAGTAGTTACAGCATCTCTGGTGGAGTCCAAGTGGCTTACACGTGTAATATTAATGTACGGACCGTTCCAGAAAGACTTGGAATAGCAAAGGTTAAGTGATGCATATCAAACACCATCTTCCCCGAATTGAAATGGAAGCGTATAATGATATGCCTGCTTAGAGATTCACAAAAAGGCCAAGGTGATCAAAAGTACATATTAGCATAAATATGTTATGATGTGTTTAGTGCTAATTATCCTCTTCTCGAAGAAATTGAAATACAGACATAAATAACATTAGGATAACGATTTTACTGAAAAGGATAACAAGAAGATCTTAGTATGCAAAGGGCGGGAAGAAACTCCTGCAAAAGCAGCAATCTAGGAAATCATTTATGCTTATGGGAGTTTTTATGCTTTTGCCAGGACAGTAGGACATGATCTTGACCCTTTAGTAAATTCCGACTGAGAGAGTTTCTCTGAATCGAGGAGTCCTTCATATGTTCTTTTACCTAGTATCAAAGGCAAAGGGCCAGAGATGAGCGCATCAATTCGTAAGTAATCGGATTGCAAATTTCTAGAAAATATCAGAATTGGGCAAATCTTACATTTTTGGGATTGAATTTATACAAATTCAGCAAAATGGCAGCCACAATTTGCGGGAACCCATTTGGTGGATAGGAAGGGGCTAATAAAAAATAAAAAATAATATACTTACTTTGCCCTAGGCCTGCTAATCACGTGTACTGCTAATGCAGCTCTCCACTCAGTCCTTCATTCACACGTGTGACATCAAACGTGTTAGGACTAGTCAGCACCGGAAGAGTAGAAGACCAGATGGAGCAAGCGGTTGACTGAATGGGGAGCTGCATTGATAGGACAGGTGATGGGTGTTATACACCTGTCCAGGCTCTGATCATTTCACCCCGGTCAGCTAAACTCTGCTGTGTTTCATGTCGGACTTTGCAAGTAGTCCAGGGTGCTTCCAAGTGATCATCTACCCAGGCCTATATAAGGCTCAACAAGACACACACACCACTATCTGCTCCATACCTGTTTGTGGTCTCCAGACATCTGCTAACTATTTATGGTCTCCAGAACTTGTGTTACTTGTTTGCGGTCTCCAGGACTTCTGCTACCTGTTTTTGGACTCCAGGACCTCTACTACCAGTTTGTGGTCTTCAGGACCCCTGCTACCTGTCTGCGGTCTCCACAACCTTTCCTACCTGTTTGTGGTCTCCAGAACCTCTGCTACCTGCTCACTGGTCGCCTATCCGCCTATGGTCTCAAGTACCTCTGCTATCCTGCAAGTTTATAGTATGTATGGGGAATGTGACATTATGTATCTGCAGTATATCTATTCTATCTATTTTATCTATATAATATCTTTCTGTTATCTGTCTATCTATAGCTTTATACACTGCTCAAAAAAATAAAGGGAACACTTAAACAACAGAATATAACTCCAAGTAAATCTTATGTGAAATCAAACTGTCCACTTAGGAAGCAACACTGATTGACAATCAGTTTCACATGCTGTTATGAAAATGGAATAGACAATAGATGGAACTTATTGGCAATTATCAAGACACCCTCAATAAAGGAGTGATTCAGCAGGTGGGGACCACAGACTTCATCTCAGTACCAATGCTTTCTGACTGATGTTTTGGTCACTTTTGAATATTGGTTGTGCTTTCACACTCGCAGTAGCATGAGACGGACTCTACAACCCACAGAAGTTGCTCAGGTAGTGCAGCTCATCCAGGATGGCACATCAATGCGAGCTGTGGCAAGAAGGTTTGCTGTGTCCGTCAGCGAATTGTCCAGAGGCTGGAGACGCTACCAGGAGACAGGCCAGTACACCAGGAGACGTGGAGGGGGCCGTAGGAGGGCAACAACCCAGCAACAGGGCTGCTACCTCCGCTTTTGTGCAAGGAGGAACAGGAGGAGCACTGCCAGAGCCCTGCAAAATGACCTCCAGCAGGCCACAAATGTGCATGTGTCTGCACAAACGGTTAGAAACCGACTCCATGAGGGTGGTATGAGGGCCAGACGTCCACAGATGGGGGTTGTGCTCACAGCCCAACACCGTGCAGGACGCTTGGCATTTGCCACAGAACACCAGGATTTGCAAAGTCGCCACTGTTGCCCTGTGTTCTTCACAGATGAAAGCAGGTTCACACTGAGCACATGTGACAGATGTGACAGAGTCTGGAGACGCCATGGAGAGCGATCTGCTGCCTGCAACATCCTTTAGCATGACCGGTTTGGCAGTGGGTCAGTAATAGTGTGGGGTGACATTTCTTTGGAGGGCCGCACAGCCCTCCATGTGCTCGCCAGAGGTAGCCTGACTGCCATTAGGTACCGAGATGAGATCCTCAGACCCCTTGTGAGACCATATGCTGGTGCGGTTGGCCCTGGGTTCCTCCTAATGCAGGACAATGCCAGACCTCATGTGGCTGGAGTGGGTCAGCAGTTCCTGCAAGATGAAGGCATTGAAGCTATGGACTGGCCCGCCCGTTCCCCAGACCTGAATCCGATTGAGCACATCTGGGACATCATGTCTTGCTCCATCCACCAATGTCACGTTGCACCACAGACTGTCCAGGAGTTGGCGGATGCTTTAGTCCAGGTCTGGGAGGAGATCCCACAGGAGACCATCCGCAACCTCATCAGGAGCATGCCCAGGCGTTGTAGGGAGGTCATACAGGCACGTGGAGGCCACACACAATACTGAGCCTCATTTTGACTTGTTTTAAGGACATTACATCAAAGTTGGATCAGCCTGTAGTGTGTTTTTCCAATTTAATTTTGGGGGTGACTCCATATCCAGGCCTCCATTGGTTAATAAATTTGATTTCCATTGATGATTTTTGTGTGATTTTGTTGTCAGCACATTCAACTTTGTACAGAACAAAGTATTCAATGAGAATATTTCATTCATTCAGATCTAGGATGTGTTATTTGAGTGTTCCCTTTATTTTTTTGAGCAGTGTATATTTTTTTTTCTTTGAGATGCGTGCGTAAAAATAGGACGGCATATGGATGGTCTGTGCGCTGTCTGATTTTTTTTCTCGCACCCATTGACTTGCATTGGCAGCTCTCGGCCAATATATGCAGCTATAAGCAGCATGCTGCAGTTTTTCCCTCAGCCCTATTACGCGCAGATCAGCACCGACTCATTGAATAACATTGGTGAGAATGCAATGCAGATTGTTTTTATCATATTGCACTCGGCATATTTATACGTAGATGTGAGCGAACCCTAAGGCTGGTCATTTCATACCACTTTTCTGGGTAAATATATTAAGTCAAGAAGCACCATGGCAAGTAAAGAGATTGCTATCACTTATATCAATCACTTGTCAAACTAATTTCCATATTTCACACCTAAAATTAACCATATGTAGTTAATCAAAGTGAAAATAGTCAAGAGAGAATATTTATAGAAGTATCGGAATAGACGACCGATGGCAATTTCGAAGTAAGCCCGTTATCCTATCAGTATGTTTTCAGAGTTTGGTAAAAAAAAACAAAGAACACATTGAAAATCCATATAAACCAGAAAAAACATACAGTGGTGGCCAAAAGTATTGGCACCCCTGCAATTCTGTCAGATAATACTTAGTTTCTTCCTGAAAATGATTGCAATCACAAATTCTTTGATATTATTCTCTTCATTTAATTTGCTTGCAAGGAAAAAACACAAAAGAGAATGAAGCAAAAATCAAATCATTGATCATTTCACACAAAACTCCAAAAAAGGGCCGGACAAAAGTATTGGCACCCTCAGCCTAATACTTGGTTGCACAACCTTTAGCCAAAATAACTGCGAACAACCGCTTCCGGTAACCATCAATGAGTTTCTTACAATGCTCTGCTGGAATTGTAGACCATTCTTCTTTGGCAAACTGCTCCAGGTCCCTGATATTTGAAGGGTGCCTTCTCCAAACTGCCATTTTGAGATCTCTCCACAGGTGTTCTATGGGATTCAGGTCTGGACTCATTGCTGGCCACCTTAGAAGTCTCCAGTGCTTTCTCTCAAACCATTTTATAGTGCTTTTGGAAGTGTGTTTTGGGTCATTGTCCTGCTGGAAGACCCATGACCTCTGAGGGAGACCCAGCTTTCTCACACTGGGCCCTATATTATGCTGCAAAATTTGTTGGTAGTCTTCAGACTTAATAATGCCATGCACACAGTCAAGCAGTCCAGTGCCAGAGGCAGCAAAGCAACCCCAAAACATCAGGGAACCTCCGCCATGTTTGACTGTAGGGACCGTGTTCTTTTCTTTGAATGCCTCTTTTTTTTTCCTGTACACTCTATGTTGATGCTTTTTCCCAAAAAGCTCTACTTTTGTCTCATCTGACCAGAGAACATTCTTCCAAAACGTTTTAGGCTTTCTCAGGTAAGTTTTGGCAAACTCCAGCCTGGCTTTTTTATGTCTCGGGGTAAGAAGTGGGGTCTTCCTTGGTATCCTACCATACAGCCCCTTTTCATTCAGACGCCAACGGATAGTACGGGTTGACACTGTTGTACCCTCGGACTGCAGGGCAGCTTGAACTTGTTTGGATGTTAGTCAAGGTTCTTTATCCACCATCCGCACAATCTTGCGTTGAAATCTCTCGTCAATTTTTCCTTTCCGTCCACAACTAGGGAGGTTAGCCACAGTGCCATGGGCTTTAAACTTCTTGATGACACTGCGCACGGAAGACACAGGAACATTCAGGTCTTTGGAGATGGACTTGTAGCCTTGAGATTGCACATGCTTCCTCACAATTTTGTTTCTCAAGTCCTCAGACAGTTCTTTGGTCTTCTTTCTTTTCTCCATGCTAGTTATTGCCAACACCTGTTAGGTGCCACAGGTAAGTTACAGGTGCTGTTAATTACACGAATTAGAGAAGCATCACATGATTTTTCAAACAGTGCCAATACTTTTGTCCACCCCCTTTTTTTAGGTTTGATGTGGAATTATATCTAATTTGGCTTTAGGACAATTCTTTTTGTGTTTTTTCATTGAAGACAAATTAAATGAAGATAATAATACCAAAGAATTTGTGATCGCAAACATTTTCAGGAAGAAACTGAGTATTATCTGACAGACTTGCATGGGTGCCAATACTTATGGCCACCACTGTATAAGGGGGTGCATGAGATATGCACAAAAAATCTTCCAGAAATGGCATTAAGGGTCTGTAAATCCTCCCTAATGTTTCTTCCTAGCTCCACATAGCCTGAGAGGATTTCTTGAAGATGATGAACTTAAAAAAAAAATAAACTATCATGTTTTTTAAGTACTTTATGGGGAAATGTTTATGCCATATGTGTCTCCATGTGGCTACCTTGTAGCTGTGATGGAGATTTCAGTCTCTTAAGGCATTTGCTTGCATGTCGTGATAATGGAATTAATTTGTACCATGAACAATTCTAGCCCCTAATGAAAGCAGATGTTATATTAATCTTTTTTTTATACATTATAATAATAATTAGTTCTAATAAAATTAACCAGGAGATGTTTTTCGGTTTCTATGTGCTACATTTTTGCTGCAGTTTCTATGCCTACACACAAAGTCTTTTCATTGTTTTTAAATATTCAGATTGTACAAGACATCAAAAAATATATTAAACAGTTTTTTTTAGGCGCTGTTAAACTTAAAGGGAAGCTGTCATGTGAAAAAAAATGCTATTAACCAGCAGACATGGGGTTGATGTGCAGATTAATAGCATTCTGAACCTGCCCGGCGCCGGCACTTAGAGCCCCGCTGTCGGGAGAAAATGGACTTTATCCCCCCCCCCCGGCCGCGTTCATTCATGAGAGTGGCGCCGGCATGGGTTCAGTCACCACTCTGTGTTTAGAGAGCATCAGCTGTAATCAAGCCCAAGGCACTGACTGACAGCAGGATTGGCATTGGGGCTGGCTGTCAGTCAGGACCGTGGTGCAGTTACAGCTGCCTACTGAACCCCCGCTGGCAACACACCTATGACTTATGATAGAACGCAGCCGCAGGGGAGAAAAAGTTAATTTTCTCCCTGCAGCAAGGCTCTAAGCGCAGGTGTCGGGCAGGCTTTGAATGCTATTAATCTGCAGATTAACTTCAAATCTGCAGGTTAACCACTTCGCACCAGAGCCTGTTTTTGCCTTCGTGACTGGGCCAATTTCATTTTTCCTACAAAATTTACAAAAACATTGTTTTAGGGACCACATCGTATTTGAAGTCACTTTGAGGGGTCTTTATGACAGGAAATACCCAAAAGTGACACCATTCTAAAAACTGCACCCCTCAAGGTGCTCAAAACCACATTCAAGAACTTTATTAACCCTTCAGGTGCTTCACAGGAATTTTTGGAATGTGGAAGAAAAAAATTAACATTTAACTTTTTTCACAAAAATGTTATTTTAGACCCATTTTTTTTTATTTTCACAGGGGTAACAGGAAAAAATGGACCCCAAAATTTTTTGTGCAATTTCTCTTGAGCGCGCTGATACCCCATATGTGAGGGAAAACCACTGTTTGGGCGCACTGCAGGGTTCGGAAGGGAAGGAGCGCCATTTGACTTTTTGAATGTAAAATTTGTTTGAATAATTAGCGGACGCCATGTTGCATTTGGGGGGCCCCTAATGTGCCTAAACAGTGGAAGCCCCCCACAAGTGACACCATTTTGGAACTAGACCCCTTAGGGAACTTATCTAGATGTGTGGTGAGCACCTTGAACCCCAAGGTGCTTCACAGAAGTTTATAATATTGAGCTGTAAAAATAACATTTTCACATTTTTCCCACAAAAACGTTTTTCATTCCTTAATTTTGCATTATCATAAGGGTAATAGGATAAATTGCACCATGAAGTTTGTTGTGCAATTTCTCCTGAACACGCTGATACCCCATATGTGGAGGCAAACCACTGTTTGGGCGCACGGCAGGGTCCGGAAGGGAAGGAGCGCCATTTGACTTTTTGAATGTAAAATTTGTTTGAATAATTAGCGGGCGCCATGTTGCATTTGGGGGGCCCCTAATGTGCCTAAACAGTGGAAACCCCCCACAAGTGACACCATTTTGGAAACTAGACCCCTTAGGGAACTTATCTAGATGTGTGGTGAGCACCTTGCACCCCCAGGTGCTTCACAGAAGTTTATAATATTGAGCCATAAAAATCCAATTTTCACATTTTTCCCACAAAAAATGTTTTTCATTCCCTAATTTTGCATTATCATAAGGGTAATAGGATAAATTGCACCATGAAATTTGTTGTGCAATTTCTCCTGAGTACGCCGATACCCCATATGTGGGTGAAAACCACTGCTTTGGTGTACGGCAGAGTTCGGAAGAGAAAGGAGCGCTATGTTGGCTGGGATAGGCAGCAGACACCATGTCACATTTGAAGAGTCGCTGACATGCCGAAACAGCAGAAACCCCCACAAGTGACCCCATTTTGTAAACTACACCTCTCAAGGAATTCATCTAGGGAAGTAGTTAGTATTTTTTAATTTTTAAATTTATACCATTGGGCAGTGAAAAAAGCATAATTATATTTTTACCACAAAAAAATGTTTTACCCTCAGATTTTACATTTTCACACAGGGCAATGGGTAAAAATGGTGCCGAAATGTGTCACACAATTTCTTCTAAAAGTGGCAATACCCCATATGTGGCTGTATCGTACCGCTTAGCCATACGGCGAGATCTGGGGGGGATGGAGCGCTATTTGACAATTGGAGAACAAATTATTGTAGAATAGGCATTTGGATTTGGGAGCACAACATTTTCTGAATTTCTTTTGGGGGGCAAGGGCCGTTTCGCTTTTCCAGAGCCTTTCTGCTACCAGTAACTTGGAAGTCCCTTATATTTTTAACAGATGACGGACCTGAGTGGGGACTAGCTTTTTTTGAGGACTGAGTTGAAGCTTTTATTGGGGACATTTTGCGTAACATTTATCCGGCGCTCTAGGCTGAGCACTTACATCGGGGTTTCCATCTAAATTTCCAAGTGATGTAATTCAGATGAAACCCCTGCGGGATCCATTCACTGTAATGAGGCAGCAGAGTTACTCTGGACTCCGTCTGGCCTCTGTTTAGCGGTGTCCTTTTTTTCAGAAGTGCACAAAACTGTGGCCAACCGCACTTTTATGCATTCCTAAAACAAATGACACCGTGGGATCACAGGCCAGACGGCATCCACAGTGGCCTATATCTGCCTCATTACAGGGAATCTTCCGTCATGGGTTCCGTCTGAATCACGTATTTCAGAGATTTACACGGAAACTCTGGTGTAAGTGCTCAGCGCAGAGCGCAGGATAAATGTGCGCCGAGCCTTACTGCGATCTTTGGGAGACATAATAAACAAATCAGTAGCAGGTGAAGAATTGGTTTTATTTATTTTTTACGCCGTTTCTCGTGCGGTATAAGTGATGTGATTACTTTATTCTTCGGGTCGGTGCGATTACAGAGATACCAGATTTATATCGGGTTTTTATGACTGACAGCTGTCACACACTAAAAGACGCTTTTTTTTTGCAAAATCTAGTTTTTGCATCGCCATATTTTGAGAGCTAGAATTTTTCCATATTTAGGCCAACAGTCATGTGAAGGCTTGTTTTTTGCGGAACGAGTTGACATTTTTATTAGTACCATTTTTGGGTACGTGACATTTTTTGATCGCTTTCTATTCCGTTTTTTGGGATGTAAAATTAACAAAAACCAACAATTCAGGAATTGTTTTTTGAGGGGTTTTTTTTATGCCGTTCTGCGTGTGGTAAAAGTGATCAGGCAGCGTTATTCTTCGGGTCAGTACGTTTACAGCGATACTACACTTACTGTATTTTTTTTTATGTTTTGGCGCTTTTACACACTAAAACAATTTTATAGAAAAAAATATTTTTTTTGCATTGCTTTATTCTGAGCACTATAACTTTTTTATTTTTCGGCTGATGGAGCTGTATGGCAGCTTTTTTTTTGCGGAACAAGATGACGTTTTCAGCGGTACCATTTTTATTTCCATTTTGCTTTTTGATCGCATTTTTTTCCACTTTTTGTTTGGCGATATGAGGAAAAAGCATAGTTTTTTGCTCGGTTTTTTATTTATTTTTATTACGAAGGAGTTAATTAGTGTGACAGTTTTATAGCTCAGGTTGTTTCGGACGCAGCGATACCAAATATGTGTACTTTTTTTATTTTTGCATAAATATACGGATTTATCGGTTTAATATTTTATTTATTTATTTTAATTTATTTTGTATTTTTTTTTAACAGTTTCAAAACATTTTTTTTTTACTTTATTTTACATTTTTACTTAGTCCCTGTATGGGACAATAATTTTTATTTTTCTGATCGCTGATCTCATGTAATGTAATAGACATATATTACATTACATGAGATCTTCACACAGTCAGTGTGTCCTGCCAGGCTTCAGCTGCAGGCTGACGCTGGCAGGACACCATATATGGCAGAGCTGGAGGCGGTCATGTTACCTCCAGCTGCCATAGCAACCCAAGGTCCTTGAAGGTATCAGGGGTCTTCGGAGAGGTAAGTATCCCACCCCCTCTCCTCCTGCTGTCTTCTATATGCCGCAATCACTATAGATCGCGGCATATAGAAGACAGCAAAGGGTTAACATCACTGGGACCTGATCCAATCAGGTCCCGATGATGTTCCCTGTCAGAGCTATCGTTCTGCACCGCTCTCGCAGCGCTTGCAGGACCCTGGGGGTCCTGAGCGCTGCGAGACCAACCACCGTTTTTAAACGTCCTGCTCAGAGCCCAGGCAGCGCGGACGTTTATGTACAGTGGGCGGTCGGGAAGCGGTTAATAGTTTTTTTTTATGTGAGAGGTTCCCTTTAAGGCAAACACATCATTAGTAATGTCAAAGCGACCTCACCTATGTGGTAAACAGATGGTAACCATCCTTTACTGCTGTGCTGTCACACACAATCTGTAATGTTGATTCAGTATTTTGTGAATTTTTCTCCCTATCTCTATGGCTAAGATGTGAGCTCTGACATCCTCTCACAATTCAGATTTACCTCAAAATTGCTGCTGAATTCTTTGCCTTTGCTTTTATACAGGCTATGATAGTTCCTCTTGATTAGCTGTGCTGTACCATGGGATGTGATAGCTGCAAGACATTATGGTGAAGGTCATGTGAACCTATTCTAGCTGATGAAAACTTTTCCAAAATGCAAGATTACAGTGGGCATTTTAGGCAATGTGTACAAATAAAAAAAAAATAATTGTTTGAAATTGCTAAGTTCAGCCAATTCATAAAACTTCAACACAAATTCAGTTTGCACCAAATCAGTTTACTTCTCTCTAGGATCCACGCTTACCTATCTAAAAGAGAGAGAGATTTTCCAGCTTCAAAGTTCGGGTCACCATTAATTTCTATGGGGTTCTGGTTCAAGTTCGGGTACAGTTCTGGTACTTAAACCAAACTTTACAATCATAGAATCATAGAATGGTAGAGTTGGAAGGGACCTCCTGGGTCATCTGGTCCAACCCTCTGCTCAAAGCAGGATTCACTAGATCATCTCAGACAGATGTCTGTCCAGCCTCTGTTTGAAGACGTCCATTGAAGGGGAACTCACCACCTCTCGTGGCAGCCTGTTCCACTCATTAATCACCCTAACTGTCAAAAAGTTTTTTCTAATATCTAATCTGTGTCTCCTCCCATTTAGTTTCATCCCATTGCTTCTAGTCTTTCCTTGTGCAAATGAGAATAAAGATGATCCTTCTACAATGTGACAGCCCTTGACATATTTGTAGACAGCTATTAAGTCTCCTCTCAGTCTTCTTTTTTGCAAGCTAAACATTCCCAAATCCTGCAACCGTTCCTCATAGGACATGGTTTGCAGACCAGTCACCATTCTGGTCGCTCTTCTCTGAACTTGCTCCAGTTTGTCTATGTCTTTTTTAAAATGTGGTGCCCAAAACTGTACACAGTATTCCACATGAGGTCTGACCAAAGAGGAGTAAAGACCGATAATGACTTCACGTGATCTAGACTGTATGCTTCTGTTAATACATCCCAGAATTGTATTTGCCTTTTTTGCTGCTGCATCACACTGTTGACTCATGTTCAGTCTATGATCTATTAGTATACCTAAGTCTTTTTCACATGTACTGTTGCTTAGCTCTATTCCTCCCATTCTGTATATGCTTTTTTCATTTTTATTGCCCAGATGTAGTACTTTGCATTTTTCCCTGTTAAAAACCATTCTGTTGGTTGCTGCCCACTTTGGAACTAAAGTTCGGTCAAACCCGACGAACCCGAACTTCTGCAGGTCCGCTCATCCCTAATCACAACCACATATTACACACCAATAGCATAAACGTCTCCTGACAGAATATTTAATAAAATATTTTTCTTGTTTTTTTTTTTTCTACAAAGCTGGACATCTTTCACCACTTATCTCAGGGTAAGGATGGAAACATTCTTACATCAATAGTGGATTTTTTTTGTAAAGGATTGCCTTCATAATAACATTCTGTTAGGTCTGAAAATTAAAAATGAACACTGATAAGTATGATTTTTGCAACTTATCAATCACAGTCTAAAAACAGTGACCATGCAAACTGTTAACAAGATGATTGACATTGCAATACATTTGCTTGGCCGTCTATGGAAGAGGCACTGCTAGGCAAAGAGCAACTTCACCTTGTTGTTTACTTTAACACAATGATATTGATTCACAGAGTGTTTAAAGAAGCACTCCTCCTCCCAATTTTTTTTTTATCCCCTTAATATATTGCAGTCATCATATTATATAGCACTGTGTACTTACAATTGTTCATTTTGCCTTTCTACCCAGCTAATTCTTCTCTTTTCCATTAGGTCTATGACATCACATGATTAAAAGCTGACTAGCTGAATCCTTCTAAGCTCTATGCAGAAACAGGAAGTCAATTCTCCCTGTATGAGTCATCAGTCACTGCAAAAGTCCCTGAAAGGTGGAGGAGGGAGCAGCAGAGTCAGGAGTTGAAGTGGGGAATGATAAAAGCAGGGACTAGAAACTTCATGTTTCTACATAGAGCAGAGAAAATAGAAAAAAAAATAGCTGGTGTGGGGATTCTACTCACTCTGGTGCGTCGGGAGGCAAACAGGAAGCATGTTCCTTTAAATGTCCATGTCGGTTTATTACGTCATAAATCAGGCAAAAGCAAAAGGAAAACAAACAGCCTTTAGTTCAGGCAAAAACAAAGTGAAGAGTCCATAAGGCAAAGTCTCTGGTTAGCCAGTCCTGTGGGCACATAGGCTGGATAGCATCCCGTTCACTGGCTCAGTCAGGAGACCACAACACAGAGGAGGCCTTCTCCCTCCAAACACACAGACCATGTGCCAAACAACGACCTACATTTTATACCTTGACCACGCCCAGAGGTAAGGTATGTGAGTATCTAGACCCGTCCATCTCCAACTACCCGTAACCCAGCTCCCAGGTGCACTAAACAGTCCTCTTAGTGCTTAGGTGCACTAGAGCAACAATCAGGGTTACATCACAGAGGACAGCCATCTCTGTGATACATACCTCCCATCAACCGTTAGCCACCTTACACTGGGTAAAAAGGAAAAATGAATAATTGTAAGTACACTGTGCTATATAATATAATGACAAACTTTGATGGGAGAAGTGCTTCTCTAACTGGAATTCTATGGACCACCAGAGGAAATTATTTTGATGATCCTCCCTCGATCTATATATGAACACTTACAATATGTGTTAGTATCCATCATAATCAAGAGATCTGTTATGTTATTTTGTGAATTAATGCATAAGCAACACATCCTGGTTATTGGTCCAAAGTCACCAGCAAGTGGGACTGTCTTCTGCAGGACTTATGGTGATCAGTAGAGTATTACTGCTTGTTTCCACTGGTGGATCCTCTATCACTTTCTTGGGCCAATCTTGACCTCAAGGGACTAGTGTTGAGCACGGGTACACAGAAAGACACTCTAAAAGTACAATGTTGCACGACAAAAAAGTTTATTAAAAGGGTTGTCCAGTCTTACAAGTCTGCAGTCACTTTGTGTGACTGTAGACTTGGGAATCCTCACATCGTGTGTACTGTGCGCTGTGAGGATCCTCCGGTGCCGACACCGAGAGCAGCAGGCGCATGGCCACAAATATGTGATTTGCATACCTCCAGCCACATTCCAACTAAACTGTATCCAGCCTTGCTCAATTCACTTGTACTGAGCAAGGCCGCACTCATCTAGTCAGCATGTGACCATATAATGTAAATCTCATACGTGTGGTCAAACGCCGGTCGCTCCCGACACCGGCACCAGAGAATCCTCCAAGTGTGCAGTGTGCACTTTGTGAGGATTCACAAGTCTGCAGTCACAAAGGGTGACTGCAGACTAGTTACTTTAGACTGGACAACCCCTTTAAGGGCCTACTGGAGGATCATCTAGTACTGTGCGTGGTACTTTATCTACTACTTTTTTCTGGATTTACTTTACATCTGGATCATTTTTTAGAACGTGTCTTATATATTTTTCTGTGAAGGTTCTCTACCTTGTTTTAATAAATCATTGTTTGCCCAAATTCAGAATGGGTAAATTATACATTGGACCTTTAGAAAACCAGTATAAATACTCTTTTTTTAAAATTAAAACCGTGAAATATAAAATCTATACTATGTTATAGCATAAAAAATGTAACATCTGTGTATTTTTAAACATTTTTTTAGCTATTTATTCTCTATTCTGCACTTTTGCCAGCACTACTCTCCATCACTTTAATCCTTACTTCTTCATATCACTTGAAGCCCAGACACTTATCAGGACTCTGCCTATTCTTCCCTTTTTGTCTCTGGCCGCTATCATTCTGCTATTTGCATTTTTATTCTTTGCTTTGAGTTGTCCCAAAAGTCGTAAGACATTAGGTTGCCTTTCATCGGGAATAAAGCCACAGCAAGAGTTAATTAATGGCCAATAAAATCCAACAGTGGCTATTCAGTATCACGTAACTGGGGATAGAAATAGAGGATAATCAGACTCGTATAGGGGTCACGCCTCTTGGCTTTTGCTGTAGATAAAGGATAACAAAAAG
Organism: Phyllobates terribilis; assembly: GCF_046119375.1. Taxonomy (NCBI): domain Eukaryota; kingdom Metazoa; phylum Chordata; class Amphibia; order Anura; family Dendrobatidae; genus Phyllobates; species Phyllobates terribilis. The sequence goes on from NW_027362762.1 coordinate 78,739,106, forward strand.
CCAACGGGTAGTATTCATGCCGAAGGGAAGAGGTGGAATTTGTTAGACGGTCTATTGAAGCTTGCTATGGTTCGACAATAAAGCCTTGTAAGAACAGAGCTTATATTTCAAGCTTAAAGTCAATAATTCACTTTTTTTTCATTAAAGTCAGAAATCCTCGTGTGATTCTAGGTAGTCTGAAGGCACCAGGGATGAACGCAGCTCATCTTTGGCAAGCAGGACATTAATATGCACTTACAAGTCTACTCCCCCGATACTCGGGTATGATTTTCTAAATTAATTATACACATTCTGAATTTCAACAAACATTTAAAAAAAAGGAGGCAGTTAATTAAAAGAAGGTTCCTTGAGAGTTCCGCAACTCATTATTCTACATCTATTTGCTTCAAAACATTGTGATGGACATATTAAAGAATAATTTTGTGGAGCAAAAGCTACGATATTGTTTACTTATTTAGAGTTTTGGTCATTTTCATGGTTCCTGAGCCATTACCTTTGTACTATACAGGGGAGTACTTAGAACAATCAAGCTAAGCAGGTAGCACAGGTAAGTGTCTGATATGGTAATGTCTGGAAATTGGCAAACTGTGGTCACTGCCCCTGTTCCACCGATAGATCAAAACTTATCAGCATTGACGTTGATACAACAAGGTAGGACATTTCAGTTAGAAATTTTGGGGATTTGATTCATTTGAATATAACTGGCACCGTTCCTTCTGATGGAAGTGGGAAGGCTCAGTCAAACATCTGTCGTTGATTGGCTGCATCGGGAAGACATAGCACCCACAGGGCTGTTCCAGGAGATGACTATGTGTTTTGTTTTTGTTTGTTTTTTACCTGGGACACTTTAGCATTTTAGAAGAGGTTTACAGCAGTAGACAACTTCTATAGTATTTGAACTGTAACTCAACTTTCCCAACACAAGTGCTGGGCCTGGTTCCCTTCTCCTATGGCGGTCTTCCCTTGTAGTAGTCCATACCGACTTACATGGGCATTTTGCTTAAATTATCACCCTAGGCCTTTTAAGGTTGGCTTTGACAGGCTTCAGGTGTTTGGGTATTAAGTAGCATTGTCCACAGTTGCCTCACGTTAGTTAGTAGATTTTATATACCTCATTTGCCTGTCTTCAACTCAACTTCTTCTGACTTCCATACTAAAACCAGTGTAATTTCCAAGCTCAATCCAACTTACTAGGACCTCACAGCACGCAAGTTGCCAATTTCTTGCAACTATTCTCAGTTCTGTCACACTTGATCTTTATAATCAAGGTAATTCATCCTTTTAAGTGAGTCTACAGGCTGCATTTTATTCTATGTTACCATGCTGTTAGTATTGATTACCCCGCTGAACGATAACAGACAGCATTTACGTCTCGGATACTCCTGTTTAACCATTGACCTGCCAGAAGATACAAGACTGCATTATTGTGATTAATTGCTTCCTTGCTAGATAATACCAGTTTCAACTACTATTGCTTTTTCCTGTGTGTATCCACACACCTGGCTCTGCTTTTGCTGTGCTACCTGCTTTGCTTGATTGTCTGCCATCCGGTATACCATGCTGTCCTGGCTGCATGAATTCATATTACATTTGTCAAGACCCACTTTGCTACATTGGCCCCTCTGGGACTTGCTGCTCAACCAGACCTACAGCTTTGAGATTCCATCACATTAGGTAATGCCTTAACATGAGCATGCTTCTATCATTTTAATTAGACTTTTTTGATAGTTTTTTTTTGTTTTACTTTTAGCTTTACTTGTCACTCTGCTTAGATGTATTTTTTTCCTTTTATATGATATATGATGTACGTATTTATCAAACACTCTTTGTTATTTATCACTTCCGGTTTCGTCTTGCTCACATAGTTTCTTTTTACCTTTTATTTACCATTTTTATATTTTGTCTTTTTTTACCATTTTTATATTTTACCTCTTTTTTTTACAATTTTTATATTTTGATGAATTTTTAATTTTGTTTTTAAATCTTCAGGCACTATAAATCTATCAGTGCTTTAATTGTGATGTGCATTTGGGCTATAATTACTGCCGTGGGTTTTTTTTTTTTTCATTTGTTCAGTTTTTCATAAAATGAGTGGAGATTATGTGTATATTATATACTATAAATTTTTGATAAAAAATTAACCTAATCTTTATCATATCAAGTGGGTCTCACTGTATTTTTTGGTGTTGTTTTTAGATATTCCATTGTATGTAAAGTTAACTTTATGCATCATTTGTATTGGCTTAATATGTCAAGGTGAGTATCCATGTTTTTTTATTTTCACTTACAAGATGGAGAGAGTAAATGAGAACACATTTACTGCACTTAACCTCTAATAAATGACTTTAGTAAATCTAACCAGCATTACATATTATTTACTTAAGCACATAATGGATTGAAAAGTGAGACTCTTCTATTTTCCCAATACATAATAAAGAGGATAGAAATGGAAGTGTGTCTCTATTTCCGGGGCCGATAACACAATAACAAGAACAGGAGCACGAAATATGGCAAGTCTTATCAGTCCCACGGGAAATTAGGTTTGAGCCGGGTTTAGGTATTTTTAAAATCTGTATCTTTTCCATCTTTCTAGGAGAAGTACATTAGCACAGAAGTGAATTGAAACTGGAAAATCTATGTAAAAATGAGTATATGGGAGTCATTACTCTCATATGTACATAAATGTCCCTCGTCTTGCTGGAGGATTAGAGCAGATAAATTTAGTTGATGCGGAGAATATAGGTATTTATCTATTGAATCATATAGGGACCCTTAAAAGAAAATGCGCTCTATATTGACCTTCTAAGGATCTACATTTCTGAAAAGCTAAATTTAAGAATGGACTATGAACCTGGTGTCAATAAGAAATTCAAAATTACATGCAGCAAATAGTAGATTATTATAATAATTACACTTATTTTAGATAAACTGTAGACGCTATTGAGTCACTGAAAGAGTATCTAATTTTTATTTTATCTAATTATCCTCCAGGCATTGCGAACTTAGTAATCTTTGGAATGTATGTCATTATCTTGTCTTCTTCTTTTCCAAACACAATGTTACAGTGTTATTTTACATGGACAGTTCATTCTCCTTTAGAAGCTTCTTACAACCGCTGCCCAGCAAAGATAGATTTTCTATTTGTAAAAAAAATCTTATGTATGGGACTATCCATGTCTGATCTTCTCTTACTGTCCACCTCAATAGTCAAACAGGGTAACTCCCGTATTCTGGTTGTGTGTAAATAGAGCACAATCTTGGCTGAGCAGCAGTTGAAAGCAACTTCTGAAGGAGCAAGAACTGACCATGTAAAACAACACTGTATCATGGTGTGTAGAAAAGTATAAAACAAAATATGGTATGGAAATATATTATAATTTTTTTTACAATTCCTAGAAGAACTTTAAATAGTAGTAATAATAATGTAATTATTTCTTAAAGAATATCCTTCACCAATTTTTTCATGTTGAACTGAACACACGATGAAATATTGACTGCAGAGCGGAATAAAACATTTTTTCATTTTGCCTCATTATTGCCGAGATATTACCAATCAAAGTATTTGGCACCTAGTGAGTTAACTTTTGTTTAGTTTAAGTGGGTGTTACCAGATAGGTTTTACTAGGGGAGTGTACTTCTTCTCCATGTATGAGTTGTTATTACAGGGGGAGTGTACTTCTTGTCCATGTATGAGTTGTTATTATAGGGGGAGTGTACTTCTTCACCCTATATGTGTTGTTATTACAGGGGGAATGTACTTCTTTTCCCTGTGTGAGTTGTTATTACAGGGGGAGTGTACTTCTTCTCCCTGTATGAGTTGTTATTACTGGGGGAGTGTACTTCTTCTCCTTCTATGAGTTGTTATTACTTGGGGGAGTGTACTTCCTCTCCCTCTATGAGTTGTTATTACTGGGGATGTGTACTTCTTCTCCCTGTATGAGTTGTTATTACAGGGGGAGTGTACTTCTCCCTGTATGAGTTGTTATTACTGGGGGAGTGTACTTCTTCTCCCTCTATGAGTTGTTATTACATGGAGAGTGCACTTCTTCTCCCTGTATGAGTTGTTATTACAGGGGGAGTGTACTTCTTCTCCCTCTATGAGTTGTTATTGCATGGAGAGTGCACTTCTTCTCCTTGTATGAGTTGTTATTACAGGGGGAGTGTACTTCTTCTCCCTGTATGAGTTGTTATTACTGAGGGAGTGTACTTCTCCCTGTATGAGTTGTTATTACAGGGGGAGTGTACTTTTTCTCCCTGTATGAGTTGTTATTACTGGAGGAGTGTACTTTTTCTCCCTGTATGAGTTGTTATTACAGGGGGAGTGTACTTCTCCATGCATGAGTTGTTATTACAAGGGGAGTGTATTTCTTCTCCCTGCATGAGTTGTTATTACTAGGGGAGTGTACTTCTTCTCCCTCTATGAGTTGTTATTACTGGGGGGGTGAACTTCTTCTCCCTGTATGAGTTGTTATTACAGGGGGTGTGTACTTCTTCTCCCTGTATGAGTTGTTATTACTGGGGGAGTGTACTTCTTCTTCCTGCATGAGTTGTTATTATAGGGGGAGTGTACTTCTTCTCCCTGTATGAGTTGTTATTACTGGGGGGGTGTACTTTTCTCCTTGTATGAGTTGTTCTTACAGGGGGAGTGTACTTCTTCTCCCTATATCTGTTGTTATTACAGGGGGAGTGTACTTCTTCTCCCTGTATGAGTTGTTATTACTGGGGGAGTATACTTCTTCTCCCTGCATGAGTTGTTATTATAGGGGGAGTGTACTTCTTCTCCCTCTATGAATTGTTATTACTGAGGGGGTGTACTTCTTCTCCCTGTATGAGTTGTTATTACAGGGGGTGTGTACTTCTTCTCCCTGTATGAGTTGTTATTACTGCGGGAGTGTACTTCTTCTCCCTGTATGAGTTGTTATTACTGGGGGAGTGTACTTCTTCTCCCTGCATGAGTTGTTATTATAGGGGGAGTGTACTTCTTCTCCCTGTATGAGTTGTTATTACTGGGGGAGTGTACTTTTCTCCTTGTATGAGTTGTTCTTACAGGGGGAGTGTACTTCTTCTCCCTATATGTGTTGTTATTACAGGGGGAGTGTACTTCTTCACCCTGTATGAGTTGTTATTACTGGGGGAGTATACTTCTTCTCCCTGCATGAGTTGTTATTATAGGGGGAGTGTACTTCTTCTCCCTGTATGGGTTGTTATTACTGGGGGAGTGTACTTCTTCTCCCTGTATGAGTTGTTCTTACAGGGGGAGTGTACTTCTTCACCCTATATGTGTTGTTATTACAGGGGGAGTGTACTTATTTTCCCTGTGTGAGTTGTTATTACAGGGGGAGTGTACTTCTCCCTGTATGAGTTGTTATTACAGGGGGAGTGTACTTCTTCTCCCTGTATGAGTTGTTATTACTGGGGGAGTGTACTTCTTCTCCCTCTATGAGTTGTTATTACTGGGGGGAGTGTACTTCCTCTCCCTCTATGTGTTGTTATTACTGCGGGGGTGTACTTCTTCTCCCTGTATGAGTTGTTATTACAGGGGGAGTGTACTTCTTCTCCCTGTATGAGTTGTTATTACTGGGGGAGTGTACGTCTCCCTGTATGAGTTGTTATCTGATAATACCCAGTTGGGCTTAAGAAAAGTTTATTCATTAGTTGTCAAATATTTTCATTGCTAATATCACCGAAATGGAGAGGTGAAATAAAAAAAAAAAAACGTTTTAGTCTGCTCTTCAGCCACTATTACATTGTGTATCCAGTTCAACGTGAAAAATTTGATGAAAGGTTCTCTTTAAGGCAAAGATCAATAATGGTTTCATCTCGGCAATCATCCATTAGAAAAATTGCTGAATTTACAAGTAAAAAAAACTACAATTCAGAACTTCATAGTCATCTCTGTTTTGTGCTATCCCTCTGGTATTCCTCCTGCAAATGTATGTGTCCCTATACATCAGACACTCTCAGCATTAATTGGACAGCGGTAGAATGAGTAGGAATGCATCGTTAGTAAAATAGAATGACAACATCCATGTGTCAATTTATTCACACAAGAAATAGAGGAAAACAACAATGCAGAATTCTAGAAAAGAGAATAAAAGAATTGTCATTTTATGCGAAATTTATGTAATGGCAACAGCCAATGATCCCCAACCTCAAAGTTGTTGCCTGCAAGGATTAGCTTTTATTTATCATCTTTAGAAGAAACATATACAAAACCTTTGGTCATTTTTTCCCCACAATCTGTGATGGTGGTCCCAGAAGTTGGGAGATTAGTTGGGGAAAAAAAGCACCACCCTTCACCATGCCTGATATTTATTTCTTTTTTTTGCTCACTTCTATAGTGCTATTAATTTCACAGCCCTTTACAGACTTCACCCTCTCTGTCCTCACTGGGGCTCACAATCTAGATTCCCTATCAGTATGTCTTTGGAGGAAACCTGAGAACACGGAGGAAACCCATGCAAACACGGAAAGAAAATATAGACTTCTTACAAATGTTGTTCTTGGTGGGATTTGAACCCAGGACCCCAGTGCTGGAAAGCAACAGTGACACAACATGGAAAAAACCCTTTAAAGCAAAGCTGTTAGCAGGAGTTTGCTAAGTAGACTACAGGCATTGTCATGTTGGGGCTGCTGCACTGATTAATATGATACCTGAGGTGACGAAATCCATCTTGTGGTTCTTGTGTAATCGGTGACCTGACCTAGGGCACCAGGATAAGACCTGGCCTACAGTCCCGCCCCGGAGCACGGGCATATCATTAACTCAAAACTGCAAACACTGATTACACAAGAACCACAAGATGGATTTCTTCACCTCAGGTATCATATTAATCAGTGCAGCAGCCCCAATATGACAATGCCTGTAGTTTACTTAGCAAAATCCTACTGACAGGATCGCTTTAAGCTGAACTATAGGGAGTATATGAATAGATGTGCATTATGTACAGAATATGTCTATCTGATATTCCATATTTCTAATTTCTTCTTAAAAAAGATCTTGAAATAAATGGAAACCAAAGTGATTCATGGCGAGGAGTCAGCGGCATATGTCGTATAGAAAGTAATATAAACAAAGTAATTTTATAACTGTTTAAATAATATTTTCTTCACAATCCTTCACATCTATTTCCATACTTCAGAGGTGTAAATTATCTTGTTATTTCTGTTGCCATTACTTCTACATTTATATGGTGTAAAAATCATTCCCCAAATTTCTGCCTGGAAAACACTATTATCCGTATACGGTGCTTGAGCTGCTGGCTATATACTAGAAAGTCTATATGAAGGGAGGACGGTGGAGAAGGTTAATGACCAGAATAGGAGGAAGAGGGACAATGAGTCAAGTTATATTTTTTAGTGTGTTTTTGGTGATTTTTTTTTCTTATAATTTTGACAACTCGCATTTTCCAGCTGAAAAAATGGATTAATGTATATGTCAGATAAGGATTATTGTACATTAAGCAACACTGTGTATAATAAACAGAGGCATTTGTAGATTGCGGGGGGTGCATATTCAATATTTTTCATTGGTGCCCCATAAGTTATGCTTTATAGTAAAGTTTAACGAAGCCCTCCTCCCATCAAAATTTGTATCCTTAATATATTGCAGTCATCTGTCATGCATAGTATGGGAAAGACTAAGTGCAACACAAAGGGATGAGGGGAGGGTAGCCCAAACGCTAGGGAAAGGGGGAGTGGAGACCTCTAGGCAGATCTAATATCACCCTGCCTGTTATACTGTCCCTATATAAGTTCTGCACCTATCGCCAAACAGGTAACCTAATCCCTGTATATCCCTAGAGCTAGGCCCTAGATATGGAGAGGGGAGTGAGCACTGGTCAGTCCCCAATAAACTAAAGATAGCAAGGGAGACAAACAAAGGGGGAAAGACTTAGCTTGAGCAGACACCAGAAAGATAACACCAAATGTCCTCCAAGGGCACCAGAGAGGAAGCTAGCCGACTGCTATTGCTCCAAACCTTCCCAAGGGAAAATGAAAACATCACTGGCGACTCTCTGAAGCAGACTGAGAATCTATAAATATCCAGCCCAGGGTGTGTCAATCAAAGCAGGAGGGAGGTTGCGGCTGGGCCCAAAAGTAAGAAGGATTAAGAAGGCGTCTGCAATGCCAAAAGTAATGACCTTCTGCAGCCAGATCAAGAGCGATTGTCTGTTACATCTGACACACCCGTGACATCATCACATATATAGCACTGTGTACTTACAATTGCTCATTTTGCCCTTCTACCAAGCTAATTCTTCTCTTTTAAATTAGGTCTATGAAATCACGTGTTTAAAAAACAGACTAGCTGTATCCTTCCAAGCTCTATGTAGAAACAGGAGGTCAATTTTCCCTGTATGAGTCATAAAACACTGCAAAATCCCTGGCTGGGGGAGGAGGGAACAGCTGGGTCAGGAGTTGATGACAGGGATGATAAATGCAGGGACAAGAGACTTCCTCTTTCTAAATAGAGCAGAGAATAATCAACTGGGTAGAAAGGCAAAATGAGCAATTGTTAAGTACATAGTGTTGTATAATATGACAATTGCAATATATAAAGAGGATAAACACTTTGATGTGAGTGCCTCTTTAAATGCAGCACCTGTATGATATGATGCTGTTGTGTACGCCAAATTCACAAGACTGTATTTTCAGTCCCAGTTTTGTCCATGAAAATTAGGGACATCACTGTGATCAATGTTATTCAAATGGGCTATTCAGATAAGCGCTTTCTTTTTTCATCTGCACGTGAAAGAAATCGCAGCATGCACTAGTTTTTCGGATGAGACTTGCTCATTCAAGTCTAAAGGTGCACAAAATACTCGGATCCCGACAGATCGTGTGTATAGCATCCATTGTTTATCGATGCATGGCAATTCTTTACCAAAGGAAACTGTATTTGGTCTCATACATTTTTTTTTATTCACTGCTAATGTATAAAAATGGATGCCGTACGAATGATAATACAGAGGAAAAATCATCCATTTTTTCTGGATAAAAATCTAACAATTATTTTTTACTCCTGTGAATATGGCCTTATTGTGATATACATTGATTCAATTATATTTCTTGCAGTGGCCTAAATATTATATAAAAGTGGTACAGATCCACCACCACCATACGTTCTAAAAATACTAAAAATAATACAGCATTTTAATAGTAGTGACAATATATGCCACCATACAATGGCCAAATAATAGCAGCAGTCATCAAATAATAGCTCCATAGACAAAGTAATCTAACCACCATGCTATAATAGTTCTCAAAATTGCAGCCATACACTTTATTTTACAATTGGTGATAGTCATAAATTTTAGGTACCCAACCTTCAGTGGTGTCCACTATGCAGGAAATCTCATACTGCTCAATGAAGACTGCAGCTGTCAGGCTGGGTGGGCAGAGACTGAATAGCTGAAAGGATAGGTGGGTGGAGATCGGATAGCTGTCAGAGTAGGTGAGTGGAAACTGAATAGCTTTAAGGATAGGTGCAAGGTGATAGATTAACTGTCTGGATAAGTGGATGGAGACCTAATAGCTGTCAGGCTGGGTGAGTGAAGGCTAAATAGCTGTCAGGATAGGTGGGTTGAAACCGAATAGCTGTCAGGATAGGTAGGAGGAGAATGAATAGCTGTCAGGATAGGTAGGAGGAGACCAAATAGCTGTTAGGATAGATGGGTGAAGATTGAATAGTGGTCAGGATGGGTGGGATGAAACTTAATAGCAGTCAGCTTGAGTGAGTGGAGACTGAATAGCTGTCAGGATAGGTAGGAGGAGACTGAATAGCTGTCAGGATAGGTGAGTGGAGGCAGAATAGCTGTCAGGATAGGTAGGAGGAGACTGAATGACTGTCAAGATAGGTGGGTGGAAACTGAATAGCTGTCAGGATAGGTAGGAGGAGACTGAATGGCTGTCAGGATAGGTGGGTGGAAAGTGAATAGCTGTTAGGATCGGTAGGAGGAGACAGAATGACTGTCAGGATGGGTGGATGGAAACCAAATAGCTGTAAGGATAGGTGCATGGAGATGGAATAGCTATTTGGATAGGTGGGTGGAGACCTAATAGCTATCAGGCTGGGTGAGTGGAGACTGAATAGCTGTCAGGAAAGGTGGGTGGAAGCGAAATAGCTGTCAGGATAGGTAGGCAGAGACTGAATAGCTGTCAAGATAGGTGGGTGAAGATTGAATGGCTGTCAAGATTGGTGGGCAGAGACTGAATAGCTGTCAGGATAGGTGGGTGAAGACTGAATAGCTGTCAGGATAGATTGGCGGAGACTGAATAGCTGTCAGGATAGGTGGGTGAAGACTGAATAGCTGTCAAGATTGGTGGGCGTAGACAGAATAGCTGTCAGGATAGATGAGTGGAGACCTAATAGCTGTCAGGCTGGGTGAATGGAAACTGAATAGCTGTCAGGATAGGTGGGGGGAAACCGAATAGCAGTCAGGATGGGTAGGATCTAATACATTTGGATATATTCGAGCTCTTTCACTCTTTTGCTGGACTCGTAAAATGCTATTTTGAAATGCATTTGCAAAATAAGTTCATCAGCCTCTTCAGGTATAAGATATTTATGTAATAATGTATGCAGTTTGTGTTGTGAAATCTGGTGACAAATATGGTAATGGATGACATAGACCGGTCAGTACTCTTGCAAGGGCAATGATAGTAGACACTTTTCTACAAGAGATGTTTGCATGAGGAGCTTTGTTACTCAATCTGCATTTCTTGCTATCACATTGAAACATCTGTCAGTAGACAAGTACTTAGGGTACCCTGCTGAACATTACTATAATTTACTATTATCACTAAAAATTTAAAGGGTTTTCAGGTCCCTGAAAAATTGAAAACAGCAGCAAATTCTTAAAAAGAAATGTGATACACCTCATCTTCAATTCTCTGTTGTTCCAGCACAGCACCTGAGTGGTCTTCTCAAAATTGAATTACAAGTGGTCAGGAAAGGATGTGACAGCTACAGCGAATCAGAGATCTCAATGGTCTCATGCCCTAATACCGGCATTATGCCTCTTTAATGCTGATGCCAGTAAAAAAAAAGTCTTGTGCCTAGAGATGAGCAAATTGATTCTATTAGAATCAATTTTGCAATAAATCCCAACCAAAAAATGCAGATTCTAATGAACCTCAATTTTGGGGGAATTACATTTTGAAGAATAAAGCGAAATAGTGTTTACCCTGTGGACTAGGAAAGGGTTAAAAATAATAAAATATTCTACCTCTCCTCAGCTTTCTACAACTCTCCCACCCTACAGTTGACCACTTAGAGTCTAATCAGCAACAGCGGTTTCCAAGAAGAAGAGAATACCCATGTGGAGTGAGCGGAGGACCGGGCAGAGAGCTGCGGTGATGGGACGGTTGAGCAGAGGGCCAAGGAGAGATGAGTAAATAATATTTTTATATTCTTTATACACCTAAGAAAATTTAATCTGCACACCCGAATTGAGCAAATCTCCCCAAATTGAATTTCAGAAAATTTGCTCAACTGTATTTGTGATCGTTACGGCCACTGATTTTCTTTGAGCCGGACTACAGAATATTTTTTTTGTCTCCATTGATTAAATAAAAGTTGAAAAATATACTAATTTTAATGACATTTCCAGCCATCATACACTTAACCACACTGTGTAGTTTTACTAGGCGATATGGTACTCTAATTCCCCAACTGTTTGTTCTATCGCGCACTCGAAGTTCTTTAACCTTAACAGTTGAGCGTACATTACAGTGAAAAACTTGTTTCAACAGAAACGTCTCTGAGGAATGGAGTTCTGTAAAATCTTAATAACCGCTCAGCAGGCAACTAATGGCTATTTATAATCAGCCAGACTAAATACTTCACAAACTAGAAACATGGCGCGTGTGGGCGTAGGATGAGACTCCACTCTACACAAAACAAACACAAGTCTCAATGTGAAGAAAAAAACACTTTTACACTAAAGTTACATTTTGCATGTGGAGTAAATCAAGTACATCTGGGATAATCTTCCTTCTATCCAAAATATTAGTTACATTTAATATTGACATCAACGTCAAAATTAAAAAGTTTTTCTCGTCACAAAAAGTTAATCTCTGCCGATATGGCTTCCGAGTTGGCTTATACTACTCATTTTTATTACAGCGGCCACTACAGGGAAAATGTTGTATTACATGGGGACATTTATGATCAGGTCTACCAGTGATTGTTAGCATCTGTTCATTTTGGCTCATTAAAAGTAGGTCCTGAGCAGAGGACTCACTCGCCTTCTATGAATTCATTATGCCGTAATCATATGGATCGATTACAGTTCTTCAGATAACACAACTTCTTTAATGTAATGACAAGAAATGAGCGGATCTCCTGAAAATTCAAATGAAAGAGGTTATCCACTAGTAGGACAGCCCCTTCTCGTTCTGAATCTTTGCCCCGTGAAAATGAAATTACCTGTACTCACGTCCCGTGCCGGCATCGTTCCAGCAGTTTAAGCACTCGCGTTCTACGGGGTCATGTGAGGTTGTTATGTCACATGAGTCCTGCGCCTAATCAGCACCAGCGTCATGGTCTCAATCTTCAGACGAATAAGTAATCGAAAGGAAGTGAGAGCTGTGGCGGGCCGCTCATTTCCTCTTGATTACTTATAAGTCCAAAGGCGGGGACATTAATGGCGGCATAACAATCTCACATGATCCCCGGGAACGTGAGTGCCGATATCGCTGTAAGGAGCCGGCATGGGAGGTGGGTATAGGTGTTTTTATTTTCATGGGGGCAAACATTTAACTTGAGAAGGGGTTGTCCTAGTAGAGGACAACCCTTTTAAGTATATTCGCTCGAAATCTGCAAAGAAATTAGATTACATTAGCATATATTCAGTGTAAAACAAATCTGCCAGGAAGGATTTAAAAAAAAAAAGTTTTGTGTTCACCTTTCCTCGACCCTCCACATACCTTTCATTTTCCCATCAACATTGGCCCTTCGATTGACTCCCCTGTCGGCAATCTTCTATCTTTTTCTGTGTCTGATCCTTTGGCACAGCCATTCTTTACTGGGCCCCATTTGGTCACTTGTGGCAAAAACACACAGATTATGGTTAATGACATGCATTGCCACCCACGACACATTGGGGGCGTCCTGAAGAATGCCCGTGCCAGAGGCTTGGAAACAAAAGAAGATAGAGAACAGAAGACAGAAGTGTCAATCGTAGGACTGTTGGAGGCTGGAGAGGTATGGGGACGGCAGCTGAGAAGTGAATATAAGATTGTGCAAACTGTCTCTTCAGAGAGGAAGAGGACCAGAGCTCTAGTGCCTCCTACAGGTTCTGGCTTATATCCTAAATCATGTGATAATGCTCGTTAAAGGGTCACTATTGACTTTTAGGATTGCTAATTTCTGTAGGTGGCACTAGAGTTCTGGTCCTCTTCGTCTCTGAAGAAAGAATTGGCATATTTCCCAGAGGAGAATTGCAGCTTTAAAAGTCTCCTTACCATGACATGCTTAACATGTCACTCTCCGCAAGAAGAAATGTTACCCCTATAAGCTTGTGAACAAATGTAAACCAAGAGAGTTTCAGCTCATCCTTAGCGGTAGGAATCTCAATGTATTTGTATGCTGAAGCACAGAAAGTCGTCTCTGCTAGACATAAGACAAACTTGAAAGTAGGAAGAAATCTAGCTTCACAATAAAAAAATATAAATTTTTATTTCAGCCATTAAAAATGGATTCCAGTACAACCATATGGTAAGGTGCGGGGGGGGGGAGTACAAGGACTGCTGGACGAGTTTCGAGCACTCCAGTGCTCTTAGACTCAGTAATACTGATACTGAGTCTAAGAGCACCGGAGTGCTCGAAACGCATCCAGTGGTCCTTGTACTCCCCTTTCCCATCCCCCCCACACCTTCCCATATGGTTGTACTGGAATCCGTTTTTAATTGATGAAATAAAAATGAATATTTTTTTATCGTGCAGCTGGTTTTCTTACTACTTTCAAATATAAGATTGTCTTTTTTAATACCTTCAGAATTTATGTAAATCAAATTGCAAAAATTCTGATTCTAATGAATTTTAATTTTAATGGCAAATTCATATCAAATTTGATTTGCTATGAGTCAATTTTCTCATTTCTAGTAATGACAACCAAGAGAACTGCTGTAAAATTTAGGCAATTATAAATGAATTTCATGACTTTCACCATAAAATCGGGTGTGACAATGAAGCTAAGACAAAGCTTTAAAAGAAACCTACAACAGACTTAGCACGCGGCATGAGCAGAGCACAGAGGTCAGTGGTAATTGTGACTGGTTGGAGACAGTAGCTCTTGACTTGGCCTCACTTGACACATGATGGAACGATTATGACAAATGAAACATAAGTGATTATTCCTACAAGGTCAATGCCTTCTTAGTAAGGCTTCCAATGCTATGTGCCAATCAAATTAAGAAAAAAACCTCTGCAAATCTGTAATTGATTGTTCAATGGGTCAATGTTGGACTTAAGAGAACATTTCAGTAATTTTGAAATAATTCAAAATATAATTAAAAATAAGTAAAAAAAATACAGAAGAAATTCTAGTATCTACTTAACATTGATTAACAAGGGAAGACCATCCTTGCTGCGGCTCATCTTTCATGCACAGTCAGTAAAATTGGACCTAGTGTCAAACTTCATTGATGACTTTTACCATTTGTCATAGATAAAGGGATACTTTAAAAAAAAAAAAAAAAACAGCCGTATTCTGGAGTCTTTAACAGAGAGACTCCATGGACTCCTGACAATATGTGTAAGTGAGATAGATGCCAAATCAATGGAGCTTTCACAAAATCAATGAGGCCTGGCATATTAGCTTAGACATTTTGAGATCTGACCATACGGATTATTGAAAAACTCGTCAATGGTTGGAAACAACCTGAATGGTTGTAACGTATAGCAGTGTTTAATAATAAAAAGGATTCAGAAATATGGAATGTGATATTTATCAGGGGAAAAAAATATTATTTATATGTTGGACTGAAAAATAAATAAAATAATTAGTCTCAAAGGTTTTTGTGGCTGCAAAAACCTTTGATGCTTGAAACTTTCCATGATTGCTTCTTAAAGGGGGTAGTTTTGGTTGTAACAGATGCTGTAGAGTGAGCTTGTTGTCTGTGGTCCTGTAAGGAGACAAACAAGGCACCTCCTGTAAGGAGACACACCTACTGTAAGGAGATAAACAAGGCACATCCTATAAAGTTACAAACAAGGCACCTCCTGTAAGGTAACAAACAAGGCACCTCCTGTAAGGAGACAAACAAGGAACCTCCTGTAATGAGACAAACAAGGCACCTCCTGTAATATAACAAACAAGGCACCTCCTGTAAGGAGACAAACAAGGCAACCCCTGTAAGGTAACAAACAAAGCACCTCCTGTAAGGAGACAAACAAGGCACCTCCTGTAAGGAGACAAACAAGGCACCTCCTGTAAAGAGACAAACAAGGCACCTCCTGAAAGGTAACAAACAAGGCACCTCCTGTAGGAGACAAACAAGGCACCTCCTGTAAAGAGACAAATAAGGCACCTCCTTTAGGAGACAAACAAGGCACCTCCTGTAAGGAGACAAACAAGGCACCTCCTGAAAGGTAACAAACAAGGCACCTCCTGTAAAGAGACAGACAGGGCACCTCCTGTAGGAGACAAACAAGGCACCTCCTGTAGGAGACAAACAAGTGACTGCCTGTTAGGAGACAAACAAGGCAACTTCTATAAGGAAACAAACAAGGCACCTCCTGTAAGATTCCTGCAGATGATCTGTTCAGTTTTTGGCAGTTGTTAAAAAAAATCTTACTTATTTTTTAATGGTTCAAACAAAAAAGAACACAGGAGATTAATTTACAAATGTAATGTCTAACGGGACAAAGATGCTGAGAAAGCCTGTTGCTTTTGTTTTTGCTTCTTCTCAGGCTCAGACTGGCCTAAAGAAAACTGGTGAATACCCCAGTTGACCCCTGTGCAAGAGTGATGCCCCCAATCTTTATTTATGAGCAGTAGTTGGCACAATACTCTTGATTCACAATGTAGAGACAGAAGCAGCATGCAATCATTCAACAAATTACCCAGTTTATTACATAGAGGAAAGGTAAATTTGTGAATAAGAGTAAGTTAATATTTGTATTAAGCTGAACAGTGGGCTCCCAGAGTCAATGTTATTGGTGGGCTCTAGGCACCCCAGTTCGTCACTGCTTCTGCTGCCTAGCTTTTTCTATCTGCTAAATCACTCCACTACCCACTTTTGGTTGCTGCTTAAATAAAAGTGGTGGGTATAAGTAAAAAGTAATAAGAAAATAAAATAGTACAGAGTCAAACAGTATTGAAAAGGATGCAGCAATCACCAAATCAAGTGCGGCGCTGCTGTAGCACGGAGCGGCCTCCAGCATATGAAAGAGAGGAAGGCAAAATGAAGGGGATGTAAAACATAAAAAGAGATATGGAATAGTAAAAAGATTAAAAAAAAAGGAAAATGGCAAATAAGGGATAAGTTGAAAAGGAAAGAAAAAAGGTATAGGGAAACGAAAAAGGAAAGAGGAAAGAAAAGGTGAAAGGGAAATGTGTAAGTGAAGGGAAAGGAAAAGAGAAGATGAAAAGGAAGGGGAAAAGTAAGGAATTGGGAAAATGAAAGGTGAAAGTAGTGTGAAAAAAAGGGGAATGGAAAAGGGAGAGGAAAAGGGAAGAAGAAAGGGAAATGAAATTCGAATGAATAAAGGTAAGGAAAGGAAAAAAAGAGGTAATAGGAAAAGGAAAGGAGAAGGAAAGGGGGGGTGTAAGAAAAAGGGATAGGGAAAGGGAATGGGTACAGGAAAGAGGGAGGTTAGGGGGATATTCAGGAAAAAAGGGAGAGAGGAAAAAGAGGAACGTAAGGAGGAATTAAAAGGAAAAAAGTAATAGGTAAAAGAAAAAGAAACAGGGAAAGGAAAAGGGATGGGAGAAGAAAAGATGAAGGAGAAAAGGGATGAAAATAGGAAGGGAAAGAAAATAAAAAAGAAAGGGAAATGGAAAGAAAACGAAAAAGTAAACAATAAGATGAAGAGAAATGTAAATTAAAATAAAAGAAAGTAAGATGTTAGCAAACAAGAAATAAATAGAAGGCGGTAAACTCAAGGAATGTCTTTCGGAGTAAATAATGCAGCATGACATACAGGAACAATGTGAACAAATAGTTATTAAAAATATATTAAACCTGGATTTTATCATCTATGAAATAATAAAAAAGCCTAAAGTTTATGACCCTAGTCCATAATTTATACTAATAACACGGCACTTATGAGTTTTGCTGACATAGTTTCCCAAACTGGAAGGCATTTTACAAACAGGAAAGTATATTTGTAAAAATCTTCTGGAAAAGAGCACAGATGGGATTAGTAATACAAAACTGTGCCCGGTGCTCATCTCAATTTCTTATTTTGGCTGCAACTGCTATATCAGTAATAAAATGCCATGCCACCTTCAGAGCAGGCAGCTCGCCATGCCCACAGATGGTTGTGTGATGATGCGGCCAGCAGACCATGTATGAGCAGCACATGTCTTTGTTGAGGGCAGGGTCTTCTGCCAGGATCAGTCTATTTTGTTGCATTCATGTATAGGTACAGTAAAGATAGGGCCATTATTGCATGTAGAAACCCTTACAATGCCAGAGAGGCACGTGAAAATGTGAGAAATGAAGAAGCAATATACACTTTTGAGACAGTTAAGAGGATGAAAAATGTTAGAAGTCTCATTTGTGTTCTATCAAATTGGACAGAAAACTGCACCCAAGGGAGCTTTGCTTTTGCAGGCAAGTCTTTGTACAGACTTATCAATATAATTTATACGTCTGTACAGCTTGGAGACGGATAAAGAAAGTCATGGCTACTCCTACAGACTTGTCAAGCAGAAATCATTTTCATAATTAAAGGCTTGATAAAGCCTTGGATTTGTGGTGCAAAGGGACTAAAAATATGACTTTGCAATACTCCGATACTCTATCAGGAGATGTTTATGATATATTTGTCTTTTTATGTAGTGGTTGTGATACCTAGTGGTTGTGATTTGAATTGCATCCTGCTTGCTACCATGAATTTACATCAATGTTGTAATCTTTATCATCATTCAAGAAAGGACCTTAGTCTCCATAGTTTTGGCTTATTTGCTGTAGTTAGCAGCAATATGAATTGCTCTGTGTCCAACAAGGGAATAAATCACCTTTGTCTGTCTTGCTCAGAGCAGGAGATCCCAGCTCAGTCTGAAGCACCAATTATTATTATTATTATTTATTATTATAGTGCCATTTATTCCATGGTGCTTTACATGTGAAAAGGGGTATACATAGCAAACAACAAGTACAATAATCTTGAACAAAAACGAGTCACCCACTGGTACAGAAGGAGCGAGGACCCTGCCCGCGAGGGCTCACAGTCTACAGGGGATGGGTGAGGATACAGTAGGTGAGGATAGAGCTGGTCATGCAGCGGTGTGGTGGAGCGAGGGTTACTGCAGGTTGTAGGCTTGTCAGAAGAGGTGGGTCTTCAGGTTCCTTTTGAAGGTTTCCACGCTGGGCGATAGTCTGATTCTTTGGGGTTGAGAGTTCCAGAGTAGGGGGGATGCATGGGAGAAATCTTGTATGCGATTGTGGGAAGAGGAGATAAGAAGGGAGTAGAGAAGGAGATCTTGTGAGGATCCGAGGTTGTGTGCAGGTAAGTACCGGGAGACTATGTCACAGATGTATGGAGGAGACAGGTTGTGGATGGCTTTGTATGCCATGGTTAGGGTTTTGAACTGCAGTCTCTGGGCAATAGGGAGCCAGTGAAGGGATATAAAGAGAGAAGAGGCCAGGGAATAGAGGGGGGACAGGTGGATTAGTCGGGCAGCAGAGTTTAGGATAGATTGGAGGGGTGCGAGAGTGTTAGAAGGGAGGCCACAGAGCAGGAGGTTGCAGTAGTTGAGGCGGGATATGATGAGGGCATGCACTAGTGTTTTTTCAGATTCGTGGTTGAGGTATGTGCGGATCCGGGAGATATTTTGAGTTGGAGTGGTCAGGAAGTGGAAAGGGCTTGGATCTGAAATTTGAAGGAGCGATCAGAGTCAAGGGTTATCCCGAGGCAGTGATACATATGGCCATATTGCTTTTATATTCCAAAGAGAAGATGCAATTCAATACGTATTTGCAGGAGACAAAATCTGAATGTGTCTATTTAGCAATCCAGAAAGTCAACAGGTCCGTAGAGGCTCTCACCCTTGTAGACCCGTCCTGGACAATCCATCCATAGAGACTCTCACACTGGTAGACCCGTCCTGGACAATCCATCCGTAGAGGCTCTCACCCTGGTAGACCTGTCCTGGACAATCCATGTTGTACAAGGACGACTGTTCATTTTATAGGACATGTAGTGGTTTCTACAAGAATTTTAGGGGGAAAATTCAAGGTTTTCAAATTAAAGGGAACCTATCGGGAATTTCACCTTCTCTAAAGAGTTGCCATAATATGAGATGGTAACAGCTTTCCACAGATATATCCTTGTCTGAAAAATAGATCTTGGACCATGCAGAAAAATAATGAAGTTCTAAAATAGCATACACGTCCTGTAAAAAGAGTCAAGGGGGTGATCCTAGTATCCTCTGGAGTCATGAAGTTGTAACTTTACAAGCCAACGCCATCTGGTGCATGAAAAGTGACGCAATATGTACTGGCCTTGGCTTCTCCACACTGTGCCAAAAGCTGATGAAGCTTGCTTATAATGCCAGGGGAGTCCACCCCTTGACTTTTTTCGAGTAGCATGCGCTACTTTATAACGTAATCTTTTTTTGTATGCTCCAAAACCCCTTTCATAGAGGTTCATCCTTAGTAAGCCATTATTATTTTAGAGATGTTCAAATTGCTTTTTTTTATTAATCACTTTGCTATAATACAATAAGCTGCCATCTAGTGCATTATATAAATCCGTTGACACATGTTAATAATTTGATATTTGCTAAACAAAAAAGAGAGAAATCTTCCTCGCGTCTTGCTCCAAAATGTTCTGAAAATGATTTTGTGCAAAGCCACTTTTATCCCTAAATGTATCTGTGCGGAACGGGCCGTGGACGACTCATCTAAAGAAAAATATGGGTCAAGTATTACACGCTTAGCCTCCATTTACAAAGCGTATGGCACTTGCGAATTCACAGCATGAATTTTAATCTCTGACAGCACTAGTATTTCAGAGGATAACTGATAGGAGATATTTATTACAGGTGCACAGCTCCTCGGAAAGTAATCTTGCACGTATGGAGCTTAACGTGAAATATAGATTTTAATAATCCGAGTGCAGGGAGATAGGCGATGGCGACGTGATTAGCTATTGTCTGCAATAATAATTGAGATATGCTCATAGTATTACATTGAGTGAACTCTAATACACCCTGATTAGGAAATAGTCTGCTAAGTTAAATCCATATCTTTTTTTAGGTATAGAATAAAATAGGAAAATGAAAAGATTAACCTGTCAGGAGTGATGCTAGAATAATGCACATTTCTGAAAGTAGCAGAGGGTTACTAATGATAACGTCTGCGTCCTACAATACATGGGACGGGAGGGAGGTTCATCAATGTGGCAATTCTTCTGAAGGCTGAGATTTTATCAGAGTAATGAAGCGCGGGCTCATAACTTCGCTCTGTGCACAAACACAGTCCATTATGTCACGTCAATCATGTTACAAGTAGTAATATAATAGCTTCAGGTGAACGAGCGCGAAAGGGAAAATGCTACAGATGAGAGGTTCCTTCTGCAATGTCATTTCAGCCATTGGCCCGGTTTTAGGATTCTACGATTCCGCTCAACTGGGCTCTTTGTTTTGACGCAATCTGTCACACCAAAGGGACACAAACTGTATGTGAATATAGTAGGGTGAGGAACTAAAGCACACTCAATCTTCAGATCTGGACCCAAATGCAACCTCTGTTATCGATGTCCAGGCTTGGACTGGCCCACAGG
Source organism: Phyllobates terribilis (assembly GCF_046119375.1). Lineage (NCBI taxonomy): Eukaryota > Metazoa > Chordata > Amphibia > Anura > Dendrobatidae > Phyllobates > Phyllobates terribilis. The sequence goes on from NW_027362762.1 coordinate 78,760,068, forward strand.
AGAACAGGATAATCCTCAGGTGTCATGCTAGGTATGGGAAGGACCCAGCATACGACGAGTGGAAAAGGGGGGAAGCCCAGCAACTACGGAAAGAGGGAGTGGAGAGCCATAGGTAGATCTTACAACATCCTGGCTCCCCTATCGTCACCAAATAGGTTCCTCACCTTTCGCTGAGCAGGATACCTAATCCCTACTGACCCTAGAGCTAGGCCCTAGGTAGGGAGGGGAAGGGGTGAGCACTAGTCAGCCCCACTGCAGCTAAAGACAAACAAGGTAAAAAGATAAGGGGATACACTTAGCTTTGAGAAGATACCAGAGAGATCACAACAACGGTCACAAAGGAACTCCAAGAAGAAACTATCCAACTGCTAGAACTCCAGGCCTGGACAGAGGAAAATGCTTCTATCACCAGCAATTCCCTGGAGAGACTGGGTGTTATTTTAAAGATCCAGCAAGGGTGTGTTAATTAGCAGCAGAAAAGAGAGCTCACTGCTGGGTCCTAGAGAGAGAAGGATCAAGAAGGTGTCTGCAAAGCCAAGCACAGTGACCTTCTACAGCCGGATCCAGAATGACTATCTGTCACACCCAAGACACCCATGACATCCGGTGGGCCCCTGTGCAAGAGTAGACTACCACCCTCTTATATGAGCAATACTTGGCACAATATACTTGAATCACTATGTACAGACAAAGCCAGCATCTTATTCATCTAACAATCTAGCCAGTTCATTGTTATATAAATTTGTAATTAAGGATAATGTCACATTTGTATGTAGCTAAAAAGTGGGGCCCTGGAGTTGGTTGCTGGTCTACCCTTGGCACCCCAGTCCGATACTGCCGGTGCCCCTTCACTTATAACTGGTGCCTTCCTACATGTGGCACTGGACGGGAGGCAACAGGACCTGGGTGCAACTGATACAGAAATCTAATGTGGTATCTGCTCTTGTCTGAGGACACCAGGACGTATATCAGCCAATACACACAAAGTGAAAGTCTCCTAGTGTACACAGGGTGGCGTATATAGTCATCGGTGACCCAGACCCTCTGGATCGAGGCCGTTGGTTGGAATTGTTCAGATGTCCGAACTGCAGCTGCCAGTGTACCCCTTCAGTTTCTTGGGATTTCATTGCTAGGGTTGTAGGGGGTGATGAGATCTGGTTTACAAATGCACTTTAAAGCAAGCCGATTAAATGCCGCTGTCAAGATTAATGATGGCATTTAAATGGTTGAACTGTAGTACTCTGAGTAAGCTCTGCTTGCTTTTCTTACTTGCAGATATTGGCTGTGAAGCACAGGAGGAGGTGAGCCTGCTCCATAGCCTTCCTCACCTTCTGCATGTAATCGGAGCAAAATCAGCAAAACCTGCATATTTTGCTGACCCGGCTGACTATCTTATGTTTACTGCAGCCTCCCAACTTGCTTCCGACTGATGTCAGGGAAGAGAAGGATTGGACCTGTTACATTTCAAGATGCCCAATCCTTTGTTCTCATAAGCTGCTGCCAATGGTATCTGCCCTTCTTATTGAGATCACAAGGTCTGCCATTCTGGGCATCTATATACTGACTCTGCAGTACACACTACTGCTGCATTTGGCTTAGTTTTTAGGAAATAAATAATTACACGGTGTAATGTCTTGTGTGCTTTGTGCATCTGAGGTTGCATTTACCTAATTTTGACACCTTCTAAAGCCCAGAGATTTTTTTCCTAATATTATGTCTTGATATGAAAGCCTTAAAATTCAGAGACTTTTCATTTCGTTTTTCTCATGACTATATGGGGATCAGGAAATATTATCGTCAATTGCCAGTCATTAAAAGTGTATGGGCAATATTTTCACAAACTGTGCCACTAGTCGGTCCAATCTTTATTCAGGTTCTTTAGGCTCTTTAATACTGCCTAATAATCAGATTGATTAGAAAATGTATCAGCTTGTAGGGTTTTTCCAAGATTAGACAAAATTATCTTTTTTCCTCTCCCATAAACAGCACCACTCTCGTCCTTAGGCTATGTCTGGTATTGCAGCTCAGCTCTGAATCTTCAAAAAGGAGGTTTTGAAGAATGTAATAAAAATGTCTGCCTTTACATATTTCAAACTGCAACCCATCCTAGTCACGTCAGGACAGATTGCAGTCTAAAGAAACACCACTCAAAACAAGTGTCTCAACTGTCAGAGGAGTAGCATCATGTACATACATAACTGATGAGAAAAAACAAACAAACAAACACCTCCTCGACTGACTGAGTGCAACCAATGTTGCTGTAAAGCTGTCAGATTGACTCAGCAGAATGGGTATACAAATGAGCACAGACCAAGATGAAACTGAAGAGAAAAATCCTGTGCTCAGACAGGCATGTTTGTTCAAGATGCTGCTCCTCTGACATTTTAGAAACATGTCTTGAGCAGTGTTTTTCAGGCAACCCATCCTGACACGTAATTAGATCGCGTTGCAGCTTGAAATATGTGATGGCGGTCATTTTTATCACTTTCTCAGAGAACCCATTTAAAGTGTATCTATCGCTTCAGGAAAACTTGCAGCTGAATTTCTGTCTGCCTCCAGCTCCTCTCTCATTCTCCTCTCTCCATAGAACTTTAAGAGCACCAACTGCCATCTGGTATCTCACTAATGGGAATGGGACACATTTTCCAATTACTGAGATAGGAGATGACAGTTGGTGCAATTAGTTCTTTAGAGAAAAGAAAAGAAGGGGAGCTAGAGACAAACAAAGACATTCTGCTGTAAGTTGTCCTAAAACAACACAGTTCTACATAGAATTTGTGAGCACTAAGTGTCATCTAATGGGAAAATCTGGTTTGACTGAAGACTATATTGAGACTGAATATTGAATAATATATGATAAATTAAGACTATATTGAGACTATAATATTGAGACTGAATGATCAAGTCAGGTGGAGAAATAAACAAATTAATCTGATTTGATATATTACAAAGTTATTTAATTTTATTTTCATGTGACCTACTGATTTATGAAAACAAAATGAAAGCATTGTTACTCTTTAAATTCGTTTAAAAATCCCTTTAAATATAAGCTATACCATGTGGCTTTAACAGGAGGTAAGTTGCCGTTGCTTGAACAAAATGCTATCTGTCCACAGCTGCTCCTTAGCAATGTTAATATAGTATTTTAGCAAAAATCTCTAAAAACCTAGAAATTTAGGACAACTCGTGAATAGTGATAGCTTAGCATGCAATTATTTTTTGCATTAGATGCGGTAATAGCAGAGGGAATGAAAATGGCACTTGTGGCTGGTGCCAGCATTTGATGGCAGCATTTGGCAGATGGTCAGTTTTGGAAAACTTCTAATATAGTTTTTATAAAGCATTTTCTCTACATTATTGTGCAATTTCCAGCCAATTTAAAAAGCACTTTCTATCTGCAGCTCTTGTATTTCATTTATTTGTTTTTTTAAAAGATGCTTAGTGCTAATACGATCTCACATACATTTCTAAACTTGGAGTCCTTAGTTAACAAGTTCTGGAGCTCTGTGTGCCGGAAGAAGATGTTTTCATCAATTATCTTATGAATTAAATGGTAAAGAACAATTAATTACAATAGTAAAGTTAAAAGGCCTGACGAGGAGACAGAAAATGTGTTGAGAGAGAAGAGAGAAGGGAGAGGAGAGAAGAGAGAAGAGAGAGAAGAGTGAGAAGAGAAAAGAGAGAAGAGTGAGAAGAGAAAAGGGAGAAGAGAGTGAAGAGAGAAGAGTGAGAAGAGAAAGAAGAGATAGAAGAGAGAAGGGAGAAGTGAGAGAAGAGAGAAGTGAGAAGAGAGAAGAGAGAGAAGAGTGAAAAGAGAGAAGAGTGAGAAGAGAAAAGGGAGAAGAGAGTGAAGAGAGAAGAGTGAGAAGAGAAAGAAGAGATAGAAGAGAGAAGGGAGAAGTGAGAGAAGAGAGAAGTGAGAAGAGAGAAGAGAGAGAAGAGTGAAAAGAGAGAAGAGTGAGAAGAGAAAAGGGAGAAGAGAGTGAAGAGAGAAGAGTGAGAAGAGAAAGAAGAGATAGAAGAGAGAAGGGAGAAGTGAGAGAAGAGAGAAGGGAGAAGAGAGAAGGGGAAGAGAGAAGAGTGAAAAGAGAGAAGAGAGAGAAGACAGAAGGGAGAAGAGAGAGAAGAAAGAAGGGAGGAAAGAGAGAAGAGAGAAGGGAGAATAGAGAAGAGTGAGAAGAGAGAAGAGATAGAAGAGAGAAGGGAGAAGAGACAGAAGAAAGAAGGGAGAAGAGAGATAAGGGAGAAGAGAGAACAGAGAGAAGAGAGAATAAAGAGAGAAGAGAGAGAGATTACAAACAGCAGCTCTTGCTCTGGAGGACACAGCAGGTCTACAGATTATATAGATAATTATTTTAATGTGCAATACTTTATTTTTCCTGTGGTGGCGCTGCAGGAAAATTGTACATAAGCTTTATGAGGGGTCACTTGTAACAAAAAGGGATTTCTGATATGTAGCAGCTGAGGTGTATATAATGAGGTTCTGCAGCAGCTGAGGAATATTATGAAGTTCTGCAGCATCTGAAGTGTGTTATGAAGTTCTGCAGCAGCTGAGGTGTGCTATGAACAGTGATGAACGAATATGTTTGACACGAATGTGGCACATTAGGATTCGTGATCGGAAAGGCAAGTAAAATTTGTTAAATTTGGGAAAATCAGTAACGTTCGGCGAGTTTATGTGGTTACGTGATTGCGGGGCAATTTTGCTACCATAGTGCTTGCGTATGATGAGTGGTGAGACGTGGCAGATGAGTGGTGAAAGCTCAGAACAGGTCAGATCAGCGGCGCGCTGTTTTTTTTTCCCTCCTGTAGGCGGTAACTTTAAGTCAGGAAAGCGCAGCTAGCCAATCAGAGTGCAGGAAGCATCCACAGTGTCCCAGACACAAGGGCTTCTTCCATTGGCTGCTGAAATCACATGTCCTCTCCATATAAAAACCGACTATGTTCCCTCAGCGCCATTTTATGCATGTCACTCGTGTTAGATGCTGCTGTGTCACCCAGGGGGATATAGGGGACTCGGTACCCAGGCCTTTTACCTTGTTTAGGAGGTCACGGCAGTCGGCTCCCGGGCCCGTACTCTGGGTCTCTCTTTAAAAAGGGGTTTTAGTGTACAGTTTGTCTCGTGACGCCACCTGTGGTTTCCGGTAATGGTTACCGGCGCTGCTGCTGATGGGATGGCAGCTGGGATGTTTCTGCTCCCCACAGGCGGAGCGGGCCCCCGGGGCAGTGTAGGTGCAAATGGTGGTGATGCTGGGGCTTGCAGTGCAGGAGAGATGGCGCAGCAGGAGTAACTGACAGAGACAGGGGATTCACTTCAGTACCTTTACTGGTGCGGATGTCAGGTACGTTCCAGGGTTCTCGGTAGGAAGGGTGCACTTCAGGACTTCTCCCCAGTGAGCGGGTATAAGGCCTCCTGGTCCATGTCTCCCTCTCTCTTAGCTCCTGGCCAGCCTGCAACTGGGCCTAGCTTCTGTGTCGTGCTGTTCCTTCACCTGTCGCTTGGTAGTAGGACCTTTTTCTGGCAACCACTATCCCTGGACGCCGGGGCCTTCGTGGTTCCTAGTCCTGTCAAGGGTTTAGCTTCAGGTCGACCAGGGACTTGTAGTCCTCCTGGTATGCCGGTGATCCCTTCTGGGTATAAAGGACCCTGCAGGCGCGGACCCGATGTCCGGTTTGTGTCTTGGGGTGAGCCCATGATGCTCCTCTGCCCCCTCAACTCCTCTCTCCTCTCCTCCTTGCCTCCGGCCACACTCGGGGCCCTCAATACAGCAGCAGACGTGCTGCGTCTTCACTGCTCTCAGTGGCAGCACACTCTCTGAACAACTAACTAAAAACTGAACTGCCTGGCTCCACCCTCCATATATATATCCCTAACGGGCTCCCTCTGGTGGTATGAGGTGGAAGGGTGGAGGTGTTTGTTTGTAATGAGGGCCTCTTGTGGAGAAGTCCATCCATGCACCCTTTTGGGTCCTGTGGTACCTGTGAACAGCAGGGTGCCACACTGCTCCTGTACCCAGCTCCTGGCTAATGAGAGATATTAGCTAGATAGATGGGTGCTTCTATGGAAGTCAGATAGTGTAGATAAGTCCTTTGCTGTGTACCTGCTCAGTCGACCTTGAAGTCTTTTTTTTTGTTTTTGTGCAATTACTGAGATTCTGACAGAAAGAGCAGGGCCTATGGCATAGAACAGTGTTGTGCACCGGTTGAACTGTCTGCGCTCCATGCAGACCTTCAATTCATTTTTGCACTTGCTAATGTGATAAAGCAAGCAAGCAAGCCCTTGTAGGCCACTTTTTGCTTTTGTGGGGTTGAAATTCAGCTATCTGTAGAGCTTGTCAGTGCAGAGCTTCTGAGTGCAGATCACAAAAAACTTTTTTTTTCATTTGCTAATATGATAGTGCAAGTTGTGTTAGTCCAATTTGTCATTTTTTGGTGGACTTAAGCTTCATGCACAGTAAAACAAATATTTTTTTGCTGTTGCTAGCCACAGTCCACCAAAGATTTTTTTTTGTGTCGCAGACGTGTTACACTCTGCTATAAGCCACCGAGTGCTTTTATTGGCGGTGAAATGCATCTGTTTTCAGAGTAAAAAATTTGATTTTTTTCTATTGCTTGCCACAGTCCACCAAAGATTTTTTTTGTGTCGCAGATGTGTTACGCTCTGCTATAAGCCACCTAGTACTTTTAGGGGCGGTGAAATTCAGCTGTATTCAGAGCTTGTGCAGAGTCAAAAAAATCTATTTTTTGCTGTTGCTAACGTTATACAGCAGGCTAGATTTGATTTTGAAATAGTTTGGAGAATATCTCCTACATTATACAGGCTTCATCCACAGTTAAAAAATACTTTGTTTGGTTCCTAACATTATACAGCAGGAACATCTCAGTTTGAAATAGTTTGGAGAATATCTCCTATGTTATACAGGCGTCATCTACAGTAAAAAAAATACTTTGCTCGGTTAGTGACGTTATACAGCAAGCCATATCTTACCTTGTCATTTAGTGCCGCTGAAATTAAGGTGTGTGCAGAGCTGTTGCAGAGGAAAAACATCTATTTTTGTTTTGCTAATAGCATGCGCCTACTACAGTATCAGAGCAACATGAGTGGGAAAAAAAGAGGTCATGATGCAAGGGGGAATAGGCTTGGTGTTCAAGGTATACGTGGGGTAGGTGGTAATGTTAGTGAAAGCACTAGTGAACCAACACCGACATTTCCTATCCAAATACAACTGACAACTTCTGTTACTGGACGGGCTACTCCATTCTCTTTCTTTGGCAGCCACACAGCGATACGCCTTGTTGATAAGGGCCAGAAAGTGCAAGTTCTCCAGTGGATGGCAAGCGTTGCTTCAAGTGGCCTCTCCTCTTCTTCCTCCATCTCAACATCACACACAGTACTGTCCACAGAGGTGGCACCCCAATTACCCTTGCTTCCCCCTGTGTCACACCTGTCCCAACTGACTGTAGCGAACCACAGATGGGCGAGTCTGTAGAACTATTCAGTCATTCTATACCAAGGGCATCAGAAGTGTACTCCAAATATTCACAGAGTCAAGAAGAGGAGGAAAGCATCTGCATTCTGCACTGATGCCTAAATTTTTTTTACGTTGGATTCGGGGCAGGAATGAGTAGGATCCGAGCAGGTCACTGACCCTCGTCATTAGACGTTAACCACCATGGAGGGAGGTGATCCTGATGAGACTCAGATACCTGAGGCTCAGGAGGACTGTACTGTGCTGTCAGGGCAACAAGAGGAGAAGGGTCACTCTGAGGGCGAGGAATGGGATAATATATTGGATGTTGACAAGGTTGAAGATCCTACTTGGTGTGAACCCAGAGTCATGCAGTTGTGGCTCCCCTGTGGGTTCAGTCGCCACAGAGGTACTGCATCTCACCCAGAGGTGTGGTACCCCACTCTCAGGTAAGGAAGGAGTACTGCCCGGGACCCACTCACCTGCATCCAACACTACACCATTCCAGACCAGCAGGCAGGGGCAAGATGCAACTGTACAATGTCCCTGGTTGGAAGTGGGGGGAACCGAGAGAGGGGGAACCATGTAGTGGGTGTGAGTGGAGGAAGTAGTTCAGGGGAGCACTTGAGGAAGAGTATAAAAAGGGACCGGCCCCTAACTAGGCTCAGCTAGGAACCGGAGGCTACTGTACTTTCAGGGTGCAGCTGCTCACAACCGCAACTAAATCGCTAAAAAGGTAGCCACATAGGATTCAGGGGACTGCAGGTTGCCCGCCAAAATCCGAGGCTACCGGCTTGTGACACTGGTTGCGAGACACAGGGCAGGAGGATGAGAGCCAGCGCAGGAAGACGACTGAGGAAGGCACACAGAATGGGGTCCCGTTAAGTATTCCTGAACTACCTGAGGGATTGCTGAACCCCTGCCTTGGTAACAACAGGACGGTGTGGAAGATTACCCTGGCGCTGGGAACTTGGAGTCTGACAACTGTGAGTAACCCTTGAAGACTGCACCCCACTGTGTCCTAGAATTATTGCTGCCCCATCACCAGCCCTGCACTACACAGCACCAACAACATCTACCTCATAGCATCACTATATCCTGCCCTGGAACTAAGCTCTGCCTGTGGAGAGTAGAACCAACTCTGCTGCGTCACCACCAGCTCCAGAGGATCTGCACCGCAATGGCGGCTCCATATAGCCGCATACCACAGGTGGTGTTACGAACATTAAATATAAAACCTTTATTCCTTTTACTTTATTCCCCTTTAATTGACCGCCCTGGGTCATGGACCGGGTCACTGCCACCGTGACATTCCCCAGCATCGACCGGCCCGGCTACCAAGTACCCCACGGCCCAGGGGGCGCATCATACAGTCGATTAGCTCATCTGAGGAGGTGGATGAGGAGGTTACCTACGGCGCAGACACGAAGTGATGCAAGCACGAGGAGCACTGCATCTTTAGCGACAACTGTGCCTGTTGCCAGCAGCGGTCGTGGGTCTGCAACTCGCAGGGGTGGCAAGGTTTTCCTAGCCTGGGCCTTTTTTGAGACCGCAAAGGATGAACCCACTCACGTTATCTGCACACTTTGCAAAAAAAAACTCAGTAGAGGGAAAAATTGCAATAATTTGACTACTACATGCAGTTTGTCCATTTCACCATACTCCACCCTCTCTCAGCACCGCAGCCAGCCCTCGGTCCCGCAGTTGTGGTCACAGAAAAGATTGTTTCATCCTACGCATGTCAAAGCTAAGAGGTTGAACTCCACTATCTCAAATCTGTTGGCCACGGAAATGGTGGTGTCAGTGAAACGGGGGTGAGGGTGGCAGTCGGTGGCGAGTGGCATGTCAGTTTCAATGATGAAATCCTCACCCTGGCCCGCTACAGAAAAAGGGAACTTGGAGAATCCCTGGGTGTGTGTGTTGTGGTGCTTCCTTGGAGGAGACCTCCATACTCACTTCTGACCTGCGGTCCCAGGTGTTGAGTCTTTTAACCTTCAGAAGGAGAAAACCAGACCAGCTTAAACAAGTAAAAACTTCTTTACTTGCAGCCACAGTCACATACAGGGAGTAACAAGTGATGCAGTCTCTTTGTGATCTCTTCACATACAGCGGCACTTTACCAGCAATGAAAGACACAGACACCGATTTGGACATGAAGACCAACGCCGAGCGCTCCAGCTCTCTGGGCAACTCCATTCTCTGTCTCACTGCCTGACCTGCTTGGATCCACCTCCCTAATGAGGCTGTCCTGTCTTGGCAGTAAGGTGAAGTTCCCACATTGACCTTTCCATGTACATCTGTTCCTGTTGTTCCTGCTGTCTAGACTGTTTGGATTCACCTTCCAGATAAGGTTGTCCAAAAACTCCCAGACTGTGACACACACACACCCTTCTCCTGTACTTTCTCCTGTGTCCTCCTGACATGTCCTCACTAGTCACTGTCCCTCACTCAACTCACTCTGCCTGCAACAAGGAAGTGACTCCTTTCTTCACTAAATGTGCCACTCCCACACTGGAGCAGCTCCTAAACCCCTTAACTCTTTCCCAACCATAACTGCATACTCTGTGTGCTACAGTGTCCACCTCTGCACTACTTCTATGAATCTAATAGTCTACCCGCACCAACCTATAGTGAACCTATAAGTAACCCATCAGACATTAGATAATATGAATGCTCATATATAAACATAGAACACAGCATTATGTGCATTAAGAGGGAAGAGGCGCATGACCGTTCCGGTCACCCTCTTACATCAGGCCTTAATTTTTTGAACTGTGAACACTCCTGTATGGCTGCTTTTTTACTGAGGAGGTAACCGGTGAACCTGTAGGAAACCCCCGCAAACCCAGGGAGAACATACAAACTACTTGCAGATGTTGCCCCCTGTCATCATAAAGGAGTTAGCTCGTTGTCTAGGAGACCGACCACCGCTGCTGTATACCTTGTGAACTTTGTGTTGAAGCTTGCAGGTGTCATGAGTTTACCTTGACAGAGAGGAGCCAGAAGACCACAGCATCTGATTCCTCCCACTCCTGCAGTCATTAAAAAGAAGCCTTACGCCTTCATATTAATCGGTTCAGGGGCTAATCTGCTCAGTTGTGAGCTCCTGGAAGCTTAACATGATTTAGGCTCTTGACAGATTTGTCCCTTGCATCTCCCCCCTACTGTGATAACGCTGTACTCCAACACATCAGACTGTCGCCTACCATGGAAACCTTGAAAAGGAAGTTGAAGACCCACTTCTTGTGACATGCGTACAATCTGCGGTAAGCCTCGTTCCAGCATACCGCTGCACGACTAGCTGTACCCTGCCCTACTGTACCCTCACCCATCCCTTGTAGATTGTTTGTGTGCCCTGGCGGGCAGGGTCCTCTCTCCTCTTGAACCAGTCGTTGACCCCTTTTGACATGTAACGCGCCACGGAATAAATGTCACAGTAATAGTAATAATAATTATAGTACTCTGAGTCAATTGATGGCACTTTCCAGGTGTCTACCCCTAATTTGATGTGTTTTGGTAGCTTTTGGGCCGGTTTTAAGGTGTTGCGTATGCGCTTTTTTTCTCCCCCCATTGAATCCAATGGCGATCGGTAACGTTCGACGAACATTTGACGAGTAAATCGGCGAATATTGCAAATTCGGCGATCTTAATCCAAATCGAATATTAAAACTTTCGCTCATCTCTAGTTATGAAGTTCTGCAGCAGCTAAAATATATATCATGGAAGTTAAGTGTAAGATGAAATGCTTTAATTGAGAGAGACCCCTATATTTTGTGCCCCCTTATATCGAACTACTAATTTGCTGACAGCGGGGTGCTCAGCACACACTGCCTCATTTCTGACTCTGTAGAAGACTCTCCTGCACCTCTCAGTTCGCTAGTGATGCAATATTTTATTTTGTGTACCTTCATTCTCAGCCCTGCACCCCACTTTCAGCATATGTTCTTTATACGGGGGTAGCCCAGCAAAGTGGGTTCATCTTTGTGCCCATGTATGATGCCTTTATATCGAAGGTCGTATCGCTCTTTTCGGAGACACGCACAGAAATACCCGTTCCTGCGCTCTCACTGAGACTTCACTTTCTAAAGCAACAGACAATGGGTTGTCTAATAAGTCATCATCTTTCCCATCAGAGCGCTGAAATATCTCAGAAAGAGAAGGAGCCCATTACAGCGACCGAGAGAATGAATGCATCAGTGCAGGTTGATGACTCAAGCCCAGATCAATCAGAGGAGCAGAAATTCAGAATCGCTGCATCCAACCCAAGTGCACGAGCTGCGGCAATCACAGGGGAAATCCAGGGAATCATGGGAAAAGGCTCCCCAGCTATCCATCTATCTGAGTGACGGTCTATATGTAATCCATCATCGCAAAAGTATCTTATTTCTGTATTTTATATCTAATCTATCTATCTGTCTACCTGCAGGCGGCTGCATATAGGGTAAATATTAAAAGCATCATATATATCGCGTTTTTTTTTTTTTATTTTGTTTTTTTACAGAGCTCCAAACTTTATGCATAGGCGTAAAATTAGTTTATAACACTTTTCATACCTGCAGTCACCACTAGATGGCTCTTTGGATTTTACCGACTGCACATTATGTTGTTATCCCCCTAATGGCAGGGTCCCAGAAGTCAGAATGATGGTATCCAAATATGTAACTAATTTGGAGCTCAGAAAGCTAAGAATGGAGCTATAAAATATCCTGTAATGAATGCTAAGTCTAAGTAAAACTAAGAAATGGATCCGCACAAACAGTTTGACCTAAAAACGACATGGTGTTAAAGGGTAAAAGTTCACTTTAATGATGAATTATCAATATACAAAAGGGGCAAACATTAAGTTTGGAACATAGGGCTGCACATAAGTTGTAACGGGAATCTGTCAGCAGAATTCCCCCACCCTCCAAAAAAAACAAAATGTAGCTCTTTCAAAGACAAGTCCAGCAATACCTTTATTTGGCCAGTGCGTTCCTCCATTACTGAGAAATCATTGGATTGATATGCAAATGAGGCTGAAGTGCTATGGTAGATCTGAAGCCTTTGTCACTACAGCTCTACCTAAGCTTCGACGAAGGAAGGCCACCAACACTCAACTATGGCTGTGGCCTTCTGGTATGGAGGATCGCAATCAGATTTATTGGGAACACTTCTTATTTTGAAGTAGGCGGTGATAGGTTGCATCCTTGTGCACTTTTTTTTTTGTAAGACTACTTGCTGCTCACTTTTTTGAGTGTACTTGGATGGAGAGGATGATTTCAGACACTTAAAAAAAAAACTTCCAAAAACTGACAATTACAGAAGCTTTACTTAAAGGGGTTGTCCGACATTAGGCAAGTCTGCAATCACTCTATGTAACTGCAGACTTGTGAATCCTCACAGTATGCACACATGGCTCCGGGAGCGGGCAGTCACATGATCACAGGTATGTGATTTGCATACGTCCGGCCACAGTCCAACTAGACTTGTCAGGCCTCTCTCAATACACTTGCATACGTCTAGTCGGCACGTGACTGCGTGCATGCGAATTGCATACTTGTAGTCACTCCCGGCACTGGCAATGGAGAAATCTGACAGTGAGCGCACTGCGCTCTGACAATTCACAAGTACCCCAAGCTTAGACAACCCCTTTAAGGTGGATCAAATGGGGATAGATGAGGGGAGCTTTATTAAAGGGGGCATGGAAAAAAGCATAATTCACTGAAAAATAGAGCCTAAAAACTTGGCAAATATGAATGTCAGCATGAAAAACCAGATCCAGGAAGCTTCACCAAGGTGAAAATGTTTAGCTGCCCTAGCCCTACATCTAGATACTTTGGTCAAGCCAGGATGGAATCCGACATTGGTACATGCGACCCCCCAGATATGCTCATCAGAAATTTTAATTCAACTGCACCCAGACATAAAATGGGTGAACAGTGAGCATGGCCATTATCCAGGGGACAGTAAATTCATCCCTATTATCTTTTACAGACTCCTGCATGGTTTAGAATAAAAGACTGTACTGTATAAATAAATGCACATATAGAAAGTACTGAATAAATATTGGAAAATACCTTTTTTTTTCTTACACTTTTTATTCTTACTTTTCATTCTATACTGTATTATTAATTTACAAATCTTGGGAAGAAGACAGCCGGCAAGTAACACAAGTAATTAAGATGATATATGGACCATAAAGAATGGCTAACGGAGCAGTTTAGAAATGCAATGTAATGCTTTCTCTGTGACCTTTCAGAACTAACAAAAGGTTGAAAACTAAAATATGCCATCTAAATTCGCAGGTGTTAAATAGTGGGGCACTGGAAAGAATCACAAGACCTTGTTATCACCCAGCAGGAATGAATACAGCCAGTGATGCACACTTTAATTTTAGGATCCAAATGAAAAAAAAATTCTGTAGGAGTTTTTTTTTTTTTTTTTCTTCGTTTTCTTATTTTATTACTTAAAATTATAAACTTCATTTATGCTCATCTTTTATTTTGGCAGAATTGCTCAAACGACAGGTTTCCTAATAAGATATTCTGGATCAATGGAAATATGCAGAATATTTATGAAATATGATAGATTTCACAAATATAAAACGTTAATGCCCTTGGCCATTGTAGTTTATTTAGCCACATGGAGTGAAAAAAATCAAAAAATCTTTCATGACTCTATAAAAGTAGTTAGATATTTAGCCTGGACCAAGTAACAGGACCATTGCCTTCTCATGACTGTGTAACTGCACTTGTAGGTATGATGTTCTGTGTGGTGTACATGAGGAATAAAACTATTTCTAGCTTTTTCATGACTTATATATTCTAGTAACATCAATGGTTTTTCATTGTGTCTCTCTGCTCCTTTCTACCTACTCTCTTCCCTCCTCCATAGACTTTCATAAGCAGCGGGTGTAATTTGATCCTTCAGTGAATCCTTAGGCAGATTTCATTCATTTTAGAAAGTGAATGAAAGAAGAAATGGCTGATAAGAGGCAAAAGATGCATTTTTATTTAAAATAATGAAACATAATGGGGGATATTTATCAAAACTCTCTAACTCTCAGACAGTGCAAACTAATTCAAATGTATAGGAGCTGTTCTGCAGTACCTGGCAGTGGCTGTTACGCATTGAATGAAGTTGCACTTTGCAGCTCTGTTCCACATGTTTTATGACCAGCCATTACTGGAACAGCTTTCAGCTGATCGGTGGGGCTGCCGGGTGTCAGACCCCACTGATTTAATATAGATGATCTATTCTATGGTTACTAATATAGTTGTAACTAGACAACAACTAATATATTGAGCACTTGAGGTTAAAAGAGTAATGGAGCTTTCTCATGTAACCTTTTCACCCCATAAACTCTGTTGGTGATGATTAGGGTTGATTGAGTGCCATAGTTAGATTTTGCTATGAGACCCAAATGTGACTTGTTACTTTGTTTTCTCTGAGCTGATGTGTACAGACTAGCTGCTATGAAGTCTTCCTTACACAGAATACACATGAGATTCCTGTTCCTTGGTGGCATGCAGACAAAATCAGCAGCACGAAGAACAATATACAGCAGTATCGAGCAGTGTAGCTGTGATTCCAGCTAAGGAGGGACAAAGTATTTGACAGACAAGCTTCCGCTGGAATCCGTTTCTCTGCCTGCATCAATGCCTTTCCCTGCATCTCACTACTCTTTCTCTCTCCATGGACACTGTGCTGGCAGTCTGTATTGTATTGATCAAGATGGAGTTCACCTGTTTTGTGTGCATGATGAATTCATTAGGCAATGGGGAGAGGAACAAGTGACTGATAACTAGAAAAAGAAACATATTTCTCTAATAAGATATATTAGAAACATTCATCCAATCAGTTCCACTATTGACGTATGTAAAGTTTGTAGAAAAAACAAAGAAATGAGCCGGAGCATGGTACACGTGCAATACGTAAGAGCATGTTCACACTGTGGCCATTTCACAGACAAAACCCAATACCATAGTAAGTACATAAGTAATTACACCGCGTGCAGATTTATTAGGCAAATGCGTATTTTGATCACTTTGATACTTTTTATACATGTTGTCCTACTCCAAGCTGAATAGGCTTGAGAGCCAACTACCAATTAAGTAAATCTGGTGATGTGCATCTCTGTAATGAGGAGGGGTGTTGACTAATGACATCAACACTCTATATAAGGTGTGCATAATTATTAGGCAACTTCCTTTCCTTTGGCAAAATGGTTCAGAAGAGAGATTTGACGGGCTCTGAAAAGTCCAAAATTGTGAGATGTCTGGCAGAGGGATGCAGCAGTCTTGAAATTTCCAAACTTTTGAAGCATGATCACCGAACAATCAAGCATTTCATGGCAAATAGCCAACAGGGTCGCAAGAAGCGAGTTGGCCAAAAAAGGCGCAAAATAACTGCCCATGAATTGAGGAAAATCAAGCGTGAAGCTGCCAAGATGCCATTCGCCACCAGTTTTGCCATATTTCAGAGCTGCAACGTTACTGGAGTATCAAAAGGCACAAGGTGTGCAATACTCAGGGACATGGCCAAGGTAAGGAAGGCAGAAAAACGACCACCTTTGAACAAGAAACATAAGATAAAACATCAAGAATGGGTCAAGAAATATCTTAAGACTGATTTTTCAAAGGTTTTATGGACTGATGAAATGAGAGTGACTCTTGATGGGCCAGATGGATGGGCCAGAGGCTGGATCAGTAAACGCCAGAGAGCTCCACTCCGACTCAGACGCCAGCAAGGTGGAGGTGGGGTACTGGTATGGGCTGGTATCATCAAAGATGAACTTGTGGGACCTTTTCGGGTTGAGGATGGAGTGAAGCTCACCTCCCAGACCTACTGCCAGTTTCTGGAAGACAACTTCTTCAATCAGTGGTACAGGAAGAAGTCGGTATCGTTCAAGAAAAACATGATTTTCATGCAGGACAATGCTCCATCACATGCATCCAACTACTCCACAGCATGGCTGGCCAGTAAAGGTCTAAAAGAAAAAATAATGACATGGCACCCTTGTTCACCTGATCTGAACCCCATAGAGAACCTGTGGTCCATCATAAAATGTGAGATCTACAGGGAGGGAAAACAGTACACCTCTGGGAACAGTGTCTGGGAGGCTGTGGTGGCTGCTACACGCAATGTTGATCGAAAACATCAAGCAACTGACAGAATCTATGGATGGAAGGCTGTTGAGTGTCATCATAAAGAAAGGTGGCTATATTGATCACTAATTTTTTGGTTTTTTGTTTTTGCATGTCAGAAATGTTTATTTCTAAATTTTGTGCACTGATATTGGTTTACCTGGTGAAAATAAACAAGTGAGATGGGATTATATGTGGTTTTTATTAAGTTGCCTAATAATTCTGCACAGTAATAGTTACCTGGACAAACAGATATTCTCCTAAGATAGCCAAATCTAAAAAAAAAACACTCCAACTTCCAAAAATATTAAGCTTGGATATTTATGAGTCTTTTCGGTTGATTGAGAACATAGTTGTTGATCAATAATAATAATAATCCTCTAAAATAAAACTTGCCTAATAATTCTGCACACAGTGTAGTAATAGTACATGTAAATAACATAGGGTACTTAGTTAACAATATTCTGATCAAAAGTGCCTAAAAGCCATTGAACCATGACAAGGTGTACCCAGTCGGGACGGTCTTATCCTGTCACTAGTATAAAAACCTTACCACGTGTCAGCTGACCTCAATGTAGATAAAGGCAGTGCTGGGCCCGACTGTTCAGACACCTGTACATGGGAAGCTATATAAATAAAATAGCTCAAAAGGGGGGCCGTGCCATTGTTTGTACAGAGTACAAAAAACTACAGCCAAACCAAAGAAATGAGCCGGAGCATAAGTTGATATATGTGCTATGTGTAAGGGCACATTCACACTGTGGCCATGTCACAGACAAGACCCAAGAAGAAAAGCAAATGAGTATATACTGTAGTAAATAAATAAGTAAATATTAATAGTACATGTAAATAACATACTTAGTTTACACTATTCTGATGAAAAAAGCAAAAAAAACATCCCACCACGACAAGGTGTACCCAAACTGAACGGTCCTATCATGTCTCTAGTATTAAAACTATACCTTGTGTCTGCCAACCTCAATGTATATAAGGGTAGAAAATGACAGGGGGCCATGGGAAGCTATTTAGATAAAATGCCTAGCTCAAAAGGGGGGCCGGTTTGTAGAAAGTGCAGTTCCCATTAAAAAGTCCTCTAGTCACATGAAAAAGCTTTCCACCAAATTTTAGAGCAGAATTATCTTAGCAATTGATACGCATATTTGTGTAAAAAAAAGATGTAGAAGAACTAGTAATTTTTTAAATTAAACCTCTGCTCAATCTGAGCTTAGGAGTTTAGGGGGCGGTCCTACATTCCTCTGAGCATGCAGTCAATCACTGATTAGGACCGCCTACTGGACTCCTAAGCCCTGAACGAGCAGATATTTTAACGCATAAATAGTTCTCTACTGAATCTTTTCCCACAAGTAAGTATATCATTCTGCTCAGCTTATTTTTTACACTAAAACATGGTGTCTCCAGATAGTACTACATTTTAATAATAGTGTTAAATAATAATGTTTAATAATGTTTAATAGTTAATAATAATGTTTAATAATTATGAATAATAATTAATAACATGATAATGTTAACAAAAGATATAATATTTCATTTCACAGTAGGATAATACCGGCTCATTCCATTCTGTTGCCCCTGGTACAAAACTGAACAGTAGCTTTGCAGTCGCCTGAGTAATGCATTATGGAACTATTTCTTACAGTACAATCCAAGAAATAGAAATAGATCCAATGTTTATTAGAGAAACGGAAGGAAAAGTTGCAGAACATGAGCAGTAACCATGAAATTCTCCCAACGTCCCCATTATTGTTCCCTGTCCACACACAGCTGTGCTTACTGCAAAACACAGTCTTCACAGATCGCCTCTGCTGACCAAATTACTCGCTTTTCCCATCCGGCACATGATCATTATTTGTCAGGCCACGTAGCTCAAAATGGGCTACAGGGGTTTTGACATCTAGGAAATACGGAGATTACAGAGTCAAGACCGGCACTTTCAGCAATATTTTCAGAAGAAATTGTTCTATGGACAGTGCTGACTTTTTTTTCCCGAGGTTCAGCAAGTAATTATTCTCGCCTGGTTGAGTTAATAGAAGTCAGAAGTGACACTGCTTGGAAAGGACACGCGAAAAATCTGGAAGTTTTTTAACGTCCGAGAAGTAGAGGGAGTCACATTACCGCGATATTATATAGAGACCATGTACGGAACTATACCAATGGAAGGAAAACCAAAATTATTAGACAAACAATTTTTTTTATCTTCTTTACTATGACATGTAGAAGTTTTGGGTTACTATTAGTGATGAGCGAGCATACTCGCTAGTATTCAGTACTCGAGATGCTCGGAGCTCGCCGAGTACTTGCGAGATGCTCGGGCGGATGCTCAGGTCCCCTCCCTGCATGTTTGGCGCTCTTTAGAGCGCCAATCAACATGCAGGGATTGTCTGCCACTCATTGTAATGCCGCAGCCATGGTGGTTGTGGCAATACAGTTATTGAATGGCCGCACAGCGTCATCAGGTCTATATTAGACAGTGTAGGGAGAGGTGCTGCTGTGTCAGGGAGAGATTTGATCGCGTATTAGGTAGTGTAGGGAGAAAAACTGTACATTACACATATCCATCTTAACAAACAGTCCTTCTGAGGACTAATCCATCTGCAGAGATATCAGTCAGGCAGTGTATATAGCAGAATGCAGTGCATGTAGCACAAGAGGCTCCATTCCAATTCTGCCTTCTGGTGCTGTTAGATATTTCTATACAAAGGCCCAGGTCTCAGGGGCCAGGAATACTTTTTTTTATCTTAATCCTCATTATTTGCTTAAAAAGCAATCCAGAGAACACTGTTTTTCTGGGCCATTTGCTTGTTGGCATTGCAGAATACAGCCAGGTCCTTTCCATATTACAGGGCTAAAAATCCAGCTATTTAAAACTGTGTTTTCTCCGTTACACGGATCACATATACATTTTCAGAAAATATTGCCATTTCTGGCCTCCATTAAAAATTTGTTTCAGTGTGTCAATGAAGTAATTGACACCAGTTTGCTGTTCAAAATAGTTACCTATAGGCCAGGTATCTAAAACCGTGTTTTCTCCGTCACACGGATCACATATACGTTTTCAAAAAATACTGCCATTTTTGGCCTCCATTCAAATTTTTGTTCACTGTGTCAGCGAAGTTTTTGACACCGGTTTGCTGTTCAAAATAGTTACCTATAGGCCAGGTATCTAAAACTGTGTTTTTTCTGTCACATGGATCACATATACGTTTTCAGAAAATACTGCCA
Source organism: Phyllobates terribilis (assembly GCF_046119375.1). Lineage (NCBI taxonomy): Eukaryota > Metazoa > Chordata > Amphibia > Anura > Dendrobatidae > Phyllobates > Phyllobates terribilis. The sequence continues at coordinate 78,779,902 of NW_027362762.1, forward strand.
TTTTTGGCCTCCATTAAAAATTTGTTTCAGTGTGTCGGTGAAGCAATTGACACCAGTTTGCTGTTCAAAATAGTTACCTACAGGACAGGCATTTAAAACTGTGGTTTGTCCGTCACATGGATCACATATAAGTTCGCTCCAAGTTCAGTCATTTGTAGTGAGCGTGGAAGATATTGTCCTCCATTTAAAATGGGCAAGGCGCGTGGCAAGGGACGGGGAACTGTACGTGATGGTGATGGTGCATGCAGAGGCTGAGGACAAGGCCGTGGGCAAGCTGAAATTGTGCCACAACAAACACCCATATCTTCTCGCCCGACCTTCCTGTCCCAATTCCTAGGGGACCGCAGCACATCACTATTGAGCCCAGAACAGTGTCAAAAGGTTGTTGGTTGAATAGCAGATAATGCTTCCAGTCACTTAGCCACCACCACCACCACCCTGTCTTCCACACGGTCAAGTCTCAGTAGCCGTGAGTCTGGACTGCATATTCCCCACCCTGATCCTCCTTCCTCCCACCATACCGAGTGCTCAGAGACAACTGATCCCACACTTGGACACTCTGAAGAGCTGTTCACTTTTCCATTTATAGATTCGGGCCTCTCGCCCAGTCCACTTGAAGTGGGGCAAGAGGAGATCGCATGTAGCGATGTCCAAATATTTGAGCAGCCACGGTCACACGAAGGCAACGGTGGGAAAGTGTCACAAGAGGTGGACGATGATGAGACACAATTGCCAGAAAGTCAGGAGGAGGACCAAGGTGCGGAAGTGGAAGATGAGGTGGTGGATGATATCGTAACTGCCCCAAACTGGCAGGAGGACATGAAAAGTGAGGACAGCAGCACACAGGGGGAGGGAGGCAGAGCACGCCAACAGGCAGGAAGAAGCAGTGTGGTGGCCACAGACAGAAGGCAGGAAACCACTCCCCGTAACACCAACACGAAGGAAGTTGCCAGTACAACTGTTAGGTCTTCCCGAGTCTGGTTGTTTTTTAAAGACTCTGCCGATAACCCCAAAAAGGCCATTTGCACCACGTGCCAGGCCAGCATCAGCAGGGGTGGCAAAACGACCAGCCTGACCACCACCAGCATGATCAGGCACATGGCAACAAAGCACCCGACTTTGTGGGCTGAACCCAAGGGTCCAGGAACAGTGTCTGCGGGTGGCACCATTGCTTCTTCCGCTGTTGTGCATGCAAGCCAATCCCCTGTCCATGGTGCATGCGAAGATGCATCCTGCCCTGCACCTATCGTTGCACAGTTCAAAATAATAATTTGCGTGCACTCTGTCAAAAGTGGAGGTGCTGATGTAATAGGCAGCGAGTGCCCCTTAACTGTAGAGGATTAATTCATCACACACTCAAATGTCGTGGATGCAAAATACATTTATTAATAAACAGACAATTTATTCAAACAAGTTGCAGGTCGACAGTGGTAAGACGTTTCGGCCACAATTTCAGCCGTAATCATTTAGTCGCTTATTGCATGGGTAGTTTGAAACTGTTGAGAGTCTGAAAATAGGACTAAAGTCCAGGAAAGAGGAAGGATCAATCAGTTCCAATAGTGGTGCAGGGCCACGTGGATCATGCGGTCATATGGAGTCCCTGTATCATCATGGTGCAGGTCCCAGGAGAGATTGTGCCATTCATTGGTGGTGTGGAGGGGTATAGCGATGCTCCTGCGCTTGCTTTGGCCGTCATGTTTATGTCGTTGCACACTCTCAAGTAGCAGCATCAGGAAGCACGTCCACGTCCTCGTCCCAGTGCAGCGTTCAGTTGTCCATACCCCAGTCCTTGGAACGCAAATGTGCAGCCAACACCTCACAGGCCACACTACTAAATTCTCACATTTCACGACTGCTTGCGCTCAAAATGTTGCCTTTTAGGCTCGTGGAGACTAAAGCATTCCGCAACCTGATGGCGGTGGCCATCCCTCGGTACTCGGTCCCCAGCCGCCACTATTTCTCCCGGTGTGCCATCCCCGCATTACACAAGCACGTGTCCCAAAACATTAGCCGTGCCCTCAACAATGCAGTTACCGGGAAAGTCAACCTAGCCACGGACACGTGGACAAGTGCTTGTGGGCAGGGACGGTACATCTCGCTGACGGCACACTGCGTTAACATAGTGGAAGCTGGGACCCAGTCGGACCTTGGGACGGAACATGTACTCCCGACGCCAAGGATTGCGGGCCCTAGGTCAATCAGGGTTGCTCCCATGGTCTACAGCTCCTGCATATCAACCTCCTCAGCCTCCTCCTCCTCTTCAGCCTCCATCTCCGAAATGACCACATCAGTCACAAGCTGGAAGCACTGCAGAACTGCCTCAGCCAAGCAGCAACAGGCTGTGCTGAAGCTAATATGCTTAGGTGACAAACCGCACAATGCTGAAGAGTTTTGGACAGCTCTGAAAGAGCAGGCAGATCTGTGGCTCACACTGCTGAACCTACAGCCAGGCATGGTCATGTGTGACAATGGCAAGAACCTGGTGGTGGCTCTGAGACGAGGCGAGCTCACACACGTACCATGCCTGGCCCATGTGCTTAACCTTGTGGTTCAACGGTTTCTCAAATCCTACCCGGAACTGCCGAATCTGCTTGTTAAAGTATGCCGCCTGAGTGCCCATTTTAGAAAGTCACCTGCAGCTTCCGGCTCACAGACTGGTGTGTAATGTCTCCACGCGTTGGATCTCTTCACTGGAGATGTTGGGAAGGATTCGTGAGCAGAAGAGGGCAGTTGTTGAGTACCAGCATCAACAAGGCCGTCGGTATTCAGTTCAGACTCCACACATAAGACCTCAGGAGTGGACATGGATGTCAGACATATGTACCATCCTCCAAAACTTTGAGGACTCCACCAAGATGGTGAGCGGCGATGACGCCATAATTAGCGTCATCATCCCGCTTCTCTGTCTTCTGAAACACTCTCTGCTCACAATCAAAGAGAATGCATTGCAGGCGGAGCACGATGAGATGGAGCAAGGAACCATACAGGGTGATTACACACAGCCCAGCCTCATCTCATCCCAGCGTGGATTGGGTGACAATGAGGAAGAGGAGGAGGAGGAAGAACAGGAGCTAGTTTCATGCGCTATAGACGGTACTACCTGCACAGCTGTCATACCGTCTGTTCAGCGTGGATGGCCAGAGGACAGAGAGGAGGAGGAGGAGGAGAGCATGGTCAGTCATCCTCTTGGTGAGGACATGGAAGTCTTGCCTGTTAGTAGTCTGGCACGCATAGCTGAGTTTATGTTACGCTGCCTTTCCCATGAGCCTCGCGTTCTACAAATTTTGGGTGACAGTCATTACTGGTTGGTGACACTTCTAGACCCACGCTACAAGGAGAACTTTATATCTCTTATTCCTGAGGCGGACAGGTCTACAAAAATGGGGCAGTACCAGAAGGCCCTTGTTGCGGAACTATTAAAAAAATTCCCATCTGAAAACGCTGGCGACAGGGGGCACACTTTGTTGGACAACCAAGGAGTACAGGCGAGAGAGACACAACTTCAATCCAGCAGAGGCAGGGGAACACTGTCAAAGTTCTGGGTGAATTTTCTCAGCCCCTCTCATCGCACAAGCCCTGAGGCGCAGGGTACTCTCACAAGGAGTGCAAGGTTTGGGAAGATGCTGAGGGAGTACCTTGCCGACCGTACCAACATCCTCCGTGATTCCTCTATGCATTATAATTATTGGGTATCCAAGCTGGATACGTGGAATGAACTGGCTCTCTATGCCTTGGAGGTCCTGGCCTGCCCTGCCGCCAACGTTTTATCAGAGCGGGTTTTTAGTATCGCTGGTGGAATTATAACTGATAAGAGCATCTGCCTGTCAACTGAAAATGCTGACAGTCTGACTTTTATAAAAATGAACAAGGACTGGATTGGGCCAGACTTCTCAACACCACCGAATGATAGCAGAGTAACATAAACTCAAATCCAGTGTTTTTTCTTGGGAGGTGTATTCCCATGCACCTTTTCACACCCAGACATGGGTATACGCTTTTGGCTATTTGCTCTTGTCCTCCTCCTCCTCCTCATCCTCCACCACATCACCAGGGTGACCGTGGTCCGTGATGCAACACCCACATAATATTTTTAAAGGGTGTTTATGATGCCCGTAAATAAAAAAAATTATACAGTATGTTCATGTATACCCCCCAGGGGTAAATGTTTGTCAGTCCATACACTTAGTGCATGGGCATTACAAGTATAGGAGGCCTGATCCTTTTTAATGGGAACATTATTTTATGAGTCCCTCCTCCACGTCTCTTCCAAGAGGCATTGGAGTGCCTCCCAATTTATGGCAGCCCTTGCATTCACTGCATAGGCAAACAGTATGGGATACCCACTTCCTAATAATGGGAACATTGTTTTGAGGAGGCTCTCTGACCTCCACGTCTCTTCCAAGGGGCATTGGAGTGCATCTAAATTTTTGGGAACCCTTGCATTCACTGCATAGGCCAGCACTATGGGAGACCCACTTCTTAAAAATGGGAAAAAATTTTCATGAGGCCCTCTACGTCTCTTCCAAGGGGATTTGGAGTACCTCCAAATTTTTGACAACCCTTGCATTCACTGCATAGGCAAACACAATGGGAGACCCACTTCCTAATAATGGGAACATTGTTTTCATGAGGCCCTCCTCTAAGTCTCTTCAAAGGGGTATTGGGGTGCATCCAAATTTTCAAAGTGGTATTGGGGTGCGTCCAAATTTTGGGCAGCCCTGCCACTCACTGTATACGCAATAACAGTGTAGGAGACTCACTCTTTAGTAATGGGAACAATAAAACATAGCCGGCAGATGGCTCTCTAAGAATAGTGAGGGACAACTGCTGGCCTTTTAAGAATAGTAAAGGCCGCCTGATGGCCCGATAAAAATAGGCTTTGTGACTTTCAGAGTCCCTCCTTCATAACTGAAACACGATGTGTCTGATGATATCTCACACACCACATGACCAGATAAGGTTGTAAAATGTTAAAATGACATTTCCTGATAAATGCATTTGTCACAGTTGAAAGCAATGCAAAAGTGCAAAAACGCATCAAAAACGCTACGTGTGATCATAGCCCAAGGTGTGGAGGAGCATTTTTGTTTTTGGTTATTTATTCTGCCTTATATACAAGTCATTACCCTGGAAAGGATGTTCCTTAACATATTTCCCAGGAAAATCCATTTTGGTTTCGTTTTGATATGTTTTATTATGAGTCCGTAAAAGTGGCGTAATACTCTGACAACGTTGTTGACAGAAGTGACCTGGGAGTCAGAAATGCTTCCAGGAGTCTTCCCCATGCTGTTCCCATGTCATTTGAGCATTGTTCCCATCGATTTGGGCAATTTTTAGGCCCTCTGCAGACCGCCGGGGGGAGCCGCCAGAAAAATGCTCGAGTTTCCCATAGACTTACATTGGGCTCATTGCTCAGGTCGAGCACCCGAGTATTCCAATGTGCTCAACCCGAGCATCGAGCATCCAAGCATTTTAGTGTTATGATCTGCTACAAGCACTAAGGAAAGACAGGAGATCTGTCCCTACAATAGAAGTAAGCTGGATCCCTACGATGTAACGGGGAACCTGATCCTGCGATCAGACCCGCTAAAGTCCTCGGCTAGTCTGAACGAAGACCTATAGATGTGAGGGAAGGGATCCCTACAAGAACTAGTGACTGGGAGAAAGATGGACACCTCCTAGCAGAAATTGTAGCAGAAATAGGACAAACAAACAAAATAGAACATAGAGGTCCGAAGATCTAGCAAAACTGACAGAGAAAGGTAACAGAGCACCAAGCTAGCTCAAGAGTAGAAATTACAGTGAAGTCCAGCAAGGCCAGGAGGGCGGAGCCGGATTAAATAGGCAAAAATGGTCATGTGACCAGCAAACTAGAAAAAACCTAACAGGAGAGTTCTAACAGTACCCCCTCTTCTAAGAGGATCTTCCGCATCCCCTAGGCCCGGGCTTATCAGGAATCCTCCTGTGAAACGCTCTGACAAGTCTGGAAGCAGAAACATCATCCGCCCTCACCCATGAGTTATCCTCGGGTACGAAACCCTTCCAAGCGACGAGATACTGCAAACTCCCTCTATACCGTCTAGAATTTAGGATGCGGGAAATTTCATATTCCCCGTCCTCCACCACCGGAGGAACAGTGGCAGAGGCGTCACCATCCGACACATCAGCTCTTTTCAACAGAGAAACATGAAATACCGGATTAATCTTCCAGGAGGTAGGAACCTCCAACCTAACAGCAGATTGGTTAACTATCTGAAGCACCTTAAAGGGCCCTATGAACTTGGGACCCAATTTTTTAGAAGGAATCCTCAATCGCAGATTCTTAGAGGACAACCAAACCATGTCACCAACAGCAAACAAAACCTCTTGCCGTTTCCTATCAAAGTACCTCTTAGATTTTTTGTTAGCCTCCTGAAGATTTCCACGCACATCCGTCCAAACTCTCTCCAAATCACCGGAAAAACTCTCCTCCTCAGGCACAGCCGATACCAATTTGGAGAATTACCCAAAAGACGGATGTCTCCCAGAACAACAAAAAAAAGGCGAACACCCAGCAGAAGAGGATGTATGGTTGTTAAGAGCAAATTCAGCAAGTAGCAGAATCTCAGACCACCCCTCTTGATTGTCTGCCACAAAACAACGCAAGAACTGCTCAACATCCTGGTTCTTTCTTTCTGTCTGGCCATTGGACTCAGGATGATATCCGGATGAAAACGACAAATGAACTCCCAACCTGTCACTAAAGGCATGCCAAAAACGAGCCACGAACTGAGGTCCCCTATCAGAAACAATGTCAGTAGGAACGCCATGTAGTCTGACAATTTCCTTGACAAAGGCCTTAGCGAGTGTCTTAGCGCAGGGCAGTTTGATGAAGGGAACCAAGTGACACATCTTGCTAAAAAGGTCCACGACTACCCAGATGACCGTGAAACCCTCAGAGGGGGGAAGGTCAGTAATAAAGTCCATAGCCAGATATGTCCAAGGTGCACTAGGAACCTCCAGAGGGCAAAGCAACCCCGCAGCAGGAGCATGCGAAGACTTAGATCTAGCACACACAGTACATTGACGCACCCACTTAATGACTTCCTTCTGCCATCCAGGCCACCAAAAACTGCGACCCACAAGTCTCTTGGTCTCAGAAATTCCTGGATGACCTGCCAACCGAGACTCATGACACTCAACAAACAAATCTCTCCTAAAGGTCCTAGGCACAACCTCCCATGGGGAGTGTTAGATGGGGCATTCTCCTGAGCTTTAAGAATCTCATCCTCCAAAACGGAGTCCAAAGCAGCAATCACAACACCTTCTTGTAAAATGCTCTCATCCTCCTCAGCACCGACCATGGGAGAAAAGCTGCGAGACAAAGCATCAGCTTTAACATACTTGGTACCCGGGATGTAAGTAACGGAAAAATTAAACCGCGAGAAAAAAAGTGCCCACCTAGCCTGACGGGCATTCAAGCGCTTGGCAGCATCAAGATAGATCAGATTTTTATGATCAGTGAAAACCTGAATGGGAAATTCAGCACCTTCCAAGAGATGACGCCAGTGTTCAAATGCGAGTTTAATCGCCAGCAATTCCCGATTACCAATATCGTAATTAAGTTCAGTCTCAGAAATTTTTTTTGAAAAAAAGGCACATGGATGTACTCCATCCTTGTTTTCCTGAGACAACACTGCACCGACCCCCACAGAAGAAGCATCAACCTCAACCAAAAACGGCTTAGTCACATCAGGCTGCATAAGGATGGGGGCAGAGCTGAACCTCTCCTTTAGAAACACAAAAACTTCAATGGCCTCAGAAGTCCACTGAACCGCATTAGCACCTTTCCTGGTGAGATCGGTCAGTGGTTTGACAACAATAGAATTTTTTTTATGAATTTTCAGTAATAATTGGCGAAACCCAAAAACCTCTGTATCGATTTCAAACCAATAGGCCTAGGCCATTCCTGCACAGCTTGAACTTTAACTGGATCCATCTCAAAACCTTCACTGGAGATAATGTAGCCCAAAAAACTAATTCTCTGTACAGCGAACTCACATGTCTCTAGCTTAGCAAAAAGCGAATTGTCCATTAATGACTGTAAAACCTCACGTACGCTCCGCCAATGAGACTCCAGAACGGGCGAATAAATCAAAATGTCATCCAAATACACAACCACATTTTTGCCGATCAAAGGTCTAAGGATATCATTAATAAGATTCTGAAAAAATGCTGGAGCATTGGTAAGACCAAAAGGCATAACCAGATTCTCAAAATGACCCACAGGAGTGTTAAAAGCAGTCTTCTGTCCACCCGTATAGCTAATTGCATTGCCTCCTGCAAGTTTCCAGGTGAAGGATAAGCAATCAGCAGATCCTTAACCCTTTCACCTAGCCCCGCAAGAAAGGAACTTTTCAAAGCTGAATCGTTCCACTCCACCTGAGCAGACCACCGACGGAAGTGAGTACAATAATTTTCCACATTACCTGATCCCTGCCTCAAACGTCTTAATTCAGACTCAGCAGATGAGACACGATCAGGATCATCATACAACAACCCCAAAGCAGAAACAAAACTATCCACTGATCTAAAGCACGGATCACTAAGTTGGAGAGAAAAGGCCCATCCCTGAGGTTCTTTGCGCAAAAGTGACATGATGAACCCTATGCGCTGTGATTCATCACCAGAGGATCTGGGTCTTAAACGAAAATACAATAAACAAGCATTTTTAAAGGAAAAAAAATCTTGTTGTTCACCAAAAAATAGATCAGGCAGACGTACCTTTGGCTCTACAAAATGTGCTCCAGGGCAGCTACTCACGTGTTGTTGGAGCTTGACCACCTCCAGAGAGAGTCCCTACAAGCGTTGAGCCAAATCCTGAATCGAGACCATGATGGAACTGGGGATCTTTCCTTAGAGAAATTTTTTGGGCTGGACTTACTGTTATGATCTGCTACAAGCACTAAGGAAAGACAGGAGATCTGTCCCTACAATAGAACTAAGCTGGATCCCTACGATGTAACGGGGAACCTGATCCTGCGATCAGACCCGCTAAAGTCCTCAGCTAGTTTGAACGAAGACCTATAGATGTGAGGGAAGGGATCCCTACAAGAACTAGGGACTGGGAGAAAGATGGACACCTCCTAGCAGAAATTGTAGCAGAAATAGGACAAACAAACAAAATAGAACATAGAGGTCCGAAGACCTAGCAAAACTGACAGAGAAAGGTAACAGAGTACCAAGCTAGCTCAAGAGTAGAAATTATAATGAAGTCCAGCAAGGCCAGGAGGGCGGAGCCGGATTAAATAGGCAAAAATGGTCATGTGACCAGCAAACTAGAAAAAACCTAACAGGAGAGTTCTAACATTTAGGGCTTGCTCATCACTAGTTACTACTGTATGTAATTCAATATATACTGTACAATAGATGGAGTTTTTTTCCATTTATCACTTATATATGAATAGAGGATTCATTTCTGATTACTGGGCCACCCAAGACCATGGGAATGAGGGAACAAGTCCACCCGTTCTGCCCCAGTGTGTTTCGAAGTTGAGAGTTGGGATTGAATGGAGCAGAATGGTTGGAAATGACTTTTGTTGCTCCATTTGAGATAGCCAAGTATAGTGTTAAGCTATCCATCAGTCCCATAGACATTTAAAGGAATCTGTCAGCCCAAGCAGACTGTTCAAACAAAGCACATAAACTCAGTGCACCCTTGGCGTAGCCATACAGTTCAGTGCACCTTCCCACCTGCTTGTTTTCCATCTATCTATTCCCTCCTTGAGCTATCAGTCAAGGAAGAAAAGCAGAGAGAGATGAAAAGCAAGTGCGTGAAAAGATTTAGCCACACCAAGGGTTTACCAACCTCCTGTGCTTGGTTTGAACAGTCATTTTATGTTGACAGACTCTTTAAGAGTTTGTCTACTACTTTTACATTGATGCCCTATCTTTAGGATAGGTCATCAATGTCTGATTGGCCGGGGTCAGACAATCGGCACCCCAGCCGATCAACTGATATCGGTGTCAGTTGCCGCCAGCCGGAAATACTGACTTGCCGAGCTGTCCATCTATTTGTAGTGGTCGGAGCTTGGTACTGCACATCCTATTCAAATGAATAGAATGCGGATGTGTAGTACCCTGCAGCGGCTACTACAAGTAGACGGAGCAGCTCGGCAAGTCAGTATTTCCGGCCACCGCCGCCGACACCGATAACAGCTGATCGGCGGGAGTGCCAGGTGCCGGACCCCGGCCGATCAGACATTGATGGCCTATCCTAAGGATAGGTCATCAATGTAAAAGTAGTGGACAAACTCTTTAACAAGAGTGACAGCAGTCTTGTGCGATCATGCATCTTCATTCTATATTGAACACATCAAAAAGGTAAAGGGACATTCGGACCCCTGCTCAGCTTGGCCCCATGTAATTGAGCTCTGGTGAGTGCCATGGTGCTATTATTTTAATGATGGGAAGGATTACAGATAATCATAATCACATTGGACAAACATTGTTTTTACCTTCAAAAAGTAAAACTTTAAAATTTGCAACCAAAAGCAATTATCCTGTTGTATCTTGTTTCGCAAAGAGTTAGCTCCCACAAAAAAAAAAAAATTTTAGGGAACACTTATACTAATGGACAATTCACCTCCAGATTCGAATTAGTGCAATGTCTCTTACAAGTCTCATCCTGTCCAGCGCGCTGATGCCACAGTCATATATATCCCCCGTGAGATCAGGAGCGCTAAGGGAACTCTATGGATATCCCCCGTGAGATCAGGAGCGCTAAGGGAACTCTACGGAATATTGCGCTGTACTTCCTTTTTTTTTTATATAACTTGAGATATCTCACGGGTTCAGTCTTCACTGTGGGGGTTTTGGTAATGGGACATCCAAATCATCAGAGAGGAGATGAGTTGCCTAATGGAATAAGTGGCTTTGTTCCTAAAAAACAGTATGTTATTTTTTTCCATTTAATTACATTTACATTTGTGTACTTACAATTGCTCATTTTGCCTTTCTACCCAGCTAATTCTTCTCTTTTCTCTGCTCTATGTAGAAACTGTAACTCTCTTTTCCCTGCATTTATCATTCCCCTCTTCAACTCCTGACCCAGCTGCTCTGCCTTCTCCCCTCTGCCAGGGATTTGCAGTGACTTATGACTCATACAGGGAAAATTGACCTCCTGTTTCTACATAGAGCTTAGACGGATTCAGCTAGTCAGTTTTTAATCTTGTGATGCCATAACTTATTGGAAAAGAGAACTATCTGGATAGAAAGGCAAAATGAGCAATTGTAAGTACACAGTGCTATATCATATGATGACTGCAATATATTAAGAGGATAAAACATTTGATGGGAGGGGGTCTTCTTTAATGGCAAAGCTATTCAGATCCCACCTTGGAAGATGATATAGATGGAATTTGTCGGCTTACATGTAAAATATACGTATTTTTAACTATCTAGATTCAATAAAAGGAGTCATATCCATGAATCACATTGATTAATTACATTCATACTTTACATTCTGCGATGTTTTCACGTCGTCCTTCAACGCCGTCCATCCCTATTGATATTTTCCTATCTAATCTAAGAACAAGAGGCAAAACAATGGCACCAATTATTGCCGTAGCGCCGCTCTCATTTACAACCTACGTAGTAATGCTCTATGACGGCTGTGGGGCACGAGGTATAACGTATTCATGGCCCATAAATCTTATCCAGAGAAGCACCTTACAACAACCACCATTAATCAAGATGCACAAAAAAAAAACCCACACGTGCTCATATATATTTACTTTAATCAAGTACCACAGACACCATGCATATATTTGTGGGCGAGTCACGCGGATTGAGGAAAATAATAAAAAAAGGAAAAAAAAAAAACAGGTTGTTGTGTATTATTGAAGAACTTACATCAATATGATTAGCATACTACAAAATACTGCCGCGGTAAAATTTTATAAACTGCAGGCTTCTTCAATTCGTAGAGATTTTACGGGCGCCATAAATTAATCGTCTTACAATGATTTGTAGTTATGTTTCCCAATGCACTAAAGTTTTCATGATATCTCATTTTTTTTCTCCTTACTTACTGCTCGCGCCGCGCAAGGCAAAGTGATTAAAGGTTTTTTTTTTTAAAGAATCAGTTCTAAAAAAAAAAAAAAAAACTAATTGAAAGTTGGGTAAAGCCGGAAAAGCCAAAGGTGATTCATGCATGACAACCAGCATTCTCGCCGTAATGATGTCCGGCAGATTTAGGATCTCATAGGAGCCTGCACTGCAGATTCTATTGTTTTTGATTGGAAAAATGACTGCGTGTTACACCATCCAACCCGTCAAAATGACAGACACCTCAGTTCAGCCTGGTTTTTTTTTTTAAAGCTTTTCAACATTAGGTAACAAGCACATCTCAAATTTATGGCTTCCGTTAGAAACAGAAGGCACAGCGCAGATGTTTATATAGTATAGGAGGAGATCAACGCAAACAAGCTTAAACTTAAAAGTATCTAGTTTTTATTACTGTTTTATTCCTGCTGTTCCCTTGAGTATTCCATTTTTTGTTTTTTTAAAATCCACCATACGGTTCCAGAGATACAGACCTTTTTATTTAGTTCTAATTTGCATGGTATTTGCCAAAGAGGTGGTGCTCCCATGGTAAGCCACACCCCCTTGTAAAGACTATAATAATAACACTAAATAAAATGACCCATATCTCTTTAACCGTATGGCGGATTTAAAAAAAAACAAACAATGTTATACTCACAGGAGAGTAAAATCTGTCCATTTTTGACCTGGAAACAGGTTCCCTTAAAGGGAGTATTTTTAGACATTTATGGCGTAGGAAAAGATATAAATTTGTGATAGATGCCTATTTCAATAAAAAGGGGTCCTTTGATTCCCAGACCAACTCATGAGATGACCCCTTTATCCAGAAGGAGAAAGAAATGATAGGTGGTCACACAGTTATTCCATAAATACTCTAAGGCCCCCATACACATTAGATAGATGATGGCGGTGTGAGAAAGTCGATGCATCAGCTATAGGAATACCAAAGTGCCAACTACTCTTTCTCCCAAGATAATTTTTCAGGGCAGTGTCACGAGACCCCCATTAACACATTAGGCTATTAGCTGATCCCACCAATATCAGAAGGTTAAGGTCAAATATAGTCTAAATTGGCTTTAATAGGAAAATGATTTAATCCAGTTGATTTCCTTGATCATATTTGGTCAAATAACCATGTAGCCACCAAGATTTTTGTCACTGTTGCATCCTCTATGTTTTGACTAGATAGCTGATGTGTGAACTAAGACCTTTTTTGACATAAGAATTTTCAAAAGAATTATGCTTTAAAATGGAAAATCCTTTTTTTGTTAGAATATTTCGCTGAATACCGTGCAGATCGGAGTGTATTACAAAGGTGGGTAATCATTTGTAAAATTTTTGAGAGCCAGACAGCAAGTGCTTGGTTTCATTGCTCATTTGGTGGTCTTAGTTCACAATGTATAAAAAGGACTTGTCACTTGCCATAAATATGTAATTTTTAGAGATGAGCAAATCTGACAAAATTCGATTTTCCACTTTCGCTCAAAAATTTGATTTGCATCGAATTTAATTTGATGAGAATCAAATTGCTGATAAAAGCCATTATTTATGCTCTGGGGACTTTTCAGACCCCAGAATACAAAAAAAAAAAACCAGAGGGGTAAAAAGAAAAAAAAAGGAGAGGACCTCTCCCAATCCCTCCTTCCGGCTCCAGTCTTCAGTATTCTTCACTTCTCCATAACTCACTAAGCCTCACTCGGTGTCATGACGTCACTTGAGGATTAGTCAGCATCAGAGGTGCCACAGAGTGAAGAAGGAAGAGGAAGACTGGAGACACAGAGTAAAATCAAGTCAGTGGAGAACCAGCCAGGGCGATGCGTTGAAAGGAGAAGTGAGGCAATAGGTGGGTATTAATGTTGAGAGAGCGTGCTCATTTAACCCTTTAAACGAGCATGTTCCGGTGCTCGTCGAGTAGTTTCAGCGTGCTCGGCATCTATGTTTGAGCCGCTGCTGCTGCATGTGTCGCGGCTGTTAGACAGCTGTGACACATGCAGGGATTGCCTAACAAACAGACAATCAGTGCATGTGTCACAGCTGGCTAACAGCTGTGATACATGCTGCTGCGACGGCTCAAACATAGATGCCGAGCACGCTGAAACTACTCGGCGAGCGCCCAAGCATGCTTGTTTAAAGGGTTAAACAAGCACGCTCGCTCAACAATAGTGGGTATAATGATTTTTTTTTAAAACTTCTACTGCTATAAAAAGAATCAAGTAAAATGGCATGGCAGCTAGAAGGCCACTCTAGTGCTTGATTCTAGTGAAGGGAATTGAATCGCAAAAACATTTTTTTGGGCAAATTGTACTAATTCTAGTTCAAAGCAAATTAAATTGCCTTGAATAGATTTGCTCATCTCAAGTTTTTTTTTTTTATCAGGTGTGAATGTTGCTGTTCCCTTGAATATGATGTTATTTTTCTTTTATTTCTACTCCTCTCCGTTCCTGAGATATGTATGTAAATCTATTTTTTTTTTAAGCCAATTGGGCATGGTCAACCACAAAGAAGAGTTTAGGATCATACCCATTTGGCTAAAAAAAAGAATTAGATTTGCATATAAGAAAAAGATGGCCATTTTTCCGGATCGAAGAGGCGCAAGAACGAAAAAAAAAACATCTTCAGATTCTGGAGAACTGCGGCATTTATACCAGGTAAAATCTTGACACATTTCTTGCAAGTGACCTTGCTGGGTCAAATGATAATCGGTCCTCATTTTTTCTACTGCTGTAAATTCCTATTGTAAAACATAAAAGGGTTGTTGACCACTACTTGGACAACCCCTTTTTTAAATGCAACAGTGCCCCCTGTTAAATAAAAACATCTTCTGGACTGGTGGTGTTCCAACAATGTTGTCTGTGTCCACTTGTGCTTGCGTGACACTTTCCTTAAGGTCTCATTCACATAAAATGTTAGAGTTGGAAGGGACCTCCAGGGTCATCGTGTCCAACCCCCTGCTCAATGCAGGACTCACTAAACCATCTCAGACAGATGTCTGTCCAGCCTCGGTTTGAAGACTTCCATTGAAGGAGAACTCACCACATCTCATGAAAAGGTTGGCCAAGAAACCCAATTTTATTTTTTTTTGCATATATAGTGCCAACATATTCTGCTTTTTGAATACCAACAAACCCATGAAATGGACATGCAAACTCGGTACAGATCTTCTCCTTGGCTAGATTTAAACCCAGGACTCAAGCTCTGTAAAGCAACAGTTATAACCAATGAGCCACCGTGCCATCCCTCTCCTGCTGTGGCACAGCTCAGATGTCAGTGATTTTCTTGCATGAGAAAATTGGTCCAAATTTCAGCCATTATTTTTTTTAATCAGTTTGGTCAAAGTTTCATCAGTTTTTCTCGGATGAGAAGCACAAAAGGAAAGTTTCTTTACCTTCTCCTATCTAGGAGTCCCTGAAAAAGGGACAGCACACAAATGGCATTCGAGTGTGGTTCAATTTTTGTATGGATCCATAGACTTGCATTGCCGATTTTGTGCCGACACGTTTCCGAGATTCTACGTGGAATGTTCATTCCGTGAAAAAACATGGACATTTGCTATCTGTGAAAAACACTTACAACATTCATGCGAAAAAATCTGATGTGTGAATGGTGCCTAATGGTTGTAAGGTTTACTGCAGAGATATAACATTGGACCGTCTGCCCATTATTGCTCTCTTCTCTCAATAAAATCCTGGTTTCCATTTCCTATAATGTAATATAGTGCATTACTTAGCTGCTAGAGCAAACAAGATTTCCCACTAGGAAATGTGATCTTCAGCGTCATTTTCTCATTTTTTTTTGCCATTACAATTGCAAATCCTAATACATATATTTCCGGAAAATTCCGTAAGGATCAGGAAAGTGGCAAATAATGCACAGGATGCTTCCATATAGAAAATGAAATGGTGCTAGAAAATTAAATCGTTTTTGATAAAATGAAATCAGTCTTTGACTTTTCTGTAATGCCTTGGACACTAAACCTTTGGAAACAATCTACGATGACACATATTGGATTTTGTGGAGATTTTATAAATACTTAAATAGCTTAGGTGCATCTGAGATGAGCCGAAGACAGAGCGATAGTTCTTATACTCTAGAAAATCCTTTAAAAGAGTGGGAACAATAGAAATGATTTGCTTAACCCTTTATCATAAAATGGATGAATAGATGTCCCTGTATGTCCATAATTTAATCCACAAGTGTGGAGTGGACAAGAGCTGATGGAATGGAAGATGCCAGCTGTGCTATACAGCCGGCATCAGTCAGTAACAGCAGTGATCATAGCTAGCTCCAGTCTCTACTGGTTAATCATTTAATGCTGCTGTCAATCACTGAGAGCGTAACTTTAATGAAGTGATCGCCCGTGTGGCTCCCATCTACCTCCGGTGATATGATTGCGGGTTGCCGATGGCATATCATAGCAGCCAGGAGCCTGCTGAAGGCTGCAATCTCTGTACCCATGTGAAGCCCAGCCACAGGCTGAGCTTCATAGTTAAATATGTATACTCTGTGCTGTATAGAATAGGGCAGCAAGGTGGCTCAGTGGTTAGCACTGCAACCTTGTAGCGCTGGGGTCCTGGGCTCAAATCCCACCAAAGAGTTTGTATGTTCTCCCCATGTTTGCGTGGGTTTCCTCCGGGTTCTCCAGTTTCCTCCCACAATCCTAAGACATACTGATAGGGAATGTAGATTGTGAGCCCCAATGGGGACAGTGATGATAATGTCTGTAAAGTGCTATGGTGCTATAAAAGTGAGTAACATAAATAAATATAGAAAAAGCAATCAAAGCTTTGCAAGTACCCTATGGACACTAAAGAAAAGATTTTTTTTTATTAAATTAAAAATATAAAATATTGAGTTACTCCCCTTTTCCCAATTTAAAAAAAATAAATAAATATTTTATCTAAAATGCATAAAAGTCAGATCTATTTATTCGCTTGGAAAATGGCATAAATAATACAAAAAAAATGAAATGCCAGAATTGTCTTTTTGGTTGCTGCACCACCTCAACTAAAGATATGCAATGAAAAGCAAACAAGACATTGCATGGGCAAGTGCAGGTGATCGTATCAGTCTGTGTGCAATCCAACAAAATATCGGATCGCACTAGGACCAATGTTTTGCTGTGTACATGTCAGATTTTTTCATCAGAAAGAGTCGGTCAGAGGAAAAAAATCACTGTATGCCTGAGTTTGATCCAATATTTGGGTCGCACTCGACCATGCAACTGAATGAGTCCGTGAAGACATCAGAATGCACTCAGATGACATCCGACTGACACAATGGAGAAGATGGAGAATTTTTTTTCTCCATCTTCTCATCCAAGAGAATAAAACTCTCATCCAAGAGACAAAAGCTGTGCTTAAAAAAAAACAAAAAACGGAAGAATCGGGAACAGGGGTTATCAAAAACTGTATTTGTAAACTCTTGTTCCTCCACCCTGGCATAATAAAAGTTCGAAAGTTATGGTTGTAGTCCGTTTGAAGGGAGAATGGTCTTCATATTTCCGACAAATTTTTCAAGTTGAAAGGCAGAAAATGCCCCATTTTTTTTTGCAAATCTTTACCCAGTTACAGCAAATGAAGAATTAATTCTCTGACTTTTGTGAAAAATTGTATTAAGAATCTTCAATATTTTGATAAATTTGATTCTATTTGCTTGAGGTCACTTTATGTTAGATTTTATGTTAGACTCTGGCAGAAAAACACCAGTCTCAATAGATGTGATTGTTAATGGTCCCTTGCCACTTCAAGTGCCACAAAAAATAACTTTGTGCACACGGAGTTTTTTGCCCAGTTTTTTGCAGCAGAAACTCAGTGGAAACTCAATGTTTTTGAGCAGTTTTGAGATTTGAAGGAGGCTTTTCACAGTTACTTCTATTTTTTTGTTCCAAAAACCCATGAAACTCAATGTGCAAAGAGCCTTATTTGTGCTTGAAGAAACAGAACATAGCGATCCAATAGAACATGTCTTATGAAACGGCAATTTTTCTACTTCAGTTCTCTGTAGACAATTACATTTTTACCTTCTCTTGTAAAATATTATTGGGGGGAGGCCTCAGAAAAATTATCATAAGTAGTCCCAATGGTATATATTATAGGGACCGACCAGGTGGTTACAATAGGTTCCTTGGAGAGCGGGAGCCGAGCCCTGGTTAGTCTTATCCTTTTTGCTATTGGACGGTAGGAAACGGTGCAGGACTCCTCGGAGGAGGAACTGTATTGTTAGGTGTCAAAGAGAGGAAGGGATTGGCTCAAGAAACGTGGAAGGGGAAAATGTTTGGTCATTTTGTTCCAAGGGGCCCCAATTTGATCTTTGCTTTTCTTTTTCACTTTTAATCATAGGTTTATCATCCGATGTATTACTTACTGTACATTGGGCTGGATACAGTAAATTTTAGTACTTTGGAATTACATTTTAATTTTGCTGCCTCGGCACATTTTTCCTCTGTGGATTACTGCCCCTCCTCATTCACTTGTAGTAAATCTATAAAGTTTATTGTGCTGACAAATGCAATTACAATATTACATTGCACCGGGAAGCAGCTGCAACAGAATCACAGAGCACATCCCACCTGGGACCGAGAGCAGAATTTACCTTAAATAATATGCTGGTAATAAATGTTGTGCGCCAAGGCAATGCTTGTACTGTATCATGTTTATACTTAAGAAAAAAGGCTGTGCCATCCCATGTAGATCCCATCACTGGGATACAGGCGTGGAAGACCAAGTGTCTATGTCCTTAGAAATAAAGTATTAACATGTGATATATGAAGATGGAACTTATATGCAAGAAGCTCTTTGTAGAGTATCTATTCTTTAGTAATGGGGGTCCTAAATTGGGGGCTCCAATCAAGTGCCTTGAATATGACATATGCCTAGGAGTTTTCTTAGTTGAAGAAGCCCTCCTCCTCCCATCAAATATTTTATCCTCTTAATATATTGCAGTCATCATATTATACAGCACTGTGTACTTACAATTGCTCATTTTGCCTTTCCACCCAGCAAATTATTCTCTTTTCTCTGCTCTATGTAGAAACAGGAAGTCTCTTTTCCCTGCATTAATCATTCCCCTCTTCCACTCCTGACACAGCTGCTCCCTCCTCCCGCACAGCAAGGACTTTTGCAGTGACTCATGACTCATACAGGTACACAGAGCTAAGAAAAGAGAAGAATTAACTGGGTAGAAGAGAAAAATGAGCAATTGTAAGTTCTCAGTGTTATATAATATGATGACTGCAATATATTAAGAGTATAAAAATTTTGGTGGGAGGAGTGCTTTTTTAACAACCCCTTCATAGTACTACTTGCTAGTAACAGTAGTCATTGCACTGTATATGCCGAGCAAACCATGTCATTTCCCATGTATTCATATTGGGGTTTCTGGGATCCTACGACACTTGACCGGAGTTTGAGAATGGTATAAAGTTACAAAACAACCTATACTCACATGATAAATTGCCAACTTCTAGAGAGGTAGGACATTTTTTTATAACCGGGCTGTAGCAATGAAGTCCCATCTACCCAACTAATTTCTGCTCGAGTCAAACAGTGATAAGAACACTGGCTAAACCGGACGTCATCACTACCGGCAAGTAAAGAAAAAACTATGAGGATCTTGGAAGTGGCAAGGGATATAACAGATGAGTATAGCTCCTTTTTTTAATTTTTACCATTGCTTCCCTTTTATTAAATTTTTAGAAACTTGGAAAACTCCTTTAAAATTTTTTATTTCTCATGAAACAAATATAGTAAATGACCGAAGATGTCAGTAATATCCTCCACAGGCTGCAATCTACATCAAAACCACTGGGTGGCCCCATATAGACAATAGCAGCATACATTTCTCCCAACAAAGTAACATGAAAACACATAAATTGGTCATTGCTACTTATCTTAGAGTCAAGAGGAAAAATAAGGAGGGAAATCTCGGTTTATGCAGTCATTTTCCCGTGAACAAATTTGGCAGACTGGAAAATCTCCAATTCAAGGGCTGTTTCAGATGTCCTTGATCATCAGTCCGATCTCAGAAAACACTGCACAGACTGGCCGCATGTCTCCGGACCCTGAGCGTGAGCTCCTTGGAAATATATGAAGCTGTCATGCTCGGGGGTCAGGAGACGCTCGGCCAGTCTATGCATTGCGATTTGAGATCGGACCGATGATCACGGACTTGAGAAATAGCCCTTAGTCTCACAATATGTAAAATATTGTGGCAGCATGCACTAAACCATTGGTGTATATGGTAAGAAAGGGATAAATAAGGTGCGGAGTTTAACATATTTCCTGGCAAGGACTGGTTGCTACAGTGTGGAAACCATACTGTCACGCAAATACAATGTATCA
This sequence comes from Phyllobates terribilis, assembly GCF_046119375.1. Classification (NCBI taxonomy): domain Eukaryota; kingdom Metazoa; phylum Chordata; class Amphibia; order Anura; family Dendrobatidae; genus Phyllobates; species Phyllobates terribilis. The sequence goes on from NW_027362762.1 coordinate 78,800,325, forward strand.
TTATGGAACAAATCCAGCCACGACTCAATAGTCTAGAAGTAATAGAATATATCTTGTTGTAGCTGATCTATTATGTCACTTATGGAAACGGTGATAAATTATTATTTCTTGATGCGTAAAAGCTTTATTCTCACTGTTAAGATAACCTGGAAAACAGACAGAATTGCACTGAGTAATTTGTAGCTGCTTGAGATCTGTGATTACCTTTCATGTGATAATTTGGTTACATGTGTTTTTTTATTAATGGATCGGAGAAGCTAAAAGCTTTGCACTTGTAACATTTTCAGACAAGTCGATGTGTAATATAAGATGAATTCTTTCATTAGGAGCCAAAACCTTTTTTTGCCTTGGAACTCGACTAGGCTTGAACAGTCATGGCGCAGTTAAAGGTAAGAGGAGTCAGTCATTTTTCTGAGACTTCTCATTTAATGGGTGTCATGATAGTCTTCACTGGTATGACTCTATGTCAATGAGGGTAAATTAGGATGGTCACATGCCCTGGGGTAGTTTAAAAACTAAAGATGGGCATACACATTAGTTTAATTTCAACCAGTGTCAACAATTTTGGTGGGAAGTGTCAACCATCTAAAGTATATATGGGAATCCCAACATCCCAACAACAGAAGAATTAATGGGGGGCTGAGATTGGGCTGTTAGATCTTAACATGCTCAATCCTTTTGTTCTCAGGGGGGATAGGTTCCCACCAGAGGTGTCTGCCAATAGCTCACACCACATCTCCAACTTCAGGATACCTGCAGACCTGCCTGGCCTGGAGGAGAAGCTGTAAGCCGAATGATAATTTGGTAAACAGCTATTTTATTAGTGTTTTCAGTTGTGCATATATTAGATGATGAAAACATGAGAGCTGTATGGTCCATGAAGAAGGATTTAAGCTCATTTAAAAGGGTTGTCCAGGCTTGCTGCTCAAGTCTGCAGTCACTGTATTTGACTTGTGAATCCTCAAAGAGTGCACAGTGAGCACAGTCAGGATTCTCCGGTGATGTGACCCCAAGTATGCGATTTTCATACTTCCAGACACATTCCGACTAGCTGTGTCCTGCTTCACTCAATTCACTTGTATTGAGGGAGGCAGAGCACATCTAGTCTGCATGTGACATACTTGCGGACACACGCGCCCTCTCGCTCCCAGCGCCGCCAAATCCTGACAGCATGCACAAGCTGTGAAGTTTCACAAATCTGCAGTCACATAGATTGACTGCAAACATGAACCCCCAGCCTGGACAACCCTTTTCTTAGAATCATGGAATGTTAGAGTTGGAGGGGACCTCCAGAGTCATCGTGTCCAACCCCCTGCTCAATGCAGGAGTCACTAAACCATCCCAGACAGATGTCTGTCCAGCCTCTGTTTGAAGACTTCCATTGAATGAGAACTCACCACCTCTCGTGGCCGCCTGTTCCACTCACTGATCACCCTCACTGTCAAAAAGTTTTTTTCTAATATCTAATCTGTATCTTCTCCCTTCCAGTTTCATTCCATTGCTTCTCATGTTTCCATGCGCAAATGAGAATAAGGATGATCCCTCTACACTGTGACATCTCTTCAGATATTTGTAGACAGCTATTAAGTCTCCTCTTAGCCTTCTTTTTTTGCAAGCTAAACATTCCCATATTCTTTAATCATTCCTTGTAGGACATAGTTTGCAGTCCGCTCACTATCCTGGTAGCTCTTCTCTGAACTTGCTCCAGTTTGTTAGCGCATCTTCTTTCCTTTGCTTGTCATAAAACTTCTTTTCTTATACCACAGCATAAGCAAATGAAGACTGAGTGAAGCAGCCTAATGCGCATGGTGTTTTCAATGCCCAGAAACAGTGAAGAGATAGGACACTGGGTCTTAATTTCCCCACAATGGAGATGCAGAGCTGTGAATCAGCCCCAGGCGAGAAACTTGTTTGTTTTAAAAATTGGGGCTAAATATCCTTAATATTTTTGTTACACTTTGTCTATAAATTTATAGAAAGCACATTAAGGGGGGAAGCTCCTGGTGCAGTCAGATGTCTTAAAGCCAGACAGGCGACTGTAGAGACATGCAGGGAAGATGTCTTTATATTTCTAAGTGTTAATTATATTAAGGAAATAGGATCAAAGAAAGTGAGATTTTGGGGAGGAATTCCTGGGATATTGCTTTGTGTTTCTTTATAGGCAGTGATTCTTGAAATAGTAATATTTTGAGAATTACTTCAAATACAATTCCCTAAACTAAGTGTTCAATGTAATAAGGTAAAAAATCCTATGGATCATGTATGGACAGACAGAGAGACCTACCGAACAGAATTTATAGTGGATATTAGTTGTAGACAAGTCAGTTTGGGGAAGGAAATGGCAGAAAAGTTGGTATATTGTTGTGATTACTTGTACCACTTCCTAATTCTATACTGATTTCCTCAATCATTTCTTGTCATGACAATCCTTTAGTGACGTTCTTACATAACTAGGAACAGCTCATATATGGCTGACAGCAATTCAGACTGTGGATGTGAAATCTATTGTCACAACATGAATTAAATAGGAATTAATGAGACATCAGGATACGAGGAGGCATAATTCCATATGTCTTACAGGAGAGTAACATTCACTGTAGTTCCACACCGATAACATTATAACAAAAAACAAGAAGTAATACTATTTAGAAATCAGCTGTGGAATGAGCCTCAGCCAATGGGGTGATTCATTTAAAGCAAATCTGTCACCAGGGTTTGTTACCCTACCTGAGAGCAGCATGATGTAGGGGCATGGACCCTGATTCCTGCAATGTGTCACTTACTGGGCTGCTGTCACAGGTGTGTCGGGTGTGACAGACAGTCTTTCTGGATCCGGCTGTAGAAGGTCGCTGTGCTTGGCCTTGCAGATGCCTTCATGATCCTTTCATCATCCCTCCCTCTCTAGGACCCAGTGGTGAGCTCCACTTTCTGCTGCTAATTAACACACCCTTGCTGGACCTTTATATAACTCCCAATCTCTCCAGAGAATCGCTTGTGATAGAAGTATGTTCCTCTGTTCAGGCCTGGAGTTCTAGCAGTCGGATAGTTTCTTCTTGGAGTTACTTGGTGGATTGTGGTCATGATCTCTCTGGTGTCTTCCCTAAGCTAAGTGTTTCCCTTGTCTGTTTGCCTTGATTGTCTTTAGTTTGTAGTGGGGCTGACTAGTGCTCACCCCTTCCCCTCCCTACCTAGGGCCTAGCTGATTGGCTGCTTTGTGCGTTCACCGTGTATAGGCAGAAAACTGCCAATCAGTTTTGGGGGCGGAGTTATGCAGAACTCATGACTATGGAGGACTAATTGTCTGTGGGTTTACTAGTCCTCTAATGATAATCACCTGCTGATAAAACAATGATTTTAGCAAAATTACAGCAAGCAGCCCAGTAAGTGACACAACACTGGAATCAGCGTCTATACGCCTACATCATGCTGCTCTCAAATTAAGTGCCAAAAACCTGGTGACAGATTCCCTTTAAGAAGAATGACTGTTCATAACGGTATTGGCTGGTTGTTGTTGCTCACAGATTTTTTTTCATCACAAAGCTGGAGGCTGCCGACCACAGGGAGGAATGAGATGTGGCTGTGGATAGCGGGTGGATGCTGTGGATGTGCTCTGCATAGCTCTTAAGTGTGGAAATGCTGTAGTGATTGCTTCTTTTCTTTTTTATTCCATTCTGGGCATTTTATGAAAAAAAATATCTCTAAAAATAACTACTTTAATCTTCCTCGATCTGCTAAATTTTCAGCTGAGGACCAAATAAGGGGCAGAGGATAGCCATAGGGGGGATTAAAACATCTATTTGTCCTACTGCAGACACAAGGGTGGGGAGAGGCTATTGCTGCAGTCAGTTGTCCTACAGACAGACATGGGATAGTGAGGAGGAGAAGGAAAAAGAATAATGTTCCTGAGACAAACAGATAAGATTTCTTGTACATTTCATTCTGTTTCAATTGTATCGTGAGACAGAAAGTAAATTACTATACTTGTGTTCTTTAATGAGGTCAAGAAATTCTAGTTTTAGATGCATAATACAACAAAAGACCTATGGAGCAGCTAAAATGTGTAAGGAATCACATTTTTGATTCAGATATTGGATTGCTGTGATAGATAGATAGATAGATAGATAGATAGATAGATAGATAGATAGATAGATAGATAGATAGATAGATAGACAGACAGACAGACAGACTATGGACAAAAGGATTCGTACACCCATATATTACAGCTACAGGAGCTTTTATGGGAAGGATTTCTACAAGATTTTTGATGTGTTTGTGGGAATTTTTGCCCCTTCATCCAGAAGACCATTTGTGAGGTCAGACGCTGATGTTGAGGAGGGGCCAGCCTCACAGTCTCCATTTTAGTCCATCCCAAAGGTGTTGAATGGGGTTGTGGTCCGGGCTCTTTTCGGACGGACATGTTCTTCCCACCAAACTCCCCCTAACCATGCCTGTATGGACCTTGTGCACTGGGCATGTGACACCCCAGGGGTCTGGTTGCCACAGTGATAGAGATATTACGTCTGAGAGCAGGTGGGAGGTCTCTTGGTCAGGAATCCTCTGCATGCCACACCTCCTGCCCAGTCCTGGGAGGGGAAGAACTTCCCCTATATAAACCTAGGGCTGAGGCAGGGTTAGTGAGTAGAGAAGAAGTAGAGACAGAGAAAAGAAGCAAATATAGGAACAGAACATCAGGAGCTCTGTGGGAGCAGTGTTACGAGGAGTCAGGGGCTGGCAGCTGCAGAGCTCGCCCTGACTGAGAAGATTTCTTACCGGACCCGGAGTCCGAGGCTGTGGGGACTAATCTCTACCCAGCAGCAGAAACCGACCAGCAGGGGATTGCAGGTCCTCTGGCCCAGAAACCCGAAGGCACGGTCACACGCGTGGGACCAGCACCGCCATCGTGGAGCGGAAGCCATTAGAAGGCCCCGAGTCACCGGCCATACGGGTGAGCACCACACGGTACACTCAGGGACGTGGGCTACTTTTACCCGCCTCTAGAAAGGTAGCCAGAAGAGTACAGTTAGTTGGGAAGGCCTACAACTCCGCCTGGCCAGGGGAGATCCCATCTGCTCAAGGACTGACCAGGCCCCGATTGCTAGCAAGTACTCCGGGAGGGTCTATCTTTGTCACCAGTAAAGACCCTGAACTACACCGTATCGTCTCTGAGTGGTTCCTGCTACCCCCATCATCCACGTCGGCTGCCCTGAGGCCATACCCCTCCCGTTGGGGGTTATACCATCCACGCTGCACCATCCTTCCACCGGCCTCAGCGGTCTGCCCTGCAGCGGCAGCTCCATAGCTGCATTCAACGGGTGGCGTAGTCATCCACCATCTACTGCTAATAGACTGCCACTTAGTCTGACTCCCTGGGCACGGACCGGGTCATCGCCACGAGACTACTACCCCCATCTGATCCGGCTCCGGGTAGGCTTCCGCGTGCGCAACGCAGCGCGACTCAGGCCCAGGGGCGCGTCAACTTTTGGCGTAGTTGGCAGGATTTCGTGCCCGCAACCACCGGGTACTGCGTGCCTGAAAAAGAGACTTTTAAAACTTACCATCCGTGAAGTTTTCCCGCCATCCGGCGCCATCTTCAGCCTTCTTCCCGCCATCCGTGAAGATTCCCGCCATCCGGCGCCATCTTCAGCCTTCTTCCCGCCATCCGTGGAGTTTTCCCGCCGTTGGCCGCCATCTTGAAGACGCCGCGCGGGAAGAAGAGGGGCGTGGACTCCGAAAGCGCGCGAGAACTGAAGCCCCGCCTCACGTCCGGACGTTGCGTAAGGTCCTGGAAAGAGCCCAGCAGACGCCGACGTCACAGGAGCGCGACGGAAGGTCCTCAACCCTGACGATCCACTGCGGAGCCGCGGCCTACGGAAGAGGATCATCGCAAGGTAGGCCACGGTCCACTAGGGGGGAGAAGGATGTCGGATACGGAGGAAAGCTTCACCGCTCCAACCCCCGCCAGCGCCACCGCTGTTGCGGTCATGCCTTTCACCATGCCCTATATCCCGGGGGCAGCCTGGCTACCCCAGTACTCAGGGGAGTCACATACCCTGCAGGACTTTAGAGAAAAACTGGATAGCCTCTTCCAGGTGTACCCCCTCACAGAAGAGCAAAAAGTAAGCATCCTGGTGGCCCAATTAACCGGGGCAGCCCAAAGGGAGGTAAAGTCCTGGCCACCTGGGGGGAGGACTGTCGCAGGGATACTAACCCGGCTGAGGGACACCTTTGATACCCGCACCTCAGCCGAGATCAAGCTCAGATTCTACGGGTGCAAACAGCGGGCACATGAGAGTATAAGGGACTATGCATTAAACCTACAAGAAGCCCTGAGAGCCATTAAGCAGACCGACCCTGACGGCGTGGGAGACGAGGACAGGCTGTTAACTGAACAATTTATAGAGGGTTTATATTGCAATGCCCACCGAACCCAGTTGCGGGCAATGGCCTTACAGGACCCTCATCTGGGATTTGCACAGTTCAAGGACAGAGCCATCCGGGTGCTCCGAGAACCGGCACCAGGTGGCGTTGTGACCCACAGACGCCCCACTACCACTTACCACCAGGAGGCGGCGCCCTTGTCGGCAGGGCCTGTGGGAGCTGATGCGCAGGCTTTGAACAATGACTCGGCTCCAGACCTGCACCATCAGGTCCAAGAGCTAGCTAAAAGCGTTGCTGCGCTAACCTGAACTGTGCGGTCTTTACAGGTTTCCACTCCAGGGAAGCTCCAGCTGGCATCCGGACCGGAGGACATCCCGTGGCGTCGACCAAGGAGGACCCCACCGGCCAGAGGAAGACCCAGCGACCGATACAACGAAGACGGACGACCCATCTGCCGCCGCTGTAATCAACCCGGACATATGGCAAGGTACTGTCCTTTAAACTGGCACAACCTAGGGTAGAGAGCCAACCCCTAGGAAAAAGATCATCAGGCCCATCGAACTGGCGCGACAAATATGTGGGAGGACGTCCAGTCTTGCCTGTGGTACTGGATGGCATTCCTATGAGTGCCCTACTGGACACCGGGTCACAGGTCACCACCATCCCGTACGTGCTCTTCAAGCAGTACTGGAATGACTCGGATATTACCCGCTACCCTGACGACGACTTGAGTATCATCGCCAGCAATGGTCAGCCCGTGCCACAGATCGGATTTAAAGAGGTGACCATTAAAATTGGTAGAGTTGAACTGGCAGCACAGGGACTGATCATTGTAGACATTGACAAACACGAGAGTCACCCAAAGATAACTCTAGGAACTAATGTAATTGAAAATTGTCTTGCAGAGGTGATTTTCCTTTTACAGCAGGTTGCCAAGAACGCCAGCTCCGGCGAGCAGCGAGTGCTCCAAAAAGAGATCCGGGCACTGATGCGACGGCAACAGGTGGAACTCTCCGGCGGTGAGATTGGTAGCGTGAGAATGTGTGACCCTTTCCCTATTGCCATGCCCCCAAAAAGTGAAATGATGATTTGGTGCCGGGCAGCTATTGGTCTGAGAGGTAGAGATTACAGGCAATGGTAGAACCAGTTTACTCAGACAGTAGGCCCACCATCTTGACAGCACGGGGGGTGGTTAATGTACGCCATGGGAGGGTGCCCGTTCGCATAATCAATATCGGGAAGAGGGAAGTGTACCTGCCCCGGTATGCCACGCTAGCCAAATTATATACCATTAACCAAAATGCTATACAATCTGTGGAACCCTTGCCTCCATCTCACCCGGAGGAAGGTAACGGCTCTAAGAAAACAATGGAGGACTGGTGTCAGCAACTACATTTGGGTACTGACTCCACTCCCTCACACCAGAAACAGGGAGTCTATCGGGTGGTTCAAGAGTACGAGAGAGTGTTTAGTAAACACCCGTTAGACTTCGGGCGAGTCAAGGGGGTAGAACACCACATCCCCACGGGAGACCATACTCCCATAAAAGAGAGGTATCGGCCCGTACCCCCTGCACACTACCAACACGCCAAGGGGATGCTTAGAGACATGAAGGAGGCTGGGGTGATCAGGGATAGCTGTAGCCCCTGGGCAGCTCCACTAGTCTTAGTCAAAAAGAAAGACAACACCATGAGGATGTGTGTAGATTACCGGAAAATCAACCGTATCACACACAAGGATGCGTACCCCTTACCAAGGATAGAGGAGTCTTTGGCTGCTTTAAGATCTGCTAACTTCTTCTCTACCTTGGATCTCACTAGTGGGTACTGGCAGGTTCCTGTAGCAGAGGCGGACCGGGAGAAGACCGCATTCACCACCCCGATGGGACTTAGCGAGTTTACCTGTATGCCGTTCGGACTCTGCAACGCACCAGGAACCTTCCAACGATTAATGGAGTGCTGTCTGGGCCACAGAAACTTCGAGACGGTCCTGTTGTACCTGGACGATGTCATCGTATATTCTAAGACTTATGAGGACCACCTGAAACACCTGGCGGAAGTGTTCGAAGCTCTGGCAAGCTACGGCCTAAAGGTGAAACCCTCCAAGTGTCACCTCCTGAAACCAAAGGTGCAGTACCTGGGACACGTGGTGAGCGCTGACGGAGTGGCTCCCGACCCTGATAAGATCACCGCAATTAAGGAATGGCCAAGTCCCTCCAGTGTAAAGGAAGTGCGGCAGTTCCTCGGGTTGGTAGGCTACTACCGCAGGTTCATCCCCGGTTTCACCAAAAAGGCAGCTCCTATGCAAGACCTCCTGATAGGCCAGTCCCGGAAGGCCAAGAACCAGAAGCCGCCCTTCAAATGGGAGAAGTTGGAAGAAGAGTCCTTCCGCCAGCTGAAGATGGCCCTCACGGGGGATGAAATCCTGGCGTACCCGGATTACAGCCAGCCCTTTATCCTCTACACCGACGCAAGAAACATCGGGCTAGGAGCCGTGCTGTCCCAGATCCAGCAGGGGAAAGAGCGAGTAATCGCTTACGCCAGCCGAAAACTGCGACCCACCGAAAGAAACCCTGAGAATTACAGCTCATTTAAGCTAGAGTTCCTGGCAGTGGTGTGGGCAGTCACCGAACGCTTTAAGCACTACCTCGCTTCTTCCCGGTTCGTCGTGTACACGGATAACAACCCGTTGACACACCTGGACACGGCAAGACTCGGTGCCCTAGAGCAGAGATGGATGGCCCGCCTGTCCAACTACGAGTTCACCATCAAATACCGGGCAGGACGCTCCAATACCAACGCGGACGCCCTGTCCAGGATGCCAAACCTACCGGACGTAGGAGAAGATCCAGAGGGACTGGAAGAAGTCGAACTCCCCGCGTTTCACCGTCATGGGACTATCCAGTATTCCCATCGGGTAAGGAGTAAGCAAGGCGCTACGCTTAACCCCTTACCTCACTACAACTGGGCGGAAACGCAGGACAGTGACCCTGCCGTCCGGCTGGTGAAGGAGATGCTGACTCGGCCAGAGGCTCGCCTTGACCCAGACGCTCCGGAGGAAGCCAAGCAACTGTGGGCAGAAAAGAGTAGACTGTTCCTTTACAAGGGGAAGTTGTGCCGCAGAATGGTTAACTCCCGGACGCATGAACTAATCTGGCAAGTAGTGGTGCCACGAAGAGACGCAGCCATGGTGATGGAGGCATACCACGACGGGGCTGGACACTTCGGATGGAAGAAGCTGGAGTTCCTGCTGCGCGAGTGGTTCCACTGGGTAGGCATGAGGGGAACCATCGAGAGGTGGTGCAGAGACTGTGGCCCGTGCAACCTAAGAAGGAAGGACCGTGCCAGCCAGAAGACTCCCCTGCAGTCCATCGTCACCCGGCAGCCGTTGGAACTGGTAGCCTTGGATCATGTAAAACTGACCCCAAGCAGAAGTGGCTACGTCTACGCACTAACCATCGTGGATCACTACTCCCGGTTCTTGGTTGTCGTCCCCGTCAAGGACTTAACAGCTCGAACAGCAGCTAGAGCCTTCCAGCAGCATTTCTGCCGTCCACACGGGTACCCGGACCAAGTGTTGACAGACCAGGGACCTGCCTTTGAAGCGGAGGTCTTCCAAGAATTCTGCACTCTGTATGGCTGCCGGAAGATAAGGACGACACCCTATCATCCGCAAACTAATGGACTTTGTGAGAAAATGAACCAGGTGGTAATGGATCTTCTTAAAACGTTGCCCCTGGAAGAACGGGGTCTGTGGCCTGAGAAGCTGCCCGATCTGGTGGACCTATACAACCACATCCCGGTAGGTTCCACCAACTGTACCCCGGCTTACCTAATGAGGGCGAGACCTGGTAAGTTACCTGTTGACCTGGAAATGGGAGTCCTGACACCCGAGGACACTTCACCAGAAGCAGACTGGGACACAGAGAGGCAGCAGCAGTACCGGAGAGTACAGGAGAGCGTGGAGCGAAGTCTCTGTCAGGCTAGGGAAAGACAAGAGAAAACTTACAACCAGTATGCTCCCGCTGTTCCCCTGGTACCCGGAGAGCAGGTCTTGAAGAGAAAAAGACGGCTCCACAAGTTGGACGACCAGTGGGAGAAGGACCCGTACACCGTACTGCCCTCAAGCCACGACAACCCAAAGGTCTGTACCATCAGTAAAGACGGAGGTGAAACCACAACCATTGTATCCCGGGATCACCTGAAGAAGTGTCCCGAACAGCTACGGAACCCTGAAGAGGAACAAGAAGACCCTCGACCCGTAGAGGAAAGGGAAGACATGGTTAGTACTGTGCTCGGAGACTTCCCTCGGTCTTGGACTCAAGTCAATGGCGCAGTTGTGGTACCCGTACTCACCTTCCTCCAACCAGCATCCCAAGCACCTACGGAGCGACAGGTAGAGCTGGAAGAGCAGCCGGTCCAGGAGGCAGAAGACTCCACACAAGCAGAACAGGAGGATCAACCCTCTGCTTATAGTGAGCCTGCCGTACCCCTAGTGAGCCAAAGAGCCGGTAGACAGCTGCCCAGTTTACCCTTGACAGCTCCTACACCCTGTAGTTCAGGGCTAGACAGTCAGCTCCGTAGGTCCACTAGGGCCACTAGAGGCCAGTTACCCGCACGTTGGAGGATTTGAAATGTATAAATTGTTTTATTTGTGGTTACCTGTTTTTCTTGTTGCTTGTGTATAATTATGTGTTTCTAGTTGTTTATAGGAGTCTTTGGTGGATTTACCGGGAATCCTTTGTACATAGTTGGAGCGTAACCCAGGACGGACTAAAGACTGTTAAGGACTCGGGGCAGGACAGGCCCCTACCTGGTTACGTCTCCCTGTTTTGGTGAAATGGACACCTTGCTTTCTTCAAAGACTGCACCCGGTTACGGACATGCCGTGACCACCTTTATGTGTTTCTTTATTGTATTGTTATTGTTATACCTTGTTATGTTTTTCCAAAAATATGTTTAGTCCCGGAGTACTAAATTTCACTAGGGGGGAATGTGACACCCCAGGGGTCTGGTTGCCACAGTGATAGAGATATTACGTCTGAGAGCAGGTGGGAGGTCTCTTGGTCAGGAATCCTATGCATGCCACACCTCCTGCCCAGTCCTGGGAGGGGAAGAACTTCCCCTATATAAACCTAGGGCTGAGGCAGGGTTAGTGAGTAGAGAAGAAGTAGAGACAGAGAAAAGAAGCAAATATAGGAACAGAACATCAGGAGCTCTGTGGGAGCAGTGTTACGAGGAGTCAGGGGCTGGCAGCTGCAGAGCTCGCCCTGACTGAGAAGATTTCTTACCGGACCCGGAGTCCGAGGCTGTGGGGACTAATCTCTACCCAGCAGCAGAAACCGACCGGCAGGGGATTGCAGGTCCTCTGGCCCAGAAACCCGAAGGCACGGTCACACGCGTGGGACCAGCACCGCCATCGTGGAGCGGAAGCCATTAGAAGGCCCCGAGTCACCCGCCATACGGGTGAGCACCACACGGTACACTCAGGGACTTGGGCTACTTTTACCCGCCTCTAGAAAGGTAGCCAGAAGAGTACAGTTAGTTGGGAAGGCCTACAACTCCGCCTGGCCAGGGGAGATCCCATCTGCTCAAGGACTGACCAGGCCCCGATTGCTAGCAAGTACTCCGGGAGGGTCTATCTTTGTCACCAGTAAAGACCCTGAACTACACCGCATCGTCTCTGAGTGGTTCCTGCTACCCCCATCATCCACGTCGGCTGCCCTGAGGCCATACCCCTCCCGTTGGGGGTTATACCATCCACGCTGCACCATCCTTCCACCGGCCTCAGCGGTCTGCCCTGCAGCGGCAGCTCCATAGCTGCATTCAACGGGTGGCGTAGTCATCCACCATCTACTGCTAATAGACTGCCACTTAGTCTGACTCCCTGGGCACGGACCGGGTCATCGCCACGAGACTACTACCCCCATCTGATCCGGCTCCGGGTAGGCTCCCGCGTGCGCAACGCAGCGCGACTCAGGCCCAGGGGCGCGTCAGGCACAGTCATGGAGAACAAAAAAGGGCCTTCGCCAAACTGTTCTTACAATTGTCTAAAACGTCTTGTGTTGAAGTATTAAGATTTCTCTTCACTGGAACTAAGAGCTGAGGCTGACCCCTGATAACAGCCCATCATTGTCCCTCCTTCACCATCTGTACAGCAGCACAATGCAGTCAGTGGGGAACATTCTCCTGGAATCACCAAACCCAGACTCCTCCATCAGACGCAGATAGAGAAGTGTGATCCGTCACTGCACAGAACACCTCTCCTCCAGAAAAGGGCTGGCGGTTTTATACCACTTTATACCATCCAACGCTCGGCATTGTGCTTGGTGATGTACGGCTGCATGCAGCTGCTCGGCCATGAAGCTCTCGGTGGGGGCGCAGTGTTTGTGCTGATGTTGTGCCAGAGTAGGACTTGCCTCTGTAGTTATGGGGTCAGCAGAGCGTTGGTGACTTTTCTGCTCCTCATCACACTCAGCCCCCCGCTCTGTAACGTGACAGGGTCTCCACTTCGTGGCTGAGTCGCTGCGGTTCCTTCCACGTCTCAATAATATCAGCCACAGGTGATGGGGGAAGATTTAGGAAGGAAGAAATGTTATGAACGGAATTATTACACCACTGGCTCCTATTACAGAATTGCGCTGGTATCAGTGAGCTCTGGCATCGGCCGTTCTGTCACATGTTAGTAAAGGTTGACTGCATGGCGGGGGTGGGAGGTCTGAATGTTATACACCAGGGCGGGGGGGCAGAGTTATACATGGGGGCAAAGGGGAAGGATGTTATACACCAGGGAAAAGGGACAGATGATATACACCTAGGGTGAGGGGCCAGATGTTATACATTGGGGCGAGGGGCTGGATGTTATACACTGGGGGTGTGGTGTCGGATGTTATACACTGGGGGTGTGGTGCCGGATGTTATATACCTAGGGTGAGAGGCTGGATGTTATACACCAGGGACAAGGAGCGGATGTTATACACCTACGGTGAAGGGTCAGATGTTATACAATCAGTGCTGGATGTTATACACTGGGGGCTGGATGTTATACACTGTGGACTGGATGTTATACATTGAGGGCTGGATGTTATATACTGGGTGCTGGATGTTATACACTGTGGACTGGATGTTATACATTGAGGGCTGGATGTTATATACTGGGGCTGGATGTTACACACTGGGGGCTGGATGTTACATACTGGGGGCTGGATGTTACACACTGGGGGCTGAAAGTTATACATTGGGGGCTGGATGTTGTATACTGGGGGCTGGATGTTACACACTGGGAGCTGGATGTTACACACTGGGGGCTGGAAGTTATACACTGGGGGATGGATGTTATACACTGTGGACTGGATGTTATACACTGGGGGCTGGATGTCTTACACTTTGGGCTGGATGTTATACACTGTGGACTGGATGTTATACATTGGGTCTGGATGTTATACACTGTGGGCTGGATATTATACACTGGGGGCTGGATGTTACACACTGGGGGCTGGATGTTATACACTGGGGGCTGGGTGTTATACACAGTGGACTGGATATTATACACTGGGGGCTGGATGTTATACACTGTGGGTGTGGTGCTGGATTTTATATACCTAGGGTGAGAGGCTGGATGTTGTACACCAGGGGCGAGGGGCTGGATGTTATATACTGGGTGCTGGATGTTATACACTGTGGACTGGATGTTATACATTGAGGGCTGGATGTTATATACTGGGGCTGGATGTTACACACTGGGGGCTGGATGTTACATACTGGGGGCTGGATGTTACACACTGGGGGCTGGAAGTTATACATTGGGGGCTGGATGTTATATACTGGGGGCTGGATGTTACACACTGGGAGCTGGATGTTACACACTGGGGGCTGGAAGTTATACACTGGGGGCTGGATATTATACACTGTGGGCTGGATATTATACACTGGGGGCTGGATGTTACACACTGGGGGCTGGATGTTATACACTGGGGGCTGGGTGTTATACACAGTGGACTGGATATTATACACTGGGGGCTGGATGTTATACACTGTGGGTGTGGTGCTGGATTTTATATACCTAGGGTGAGAGGCTGGATGTTGTACACCAGGGGCGAGGGGCTGGATGTTATATACTGGGTGCTGGATGTTATACACTGTGGACTGGATGTTATACATTGAGGGCTGGATGTTATATACTGGGGCTGGATGTTACACACTGGGGGCTGGATGTTACATACTGGGGGCTGGATGTTACACACTGGGGGCTGGAAGTTATACATTGGGGGCTGGATGTTATATACTGGGGGCTGGATGTTACACACTGGGAGCTGGATGTTACACACTGGGGGCTGGAAGTTATACACTGGGGGATGGATGTTATATACTGGGGGCTGGATGTTATACACTGGGGGCTGGATGTTACACACTGGGGGCTTGATGTTACACACTGGGGGCTGGATGTTATACACTGGGGGCTGGATGTTACACACTGGGGGCTGGATGTTATAAACTGGGGGCTTGATATTATTCACTGGGGGCTGGATGATATACAGTGGGGGTGTGGTGCTGGATTTTATATACCTAGGGTGAGAGGCTGGATGTTATACACCAGGGGCGAGGGGCTGGATGTTACATACTGGGGGCTGGTTGTTACACACTGGGGGATGGATGTTATACACTGGGGGCTGGATGTTATACACTGGGGGCTGGATGTTACACACTGGGGGCTGGATGTTATACACTTGGGGCAGGGGGCTTGAAAACCGTCAACTCAATAATAAACACATGCATGTAAATAGTTTTCTCCATAAAATGTAGATCGCTAGATTAGATAGATGATCAGTAGATACTGTAGCTAGATAGATAGAAGTATACTCTAGGTTACTCGATATAAAATTTCTTACATATTCAACATCCATTTTAAAACCGCATTTTCCCCAAAATTGTAGCTGATAAAAGCTGGCACTGTATCGGAAAACAGACAGCAGATACCACTTGCCAGAAAGAACTATTGATTGTGACCTCCCGCTTGCACATTTTATATACAATACAGTGGTTTTGTATAAGCATCACAAAAAGATAGTAAAAACATCTTCCTGGAGAAATACCGCTGCACATGCCCAATGTGTAAACTGCCAAACATAATCCACGTACATCTCCCAAGCTTTCTCTCCTCAACACTATTAGCGTTGACATGAAGAGGTAGATTGCAAATTCTGCTCGTCTCGGGAGATCAATCATCACCTTTCAATCAGGTGGCAGGTAATTAGCCGGCTGTGTAAACTGCTTATACCTTACATGCATTTAATGCTCCAGACACAGGGGAAGCATCCAAAGGGAGGAATGTGCCGTACATCGCACTCTTACCAGGTGCGTTCACAATGCATAAAATGGCCGCTTTTACAGATGAAGCTGGAGAGAGTTTGTTATTGCAACAGATGAAATTGCTAATTCAGCATTGCTACTCCTGGATCTATATTTTACGCCACTGTCCGGTAAAGATTATTTCTCAAAGGTTTTGAAATACAGTATTAGAGAATGTGGAATTAATAGAAGGGGGTCTCTTATTCGGGGCTTCTATCAATTAGTCAAACCAGAAAGCTTATCTGCCTCTGGAGGACCCAGTAAGTCCAAGCACTACACAGACAGATTATTTATTTATACGTGCAATACTTCATTTCCCCTGCGGTGGTGCTGCAGGGAAATGAAACACTTACAATACCATTGATCTTGATCACCAGGGATGTGTCACTTGCTCAGCAATTTGCTGTTGTTTTAATACAATCAGTGTTTTATTAGCAGGAGATTATTACTGCAGGACTAGGTGTCTCATGCCAAGTAGTCCAGCTAATCTGTGTAACCCCGCCCCCATCAGTGATTGGCAGCCAAGGAAGCTGCCAAACAGTGATGTGGGCGGGGTTATACACAGCTCAGCATTCTGACCATAGCAGGGTTTTTTATCAAAACTGCAGCAAGCAGCCCAGTAAGTGATATATCTCAGGAATCAGGGTCTCTGCCTCTATATCATCATGCTCTCAGAAAAGCCTTATTTTTTAGCATATCCTTTCACGGTTTCCCCAGGTACAGTGCTGACCACAGATTGTGGCTCTTCGTGGTCCTACAACTCTCTTCCTCTCAGAGGTCACATAGTCCTGAGAAGTAGTGCCAGTTACAGTCACAACCATACTGTGCCCGCTGATGTTCTTGGGAGAACAAGAAAGGGGTCACAGCCCTTGTAGGTAGCGAGATTCATACCAATTAAATTGATGACATAGTATAGTATGCTAAATAAACCCTTTAAGTAGTGAAATAAAAGATGCACAGGCTCCTGGAATATCTCTTTAAGAAGTTTCTTAAAATAATACCAAGTGGTTGAATGGAACAATGCAGCTGACACAGAAGTAGACTCGGCTCCGCATCCGAAATACATTTGGCACCGCTTTCAAACACATGGCAGGGACAGCGCCTGAATCGACAGTCTTTTATGTTACATTTTTGAATTGAAATTGGGCAATGTTTATTCAGCTGCAAAATCCAAACAGAGAAGCAAAATTATATAAATGATAAAATCCCCCCTGATTGTCAGGCTGCACCACGGTACATGCTTGTCCCTTCGCCATTGTGCAGGTGCCAAACGGTTCCTCATACTAAGGGATTTAAATCTGCGGCACATCTTTCCGCTCTGTCGGCCAATGGGGTGGCTGCTGAAATGTAGCACAATGGAGCTCAGGGGCTTTTTATGGGAAGAACAGAAGGAAAAATAATGATAAATATTTGTCGAGAGTCATACGGCTTATTGTTATGTTAAATAACCGGAGAGAAATAGCATTATAGACTGTAAGCTATTGTCAGCGAACATTAAATCTGAAAATATGGAACACGGGTAATTTATATAGAGGAACATTCGGAAAATTACAGATAAATCAATTAGTGCGCACTGCAGATTTTTGGTTAAGAGTTTCCGTATTGAATGCAAATTTTGGATACAATTTTAAGTCTATATTCACTCTGACGCCATTTACACTTTCCATTAAATATAAGCTACATAAAAAGTTGAATAACTGCAATACATATATGATAACAAGCCCAGAGCTGCATTCACAATTCTGCTGTTTATTAGAGGAAACAGTCAACAAGACGGAAATTATATAGGACTGGTATTACGGGGGGTAGTAAACTGAGAAAGTGCGAAGGGCCAGGGGCAACTTAACAATACTGAATCACTATCAACATTCTCACTGTCCTGGATTACCAGGGACTTCACCATTAACAACTTAACTGTCCTCGATATTGATGGACTTTACTATTAATGTGTTTACTGCTCAGAACCAACGGCAGCTTTACCATTAACATTATTACTCCTCCTGACCACAAGGAACTTTTCACTTAACATTATTAATCCTCCTGAACACCAGGAACTTTATCATAACATTATTAATCCTCCTGACCACCAGGAAGTTTAACATAACATTATTTCTCCTCCTGACCACCAGGAACTTTATCATAACATTATTACTCCTCCTGACCACAAGGAGCTTTTCCATTAACATTATTAATCCTCCTGACCACCAGGAACTTTATCATAACATTATTACTCCTCCTGACCACCAGGAACTTTATCATAACATTATTACTCCTCCTGACCACAAGGAACTTTTCCATTAACATTATTAATCCTCCTGACCACCAGGAAGTTTATCATAACATTATTACTCCTCCTGACCACCAGGAAGTTTATCATAACATTCATAGAATCATAGAATCATAGAATGGTAGAGTTGGAAGGGACCTCCTGGGTCATCTGGTCCAACCCCCTGCTCAAAGCAGGATTCACTAGATCATCTCAGACAGATGTCTGTCCAGCCTCTGTTTGAAGACGTCCATTGAAGGGGAACTCACCACCTCTCGTGGCAGCCTGTTCCACTCATTAATCACCCTAACTGTCAAAAAGTTTTTTCTAATATCTAATCTGTGTCTCCTCCCATTTAGTTTCATCCCATTGCTTCTAGTCTTTCCTTGTGCAAATGAGAATAAAGATGATCCTTCTACAATGTGACAGCCCTTGACATATTTGTAGACAGCTATTAAGTCTCCTCTCAGTCTTCTTTTTTGCAAGCTAAACATTCCCAAATCCTGCAACCGTTTCTCATAGGACATGGTTTGCAGACCAGTCACCATTCTGGTCGCTCTTCTCTGAACTTGCTCCAGTTTGTCTATGTCTTTTTTAAAATGTGGTGCCCAAAACTGTACACAGTATTCCAGATGAGGTCTGACCAAAGAGGAGTAAAGACCGATAATGACTTCACGTGATCTAGACTGTATGCTTCTGTTAATATATCCCAGAATTGTATTTGCCTTTTTTGCTGCTGCATCACACTGTTGACTCATGTTCAGTCTATGATCTATTAGTATACCTAAGTCTTTTTCACATGTACTGTTGCTTAGCTCTATTCCTCCCATTCTGTATATGCTTTTTTCATTTTTATTGCCCAGATGTAGTACTTTGCATTTTTCCCTGTTAAAAACCATTCTGTTGGTTGCTGCCCACTGCTCCAGTTTATTTAGGTCTTTTTGAATCCTCTCTCTCTCTTCTCTAGTATTAGCTATCCCTCCTAGCTTTGTGTCATCAGCAAATTTAATCAGTTTACCCTCAATTCCTTCATCTAAATCATTGATAAAGATGTTGAACAATACAGGTCCCAGGACGGAGCCCTGTGGTACCCCACTTGAGACATTCATCCAGCTGGATGTGAAGCCATTTACAACCACCCTTTGAGTCCGATCACTAAGCCAGTTATGAATCCACCTAACAGTTGCCTGGTCCATTGCATACTTGGTCATTTTTTCAATAAGGATGGTGTGAGATACTTTGTCAAATGCTTTGCTGAAGTCAAGATATACTATATCTACAGCATTTCCCTGATCCACCCAGTCAGTGATTCTGTCATAGAAGGAAATTAAGTTAGTCTGACATGACTTGTTAGTTACAAACCCATGCTGACTCTGGTTAATCACTTCATTCTTATCCATGTACTTACATACATGTTGTTTAATAATTTGTTCAAAGATCTTTCCTGGTATAGAAGTCAGACTCACTGGCCTATAGTTCCCTGGGTCCACCTTCTTCCCCTTTTTGAAGATAGGAACAACATTTGCTCTTCTCCAGTCTTCTGGGACTTCTCCTGTTCTCCAAGAATTTTCAAAGATTATGGAGAGTGGTTCTAAAATTTCTTCTACGATCTCCTTCAGTACTCTGGGGTGTAATTCATCTGGACCTGGAGACTTGAACTCATTTATGTTAGCTAAATATTCCCTCACAATCTTTCTGTTTACAGATAACTTGGATTCCTCTATTCCTTTAAAAGGACAGTGAAGATCAGTTGATGTTACATTTTCTTTCTGAGAGAAAACAGATGCAAAATAGGAATTAAAAAGTTCGGCCTTCTCAACATCCTCTCTTACCATTTCTCCATTTTCATCCTGTAAAAATCCTATAGCATCTTTGACTTTTCTTTTACTTTTGACAAACCCCCAAAATCCTTTTTTATTGCTTTTGACATCTCTTGCAAGCCTTAATTCATTGTCAGCTTTAGCTAACCTGATACGTGCCCTGCAGGATCTGCAGACTGCATTATAATCTTCTTTAGATATGCCTCCCTCTTTCCATTTAATAAACATTTCTTTCTTTCTTTTTAGCATGTGTTTAAGTTCTGTGTTCATCCATCCTGGTTTCCTTAAATGCTTCCCATTCTTCCTACTTTTCGGGATTGTTAACGATTGTGCTTTGAGAATCTCATTTTTAAAAATTTCCCATCCTTCCTGGACATTTTTGTCCTTAAGGACATCCAGCCATTGGATCCCTCCTATTCTCTTTCTGAGTCTCTTAAAATCTGCCTTTCTAAAATCTAACCATGAAGTTTGAGTCTTCACATGTCTTCCTCCTCTAGTTATCCAAAATTCTATAATAGCATGATCGCTGCCTCCTAGGGTCCCAGCCACCTTTACCTCCTCAACCATTTCCTCCCTGTTTATAAGGATTAGATCCAAAGTAGCAGATCCCCTTGTTTTCTCCCCTACCTTTTGGAAGATAAAGTTGTCAGCAAGAGAGGATAAGAATTTGCCTGACCTGTTAGTTTTACTTGAGAGAGATTCCCAACAAATGTCTGGATAGTTGAAATCTCCCATGACCACTACGTCATATTTTTTGGAGAACTTGGTCATTTGATACATAAAGAGTTCATCCATATCTTCAGCTTGCCCAGGTGTCCTGTAGTAAATGCCTACAATGGTGTCCTTTCCGTTGTTCTCTCCTTGTATTCTTACCCAAACAGTTTCCACAGAACTCCCAGTCTCTGAAGCTTCAATCTCTGTGCAGATATACGCTTTTCTAACATACAATGCAACACCTCCTCCTCGTTTATCAAGTCTGTTTCTTGCAAATAAGTTGTATCCTTTTAGCCTTTTATTCCAATCATGTGTATCGTCCCACCAAGTTTCAGTGATTCCAATGACATCATATTCCTTTTCCTGCATTAGTAGTTCCAATTCTCCTTGTTTGTTGCCCATGCTTTGTGCATTTGTATAAAAACATTTTAGTTTGTGATTGGTTTCTCTTCCTCCCATATTTTTATTATTTAAATTGTTTTGTCTTTGTTCTTCCTTTCCACTTCCAGTAGCAGAGATCTCAATAGTATTTGTCAGCTGTATGGCTTTTTCTGGCCTTTTGTTTCCCTTCCCACATTGTTCTAGTTTAAAGCTTTTCTGATGAGTGTAGCAAGGCGACTTCCAAATACATGTTTTCCAGTCTTCGTAAGGTGCACCCCATCTCTAGCAAGTAGTCCATCATATAGGTAATTCATTCCGTGATCCAGAAATCCAAATCCTTGTTGACGGCACCATCGACGTAGCCAGTTGTTCACCTGTAGAATCTTATTCCACCTCATTGTTCCATGGCCATCCACTGGGAGGATGGATGAGAAGACCACCTGCGCTCCCAATTCTTTCACTTTCTTGCCTAAGTCTTCAAAGTCACTGCAGATGGTTTCCAGGTCCTTTCTTGCGGTGTCATTTGTCCCCACATGTATTAGCAGGAATGGGTAGTGATCTGTAGGTCTGAAGAGTCTTGATATCCTGTCAGACACATCTTTAATTTTTGCTCCTGGAAGACAGCACATTTCTCTTGAGGTTATGTCTGGTCTGCAGATAGCGGCCTCTGTTCCTCTTAACAGGGAATCCCCCATGACCACCACTCTCCGTTTTTTCTTCACAACATTCTTCTTTCTCCATCCAGGAGGATTCTGAGGGCTTACAAGGTTATTCATTGCTGGCAAAGTCTTATTTTGCTGTATTTCTTCATGGTTCTCCTGCGTGAGAGCCTGGTACTGGTTCCTGAGCAGTATGGGTGCTGACTGCCTCTCGATCCTCCTGCTTCTGTGGGTCACATGCTTCCATTCCTCTGTTTCGTCAGGTGCAGTTCGAATTTCTTCTCTTACTGAATCATGAAGAGATAATTCTGCTCTGTCTAAGAACTCTTCACCTTCCTTAATGATTTTCAAGGTAGTTAACCTCTCTTCTAGATTTCGCAACTTTTCCTCCAACAGGGACACAAGCTTGCATTTCTGGCATGTGAAGTTTGGCTTTTCCACTGGCAAGTCTGTGAACATGTAGCAGGATATGCAGCTCACCAAATGGCTCCTGGACTCTTCCATGTTCTTATTGTTAATGTTCTGAAAACAGTGAAAAAAGCTTAAAAAAAAAAAGAAGCTTCAAAATGCGCGCACCGGTAGGCGCGCGGTTTACCGATGTCCTCTTTTCAGCTCCAACAGCCAAAATCCAGTGTTCTTTGAGCTCGCGGAGACTCTTCACTTACCCCAAAATGCAGTGGGAATATGTAAATTATCTCCTCAGGACTCCTCCCCTGGTTTGCCGATGTCCTCTTTTCAGCTCCAACAGCCAAAATCCAGTGTTCTTTGAGCTCGCGGAGACTCTTCACTTACCCCAAAATGCAGTGGGAATATGCAAATTATCTCCTCAGGACTCCTCCCCTGGTTTGCCGATGTCCTCTTTTCAGCTCCAACAGCCAAAATCCAGTGCTCTTTGAGCTCGCGGAGACTCTTCACTTACCCCAAAATGCAGTGGGAATATGCAAATTATCTCCTCAGGACTCCTCCCCTGGTTTTATTACTCCTCCTGACCACCAGGAAGTTTATCATAACATTATTACTCCTCCTGACCACCAGGAAATTTACCATTAACATTATTACTCCTCCTGACCACCAGGAACTTTACCATTAACATTATTACTCCTCCTGACCACCAGGAACTTTACCATTAACATTATTACTCCTCCTGACCACCAGGAACTTTACCATTTACATTATTACTCCTCCTGACCACCAGGAAGTTTATCATAACATTATTACTCCTGCTGACCTCCAGGAACTTTACCATTAACATTATTACTCCTCCTGACCACCAGGAACTTTACCATTAACATTATTACTCCTCCTGACCACCAGGAACTTTACCATTTACATTATTACTCCTCCTGACCACCAGGAACTTTACCATTAACATTATTACTCCTCCTGACCACCAGGAACTTTACCGTTAACATTATTACTCCTCCTGACCACCAGGGACTTTATCATAACAGTATTACTCCTCCTGACCACCAGGAACTTTACCATTAACATTATTACTCTTCCTGACCACCAGGAACTTTACCATTAACATTATTACTCCTCCTGACCGCCAGGATCTTTATCATAACATTATTACTCCTCTTGACCACTAGGGACTTTACCATAACATTATTACTCCCCCTGAACACCAGGAACGTTACCATTAACATTATTACTCCTCCTGACCTTCAAGGACTTCATAATTAACATGTTTACTGCCCTGGACCACCAGGGATTTTACTTTTAAACCTTTTGTTGCTTTGGACTATGAAGGAATTAATGAGGAACTTCAGCTTAATTTTTAAAATGTAGCCACTTTTAGAAAATATTTGACCCTTTCTTAGGGACATGTCAGAAGTGTAGATCATTCGATCACTAAGACAAAGCGGCAAAAGAGCTCAGCTTAGTGCTGCCCTCGACTAAGACTAAACACAGGCTCAACAGAAAGCTATGACTTCAACTTTAGGTTTGGAGGAAAATACCTGAACTCTCACTGATCAAAAAGTCTTTTTGGACATGTAAAAAGTTCCTAAAAGCGACGTTACACTTTGAAATTGATGGAGCTGCTCTACATTGAGTCAATATGTAGATTTCTTTATACTTCATAGACTGCAAAAGATACTTTTGTATATGATACAGACAGAGAAAAATGTTTTGACAAGCCTGGATTGGGATTAGTGTGTCCTTAAAGGGTAGTTTTATTTTTTGTTGCACAGACACAAAAAAGTTTTAAAGCAGCTTTAGCTACTATGCTTTGAATTCTCCTCGAATATTAGAAAAATCTGCATTTTTCAGAATACAATTATTTTTTGGAATTCGCTCCACAAGAAAATTCAGCAAAACTGCAGAAACATAATGGGCCAGCACAAGGTAAAAAATAAATAATATTGATCTCATCGCTAACCTGTGATGCCACCATTGTTCCTCAGTGTCCGTCCTCTGGTCCTCCGTGCCCTTTTCTTCCACGATCGCGTGCCACATCTGTGCCCTCTTTACTTTACGCCAGGACTTCTGGACAAGACCAAACTTCACACATTGGCTGGGCACACAGGAACGTTAGAGGTCTGCTCGTGCCCAGAAGACCCAGCCTAAATGCGAAGAAGCTGATGATGCAGTGTGCGATGGCGGAAAGAAGCGGCTTGGAGGACTGGATGGTAAAGTATTAGTTTTTTGGGTTTTTTAGTTGTTACATTTATTATGCTCTTTATTCATTATTTCCTGGTAAAATCCGCATCTTGTCAGATCCACTCATACTATATATATATGTGTGTATATATATGTGTGCACATATATATATATATATATATATATGTATATATATATATATATATATATATATATATATATATATACAGTACAGACCAAAAGTTTGGACACACCTCATTTAAAGATTTTTCTGTATTTTCATGACTATGAAAATTGTACATTCACACTGAAGGCATCAAAACTATGAATTAACACATGTGCAATTATATACTTAACAACAAAGTGTGAAATAACTGAAAATATTATATTCTAGGTTCTCTAAGTAACCACCTTATGCTTTGATGACTGCTTTGCACACTCTTGGCATTCTCTTGATGAGCTTCAAGAGGTAGTCACCGGAAATGGTTTTCACTTCACAGGTGTGCCCTGTCAGGTTTAATAAGTGGGATTTCTTGCCTTATAAATGGGGTTGGGACCATCAGTTGTGTTGTGCAGAAGTCTGGTGGATACACAGCTGATAGTCCTACTGAATAGACTGTTAGAATTTGTATTATGGCAAGAAAAAAGAAGCTAAGTAAAGAAAAACGAGTGGCCATCATTACTTTAAGAAATGAAGGTCAGTCAGTCCGAAAAATTGTGAAAACCTTGACAGTGTCCTCAAGTGCAGTTGCAAAAACCATCAAGTGCTACAAAGAAACTGGATCACATGAGGACCGCCCCAGGAAAGGAAGACCAAGAGTCACCTCTGCTTCTGAGGATAAGTTTATCTGAGTCACCAGCCTCAGAAATCGCAGGTTAACAGCAGCTCAGATGAGAGACTAGGTCAATGCCACACAGAGTTCTAGCAGCAGACACATCTCTAGAACAACTGTTAAGAGGAGACTTTGTGCAGCAGGCCTTCATGGTAAAATAGCTGCTAGGAAACCACTGATAAGGACAGGCAACAAGCAGAAGAGACTTGTTTGGGCTAAAGAACACAAGGAATGGACATTAGACCATTGGAAATCTGTGCTTTGGTCTGATGAGTCCAAATTTGAGATCTTTGGTTCCAACCACCGTGTCTTTGTGCGACGCAGAAAAGGTGAACGGTTGGACTCTACATGCCTGGTTCCCACCGTGAAGCATGGAGGAGGAGGTGTGATGGTGTTGGGGTGCTTTGCTGGTGACACTGTTGGGGATTTATTCAAAATTGAAGGCATACTGAACCAGCATGGCTACCACAGCATCTTGCAGCGGCATGCTATTCAATCCGGTTTGCGTTTA
This sequence comes from Phyllobates terribilis, assembly GCF_046119375.1. Lineage (NCBI taxonomy): Eukaryota > Metazoa > Chordata > Amphibia > Anura > Dendrobatidae > Phyllobates > Phyllobates terribilis. Next base: position 78,825,838 of record NW_027362762.1, read on the forward strand.
GTTGGACCATCATTTATTTTTCAACAGGACAATGAGCCCAAACACACCTCCAGGCTGTGCAAGGGCTATATGACCAAGAAGGAGAGTGATTGGGTGCTACGACAGATGACCTGGCCTCCACAGTCACCAGACCTGAACCCAATCGAGATGGTTTGGGGTGAGCTGGACCGCAGAGTGAAGGCAAAAGGGCCAACAAGTGCTAAGCATCTCTGGGAACTCCTTCAAGATTGTTGGAAGACCATTTCCGGTGACTACCTCTTGAAGCTCATCAAGAGAATGCCAAGAGTGTGCAAAGCAGTCATCAAAGCAAAAGGTGGCTACTTTGAAGAACCTAGAATATAAGACATATTTTCAGTTGTTTCACACTTTTTTGTTAAGTATATAATTCCACATGTGTTAAATTTGTTAATTCAAAGTTTTGATGCCTTCAGTGTGAATGTACAATTTTCATAGTCATGAAAATACGGAAAAATCTTTAAATGAGAAGGTGTGTCCAAACTTTTGGTCTGTACTGTATATATATATATATATATATATATATATATATATATATATAAAATGCATAATAAATATGGAGCTACACTGTGTACAAATTTTACATTTCCGCAGATATATTAGGTACATGCGTCAGTATGCGGATGCTTCAGTTATGACTATAAGAGGGCTTGAATCATGGATTATCATTCATCTTTCATCTCTTTGTATCTAACAAAACAATTAGTATAGATTATTCATGAACTCCGTCCTTCCTTTAGGTCTGGGGTAAAATGTAACATGGCGGAGTTATACATACAGATTAAATTAATGTTCTAAATGTGATACAAGATGACATACACAGCGCACATCTCCGCTCATTTAGTCACTTGTCCAATATGTATTGAGACACTAAAACAAGAAGGATTTCCATCGGAATACAAATAACTATGAAGACCTCTGTAGGCGAAGGACACTTGGATAGAATATAACTGCAGTGTTTGAAGGGGTTGGCTAGTTTTGGAAATCCAATTTGCTGAAGTTTGTGTTTTTCACTCTGGAGGACCACACATCTTGTAAATTGTAATACTTTGTCTCTCCTGCGGGGGCACTGCATGGGGAATTGAACTCTTGCAGGATTTTTCAGCAGTGGGGCAGAATGTGATTAGTTCTTTGTCAATCTTTTTCCTTTTCTATTGTAAGCCAGTCTTCTTGGTGCTGGTGGCCAAAAAATAATTAACAGCTGATCTCTATGAGATGCTGCCCAAGGGTCTTTATCATCGATTGAAGTGTCTGTCACACAATAAAATATTAAAGGGTTTTTCCATTTTCAGAAAACTCCTGTTAAAACAAGCAACTAATCTCTACTCCCCCTCCCCAGGTCCAACACTGGGTCTCCACCACTGTTCCTGGTGTCTCTTTTTGTCTGCAGCACTGATGTCACATCAACAGCGCTGCAGCCAATCAGAGAGCTCAGTGGCTCTGCTCTCTGGGTAGACAGCCGCTGAGCTCAGTGATTGCCTTTTGAGCTGTCGACGTGTCATCAGCCTGCAGACAATAGACAATAACATATACTCGGAGCAGCAGCAGAGATTTAGTGCTGGACCCAGGGAGGGTGAGTAAAGCATAGTTGTTGTTTTTTTAACAGGAGTTTTCAAAAATGGAAGAACAACTTTAATATTTTATTGTGGAAAAGACATTTGAATCAAAGATAAAGACTCTTGATCAGCATCTCATAGAACGCAGCTGCTGCTTATTTTTTGGCACTGGGAAGGCGAGTAATGTACAACTGGTTTGATTTGAAATAAACTAGACTTTTTATGGAATTTTACGCAATTTTTATGGAAACTCCTTCTGAAGATTGGAAAAAAAACATAATTTTTCCATAGGAATATTTTTTTTATTTATTTTTTTAAATGCACCTATATATAGATAATTACATAATTCTGTCCCATACTTGTTAGGGCGCCCTCTGCTGCTCTTTTGATTTTCCCAAGGAACGTCCAAAATTGCTTCTAGTGCGTTTCTTATTGGCTGACCTGACTAATATCAGAAATCAGTCCACCGTCCGTGTGTAGAAGGATCCCAGCATTAGAACTGAGCTACTGAGCACGTGAAACAGTAGGAATCTCAGAGAGGAAATCAAACTATATTGGGAATTGCTCAATATATTGAAGTGCTCCACAGAGGCCAATTATTCTGGATAACAAGGTTGGTCTGAGATCAAAGCCTTCAAAGAGATTTTTTCTCGAGGATCTAGGACGTATCGTGATGTCATATTTTATAGAAATTCCCTTTTGATTTAATCCATTCAATCATTCCACATTGCTACAAAAAAGTCATTTGTAGGATATTTGTCAATATTTACCTATTTTTTATTTTGAAGAAAAGCACTACAAGTGACTAGAGATGAGCGAACCCGAAGTTTGGGGTTAGTGCCCAGTGCTGATTGCCGAACACGGACTTCTCCGGGAATGTTCGGAGCTCCGGGGGAAAGTCCGGGAAGAGAGAGAGAATATTTTCCAGATCAAAAGTTTGGATCCCCATTGTTTTCAGTTCAGGTTCTGGTTCAATCTCGGGTACAGTTCTGGTACCCGAATCGAACTGTGGAATAAAGTTCGAGTTAGGCACCAGAACCTGAACTTCCACGGGTCCGCTCCTCCCTACAAGTGAACCATCGCCCAATGTATATTTTCCCCATGTTTACGTGGGTTTCCTCTGGGTTCTCCAGTTTCCTCCCACACTCCAAAGACATACTGATTTAGAATGTGAGCCCCGATGGACACAGTGATAATCATGTCTGTATTGCTCTGTGGAACTTGATGACACTATACAAGCGAGTAAAACAAATACATAAATTGTATTCTTCCTATATAATATTATCAAAAAATTCAACATTCCTCAAAACTTGTTTTCAGCAGACAGAACATAAAGCAATTTACTCAAATTATCCCAATGAACATGTTAGCATAAAAAATATTTTAATTATGAGCATGGTGAGATCCGTGTAGCAGATGCATTAGATGTACATTACATCTGTCCTGGGTGTTGAAGAACATGCATTGGGGTGTATGATTTAATTTGACATTGTGCAGAAAATAAAAGCCATTACCTCCAAATCTGCTCTCATCACATGAACCTGATGAAGAGCGAGTTTTATAGAAATCTATACAACTAGTTCCTACTAAGTACAATACCTTTAGCGAATTCTGCACAATAAATGCACGTTAGCACCTATCTAGGTGATAACTTGTGATTGCTGGGATTGACACTGTTGGATCCCGTAATGATCACAAGAATGGGATTTTAGAGTGTCCGTTCAAAATGGTACAATAGTCCTACAGTGCTCAGCATAAATGAGTACACCCCCTTTGAAAAGTAAGATGTTAATCAATATCTCACTGAACACAAGAACTATATCGGAATTTTTGACAAAACTGAGTTTCATAAAACTTTTCTTTTAACCCATAACAAGAAAATAAGGTTAATAATATAACTATCATTCCAAAATCTTCAGTTTTACTCAAATCAGTTGATGCAAAAATGAGTACACCCCATATCAAAAATTACTAAATCTAGCATTTCGTATGACCTCCATGATTTTTAAGGACAGCACCAAGTCTTCTAGACATGGAATGAACAAGTTGGCGACATTGTAACATCTATCTTTTGCAATTCTTCAAGAACGACCTCTTTTAGAGACTGGATGCTGGATGGAGAGCGATGACAACTTGTCTCTTTAGAATTCCCCATAGGTGTTCGGTCGGGATCAGATCAGGAGACACTTGGCCACTGAATCACTTTCACACTATCATCTTCAGAAATGCAACAGATGTGTGTTTGGATCATTGTCATGTTGGAAACGTGCACGTCTACCAAGGGCACAGAGAGATTATAGAATCTTCTCTTTCACTATGGAGCAGAAGATCTGTGAATTCATGATACCATCAATGAAATGTGTGAAGCTTAAGAAGAATAGGTTAAAATCTGCGCTGCCAATGAACCAGTGATGACCACGAAACGAGATATGTAGAAATGCAGTTTATTTGTTAACGCGTTTCGAAGTGACACACTTCTTCATCACACTGACATATTGTGGTGTGTCCTGATGAAGAAGTGTGTCTTTTCGAAACACATTGACAAATAAACAGTATTTCTATGTATCTCGTTTCCTGCTCATCACTGGTCCGTTGGCAGCGCAGATTTTAACCCACTCTTCTCCAGCATCTCATGTTTCTTCACACAAAGCCTTCCTCTAAGCTTTTACAGGGGTTGTGACTTCATAACTCTATCAGGTGAGCATAACTGCCCTTTGTCTTGTTTTTTTCTCAGGTAAGACCCTATTGCTCTTATTGTATTTCCAGTTTCTTTTGTCCATCAATGAAATGTAGCTCCCCGAGTGATGCTGAACATGACTATTAGCAGCAGTACAATTGTGAATTCATGATACCATCAATGAAATGTAGCTCCCTGACAGCAGCAGCACTCATGCAGCCTGACGTAAAGACACTGCCACCGCCATGTTTCACTGTAGGCACTATGCATTTCTAAAAATGAATTTAGAAAAAAACATGGTGCCTACAGTGAAACATGGTGGTGGCAGTGTCCTTAAGTGGGGCTGAATGAGAGCTGCTGGTGTCAGGGAGCTACATTTCATTGATGGTATCATGAATTCACAATTGTACTGCTGCTAATAGTCATGTTAAGCATCACACATTGGTAATAGCTTATTACTAAGGGTTTCTGAAGTATTTGGCAGTAGAGGAGTACAGTAAACATAAGGAACAGGTCAGTGTCTCCTGCAATAATAGCACAATCTTGTCCTACTGTTGTTATTACCCCTTTCTGCTGTTCAGTTTCCTGATCTCTGATGGTTTCTGACCTGATCAGATAATTTCCGGGTTAGCTTTAATTTTGATGAGACTTTCCTTTCAGACCCATTACAGGATGGTAATTGCAGATTTATCTCCTCTCATCTCCTTTCCCCACATATAGCACCACATGCTGCTATATAAATCTGTACAACAAGACTATAATGATATATAATATGTACAATATCATCTAACATCAAATATTAAACACCTGATTATTTAAAGTAGGGCAAAAGAGACCTCGTTATTTGAGTTAATTTGTATCTGGTATCACTGGGGACCATGTATACAGAATATCTCATAAATTAAAAAGAAAAACTGACTGATGAGAAAAATGAGATGCGGTGACTGGAGCACGGGCATGGGAGATATGAATAATGGATAGAGCTGTAAATGTTTCATGGTAATGACACAAGTGAAAAAACGGAAACGTAAAAATGTTCAGATCTAGAATTCCCCGACAGCATGGAATCCTGACAATTCATCCTATGGAAGGATCTGGGGCCTTCAATTGTATTTAGATTTTAGGAGGCTTCTCATGATTTCAACATATCTTCAGACCACTGGGAAAACTGCAGCCCGCAGGCCACATCCAGCCCTCTGGCTGTTCCTGTCCGGCCCGCAGACGAGACATGTGAAGGGTTGAAACAGTGGCCCATGTGCCGCACCGTGCCCTCTCCTGCTGCCACCTGCTGTCACCACTATCACCAGGATGCAGACAGTAGTGAATACATTGGTGAAGGAAGGAGCCAACGGCTTCATCTTCCATCAGTCAGTGTGAGACAGCAGATGCGGTGACATCATTTAATCACGTCAGCTGTGCACTGCGGAGAGTCAGTGCACCGGAGAGAGCAGAGTTAGAGTGCCAGGGAAACGGGAGCGAGGTGAGTATGTGTTGATCCTGTTTTTTTTTTATGTGTACGGTATGTTTGTATGTGTATAGGTGGCTACGTGGGGGCTCATGCTGTATATAAGAGGCTATGTAGAGCTCATGTTGTATATAAGAGGCTATGTGGGGGCCAATACTGTATATAGAGGGCTATGTGGGGGCCCATACTGTATATAATGGGCTGTGTGGGGGCTCATACTATATATAGGGGGTTATGTGGACCCATACTGTATATAGAAAGTTATGTGGGGGCTTATACTATATACAGCGGGCTTTGTGTGGGCCCATACTGTATATAGGCAGCTTATACTGTATATAGAAGGCTATGTATGGTCCATACTATATATAGGAGGCTATGTGAGTGCTCATACTGTATATAGAGTGCTATGTGAGGGCTCATTCTGTATACAGGGAGCTAAGTGATGGCTCATACTGTATATTGAGGGGCTATGTGGAGGATCTTACGGTATATAGGGGACGATGTGTAAGCTCATACAATGTATAGGGTATGGTATGGGGACTCATAACAAACAGTACAGACCAAAAGTTTGGACACACCTCATTTAAAGATTTTTCTGTATTTTCATGACTATGAAAATTGTACAGTCACACTGAAGGCATCAAAACTATGAATTAACACATGTGGAATTATATACTTAACAAAAAAGTGTGAAACAACTGAAATTATGTCTTATATTCTAGGTTCTTCAAAGTAGCCACCTTTTGCTTTGATGACTGCTTTGCACACTCTTGGCATTCTCTTGATGAGCTTCAAGAGGTAGTCACCGGAAACGGTCTTCCAACAATCTTGAAGGAGTTCCCAGAGATGCTTAGCACTTGTTGGCCCTTTTGCCTTCACTCTGCGGTCCAGCTCACCCCAAACCATCTCGATTGGGTTCAGGTCTGGTGACTGTGGAGGCCAGGTCATCTGGCGTAGCACCCCATCACTCTCCCTCTTGGTCAAATAGCCCTTACACACCCTGGAGGTGTGTTTGGGGTCATTGTCCTGTTGAAAAATAAATGATGGTCCAACTAAACGCAAACCAGATGGAATAGCATGCCGCTGCACGATGCTGTGGTAGCCATGCTGGTTCAGTATGCCTTCAATTTTGAATAAATCCCCAACAGTGTCACCAGCAAAGCACCCCCACACCATCACACCTCCTCCTCCATGCTTCACGGTGGGAACCAGGCATGTAGAGTCCAACCGTCCACCTTTTCTGCGTCGCACAAAGACACCGTGGTTGGAACGAAAGATCTCAAATTTGGACTCATCAGACCAAAGCACAGATTTCCACTGGTCTAATGTCCATTCCTTGTGTTCTTTAGCCCAAACAAGTCTCTTCTGCTTGTTGCCTGTCCTTAGCAGTGGTTTCCTAGTAGCTATTTTACCATGAAGGCCTGCTGCACAAAGTCTCCTCTTTACAGTTGTTGTAGAGATGTGTCTGCTGCTAGAACTCTGTGTGGCATTGACCTGGTCTCTAATCTGAGCTGCTGTTAACCTGCGATTTCTGAGGCTGGTGACTCGGATAAACTTATCCTCAGAAGCAGAGGTGACTCTTGGTCTTTCTTTCCTGGAGCGGTCCTCATGTGAGCCAGTTTCTTTGTAGCGCTTGATGGTTTTTGCAACTGCACTTGGGGACACTTTCAAAGTTTTCCCAATTTTTCGCACTGACTGACCTTCATTTCTTAAAGTAATGATGGCCACTCGTTTTTTTTACTTAGCTGCTTTTTTCTTGCCATAATACAAATTCTAACAGTCTATTCAGTAGGACTATCAGATGTGTATCCACCAGATTTCTGCACAACACAACTGATGGTCCCAACCCCATTTATAAGGCAAGAAATCCCACTTATTAAACCTGACAGGGCACACCTGTGAAGTGAAAATCATTTCCGGTGACTACCTCTTGAAGCTCATCAAGAGAATGCCAAGAGTGTGCAAAGCAGTCATCAAAGCAAAAGGTGGCTACTTTGAAGAACCTAGAATATAAGACATATTTTCAGTTGTTTCACACTTTTTTGTTAAGTATATAATTCCACATGTGTTAATTCATAGTTTTGATGCCTTCAGTGTGAATGTACAATTTTTATAGTCATGAAAATACAGAAAAATCTTTAAATGAGAAGGTGTGTCCAAACTTTTGGTCTGTACTGTATATAGGGGGACTGTGTGTGAGTTCATACCCCTATATATTGTATGCCATCATACTTAGTTCTGCTCAATATTAAGTGATACAAATAATATTAATATAAAATAATAATTACAATTAATATGTTAATATCAATATTCAACAGAATTATTTTCGGCCTATCGGAACAGTCACGGTCTCTCATGTGGCCCCTTGGGAAAATGAATTGCCCACCCCTAGGACGACTCTGATGCATCAAGTGTGAGAAGTAAATGTAAAGAATGATAAACTAAAATGGCTAAATGCATCATACTCTACAATTACATTTTTACAATGAAACATAACTTATTTTTCCCAATGAGGGGTTAAAGCAGGACATATTTTGGAAAGTTCTGTTGTGAGTCAATAAAAATATAATTTTGTAATGTTCTCATATTTATTTATGTCATATCTATCTATCTATCTCTCTATCTCTCTATCTATCTATCTATCTATCTATCTATCTCTCTCTCTATCTATCTATCTATCTATCTATCTATCTATCTCTCTATCTATCTATCTATCTATTATCTATCTATCTATTATCTATCTATCTATCTATTTATCATCTATCTATCTATCTATTATCTATCTATTTATCATCTATCTATCTATCTATCTATCTATCTATCTATCTATCTATCCCATATCTATCTATCTATCTATTATCTATCTATCTATCTATCTATCTATCTATCTATATATCTATTTATCTATCTGTCTACAAATAAAATAATGAAATGATAAAGTTTGGAAGGCACTACTGAATATAGAGAATATATTTATAAAATGAAGGGGTACCTAGCGCACAAATTAGTAAATTTATGAGAGCCCACCAGCCATGAAAAATTGAGCTTTCTTTGATGGGACCCTAAATCTAATATCTATCTATCTATCTATCTATCTATCTATCTATCTATCTATCTATCTATCTATCTATCTATCTATCTATCCCATATCTATCTAGCTATCTATCTATCCCATATCTACGTATCCCTTATCTATCTATCTATCTATCTATCCCATATCTATCTATCTATCTATCTATCTATCTATCTATCTATCTATCTATCTATCCCATATCTATCTATCCATCTATCTATCTATCTATCTATCTATCTATCCCATATCTATCTATCCATCTATCTATCTATCTATCTATCCCATATCTATCTATCTATCCCATATCTATCTATCTATCTATCTATCTATCTATCTATCTATCCCATATCTATCTATCTATCTATCTATCTATCTATCTATCTATCTATCTATCAGTATAGATGTAACAGACATTAACTTGACATTAACTGCATCTCTTGCCAATTTTGCTACATTTTCTGAATCTATCACGATATATCGCTTTTTTGGTATATCCATCCATCTCAATCAGCACAGATTATTTAGGAATTTCGGAGCTGCAGATCAATATCACACACAGGCACATCACCTGTTAAAATCATTGTCTGTAAAACTATATATTGTAACTTTCTAGAAAATAGATACTAATTATTATGATTTTCCTCCTGATGTGAGACATTGGTCAGTCGCCCGCAATGTAACAATACGTAAGTGTATCAGCTTTTATTTTATTCCTTCCCATCATTTAGCCTGGAGATTTCTCTTGATGACACTAATGAGTATGTTCCTTCGGAGTGATTGAGTAGAAGCTTCCAATATGTAAATATTTCCGGGTGTTGTGACATAGATGGTGATGTCTATGAACGGCGCATGCATTCTTTTACATTTCCCTTCATTGTCAATTCCAAAATACACACGGGGGGGCTTTCAGTGTCTTCTAATTGTGCGTGGCTTCAATTTCATTAAAGGGAATTGATTGCAGACTCGTTTTTATTCTGGACAGCGGAGGGTTGTAAATTTTCATTTAACTAGCACGAATACATGAGCCAACAAATTAAAAAGTAAAAAAAAAATTCCTAGTTGTTATAAGGGTAATGTACCTCTGCTTGGGATCAAGTCTTAGGAAGAACCTTCATTACTGACATGTTTTATAGTTAGCATGCACAGCGACCGTATGGCCAAGCATGGAGCTCTTGCTAGTCTGTAATATGGACTTCGGGGCTTCTGAGCCCTTAAAGGGCCACTCCAGTTTTGGAAAACTTCTGTCCTCTGGCTGCAGTTTAAACACTGCTTTTCTCACAGTCCTGGGTCCAGCGCTAAGACTCCACTGCTGCTCCTTCTGCCTGTTATTGTCTACAGGACTGACATCACGTTGACAGCACTGCAGCCAATTACTGAGCGCAGCAGCTCTGTACAGAACACTCAGAGTCACGGAGCTTAGTTATTGGCTGTAGTGTTACAAATAATAACAGACACCAGGAGCAGCAGCAGAGACTCAGCACTGGACCTGGGAAAGGAGTGAGTAAAGAACATATTGTTATTTTAAAACAAACTACAGCCGAGGGTCAGAGGTTTTCCATAGCTGAAAAACCCTTTTAAGTTTATATAACCCATCCCCTGAGAAAGCCCATGCGAAACGCGCATCAGGGTTATTTGGCACGAGGTCTTATATAGAGTCATGGGTAAGCAATGCTGCTTTCTATACTGACATCTTAATAACATCTACTCAATAACCCTCCAAGGAAACCCACACGAAACACGTGTCAGGGTTTTTTGCCACTGATTGGCAGCTTTCTGTGAACACTGTATATTGACAGAAAGCTGCTAATTGGTGGTGGGAGCAGGGTTAAACCATTTCTCTATTCCTGACAGGTCACAGGCTTGATCCTGAAGATAAATACAGGTCCCAGGGGTGGGATCCTCACCTGTCGAACCTTCATAGCCTATTCTGTTGATATTCCATAAATGACTCAGATGACAATACCCCTTTAACAATACTGGTGTCTACTTTGGCTCCAGAGCCTAAAGGCCCCGTCACACTTAGCGACACTGCAACGATCCCGACAACGATACGACCTGTCAGGGATCGTTGCTGCATCGCTATGTGGTCGCTGGTGAGCTGTCAAACAGGCAGGCTCACCAACGATCAGGGGAGCAGCGACATCGTGGAAAGAATCTTTCCACGATGTCCTGCTCCTGGTTACCAGCCTGCTGAAGCAGGAGCAGGCTGGTAACTATGGTAAACATCGGGTTACTAGGGGCACACGCGCTCCTAGTAACACGTTGTTTATCATGGATACCACTCTGCTACAGTGAGCGGGAGGTTACCGCTCACTGTAGCAGAGTGGTAACCATGATAAACAGCGGGTTACTAAGTGCGCGTGTGCCCCTAGTAACCCGATGTTTATCATGGTTACCAGCCTGATCGCTGCTCCCGCTGGTCACACACAGCGATGTGTGCTGACCAGCGGGAGAGCAACGACCAAAAAATGTTCCAGGACACTTTGCAGCAATCAACGACCTCACAGCAGGGGCCTGATGGTTGCAAAGTGTCACACATAGTGACATCGCTGGTGAGGTAGCTGTTGCGTCACCAAAACCGTGACACAGCAGCGATCTCGCTAGCGATCTCGCTATGTGAGACGGGGGCTTTAGTCACTACCAGATGAGGTCTCTGTGAGACTCCAAGTCCCTAAAAGAGAGCTTTTTTGATTCAGTGCCAATTCTGCTAATGTGTTTCGTAGAATGTTTTTGATAAATGAGAAATCTGGCTTAAAATAAAGTTTTGGTTGCTCTCAACAATGGCTGCCAAGAGACTGCCAAAAAAACAACAAAGCTTGTGTTTTGTTTTGTTCTATTTGGGTGTGGAGAAATTTGCGCCAAAATCCAAAGTATTGATTTTGTGTTTGCTGTAGAAGCTTTCCCTGCAATTCCACCCACTGTGAACATATCCTAAGAGGAAATGCACACAGCGAATAGACGAATAGATGCTGTGGATTTCCTGTGCCAATTTGCATGCTTAAAATCCTCTCCATAATTGTCATGCTAGGTATGGGAAGGACCCAGCGTACGACGATGGGAGAAGGTGGGAAGCCCAACAACTAGGGAAAGGGAGAGTGGAGAACACTAGGCAGAACTAGCTACACCCTGACTCCCCTATCGTCCCTAAATAGGTTTCGCACCTATTGCTGAGCAGGATACCTAATCCCTGACTGACCCTAAAGCTAGACCCTTGGAAGGGAGGGGGAGGGGTGTGCAAACAAGGCAAACAGACAAGGGGATACACTTAGCTTTGAGAAGACACCAGAGAGATCACGCCAACAATCCACATAGGAACTCCAAGAAGAAACTAGCCGACTGCTAGCAGACCAGACCTGAACAGGGGAATTTACTCTATCACCAGCGATTCTCTGGAGAAACTGAGTGTATTTAAAGATCCAGCAAGGGTGTGTTAATTAGCAGTAGAAGGTGGAGATCACCGCTGGGTCCTAAAGAGGGAGGGATGATGAAAGGATCAAGAAGGTGTCTGCAAGGCCAAGCGCAGCAACCTTCTACAGCTGGATCCAGAATGATTGTCTGTCAAACCTGACACACCCGTGACCATAATACAATACCAGCTAAGTAGACAGCATCTTAAACATCTTATCTACACATTGGAGAATCTTTGAACTCCTAAATCAACTTTTGGGGCAATGACAACTCTCTTTAGTTTTCATTGGGGATTTCACTCTTTGCAATACATTAAGTCAAATTTGCCCTAATAAAATACTTTGCACCCGAAATCTGCAACAATTTATAGTACAAAATAAGTACGGTAAATGAGGTTTTGAAATCTCCATTCACACGTTGCAGAAGAAAAATCTGCACGGAAGTGGTAGCATGCTCAATCTTGTGCGGATTTTCATTTACAAGGCAGCACGGTGGCTCAGTGGTTAGCACTGCAGCCTTGCAGCGCTGGGGTCCTGGGTTCAAATCTAACAAAGGTAAACATCTGCAAGGAGTTTGTATGTTCTCCCCGTGTTTGCGTGGGTTTCCTCCGGCTTCTCCGGTTTCCTCCCACATTCCAAAGAAATAGGGAATGTAGATTGTGAGCCCCAATGGGGACAGAGTTGATAATGTATATAAAGGGCTGCGGAATATGATGGCGCTACATAAGTAAGAATAATAAATAAAACAATAATGGAGTAGCATGAAATCAGCTATTAACACAACCAGATTTGTCATGGATTTGTGACTAGTTTCCATGTTGAGATTTTCTGCAAAGTGCAACTTTGAGCAGATCGTTTTTGACTGCTGATTATACTGTATAAATTTCCATAGTACAGGGCAAAATAGAAAAAAGTGTAAATAATTCTGTAGAAAATGTCATAAATTTGTTTAAATTAACTCAGATAAGTGGAATCAGTGAAGAAACCATTTGCCCAAAAGAGTCCATAAAAAACGAAGATAACACTATAAAAATTGTATACGCTTCCATTAAAGCCCATACTTATAACTCCCACTTACAGCCCTGTATTATGTATTGAGATTAACATGCGCCTAGAGAACATTAAACCAAGTAAAGTCACATTAATCTTTTACTCTGATGATTTCCTGGCTGTTCGGCACCAGCTATGTATCTTTATATAACATTTTATATCATATACATTACTGCAGCCAGGTTCAGTCCATTACCGGGTTATTGGCCTGAAATAAACATGCCAAATTTCTACATTAAGAGAAAAATTCTAGTTCCCAAATGGACAGAAATAAAGAAATATGAAGAAGACATCAGAAGTCATTACACGACTCAAGAAAGACCGAACTTCATCACAAACTTCCTTATTCAGATGGCTCGGAGAAAAAAAAGGAGACAGATTTTTCCTGGACCGTTGATAAGAGATGAGCAAATATTTTGAACTTCAAATTCACCAACTTGGCCGAATTTTTCCTCCAACAATTAGGTTTACAGCAAATAAAATTGCTGTGAATTGCAATTCTGCAAAATTGTGTAACACTCTGGGGTCTCCTAGGACTGTATTAAATCATTTTTGATCATTTTAGTGCAAACACAGCCTTACTAAAGTCCAAACGAACTCATCCTATTTGGTAAGGTTTACAAATTGTTCGAACTCGTCAGGAATTTTTTCAGTAGATTCATCTATTTGCAGCAGATCGATCCGCTCATCTCTAATTGATATCAATTCAATCGTTTTGCTTTCCAGAGATAAGTGTTGTTAGATCTGTCTGAGGAATACTTATCCCTGTTCAATCCTAGAAAAACTGCAGGTACCACCAGAATTTTATAAATCAATCTGTGGGTCCGATTCATTAATGGATTTACTTATTTTCCTTTTGTTTAGTTTTTGGTGTTTTGGTGACTTAATCATTTATGGTGTCCTCAATGCTGAGAAGTACAGACAGGTACTTATCCATCATGTAATACTATCAAGGAGGCGTCTTATTGGCTCTAAATTTATTCTGCAGCAGGACAACAACCCCAAACATCCAGCCGATGCCATTAATACTATCTTCAGTGTAAAGAACAAGGAGTCCTAGTAGAGATGATCCGGCCCCCACAGAGCCCTGATCTCAACATCATCCAGTCTGTCTGGGATCACAAGACGATATAGAAGGATCTATACAAGCAACATCTACAGATCTGTGATCAGTTCTCCAAGATGTTTGGAACAACCTCCTCCCAAGTTCCTTAAACTGTGTGCAACAGGTAAGTACCGAGAAGAACTGATGTACGAAAACTGGGATCACCCCAGATATTGATTTGATTTAAATTTCTCTTTTTTGTTCATTCACTTTACATTTTGTTAAAGGGAAACAGTCAGTGGGTTTTTACTATTTAATTTGAGAGCAGAGAGGGGCAGAGAGCCTGATTTCAGCTATGTGTCGCTTGCTGAGCAGCCTTCTGTAGTTTTAATACAATCAGTATTTTATCATTAGGTATCACCTGCCAGGCAATCCAGAAATGTAACCCCGCCTCCACCCCACTTCTGAATGGTAGCTTGCTGACAGTGTACACATGAAGCTGCCAATCAGTGGTGTGGGCGGGGTTATACACAGCTCAGCATTCTGAGCACTGCTACATCTACAGCAGAGAAAACAGGGATTTTATTAAAACTGCACCAAGCAATCTAGTAAGTGATACATCATATAGTTTTCAGATTATATAGAAAAAAATCTGTTAACAGATTCCATTTCATTGATAAAAAAAATAATCTATTAAAAGGAATGTCCAGGCATGGAGCTCAAGTCTGCAGTCACTCTATGGAACTGCAAACTTCTGAATCCTCACAGAGCACACAGTGCCCACTTTCAGGGCACATAGAGGGACTGCAGACTTGTGCCCGAAGCCTGGAAAACCCCTTTAACTCTTCTGTTTTTTAAAATGTTTTAATTTGTGTCATTTTTTCTATACCTGCCTAAAACTTTTTGCATACTACTGTATATATCTACCTGGTATCTACATATCCATCTGTTTATATCCCTTACATTTCCATCTATCTGTTTAATTATCTATATTCTGAAAAATGAAGACAGCACTCCTATAGAAATTCCAGTGATTTATTAGCCCAAAGGAGCTAAGGCAACGTTTCGGCTCTTTGAGGGAGCTGTTGAGGGAGGGCACCAACGTCCCTTCACAACAAATCTCATGTGCAACTTTCCTAAACTTTTCAGCATCTTCCAACAATCCACAGTCAACTAATCTTCCTCTTTTCTGACGAATTCCTTCGTCCCACAATGCAGGCTTAAGTCTGCCCTGCACGGGAAAATTTAACACCTTAAACACTTTTGGTGCATTCTTAAATGACCTTTTCCCCTCTCGACCGACCATGATATTCATCACATCCTCTCCCTCCTGCAGGGGAGACAATTTCTTTCTGCTCCATGGAAACATTGATTAATCACTACTGCCACCTCTCAACCAACAAAGATACTTAATTTTGTGCACAGAACCTACAGTATCTATTTCATTTTCATCAACTATCAATCTATTATTATAATATTCTAAGTATACTTAGGCTGATACATATATTTTCATAAGTATAAACCAACTGTGTAACCCACGGTGTTTGGTTGCCATTGCTCCTCTTTTACTCTTCTACAATGTACATGTTATATATATTCCAAGTTAAACTCTGTTTCAATCGCTTAGGATAATATGTGAAAGTGCCTTAGAAATGGTGATTGCTTTAAAATATATCCAAATAGTGCAGATTAGTTATCTGAAAACCAAGAAATAAATCAGTGGTGCCTTGAAACAGCATAATTTTGCTCCCGCGTCTGGCGTTCATAAATAAATGATGCTTATAAAGCCTGATTTATGGCACGGAATAATGACTGATTAACTCAGTTGTAATTCGATTGTGTTAAAAAGTGATGAGATTTATGCTGTCACATCTAGTGAACGCTTGTTCCCCTCCATCAACCAAGTTGTAGGCAATCAGTCATCTGCAACAAGATGTCTACACACAATGACTACAGGTGATTTGAAGGACAGGGAATACTTACCACGCTTACATGGAAAAGCCAAAGAAGAGAACAATTTCAATCATGAGAGGAAACATAAAAAACAAGTTTGATTATATTGTCCTTCCCAACCGGGAGGAAAACAGCGGGACAAAAATAGACAAGAAGCTATTTCCTGATGGTACGTTGATTGGTGATCATGTAGGAAGGATGGGTATATAGACGTATACCATAATGTAATCACTATTCCTGTATGCAAATTGATTAAAAAATTATACAAAAAGGTGACAGTATCTTTATTAAAGGGGTTTTCTAGTTGAGTAAACCTATTTTCAAGTATTCTATTAGGTAGTTCTTAAAAGTCCGCTGTTCAGGATCCTAATTTCTAGACTTTAAAGAGGTTACAAAGCGCGTCTCTTCTCTTGGAGAACTTCTCCTGCCCAGCATTACACAAGGCAATGGTATAAATGGGCACGGTGTAATACTTTATGTCTCCTCTGGAGGCACTGCAGGGAAATTGAACACTTAATGCAAGGTTTACCCACAGATTTCAGATGATCATCTGCTTATTGCTAAGGAAAATTTACAGTAAGTCTACTGCGCATAACCTGCTTAATCCATTCCTCCATAATAAGGTTGAGTGTAATGGGACAGATGATATGCTAAACATATACTAGGGTAGGATTCCCCAATAAGTAACTCAAGACCCCTGTGTGTCTCTCAGGCCCCTCTCTTCTAGAGTTTGCAGTAGCATTAATAGAAATTGGTACTTGGGTAAAAACCATGTCATCGTAGGATATTACTTGAGTAAAAAATATAAGACTTGGGCTTCCTGATTCTCAGCTCTATTGTCCTGCTTCCAGCTAAGTGTCATAAGTAGTGTTGAGCCACCCCCGTAGTGTTCGGGTTCGGTTTGGTTCGTCGATCACCGGGATGTTCGAGGAACTGTTCGTCGAACTGTTCGTCGAACACCTTTGAACACCGTCGAACACCGTTAAAACCAATGGCAGGCAAACAAAAACACATAGGAACACATAGAAAACACCTTCAAAGGTGTCCAAAAGCTGACAAACTGCTCAGAAGACGCTTTCTTTAAAAAAGCCGGCCGGCAATTCAGCAGCGGCATACACCGGTACCCGACAATTTAGACATGAAGGAATAGAGCATCACACATAGATTAGATAGATAGAAACATGTCAGTCACATATATATGAAGTACAGTGACAGTGTTGCTTACTGTACTTGTCATTTAGTGTAAAGGATTTATTAAAAAATATAATAGTGTTTTCGTGCACCGTCTCTTTAAAAAAACCGGCCGGCAATTCAGCAGCGGTACCCGACAATTTATAACAGACAGAATAGAGCTTCACACATAGATTAGATAGATAGAAACATGTCAGTCACATATATATGAAGTACTGTGACAGTGTTGCTTACTGTACTTGTCATTTACTGCAAAGAATTTATTTAAAAAAATAATAGTGTTTTCATGCACCGTCTCTTTAAAAAAGCCGGCCGGCAATTCAGCATCTGTACCCGACAATTTATAACAGACAGAATAGAGCTTCACACATAGATTAGATAGATAGAAACATGTCAGTCACATATATAATAAGTACAGTGACAGTGTTGCTTACTGTACTTGTCATTTAGTGTAAAGGATTTATTAAAAAATATAATAGTGTTTTCGTGCACCGTCTCTTTAAAAAAGCCGGCCGGCAATTCAGCAGCGGTACCCGACAATTTATAACAGACAGAATAGAGCTTCACACATAGATTAGATAGATAGAAATATGTCAGTCACATATATATGAAGTACTGTGACAGTGTTGCTTACTGTACTTGTCATTTACTGCAAAGGATTTATTAAAAAAAATAATAGTGTTTTCATGCACCGTCTCTTTAAAAAAGCCGGCCGGCAATTCAGCATCTGTACCCGACAATTTATAACAGACAGAATAGAGCTTCACACATAGATTAGATAGATAGAAACATGTCAGTCACATATATAATAAGTACAGTGACAGTGTTGCTTACTGTACTTGTCATTTAGTGTAAAGGATTTATTAAAAAATATAATAGTGTTTTCGTGCACCGTCTCTTTAAAAAAGCCGGCCGGCAATTCAGCAGCGGTACCCGACAATTTATAACAGACAGAATAGAGCTTCACACATAGATTAGATAGATAGAAATATGTCAGTCACATATATATGAAGTACTGTGACAGTGTTGCTTACTGTACTTGTCATTTACTGCAAAGGATTTATTAAAAAAAATAATAGTGTTTTCATGCACCGTCTCTTTAAAAAAGCCGGCCGGCAATTCAGCATCTGTACCCGACAATTTATAACAGACAGAATAGAGCTTCACACATAGATTAGATAGATAGAAACATGTCAGTCACATATATAATAAGTACAGTGACAGTGTTGGTTACTGTACTTGTCATTTAGTATTAAAATAAAGGATTTATTATTAAAAAAAATTGGCGTGGGGTTCCCCGCAATTTTAGTCTCTAGCGGAGGTTAAGCAGACAGCTGGGGCAGATATTTGAAGCCTGGGAAGGGGGTAATACCCACGGAGCTTCCCAGGCTACTAATATCAGCCCCCAGCTGAATACCTAGCCTTTACTAGCTATTAAAATGGAGGACCCCCCCAAAAAAATGACGTGGGGTCCCCCCTAATTTAATAGCTAGCAAAGGCTAGGCAGACAGCTGGGGGCTGATATTAATAGCCCAGGAAGGGAGCCATGAATATTGGCCCCCTCCCAGGCTAGAAACACCAGCCCTCAGCCGCCCCAGAAATGGCGCATCCATAGGATGCGCCAATTCTGGCACTTAGCCTCGCTCTTCCACGCTGCCCTGGTGCGGTGGCAGGGGGTAATAGGGCTGGGGTTGATGTCAGCTTATAATGCCAGCTGACATCAAGCCCAGGTTAGTAATGGAGAGGCGTCTATAAGACACCCCCATTACTAACCCCATAGTCAAAGTTAAAAAAAAAACACAAACACCCAGAATAAAGTCCTTTAATTGAAATAAAGACACAATTCTTTATTGTTCTAAATTAAACCATACTTACCGTCACGCCCATTCCAGCTGAAGCCAACGATCTCCTGCAATAAAAGAAAAATAATAAAGCAACCTCATCCTTACCTTTCCATGGTTCCCAGGACAGCTCCAGCTCTGCTACATCGAGATGACAGGCTGGACCGCAGCAGAACGCTGCCATCCAGCTTGCCATGCCGCACACACTGAGAAGCGCAGGCATGCTTGCGCTCCTCAGTGTCTGACTGTGACGGCATCCATATGAGCCGACAATGAACTCGGCTCACCTCGTGTACGTCACTGACAGCGTGGGAAAATTCTCCTGCACTCAGCGCTTCAGCGTGAGAATTTTCCCACGCTGTCAGTGACGTGCATGAGGTGAGCCGAGTTCATTGGACATGACCTCGGCTCATCTGGATGCCGTCACAGCCAGACACTGAGTAGCGCAAGCATGCCTGCGCTTCTCAGTGTCTGCGGGATGACAGGCTGGATGGCAGCGTTCTGCTGCGGTCCAGCCTGTCATCTCGATGTAGCAGAGCTGAAGCTGTCGTGGGAGCCATGGAAAGGTAAGGATGATGTTGCTTTATTATTTTACTTTTATTGCAGGAGATCATTGGCTTCAGCTGGAATGGGCGTGGCGGTAAGTATGGTTTAATTTAGAACAATAAAGAATTGTGTGTTTATTTCAATTAAAGGACTTTTTTCTGGGTGTTTGTGTTTTTTTTAAATACTTTACTAGAAATTCATGGTGGTCATGTCTAATATTGGCGTGACCCCATGAATTTCGGGCTTAGGGCCAGCTGATAATGCCAAGCTGGCCTTAACCCCTTTATTACCCAGTGAGCCACCGCACCAGGGCCCTGGATGAGTTGGGTACAGCGCCAGAAGATGGCGCTTCTATGAACGCGCCATTTTCCGGGGCGGCTGCGGACTGCAATTTGCAGCGGGTGGGGCCCAGAAAGCTTGGGCCTCCCTGCGCTGCAGATTCCAGCCCCCAGCTGCCTAGTTGTACCTGGCTGGACACAAAAATAGGGCGAAGCTCCACGTATTTTTTGTTTAAATTCATGAAATTCATGGAATAATTAAGAAAAAAAGGGCTTCCCTATATTGTTGTGTCCGGCTAGGTACAAATAGGCAGCTGGTGGTTGGGAGCAGCCCGTTCCTGCCTGCTGTACCTGACTGGACACAAATATAGGGCGAAGCCCCACATCAATTTTTTTTTCATTATTTCATGAATTTCCTGAAATAATTTAAAAAAAATTGACGTGGGGCTTCGCCCTATATTTGTGTCCAGTCAGGTACAGCAGGCAGGAACGGGCTGCCCCCAACCACCAGCTACCTATTTGTACCTGGCCAGACACAACAATATAGGGAAGCCCTTTTTTAAAAAAATTATTTCATGAAATAATTAAAAAAAAATTGACGTGGGGCTTCGCACTATATTTGTGTCCAGCCAGGTACAGCAGGCAGGGACGGGCTGCCCCCAACCACCAGCTGACTATTTGTACCTGGTTGGACACAACAATATAGGGAAGCCCTTTTTTTCTTAATTATTCCATGAATTTCATGAAATAATTTAAAAAAAAAATGCATGGGGCTTCGCCCTATTTTTGTGCCCAGCCAGGTACAACTAGGCAGCTGGGGGCTGGAATCTGCAGCGCAGGGAGGCCCAAGCTTTCTGGACCCCACCCGCTGCATATTGCAGTCCGCAGCCGCCCCGGAAAATGGCGCGTTCATAGAAGCGCCATCTTCCGGCGCTGTACCCAACTCATCCAGGGCCCTGGTGCGGTGGCTCACTGGGTAATAAAGGGGTTAAGGCCAGCTTGGCATTATCAGCTGGCCCTAAGCCCGAAATTCATGGGGTCACGCCAATATTAGACATGACCACCATGAATTTCTAGTAAAGTATTTAAAAAAACACAACACCCAGAATAAAGTCCTTTAATTGAAATAAACACACAATTCTTTATTGTTCTAAATTAAACCATACTTACCATCACGCCCATTCCAGCTGAAGCCAATGTCTTCTGCAATAAAAGTAAAATAATAAAGCAACCTCATCCTTACCTTTCCATGGTTCCCACGACAGCTTCAGCTCTGCTACATCGAGATGACAGGCTGGACCGCAGCAGAACGCTGCCATCCAGCCTGTCATCCCGCGGACACTCAGAAGCGCAGGCATGCTTGCGCTCCTCAGTGTCTCGCTGTGACGGCATAAAGATGAGACAAGCTCATGTCCAATGAACTCGGCGCACCTCATGCACGTCACTGACAGCGTGGGAGAATTCTCCTGCACTCAGCACTTCAGCGTGAAAATTCTCCCACGCTGTCAGTGACGTACATGAGGTCAGCTGAGTTCATTGGACATGAATGAGCTCACCTCATGCACGTCACTGACAGCGTGGGAAAATTCTCACGCTGAAGCGCTGAGTGCAGGAGAATTTTCCCACGCTGTCAGTGACGTGCATGAGGTGAGCTCATTCATGTCCAATGATCTCAGCTCACCTCATGCACGTCACTGACAGCGTGGGAAAATTCTCCTGCACTCAGCGCTACAGCGTGAGAATTCTCCCACGCTGTCAGTGACGTGCATGAGGTGAGCTCATTCATGTCCAATGAACTCAGCTGACCTCATGCACGTCACTGACAGCGTGGGAGAATTCTCACGCTGAAGTGCTGAGTGCAGGAGAATTCTCCCACGCTGTCAGTGACGTGCATGAGGTGCGCCGAGTTCATTGGACATGAACTCGTCTCATCTTTATGCCGTCACAGCCAGACACTGCAGAGCGCAAGCATGCCTGCGCTTCTCAGTGTCTGCGGGATGACAGGCTGGATGGCAGCGTTCTGCTGCGGTCCAGCCTGTTATCTCGATGTAGCAGAGCTGAAGCTGTCGTGGGAACCATGGAAAGGTAAGGATGAGGTTGCTTTATTATTTTTCTTTTATTGCAGGAGATCGTTGGCTTCAGCTGGAATGGGCGTGACGGTAAGTATGGTTTAATTTAGAACAATAAAGGAATGTGTCTTTATTTCAATTAAAGGACTTTATTCTGGGTGTTTGTGTTTTCTTTTAACTTTGACTATGGGGTTAGTAATAGGGGTGTCTTATAGACGCCTCTCCATTACTAACCTGGGCTTGATGTCAGCTGGCATTATAAGCTGACATCAACCCCAACCCTATTACCCCCTGCCACCGCACCAGGGCAGCGTGGAAGAGCGAGGCTAAGTGCCAGAATTGGCGCATCCTATGGATGCGCCATTTCTGGGGCGGCTGACGGCTGGTGTTTCTAGCCTGGGAGGGGGCCAATATTCATGGTTCCCTTCCTGGGCTATTAATATCAGCCCCCAGCTGTCTGCCCAGCCTTTGCTAGCTATTAAATTAGGGGGGACCCCACGTCATTTTTTTGGGGGGTCCCCCATTTTAATAGCTAGTAAAGGCTAGGTATTCAGCTGGGGGCTGATATTAGTAGTCTGGGAACCTCCGTGGGTATTACCCCCTTCCCAGGCTTCAAACATCTGCCCCAGCTGTCTGCTTAACCTCCGCTAGAGACTAAAATTACGGGGAACCCCACGCCAATTTTTTTTAATAATAAATCCTTTATTTTAATACTAAATGACAAGTACAGTAACCAACACTGTCACTGTACTTATTATATGTGTGAGTGACATGTTTCTATCTATCTAATCTATGTGTGAAGCTCTATTCTGTCTGTTATAAATTGTCGGGTACAGATGCTGAATTGCCGGCCGGCTTTTTTAAAGAGACGGTGCATGAAAACACTATTATTGTTTTTAATAAATCCTTTGCAGTAAATGACAAGTACAGTAAGCAACACTGTCACAGTACTTCATATATATGTGACTGACATGTTTCTATCTATCTAATCTATGTGTGAAGCTCTATTCTGTCTGTTATAAATTGTCGGGTACCGCTGCTGAATTGCCGGCCGGCTTTTTTAAAGAGACGGTGCACGAAAACACTATTATATTTTTTAATAAATCCTTTACACTAAATGACAAGTACAGTAAGCAACACTGTCACTGTACTTCGTATATATGTGGCTGACATGTTTCTATCTATCTAATCTATGTGTGATTCTCTCTTCCTTCTATTCTAAATTGTCGGGTACAGATGCTGAATTGCCGGCCGGCTTTTTTAAAGAGACGGTGCATGAAAACACTATTATTTTTTTTGATAAATCCTTTACACTAAATGACAAGTACAGTAAGCAACACTGTCACTGTGCTTCTTATATGTGTGACTGACATGTTTCTATCTATCTAATCTATGTGTGATTCTCTATTCTTTCTGTTCTAAATTGTCGGGTACCGGTGTATGCCGCTGCTGAATTGCCGGCTTTTCATGTTTCACTGTGAGCACTGTTCCCATCGATTTGGGCAATCACTGTAATGCCACAACCACCATGGCTGTGGCATTACCGTGAGTGGCAGACAATTCCTGCATGATTGGTGCTCTAAATAGCGCCAGACATGCAGGACACGCTTTTGGTGCACGAACAGTTATCGAACATAACCTCGAACAGCCGAATTTTTTGCAAATCGTTCGGGTTCGTCGAACAACTCGAACACCGCCCAAAACAGCTCGAATTTGAGATTGGCGAACAGTTCTAGTCGAACACCGCTCATCTCTAGTCATAAGAGCGTAGGACTTGGTACACTAGGGTAGCACTAGGAGAAAAGTCATATCTATACAACTAAACAATAAGCAATCTAAAGGCGACCACACACAAGACGATTGTCTAGCTTACAGCTATCTTTCCTAACTCATCCATACATATGAACACTCAGCTTGGCTGAACCCTCCAGTTTTCCCTACGAGAGAGTCACTGCCAGAGACTTCTTTTCTTATCTCTGGGGAGAACAAAAAGATTGGCAGCTGAAAATTAGCAGGTCAGATTCTTCTCTCTAAGTTAGGAGAACCCCAAAAACATTAAACTGTTGGCTGATCTCACTGATATTCGCGGGTTCAGCCAACTTCATTTATTGTCTTTAGACCACTAAGAAGTATAAAAGAGTTGACAAAATGAGTATCATCAGAGGTGGAGGTTGAGGTATAGTGGTAATTTTTGCCATTTCTATCATAGGCTTCAATTGATATGGAAACGCTAACTACATTTGCTTGGGATCTACAAAGATTGGAGATTAGGGATGAGTGGACCTGTGGAAGTTTGGGTTCTTGTACCCAACCTGAACTTCAGTCCAAAATTCAGTTTGGGTATCAGAACTGTACGAGAACTTGAACCAAAACCCGAACCCCATTGAAAACAATGGAGACCCGAGTTTTAGATCTGGAAAAAAATCTCTCTCTCCATCTCTCTCTCTGCAATGGACTTTCTCCAGAACTCTGAACTTTGCACCGGACTTCCAGGAGAAGTCCGTGTTCGGTGTTTAGCGCCGTACACTTACTGTCAGGTACGAATCCTGAACTTTTAAGTTCGAGTTCGCTCATCTTTATTGGGGATCTTTGCGTTAGAGGTTTCTGATGGATGATTTCTGAATGTATTGTCGAATGTACTTGGTCTGTAAGACCATAAAAATGAACTTATTTGGACTCAAAAATGATTGCGTATGGTCAGCTTTAGAAACTTGAAGGATAACTTCAGCTTTTAAAGCTTCAATTTAAATCCTGGGAAGTTCATTGTTTTTGTTCACACTGATGTCTCAGTCTACTTAGAGTCCTAAGAAGCTAAAGTCCAAGTTATTGTTTAGGAAGGAGAAGATTAACAATGAATTTATATTTCTGACTAGTAAAATAGTAAATTTGCCTGTAGGGCCCCAGTTTGTTGGTCAGGATTCAACATATTAAAATGTAAACTCCACTGGTCAAGCTCTTCTTTCCATTGCCTCATCATTAGGTCATATGAGCGCTTTAAGGCCCCGTCACACATAACGAGATCGCTAGCAAGATCGCTGATGAGTCACGTTTTGGTGACGCAATAGCGATCTCGTTAGCGATCTCGTTATGTCTGACAGGTAGCAACGATCAGGCCCCTGCTGTGAGATCGCTGATCGTTACAAAGCTTCCTGGACCATTCTTGGGTCGTTGCGCTCCCGCTGGGCAGTGTGCATCGCTGTATTTGACACCTTGTCAACGACCTCGCTAGCGATTCAGAACTGAGGCACGTAGAGGTGCATAAATTGGACTTTTCTGCGTTCATCCTCCCCGATTGGTGGTCGCTACTGCGTCCTTGTTTTTTCAGATCCCACCAGCGTTCTCCGGCTGTGACTCCACTTTGAACAAATCAGACATCTTTAGCGAAGTAGGTATTGTTTGGGGTCTCAAATGAGTTTCCATTTTTAATTCATTTATAGGACATCTACCAATTATCTGCTATCATTGCTCTTCAGGGAGGGAGGGCTTGGCTTCTATCTGTATATATATGCTTTTGCATGGGCAGATATTTTAGGGGTCTCGTGCACACACACCCACACAGCACGTTTTCTGACACGCTGTCGTGGCCAACCGCTTCAGAGTTTTTCATACGCCAATTAACATGAAGCTTAAATCAATAGACTCTGTTCTTTTGGCCTGTTGCACGCTTCAAAACTTTCTTCGTCGACGTGATGCAATTACGTACTGTCCTCCTGGCTTTGTGGACTCTGTGGACCGAGCCAATGGGGAAGTGGAGCTCGGTGAATAGCGAGCAAACTATCCTGCAATTGCAGGCCTTCAACCAGTGGGACATGGCAGAAACACCCATGATGCGAAGACCTGCTGCGACAACTGCTGCCAGTATTTTAACGGTCCTGGTGCCCCGTCACACATAACGAGATCGCTATTGAAGCCAAGCCCTCCCTCCCTGAAGAGCAATGATAGCAGATAATTGGTAGATGTCCTATAAATGAATTAAAAATGGAAACTCATTTGAGACCCCAAACAATATCTACTTCGCTAAAGATGTCTGATTTGTTCAAAGTGGAGTCACAGCCGGAGAACGCTGGTGGGATCTGAAAAAACAAGGACGCAGTAGCGACCACCAATCGGGGACGATGAACGCAGAAAAGTCCAATTTATGCACCTCTACGTGTCTCAGTTCTGAATCGCTAGCGAGGTCGTTGACAAGGTGTCAAATACAGCGATGCACACTGCCCAGCGGGAGCGCAACGACCCAGGAATGGTCCAGGAAGCTTTGTAACGATCAGCGATCTCACAGCAGGGGCCTGATCGTTGCTACCTGTCAGACATAACGAGATCACTAAGCGAGATCGCTATTGCGTCACCAAAACGTGACTCATCAGCGATCTCGCTAGCGATCTCGTGTGTGACGGGGCCTTTAGAGTAGGGTAATCTTAATATCTTTCTTCATTAGCCAGGGCAAAAACATGTTAGCTCAGGAGAAACAGCCAAGACTCCTGCAGAGACAAGTGCTTATTTTCTTGCTGATCTCTGCTCATAGTGATGGTAGATAACCTATGAGAAACCACTCTAATAGGGGGTGATGGGCTACATATGCTAATTTAAAAGGTCATTCTCGGAAGTTGAATCGACTCCTATGGGCCAAAAGGCCATCAAAATTTTAACCTGAGTTGTATTTTTTGTTGCATGGATAAGACAGGATATAGCGGTGATGTAATCAGAAGGTCAATCTAGAAAAAGCGGTCTTCCAAACTTTTATCTATTTTTTTAATAAAGTGTTAAGTGTGGCCTGGCGCTAAAGAATTTTTCTTCATAGTTTATCCAATAATATTTCATCCAGTATTTTTACAAATATTTAGAAATAACTTAGTAATTTATTGACCACAGTGAACAAATCATCCAGGCTTTGGTAAGGGACTGAACAAGTTTCCGAGTTGCAGACAAATCCTTGGTGTGGGTAATCCATGACCGACGATGAGGGAAACACACCTGTTGGGCCATTATTTTTTACATGGACTATAGTCAGTTGGAGTGAGGAACTGTTATGCATCCACTATAAGTGTGGGACATTATTATTAATAAGCCAATTTTTTTAAAATTTTTAATTGTTAAATAATTTTTGCAATTTTTAAACAGCTTACGCTATTAGAAAAATTGGAGATCCACCTATGTTTATATGTTGCATACTTTGGTGGATACAGATATGTATTTTTTTTACCTCTACTTTTGGGTAAACATTTTCTGAGAAGAGTGGTACGAAATGAACAGCTTTGAAAAAAAACACCTGATTTTTTATGACACTCTGTCGGGAGATGTCTATGCCATATGTGTGTATATAGGGCTGTCCAAAGGTTGTGATGCGAATTGTAACATTTAGATGGGTTTTCCTAGAATATCATGATAAGTTGTTGAATTTGTCTTTCGAGAATTTCAAGTATTTAGTAAAAATCACAGACAGGTAAAAGTGGATACATCTATACGTCAATCTTGAAAAATTTATTTTTCCTGTCTAAAAAAAAACCTAACGTAGAGGTCTCCATAGAGTTCATTGTCTATAAAGCTCAATGTAAAAATTAAAAATAACCAAACAGTTTTTTTGGACTGAATTATGGTGCATGGGAGTGAGGGAAATATCTAAGTTGGTTCATATTGTTGTCTCCAACTCCACCATTACTCTTTAGGTTGAGGGATGGATCATGCTCATCCTGCTCTCACCAGTAGTTTTGGCCTCAAAGGTCAAAGGTCAAACCCTAACCTTAGCCACTATTAGAACCTGTTTAATTTATGAGATATAAAAGTCAACAAAAAAGTGTGGATGAATCCTTCAAGAGAAAATTCATCCTCTTGAATAATTTTATTAATTACAGTAATGACCAGACTAATCAAGGAAATATCCCCAGAAAGTCAGGATGATATTTATGAGAAGCTCCCAAGGAATTTACTAGAAGAAAAAATAATTTCCCCCAAGATAACCTACAAGATTACTTCGAGACATTTCCATAGATTTTCCACATATAAATAGAATTCCATTTATCATTACTACATGATCATGTCGATTCAATTCTCCTTAAAATCTAGTGCTCCTTTGATGCCTTTATGTCACGGCCGTATTTCAATTTGAGGCTATTATGTGTTGTGGAGCTTTTACATTACTGTATTTGCATGTGATTTAAAGTAGCACTTCTATCAATACAAATGTCATCAATCTTTATGTCAGATTACTTTGAGCAAATAAAAATGTCAACACACTTGTTTTCTTGTTGCTTCCTATTTTATTTCCCAAGAGAGAGAATTGCTTAAAGTTCTAAAAGCCTTTGCTGGATATTAGGTCCTGCTGTGATAAGTGAATTGCAATTCTGTTAGAAGATCTCTTTAGAAAGCGAAGCTGGCATCTTTCTAATAAATCCAATGTATGAAAAAAAATAATAGACTTAAACAAGAATAGGACATCCACGAGGGATGGGATGGGTGAAAAAAAGCGTGTTATTGGTTTACAGCTCAATAACTTTACTTAGTTTATCCACTGGTGTAAGTCACCTAATCTCAAGACAATGGAGAATGTATCCAATGTAACACGAAAAAGATGAACTCGTCTAGACTGTGGAGGTAATGCACTGCCTGTGGGGCTTTATAAGGAAACAGATGTTACATTATGTCTCAATAATGACCTTGTGTTTTATACTAGTTCACCCCTTGTAGCTATAGGGAAAGCGCAAATGTAGCTGAATCCTGAGTCGAAAGTCATGTAAGAAAACATCGGTGCTGGAAGGAGTGAGTTACAATATCATAGAATCATAGAATCATGGAATTCTAGAATGGTAGAGTTGGAAGGGACCTCCAGGGTCACCGTGTCCAACCCCCTGCTCAATGCAGGATTCACTAAACCATCTCAGACAGATGTCTGTCCAGCCTCTATGTGAAGACTTCCATTGAAGTAGACCTCATCACCCCTCGTGGCCGCCTGTTCCACTCATTGATCACCCTCACTGTCAAAAAGTTTTTTCTAATATCTAACCTGTATCTTCTCCCTTTCAGTTTCATTCAGCTTCAGGAAGCATGTACAGTTATTGGCTGTACCTTAAAGTGACCCCTTCGTTGAAATGTGGTGCCCTCTTTAATGTGGTCCCCCCACCATCAATCCTGCCTCCGATTTAGCTTTCGATGCTCTGCTTCGCGAAATATTTCAAACACTGCTAGGAGGAGCATTGTAGAAAAATCTAAGACTTGCTCCACTACCATCATTTCTATCAACACTGGGCAATGGAGGAAGGGGTTGCATATCGTAGAGATGAGCGAACTCGAAGTAAAAAGATCGGGGATCGTGCCGGACGGTTAGCTAAACGCCAAACATGGACTTCATTCGGAACTTGCAATGTTCGGAATTCCGGGGGAAGGAGAGAGAGATAGAATTTTGTGCCTCAAAAGTCCAGGTTCTCACTGTTTTCAATGGGGTTTGGGTTCTGGTTAAAGTTCGGGTACAGTTCTGGTACTCAAACCAAACTTGGAATAAAGTTCAGGTCAGACACCAGAAGTAGTGACGTGTTTCTATTATACTTTTCCTCTGATTGTTCCACTCCTGGTTTCGGCTTACAAATACTGATGTAAAATACTGACCAAATACTGATAGTGTGACCGTAGCCTAAGTCTATGGAGCCTAAGGCCTCGTTCATATGTTCAGCATTTGGTCAGTATTTAATATCAGTATTTGTAAGTCAAAACCAGGAGAGGACCAATCAGAGGAAAAGTATAATAGAAACACGTCACCACTTCTGTATTTATCATCCACTCCTGGTTTTGGCTCACAAATACTGATGTAAAATACTGACCAAATACTGAACATATGAACATGGCCTTAGACAAGTTTAGGGAATAAAAAGTTTCATGGGATTGCTTCTTTAGGCTACGGCCCCACTATCAGTATTTGGTCAGTATGTCACATCAGTATTTGTAATAAAAAAACAGGAGAGGGTGATAAATGCAGAATTGGTGAAGTGTTTCTATTACACTTTTCCTCTGATTGTTCCTCACTTGGTTTTGGCTTACAAATACTGATGTATAATTCTGACCAAATACTGAATGTGTGAACGTGGCCATAGGCTCAGCTTCATTTGAATTAATGCAATACCAGAAACAGTGGCTTTGTTTCCAAAAAAATCAATTGTCCCCTGGCACCTAACATAATATTCTCAAAATTGAGTTCAAAGTGCAATATTCTCTTGGCAAAATTGGGACTAGTCTTAAATATTCACCTGGGTCTTTGTACTGCGGCTCTACTAAAGTGAATAAAGGTGAGCTGTAATACCTCACACGACCTTTAGACAAGTGTAGCAGTATTTTGAGTAAAATGCACGCAATTTTTTTTTTAAATCTTGTACCACCCCTTTAAATTAAGCCCTTAATTTTAATCAGAATTGGTCGGTTTTATGTCTGGAAATAATTTCCGCAGAAAATAAATCTTTTTAGGGTTAAATATATTCGATATTTCGGTGAAAAGACAATATTCTACATTTTGTGATGTGTGATTTTTTTTTTTTAATTATTTACGCAGCTAAAGAATTTCTTTTCAATTAAAGAAGCCCTATCCATTCATTTATCCAGGGCATCCAACATCTTATGAGGAACATAATAGCTTTCTATTATTAGATGTGCATTCTCGGGCCAATTCCAAGAATTTTTCTTCCCAGTTAATCTTTAGACATACAGTTTGCACTGCCAGCATCGAACATTAACCATAAAATGGCAATGCAACCGGAACTAAAAATTTAAATAATGGCTAAATAACACAAATGTAAAAAAACATATTATAATATCAAATACACAGGGTCTCGAAACTGACAGTAAAACTGTGTTGCTCATAGCAACCAATTAGAACTCAGCTTTCATTTTTTAAACAGCTCTGATGGAATGAAAGCCGAGGTGTAATTGGCTGCTAGAGATCGCTTGATAAATCGGCAGCCATTTAGGCTGTAAATCCAGCTGATAAAATGGCCATCTTTGTGAGACAAACTCCTGACTGCAAGTCTTGCAGAGGCCTATTTCCCTTTTGTTTAAAAGATCAAAAATGCTGAGATCCAAGATGCTCATTGCCCAAACCTTTTTTGAGCTGATCACAGGGTTCTGTAGCTGTTACAATAGTGGTGTAGTACTGCTGGAAACCAGTGGCCGAAGGAGCACAAGCAGGAACAGCAAGTGGCAGTAAAAGTTCTTGAAGTTAGCAAGGAGTTGCAGGAAACAATCCGTAAATGACTTAGAACAGTCTGGGTAAGAATGTTCAGGAGCTGGAGACTGAAACTAGGCTGATAGCTAGATACAATACTCAAGCAAGGAGTGAAACTGCAACACAATTATTAAAATAACGGGCACTAGTGGTCAAACTTTAGAAGGGCAACAGAAATCCTGACAGTAGCTCATAGTAGTGAGCTGAAATGTGCTTACAAAGACTCTAGAGCACCACCATAACGGACAGGAAATATTACACAGTGTACATTTCTATCATGGGGTTGGTTATCCATGTGTATGGACGGGCTGAGTCCCAAAGAGAAAAAGACTGTTTGAAAATTAAAAAAATGGCATTGCGGGTATAGGTATTTTGGGAGGTAGAAGGAAAACCTGGGCCCTGATACCAGCTAGAGCCAAAAAGTCACTCCACCATGCAAAAAAACACCAGTATTATAAATGGCGCATGATAGGTACACCAACCTATTACATTACGGGAATTTAATGGAGTTAAGGAGTTTTACTCCTCTCAAAGTCAGTATAAATGGAGGTGTGAGAACATAATTAGAAGTTTTTAAAACACAACTTTTTATTATATTCACTGTATATATATATATATATATATATATATATATATATATATATATATATATATACACAGTACAGGCCAAGTTTGGACACACCTTCTCATTTAAAAATTTTTCTGTATTTTCATGACTATGAAAGTTGTACATTCACACTGAAGGCATCAAAACTATGAATTAACACATGTGGAATTATATGCTTAACAAAAAAGTGTGAAACATCTGAAAATATGTCTTATATTCTAGGTTCTCTAAGTAGCCACCTTTTGCTTTGATGAGTGCTTTGCACACTCTTGGCATTCTCTTGATGAGCTGCAAGAGGTAGTCACCGGAAATGGTTTTCACTTCACAGGTGTGCCCTGTCAGGTTTAATAAGTGGGATTTCTTGCCTTATAAATGGGGTTGGGACCATCAGTTGTGTTGTGCAGAAGTCAGGTGGATACACAGCTGATAGTCCTACTGAATAGACTGTTAGAATTTGTATTATGGCAAGAAAAAAGCAGCTAAGTAAAGAAAAACGAGTGGCCAAGAGTCACCTCTGCTTCTGAGGATAAGTTTATCCGAGTCACCAGCCTCAGAAATCGCAGGTTAACAGCAGCTCAGATTAGAGACCAGGTCAATGCCACACAGAGTTCTAGCAGCAGACACATCTCCTCAACAACTGTTAAGAGGAGACTTTGTGCAGCAGGCCTTCATGGTAAAATAGCTGCTAGGGAACCACTGCTAAGGACAGGCAACAAGCAGAAGAGACTTGTATGGGCTAAAGAAAACAAGGAATGGACATTAGACCAGTGGAAATCTGTGCTTTGGTCTGATGAGTCCAAATTTGAGATCTTTGGTTCCAACCACCGTGTCTTTGTGCGACGCAGAAAAGGTGAACGGATGGACTCTACATGCCTGGATCCCACCGTGAAGCATGGAGGAGGAGGTGTGATGGTGTGGGGGTGCTTTGCTGGTGACACTGTTGGGGATTTATTCGAAATTGAAGGCATACTGAACCAGCATGGCTACCACAGCATCTTGCAGTGGCATGCTATTCCATCTGGTTTGCGTTTAGTTGGACCATCATTTATTTTTCAACAGGACAATGACCCCAAACACACCTCCAGGCTGTGTAAGGGCTATTTGACCAAGACGGAGAGTGATGGGGTGCTACGCCAGATGACCTGGCCTCCACAGTCACCAGACCTGAACCCAATCGAGATGTTTTGGGGTGAGCTGGACCGCAGAGTGAAGGCAAAAGGGCCAACAAGTGCTAAGCATCTCTGGGAACTCCTTCAAGATTGTTGGAAGACCATTTCCGGTGACTACTTCTTGAAGCTCATCAAAAGAATGACAAGAGTGTGCAAAGCAGTCATTAAAGCAAAAGGTGGCTACTTTGAAGAGCCTAGAATATAAGACATATTTTCAGTTGTTTCACACTTTTTGGTTAAGTATATAATTCCACATGTGTTAATTCATAGTTTTGATGCCTTCAGTGTGAATGTACAATTTTCATAGTCAAGAAAATACAGAAAAATGTTTAAATGAGAAGGTGTGTCCAAACTCTTGGCCTGTACTGTATATATAAATTTAATACACATATAACATCTACACACCCCTGTTACAATGCCAGGTATTTGT
Organism: Phyllobates terribilis; assembly: GCF_046119375.1. Classification (NCBI taxonomy): domain Eukaryota; kingdom Metazoa; phylum Chordata; class Amphibia; order Anura; family Dendrobatidae; genus Phyllobates; species Phyllobates terribilis. Next base: position 78,859,409 of record NW_027362762.1, read on the forward strand.
GATGTAAGAAAAATCATACCAAGAAGTATCATTTCAGAACTTTTTATACTTTTAATGTCACCCCAAATCTGTACAATTTCATTGAGAAATATGCAGTACTTTTTGGGTAGACAAAGAAAAATAAAAAGCTAAAATAATGTGGTTGCATAAATCTGCACACCCTTAAACTAATACTTTGTGGAAGTGCCCTTTGCATTTCTGACAGCATTCAGTCTTTTGGTGAAGGAGTCTATCAGCACGGCACGTCTAGAATTGGAAATCTTTGCCCACTCTTTCTTGCAGTAGCTCCAAAAACTGTCAGATTGCAAGGACATCTCCTGTGTACAGCGTCCTCTTCAGGTTACCCACAGATTTTTAATTGGATTCAGGTCTGGGTCCTTACTGGAGAGCTACTTCTTCTGGTGAAGCCATTTTTGGTTGATTAGGAGATATGCTTAGGATGGTTGTTGGGCTGAAAGCAGAAATTCTTTTTCATCTTCACTTTCTTCAGCTTTTCTTTTTTATTGCAGAGGCCTGGAGGTTTTGATATAAAATTGACTGATATTTTGAAACTGGTCATAATTCCCTCGTGACAAAAATCTGGCATTTTAACAGAGGTGTGTAAAATTTGTATATCCACTGTGTGTCTATATAGGGTACATATATAAATATATTTTTTGCATGTGTGTGTGACACAATTACAGAGAAACGTGAGATAATTAAGGTAATTCATATTGAACATATTGACTAAACATTGACAGTGCGGAGAGAACAAATAACTTCTGTGATAATTACCCCCCTAAGGTTCTTCTGTGTTAATTACCCCCCTAAGGTTAACAGGTTTTGAAATTCAAAGGGAATATGTCAGCTAGATCACCCCCCTAAACCGTTTACATGGGAATATAGATCAGTAGAAAATAAATGCACTGGTACCATTTTATCCGCTATCCATTGCCTGAATCTAGAGATCCACAATATTCACAATATGCCAAAGAGGTATTAAGTGCTTTGTCACATGCAGAGCACTTAACAAAACTCCGACTCCAGAAATGATTTACATCCTTAGCGCCTCCCTCGCTATAGGTGACAGCTCAATGTGTCCGGGACCAGCCAGGAAATCTAACACCTTGGTAATAATATTTTAAATCCATTACGTGGGATCCCTAAAAGACGTAGGGCTCATAGGCCGGTGCTTAATATGCCTAATTGACAAAACCGCATCATTACTGCATCTGGTCTCTTATTATATATTGGACCCTCGGCAGCGCTGGTTTACATCGACTTTTGTCTCCAAATTTGGACCCTAATTGGTAACCCTACACTGGTTACAGACACAATAAGCTACCATTCATAGAGAGTTAGGAGCTAAGTGTGGAACTGACTGAGTTTAATTAAGTGTTTTGGGTGTCACAAAGCACTTAATGCCTCATTTGCATCATGAGGATTTATTCAATGGATAGTGGATATAACAGTTTATCTTTCACTGACCTTCAAGCCCCTATAAACAGATTGCGGAGGGCTAATTTTGCTGGAAGATTCCCAGCCAATGGAAATATGTCATGTGATGTAGGGGCCAGAGACCCTGATTCCAGCAATGTTTCACTTACTGAACTTCTTGGTGCAGTTTTGAAAAAATCCCTGTTTTCTCTGCTGTAGATGTAGCAGTGCTCAGAATGCTGAGCTGTGTATAACCCTGCCCACATCCCTGATTTACAGCTTCCTGTGTATACTGTACATTGCCAACAAGCTGCCAATCAGTGGTAGAGAAGGGGTTACACTGATTAGATGGACTGGTTTGCACACAACATTTAGTCCTGCAGCGATAATCTCTTGCTGATAAAACACTGATTGTATTGAAACTACAGCAAGCTATTGAGCCAGTGACCCATCCCTGGAATCAGACCCTCTGCCCCTACATTATGGTGCTTTCAGATTAAATAACAGAAACCTGCTGACAGATTCCCTTTAAGTCTTTACAGCGGCTTTGCCCATTAACCCCTTCATGACCAGAGCGTTTTCTGTTTTTGCGTTTGCCTTTTTTTACTCCCCTTGTTCCCAGAGCCATAACTTTTTTTATTTTTCAGTCAATATGGCCATGTGAGGGCTTATTTTTTATGAGACAAGTTGTACTTTTGAACGACATCACTGGTTTTATCATATCGTGTACTGGAAAACGGGAAAAAAAAGTGTGGTGAAATTGCAAAAAAAGTGCAATTCCACAGTTGTTGTTTTTTTTTTACCATGTTCACTAAATGCTAAAACTGACCTTCCATTATAATTTTCCAGGTCATTACGAGTTCGTAGACACCAAACATGTTTAGGTTCTTTTTAATTTAAGTGGTGAAAAAAAAATCTAAAGTTTGCTAATAAAAATGGTGCCATTTTCCGAGACCCGTACCGTCTCCATTTTTCAGGATCTGGGGCTGGGTCAGGACTTATTTATTGCGCGCCGAGCTGATGTTTTTATTGATACCATGTTGGGGTAGATCCGATGCTTTGATCGCCCGTTATTGCATTTTATTGCAATGTTGCGGAGACCAAAAAAAACATAATTCTGGCGTTTAGATTTTTTTTCCCATTACGCCGTTTACCGATCGGATTAATTCTTTTTTTATATTAATAGATCCGGCGATATCAAATATGTTTTTTTTTTTTATTGCTTTATTTTGAACGGGGCGAAAGGGGGGTGATTTCAACTTTTATATATGTATATATATATATTTTTTTTTACTTTTTACTTGCTTCAATAGTCTCCATGGGAGACTAGAAGCGGCAATTACCTGATTGCTTGTATGTAGCACATGTGCTCACTTCCTATGAACGCCGACCACTGGGCGCCGCTCATAGCAATCTGGCCATGAAACCACAGGGGTCACCTATCGGTTGGATAAGTGATGCGCTTCTGGTGTGGCGATGTTAAATGCCGCTGTCAGAGATTGACAGCGGCATTCAACTAGTTAACAGCCGCGGGTGGATCGCGATTCCACCCGCGGCTGTTGCGGGCACATGTCAGCTGTAAGAATCAGCGGACATGTGCCCGGTTTAGTGCGGGCAACAGAGTATTGGAAAACCATGTATTTTTCAAAGCTGATAATTTCATGCGAAACATCTCGGAATAAATTGAGTAAATAGAACTCGTAAAGATACATAATGTATAACAGAAAGTAAACACTAAATATTGAAAAGCAATATCAACATTAAATTGTAGCCATATAATAACACACGGCCTCTGATTCACGCTCTCCATTGGTGAATGTGAATGTCATATAAAGTTAAATATTTGTGAAGGTTCTTTCCTATAAAAAGTCGTGAACGTGTAATACTCAGTTGACTGTCTGATATCATTCAGAGCAGGTTTCTATTGATTTTTGTTCTCCTCCTTGCAGAATCTATGCAGTTTTCTCTCTTTGAGGAATTGACCACACTGCACTTTTAGAGAAAAATCTATCTGAGGACACGGCACTACATTTGTATACATAAATATGTCTCACGCCTTGTGAGATCCTTCTAGACGACGCGGGAGAAATGTGGCTTAATTCTATCAATATACTATAAACTAGGGGCCCTAACTTATTAGCTGGCTCTGATAAAAATAAAATCCATATTTTTTATATATCTTATCTACCATAGCTGCTGAGACTATGTCATATATTGATACAGAAATGACCATATTTTGATGTTTATTTGATAACATTGCTACAGTGGGTACGGAAAGTATGCAGACCCCTTTAAGTTTTTCACTCTTTGTTTCATTGCAGCCATTTGGTAAATTCTAAAAGTTCATTTTTTTCTCATTAAAGTACACTCTGCACCCCATCTTGACTGAAAAAAACAGAAATGTAGAAATTTCTGCAAATTTATTAAAAAAGAGAAACTGAAATATCACATGGTCATAAATATTCAGACCCTTTACTCAGACGCTCATATTTAAGTCAAATGCTGTCCATTTCCTTGTGATCCTCCTTGAGATGGTTCTACTCCTTCATTGGAGTCCAGTCGTGTTTAATTAAACTGATAGGACTTGATTTGGAAAGGCAAACACCTGTCTATATAAGACCTCACAGCTCACAGTGCATGTCAGACCAAATGAGAAACATGAGCTCAAAGGAACTGTCCAAGGAGCTCAAAGACAGAATTGTGGCAAGGCACAGATCTGGCCAAGGTTACAAAACAATTTCTGCATTACTCATCACTGCAGCCCTCCACCAGTCGGGCCTTTATGGCAGAGTAGCTCGACGGAAGCCTCTTCTCAGTGCAAGATATATGAAAGCCCGCCTAGAGTTTGCTCAAAAATACATGAAGGAATCCCAGACTATGAGAAATAAGATTCTCTGGTCTAATGAGACTAAGATAGAACTTTTTGGTGACAATTCTAAGTGGTATGTGTGGAGAAAACCAGGCACTGCTCATCACCTGCCCAATACAATCCCCACAGTGAAACATGGTGGTGGCAGCATCATGCTATGGGGGTGTTTTTCAGCTGCAGGGACAGGGCGACTGGTTGCAATTGAAAGAAACATGAATGCGGCCAAGTACAGAGATATCCTGGATGAAAACCTCTTCCAGAGTGCTCTGGACCTCAGACTTGACCGAAGGTTCACCTTCCAACAAGACAATGACCCTAAGCACACAGCTAAAATAACAAAGGAGTGGCTTCACAACAACTCTGTGACCATTCTTGACTGGCCCAGCCAGAGCCCTGACCTAAACCCAATTGAGCATCTCTGGAGAGACCTGAAAATGGCTGTCCACCAACGTTCACCATCCAACCTGACGGAACTGGAGAGGATCTGCAAGGAAGAATGGCAGAGGATCCCCAAATCCAGGTGTGAAAAACTTGTTGCATCATTCCCAAGAAGACTCATGGCTGTACTAGCTCAAAAGGGGGTTTCTACTCAATACTGAGCAAGAGGTTTGAATACTTATGACCATGTGATATTTCAGTTTTTCCTTTTTAATAAATTAGCAAAAATTTCTACATTTCTGTTTTTTTCCAGTTAAGATGGGTGCGGAGTGTACTTTAATGAGAAAAAAATGAACTTTTTAGAATTTACCAAATGGCAGCAATGAAACAGAGTGAAAAATTTAAAGGGGTCTGAATACTTTCCGTACCCACTGTATGTAAAATTCACCTTAATTAATGAAATCACCATGTTTTTTAAGGATTTTGCTCTCTTATGGGTTGAAATAAAATTTGCAACCTCAGGGTTGCAATAACTACAGTTGTGCTCAAAATTTTACATACCCGGGCAGAATTTTTCTGTTTTTAAACCTTAAAGGTATTGTCCAGTACTTATTATTAACCCTCGGGGCTCCTAAGGATTTTTGTATATACCTTACGTTGCAGATACTACCTGTGAGCGGCGCTATCACTGACTGCTCACAGGCATCACGTGACCCCCAGCTGCAGCTGGCTCTAACATCGCTGATGTCAGGACAAGTGCTGGCAGCAGCCAGGGGTCTTTGTCTTCCGCGTTCCAGGTGAATGAAAGGCTGTGGGTGGGGTTACCCCTCCGCGTCACACCCAGCATCCTCTGCCTCTCCCCATTCATTGGGAAAGCGCGCGGTGGATGCTGGGTATGACGCAGGGGGTAACCCCACCTTCAACCCAGCAGTCACCATGGGGACCCCAGCGCTGAGTCACGCCTCACTTGTCGTGACGTCAGCGAGGGGTCACGTGATGTCTGTGAGCGGCCACCGATAGCGCCACTCGCAGGCATTGTCAGCAACATAAGCAACATAAGGTAATTACAAAAAGTCTTAGGGGCCCCGAGGGGGATACATTGGGGGGGGGTAATATAAAGTACTATACAACTTCTTTAATGACAACCAAAAACATCCAAATGACCCTTATCAAAAGTTCACATACCCCGGTGATTTTGGCCTGATAGCATGCACAGAATTTGCAAATGGGTTTGAATGGCTACTAAAGGTAACATCCTCACCTGTGACCTGTTTGCTTGTAATCAGTGAGTGTGCATAAAAGCTGAGTGAGTTTCTGGGATCCAGACAGACTCTTGTATCTTTCATCCAGCTGGAGAAAGCCAAAGAATTGTCAACGGATCTACCGGAAAAGGTAGTTGAACTGTATAACACAGGAAAGGGATACAAAAAAATATCCAAGGAATTGATAATGCCAGTAAGTAGCATTCAAACTGTGATTAAAAAACGGAAAATCAGGTAGACCAACAAAAATTTTGGCCACAACTGCCAGGAAAATTGTCCGGGATGTAAAGAAAAACCCACAAATAACATCAGCTGAAATTCAGGACTCTCTGAAAACTAGTGGTGTGGCTGTTTCAAGATGCATAATAAGGAGGCACTTGAAGAAAAATGGGCTGCATGGTCGAGTCGCCAGAAGAAAGCCATTACTGCGCAAATGCCACAAAGTATCTTGCCTACAATACGCCAAACAGCACAGAGACAAGCCTCAAAACTTCTGGAACAAGGTAATTTGGAGTGATGGGACCAAAATTTAAGTTTTTGGCCACATCCATAAACGTTACATTTGGAGAGATGTCAACAAGGCCTATGATGAAAGGAACACCTTTCCTACAGTAAAGCACGGGGGTGGATTGCTGATGTTTTGGGGATGTGTGAGCTACAAAGGCACAGGAAACTTGGTAGAGGTTGAAGAAAAGATGAATGCAGCTCGTTATCAGCAAATACTGGAGGCAAATTTGCACTCATCAGCCTGGAAGCTGCGCATGGGACATACTTGGACGTTCCAACATGACAATGATCCAAAACACAAGGCCAAGTAGACCTGTCATTGGCTACAGCAGAACAAAGTGAAGGTTCTGGTGTGGCCATCTCAGTCTGCTGATCTCAATATCATTGAGCCATTCTGGGGAGATCTCAAGCGCGCAGTTCATGCTAGACAGCCCAGGAATTTACAGGAACTGGAGGCTTTTTGCCAAGAAGAATGGGCATCTGAGAAAATAAAGAACCCCATCCACAACTACCACAAAAGACTTCAAGCTGTCATTGATGGTACAGGGGGCAATACACGGTATTAAGAACTGGGGTATGTGAACATTTGATCAGGGTCATTTGGATGTTTTTGGTTGTCAATAAGATTTAAAACGAGAAAACACAGTAGTTTGACAATAAATGGCTTCACCCAACCAATAACCATGAGTGGAGAAAAAGTTTTTTTGTTATTACTCATATTCTCTGAAACAAGGCCAAGAAAGGAAAAATTCCACAGGGTTTTGTAAACTTTTGAGCACAACTGTATGTCCAGAAAAGGCATTTACATAGTGTCTCCTTTCTTGGTAACAGTATGACAAAAAAACATGCCCTCGCATCGCCAGTACGAAGTCTTACAGATTACTGTACTGATTTTATTTTTTAATTAGAATTAACAGAGGAATGTATTATAGGGTGTCCCTAAAGTCTGGACACATAGGACACATCGGCAAAAGTACATGTTTTTAAGAAATGAAATATTATTTACAACATTTTATACAACTGGAATATTGAATAGCTTCTTCAATATGATTTTCCATCATTTCCAAAATTCTATATTCTATTTTAGTTAATTAATTTAATTAAAATTATAGCTAATGAGAATTCCTATGTGTCCAGACTTTAGGGACACTCTGTACATAAAAGTGGGACTACCTCTTTAATTAAAAAAACAACCAAAAAACAGTTGAATGAAAAACTCTTTCTACTAGACCACATAAGTTCATATTATGTAATAATATTTAGCATTAATATTATTTAATGCAACGAGCAAGACAGTTGCAAATGAATAACATTAATATTTTGTTACACAATTACTGTAAATATTTGTTTTTGTCTTAAATCTTTTAAATCAATAGTAACATTATTTGGCATATATGAAGGGGAATATTCCGGTGACAACTCACAGTTCAGTGAAATTTCAACCACTGAAACCCCCACCAATCGTCAGAATGGGAGACTTATTTCTTCTACATAAATGGAACTGCATTACCATCCCATTAAAAGTCTATAGGATTGGAGGACATGGCTGAGTGTTGTGTTCTCCTATCTCTGGCAGTCCCAAAAACATTAACTGGAGCAGTAGATGCCTGTGGCTCTATTGATATTAAAGACAAAGTACAACAAAGGTGGATACATGTGCTCATCCGGCAATGATTGAGAGTTCTCAGCCGTTCATCCTCAGCAAACAGACTGCAAGGAGTCTGCAGACCGGCAGGCAAATCACTTAAACCTCATGACACAATCCAACATTTCTTTACAATGGTAACTTCTTTATTTCATAATGATGAATACCCACATAGACAGATAAAAGCCAGGGTTGAAAGCTATCACTTTAACGAAACACTGGATCATGTGATGGTATTTATTTATCCATTTTGCTTTAAAGAGAACCTGTCAGCATGATTTTGTAATGTAAGATAAAGACAAGACTATATGGGGCTGTAATGCACTTTACATTGATACCTTTGGTGAAGAAATTCACTCTGTTGTTTTTCTTTAATCACCATTTGAGGTTTTCTGATAATTAGACTTTGGTGCACAGGGGCCGGACTGTGCACAGGGTCTACCCCTTCCTGTCTGTGATATCCTGGCCGGCCCCTCCTCCTGCTTCTAGTCTATGATTCCCCATCCTCTCCGTCTGTCTCTGGTCTGTGATTCCCTGGCCCTTCTGCTGCTGCTTGCTTCTGGTCTGTGAGTCCACGGCCCCTTCGCCTGCCTCTGGTCTGTAATTCCCTGGCCCTTCTGCTGCTGCCTGCCTCTGGTTTGTGATTACCCAGCCCCTCTGCCTGCCTCTGCTCTGTGATTCCCCGTCCCCTCTGCCTGTCTCTGGTCTGTGATTTCCTGGCCCTTCTGCTGCTGCCTGCCTCTGGTCTGTGATTCCCTGGCCCCTCTGCCTGTCTCTGGTCTGTGATTTCCTGGCCCTTCTGCTGCTGCCTGCCTCTGGTCTGTGATTCCCTGCCCCCTCTGCCTGCCTCCACCTGCCTCTGGTCTGTGATTCCCCGGCCCCTCGGCCTGCCTCTGGTCTGTGATTCCCAGCCGCTCTGCCTGCTTCTGGTCTGTGATTCCCAGCTACTTTGCCTGCCTCTGGTCTGTGACTACCTAGCCCCTCTGCCTGCCTCTGGTCTGTGATTCCCGGCTGCTCTGCCTGCCTCTGGTCTGTGATTCCACTGCCCCTTCGCCTGCCTCTGGTCTGTGATTCCTAGCCGCTCTGCCTGCCTCTGGTCTGTGATTCCCCGGCCCCTCCAACTGCCACTGGTCTGTGATTCCCCAACCCTTCTGCCTGACTCTGCCTACCTCTGGTCTGTGATTCATCGTCCCCTCTGCCCTCCTCTGGTCTGTGATTTCCCAGACCCTCTACCTGCCTCTGGTCTGTGATTTCCTGGCCCCTCCACCTGCCTCTAGTCTGTGATTGCCCGGTCCCTCTGCCTGCCTCTGGTCTGTGATTCCCATCCGCTGTGCCTGCCTCGGTCTGTGATTCCTGGCCGCTCTGCCTGCTTCTGGTCTGTGATTCCCATCCGCTCTGCCTGTCTCTGGTCTGTGATTCCCTTGCCCCCTTTGCCTGCCTTTGCCTGCCTCTGGTCTGTGATTCCTAGCCGCTCTGCCTGCCTTTGGTCTGTGATTCCCTGCCCCCTTTGCCTGCCTCTGCCTGCTTCTGGTCTGTGATTCTCCGGCCCCTCTGCCTGCCTCTGGTCTGTGATTCTCCGGCCCCTCTGCCTGCCTCTGGTCTGTGATTCCCGGCCGCTCTGTCTGCCTCTGGTCTATGATTACCCGTCCCCTCTGCCCTCCTCTGGTCTGTGATTTCCCGACCCCTCTGCCCTCCTCTGGTCTGTGATTCCCATCCGCTCTGCCTGCCTCTGGTCTGTGATTCCCTGCCCCCTTTGCCTAACTCTGGTCTGTGATTCCCCGACCCCTCTGCCTGCCTCTGGTCTGTGATTCCCATCCGCTCTGCCTGCCTCTGGTCTGTGATTGATTCCCTGCCCCCTATGCCTGCCTTTGCCTGCCTCTGGCCTGTGATTCCTGGCCGCTTTGCCTAACTCTGGTCTGTGATTCTCCGACCCCTCTGCCTGCCTCTGGTCTGTGATTCCCGGCCGCTCTGCCTGCTTCTGGTCTGTGATTCTCCGGCCCCTCTGCCTGCCTCTGGTCTGTGATTCCCTGGCCCCTCCGTGTGCCTCTGGTCTGTGATTCCCGGCCGCTCTGCCTGCTTCTGGTCTGTGATTCTCTGGCCCCTCTGCCTGCCTCTGGTCTTTGATTCCCATCCGCTCTGCCTGCCTCTGGTCTGTGATTCCCTGCCCCCTATGCCTGCCTTTGCCTGCCTCTGGCCTGTGATTCCTGGCCGCTTTGCCTAACTCTGGTCTGTGATTCCCCGACCCCTCTGCCTGCCTCTGGTCTGTGATTCCCGGCCGCTCTGCCTGCTTCTGGTCTGTGATTCTCCGGCCCCTCTGCCTGCCTCTGGTCTATGATTCCCGGCCCCTCTGTCTGCCTCTGGTCTATGATTCCCGGCCACTCTGCCCTCCTCTGGTCTGTGATTCCCCGACCCCTCTGCCTGCCTCTGGTCTGTGATTCCCGGCCGCTCTGCCTGCCTCTGGTCTGTGATTCTCCGGCCCCTCTGCCTGCCTCTGGTCTATGATTCCCGGCCCCTCTGTCTGCCTCTGGTCTATGATTCCCGGCCACTCTGCCCTCCTCTGGTCTGTGATTTCCCAACCCTTCTGCCCTCCTCTGGTCTGTAATTTCCCGACCCCTTCACCTGCCACCGGTCTGTGAATGACATGTCACTGCTGATATTTCAATCAGTGGAGGGAGGCCATTCAAGGACCTGAGGCAGGTGGAGGGGCCGGGGAATCACAGAGAGGAAGGAGAAGACCCAGTGCACAGTGCGGCCCCTGTGCACCGAAATCTAATTAGCAGAAAACTTCAAATGGTGATTAAAGACGAACCACAAAGCGGATTTCTTCACCAAAGGTTTCAATTTAATCTGTATTACAGCCCCATTACACACATGTCTTTACTTTACATTACATTACAAAATTGTGCTAACAGGTTCTCTTTAAGAACACAAGTACCCTATTCTGGCAATTAATGGAAGTCTCCCCACTGAACTAGTTCCTATGGATAGGTGGTAGGAAAATGTCTTGTCAGTAATTGGGCAAGGATCAATGTAAACATCGCTACAGCAGCACTTGATATTAATTTTAACTCCTACACCTCGATATGGCATGTCATAGAATTTTACATTCTTTTTGCAAGTTTTGCATATTACTTGTGATGCAACACGGTGAAAAAATTCAGAATGCAGTAACCAAATTCTTTCAAAACAGGTAACTCAATATTTTTTTAAATCCTTAGTTTTTCTGCCGATGTGCTCACCAACTGTGAATCCTGCTCACTCGTGTTGGTTGCCTCGAAATAACTGCTTTTTAAAACAATATGGACGCACTTTATAATTACTCGACCCTTTTTTATCCATTTCCACAAATTTTTTAAACTTTTAAAATTCACGAGTAACTTCATTAGCGTCCACTTGCCTCGACGTTCAACACAGATCGTCTATAGCAACCAGAGCTTCAGCATTCACCCCAAAAAACGACCATCTATTGGGCAAGTTAATCCATAAACTAAGAAAGCATACACACACTCAATTAATTTAATTAAAATTATAGTTAAACGGAATGCTCCATTGTGCAGTGTGCGGCTCGAGCCCCGAGCGCGCGTCGGAGATCCCTCCCTATTTTGCGAATAGAAGTAAATAGTTTTACAGATATATTCTCCACACTAAATACATGAAAAATGTGAAAAAAAAAGTTTTTTTTTCCATCCGCTAGACTAGATGACCCCCTTAAAGTTTTTTTTAACTTTCCAAAACAATTTTTTAAAATAACAGGGATTTAGAAAACAAAATAAATAAATGATATCCTGTTCCTTGGTCTCCTGACCACTGAGGCTTGTGATTAGCTGCTGTGGTCAGAGGACTGAAAGTGGACATCATCGGGATATGCTTCAGATGATGTCCGTTATCTCGTGACCTGACCGGACCGCATTAAGGCAACTTGCATAAATAGATGACAAAACAAGCATTTTGTCAAACCATTCGTTTGATACATTTTTAAATTTGTTTTTAGATTTTTTCCCACTTTTTAACACAATTAAACTATGAAGTCAAAAAAATCTATTATAAGCCACTTGTTTGCAAAACCATGCTACCGATGTGAAATTGACAGGTGTCCTTAGTCTTTCTGAGCACCGCTCCCAAACGCGTTCTTTTGGCCCCCGCCTGCCATAAGAATTATTTCAACTTTCTGACTTTGCTAGAATGAAATGAATCCTGCTACTAATCCAAAGTAACTGAACAAGTAAGAGCAGTCTAGAGGGAAATTCCTTCTTTTCCCTATTCTGCTTTCTATCTAAACTAACAAACATTTCTACGGATCTATCCACTTACAGTACATCAATCTGTTAACCTCTCCCCTTTTGGTTTTCTCATTTTTCACTCACAGACAGATGATACAAAAACAAGTTCTCTGTTCAGGCTACTTGCAGCTATCACTTGGGATCATCCGTAACTTTTTTTTTCTCCAAAGATGCTCCTAATTTCTCAAGGTTAGGTAAAATTCACAGCGTCATTTAACGTTTCCAGCCTTTATATAACAGGACTTTATAAAATTTGAACATTACTTTGTAATGGGATTCCATAACTATTAAATATTCAGTAAAATAATACAGTATGATTTACCAAAGGGTATATTACATAAAAACATTTAGATACAAGCTTGCAATCAGAATGTCCCTTTACCAGGCCTAGCCCTCACATGACAGCATTGCCACAATCATAAAATAATACACATTTTTCTATAATGTAACCAAGGTTGAAGACAATTGTTTGATCATTGCAAAAAATTGGCAGTGTCAGCCACCTTTTTAGAGCTGCTGAGTAATAGTTCAGAGACTTGCTTAAAAGGGAACCTGTCATGTCCTCAAATGCTATTTAGGGTTGATCTGCAGGTAAATTACATGACAATGCTGTTCGGCCGCCTTACTGAAAGAGTGGCTAGCGGGAGAAAATAAACTTTTTCCTTCTGGGAGTCTCCGGCTTTCAGTCATAGAGATAGCCGGCATGGATGCAGTCTTCGTTCACAACAGGGCTTTAACCACGCCCCGGCTTTATGATTGACAGATTGCTTGTAGAGAGAGCTGTCAATCAAAGTGCTGGGCAGTGCTTAAAGCTGCCTCTCACTGTGTACTGAATGGTGACTGCAGCTGTTTCGGGCGGCCTCTATGACTGTAAGCCAGAAACTGCCAGGAAGAAAAAGTTAATTTTCTTCGGTAGCCAAGCTTTCACTAAGGTGACCGGACTGCATTCTAATGCTATTAACATGCAGATTAACCCTATATCTACAGGTTATTAGGATTTGGAGATATAATAGGTTCCCTTTAAAACAGCTTTACGGACCTGATTTTATGGGAGACAGTTGTGGACAAGTCCTGTGACCTATGCAGGAAGGTGGATGTGTCCATCGCTTAATTTCTTTGGCAGATCATATGGTTTCTATATAGAAAGGATTAGCTTTTATTATAATCCTGTCTGTGATGATAATGGTTTTAGAAATGATCTCTGAAAAACTAGAGGTGTCAACCTACTGGGAGGCTCAGTGTGAAAACTGCAAGATTTCAAGATTTTTTTTTTTAAAGTCAATATTGACAAGAAAAAAAAGCATCAAAATGAAAAGAATGGCAACAATACATCTTTTGACGATACAGAAAAGCAGAGGAACGGTTGTCCTTTCTAAGCTCTGTAATGTCAAAACATTTTTTTTTCTTGGACTTCCATCAAACCGACTATACATTTCATGGGTAATAATGCTCCACTTACATGTGTGACTTTTGCTAAATTGCATGAGGGGAAAAGTAAATGATCACAAGGATTGGGAGTGAGAAATAATTGCCTCGTGTAATGTACTTTGTAGCTGTGTTCTTCGGCATTAACCTTCACTAAATGACATGCTTAGTTAGAAATGGACTCAATCTTTACAGCGACATTAAACAACTATCTTTAATAGTCCCGAGAACACCTAAAATGTTACCGCTTGCAGAGTGGTGGTGACCTAAAATGCTGCCATTTGCAGCTGTGTGCTGAGCCATAGCTAGCCACCTACAGGTTTGTTCAGAACTCAATTGATCATACCTGCAGTGCTGTAACTAAAGAGCTTTTGGCACAGTAGTCGTCTGAGTTAAGAGCCTGCAATGTCAGAAAAATATACAGTTGCATAAGCATAGCTGGGAAAAACTGTCTGAAATAAGCATGTTCAATATTTAAAATGCCAGCGAGTCACAAGGTTTATAACATCATGCAATAGAAAGGAAGAAATAGCAAGGTTTGTGTTGTTGGTTACTTCCTCCAGATAATGCATTGCTTACTGTAACTAATGTTCTAGATTACAGCTAGCACCATAGATTAGATGTTTCTCTAATTAATTGGAAAGTCGCTACTACGTTTTATGTATTTTCCTTTAGTGCTATAATTTTCTGTAAGTCTCCGCAGCTTTAAGGTAATTTAACTACAGGTTGGATATACAGAATATTTATCATCAAACTGCTACAACATTTTCTGTGTATTCCCCTATAACAACCTTAAGGCCCCGTCACACTTAGCGACGCTGCAACGATCCCGACAACGATACGACCTGTCAGGGATCGTTGCTGCGTCGCTATGTGGTCGCTGGTGAGCTGTAAAACAGGCAGGCTCACCAACGATCAGGGGAGCAGCGACATCGTGGAAAGAATCTTCCCACGATGTCCTGCTCCTGGTTACGAGCCTGCTGAAGCAGGAGCAGGCTGGTAACTATGGTAAACATCGGGTTACTAGGGGCACACGCGCTCCTAGTAACCCGTTGTTTATCATGGTTACTACTCTGCTACAGTGAGCGGGAGGTTACCGCTCACTGTAGCAGAGTGGTAACCATGATAAACAACGAGTTACTAGGTGCGCGTGTGCCCCTAGTACCCGATGTTTATCATGGTTACCAGCCTGATCGCTGCTCCCGCTGGTCACACACAGTGATGTGTGCTGACCAGCGGGAGGGCAACGACCAAAAAATGGTCCAGGACACTTTGCAGCGATCAGCGACCTCACACAGGGGCCTGATCGTTGTAAAGTGTCACACATAGCGACATCGCTGGTGAGGTCGCTGTTGCGTCACCAAAACCGTGACACAGCAGCGATCTCGCTAGTGATCTCGCTATGTGAGACGGGGGCTTTACTCTCCTCTACTCCATCTTCAGCTGCGGTGTCAGGTTCACCCATCTCTCCCCACCTCTTTACTTCCACTATCTACCTCTCCTCTCTGCCAGATTCTTAAAAGGGGTTTCCACTTTCAGGAACGAGGACCAAAAATGTTCTAAAATAACTAAATTAACAAGTACTCACCCTCCCCAGGTCCAGTGCCTGTCCCGTGCTGCTGGTCAAGTGTCAGTCTCACCGCTGTAGTGGTAATATGATGTCGACAGCGTGCATCACCTCTGTAGCCAACAGAGCTCAGCGGCTGTGATGCATGCTATCGACGTGTCGTAACTGCTGCAGACAAAACACTGAAACCCATTTAAGCGGTTGGTGCTGGACATAGGGAAGGGGAGTACCTACTGTACTCTATTTGTTACTTAAGGTATTGTAAAGCATTTAGGGTCCACCTTTCCTGATAGTGGAAAACCCCTTTAACTGCTTAATGGCTACCCTTTGGCAAGCAATTTGGTTTCAAAGTACTAACAGTGTCAAACAAAGTAGTCTACAAAGTGTTCCTCATCATACAACTCTGTCCTAAACTCCCAATATCTCGACACACATAATCTCTAATCCTCAATCTGCCCCTCCATGCATCTCTGTACTAATCCCGATATCTTCCTATACATAACCTCTGATTCAAAACCTACCCCCTTCACATATTTCTATCCTAATTTCCTGACATCCATAATCTTTGATCCAGAACCAGTCCCCTTCATACATCTCCGACCTAATTTTCTGATACCTTCCTGAGCACACAAATCTCCAAAGGTGCCCAAACTTTTGCATCAGCCCATATTTTCCTTTTTGTAATTTTTAAAATGTAAAAGATAATTTTTTTTACCCTAAAATACAAAGGAATTGTGTGATCTTTAACTGTAGGCCTTTTAGAGATCATTTAATCTTCAACTTGCTTAACTGTTCACAATAACAGTAATTTTTTGACCAGGGGCGCACAAACTTTGCACTCTTGGATATGGCTACAAATACTGATGTAAGAGGCTTAAGAGGTCCCCAGTGGGATTCACATTCTAATTTCTCTGTCTCGGTCACAATCATACACACACTAGGACACAACTCTGAAGAAGTCAGACCTGTAATTGTATTTTTCGTTTGCTTGGGAGGAAATTGAAGCACCTGGAGGAAATACATGTAAGAATGTGGAGGGCAAACATTGTGCAGATATTATCCAGGTCCTGCATGACACTAGATTATTCCAATAATAGTAGTAAGTTGTGTTAGCCACAAAGTTTTGAACCGTAATAAATTTGAATCCATCTTCATTGGAGAATCAATGTTTATGGCCTTTATCGTACTTGCAGGTGCATGGATCTATGTATTAGAGATGTTATGCTTCTCACCAGAGAAGTGGATCCTCTAAGAGACAGTTGGTTTGGCACTGAGTAGAGCCTAAAACCCGACCATACATATTGGTTGAACATTGGCCAAACGCGCCAATATCAAAGGGTTGTGTATGGTGACTCGGTGACTCCAGGCAGATGATTGTGGAGGGAGATAATGATCCAGCATGTCCAACTTTGGACTGCCAATCCTTTTGTTCTCCCAGATATAAGCTGCTAGAGATGTCTAGCAGCGGCTCTCTCATAGAGAACAAAAGACCACTTGGCTCCTGTGTATAGAGAGTTGAGGGAATGATCTGACAGCTATCTGAAGTGTTATGGGGAGCATAAGAATCTCTCTATTCTTCACCTTCAACCCCTGCAACTAAGTAAGGTTTTTGCTGCGTATTGGCAGAGGTTGAGCTCTAGGTTGAACTTATAGAGAAGTTAGAAACATTGCCAAGGAGTTTGTTAGTAGAAAAATGGTGAGCATCAAACAATCTATACATGGAACTGCAATCAAAAGGCAAGTCAGTAATCAATGTCAGGAATCAAACCAAGTGACAAAATCTGATGGGCAAGGCAAATGTCACACACAGTGTGGGAAAGACTAAATGCAAAACGAATGGATGAGGGGAGGGCAGCCCAGACACTAGGGAAAGAGAGAGTGGAGACCTCTAGGCTGATCTACTAACACCCTGCCTATCCTACCATCCCTATATTGTTTCCACACCAATTGCCGAGCAGGAAACCTAAGCCCTTTATATCCCTAGAGCTAGGCCCCTGATGGGGGGGGGGGTGAGCACTGGTCAGTCCGCACTATAAACTAAAGACAACAAGGGAGACAAACAAAGGGGGAAAACTTAACTTGAGCAGACACCAGAGAGGTAACACCAAATGTCCTCCAAAGGCACCAGAGAGGAAGCTAACTGACTGCTACAGCTCCAAAACTTCACAAGGGAAAATGTGAATATCACTGGCGACTCCCTGAAGCAGACTGAGAGTTAATAAACACCCAGACCAGGGTGTGTCAATCAGAGAAGGAGGGAGGTTGCGGCTGGGTCCAAAAGTGAGAAGGATTAAGAAGGCGTCTGCAATGCCATACTCAGTGACCTTCTGCAGCCAGATGCAGAGCGATTGTCTATTACATCTGACACACCCGTGACAGCAAAAGAGAAGTTAGAGAAGAGGGCCAAGGTCAAGACCAAGCTCAAAGTCGGGAAGAGCGATTAGTGACAAAGCCTTACAAAGGATGTATCAGTAAGAGATCTATGGTAGCTTCTTCTAAGTTACACTTAACACAGAAAACCCAGGAGAAATACTTCAGCACCTCTGCTTTTAAAGGGAGCCTGTCATCCCAGAAAACACTATTTACTTGCAGATAAAATGTTAATCTGCAGGTAAATAGTGTTACAATGCTGCCCTGCTGCCTTACTGAAAGTGCAGCTACCAGGAAAATTAACTCCTAGTAGCCGTCGGCTTTCAGTCATAGGGGCGATGCACAGAGTGGTCACAAGTCACTGCTCGCAGTACCACTCACTGTAATATGAGCACACCCTGGCACTTTGATCAACAGTTGGCCCTACCACTCTTCTCAGGAGGAATTAAGCTCATTTATCAGTAAGTCAGCTGGTCAGCCTTGTAAAGAAATTTACCTGCAGATTGACACTGTGGGTTCGCTCACACGAGCGTATAATTCGGCCGAGGGCTATCCAATGTTTTACTGCACAGCACTCAGACCAATGTTATACTATGGGGCAGTACTGATCTGGGGAAAAAAACACAGCATGCTGCAAGTGGCTACGCAAATCAGATCACGTGCACCCATTCAAGTCTATCAGTGTTTGTAAAACATCAGACTGAACTCAGAGGGTATCTGAGTTCAGTCCGATATACGCAGACAGAGACAATGGAGAAGATGGAGAAATTAATCTCTCCATCTTCCCGCCATGTGTGATATGATTCTCTCATCAGAGAGAATTGGATCACAGTAAATTGGATCACAGTAAACTGACACTCAGATCAAACTCGAATCAGAGTTTGAGCACAGTGTCATTACAATAATCGATCCGATTCTTTCTGATGAGAGAATCATCGCTCGGATCAAACTCTGAACAGAGTTTCAGCATAGTGTAATCTGATTCTATCAGATGAGAAAATGAAAAAATTATAGCACAGGTAAGGAGAAGATGGAGATCTTAATTTCTCCATCTTCTGCCCACTCTCCCCAGTCCCACAAGCTCGCTGCCTCGGGGAAACCCTGGACTCTAACCTCTCCTTTAAACCACATACCCAAGCCCTTTCCACTTCCTGCCGACTCCAACTCAAACACATCAAACACACATTCCTCAAACAGGAATCTGCAAAAACACTAGTGCATGCCCTCATCATCTCCCGCCTCGACTAATGCAACCTCTGCTCTGTGGCCTCCCCTCTAACACTCTCGCACCCCTCCAATCTATCCTATACTCTGCTGCCCGACTTATCCACCTGTCCACCCGCTATTCCCCGGCCTCTACTCTCTGTGAATCCCTGCACTGGCTCCCCATTGCCCAGAGACTCCAGTTCAAAACCATAACCATGGCATACAAAGCCATCCACAACCTGTCTCCTCCATACATCTGTGACTTAGTCTCCCGCTACTTACCTACACGCAACCTCCAATCCTCACAAGATCTCCTTCTCTACTCCCCTCTTATCTCCTCTTCCCACAATCGTATACAAAATTTCTCCCGTGCATCCCCCCTACTCTGGAACTCTTTACCCCAACATATCAGACTCTCATCTACTGTGGAAACCTTCAAAAGGAACTTGAAGACCCACCTCTTCCGACAAGCCTACACCCTGCAGTAACCTTCGCTCTACCATATCGCTGCACGACCCACTTCTATCTTGACCTACTGTATCCTCACCCATCTCCTGTAAATTGTGAGCCCTCGTGGGCAGGGTCCTCGCTCCTCCTGTACCAGTCGCCGACTTGTATTGTTCAAAATTTACTGTAATTGTTTGTGCTATGTATATCCCTTTGACATGTAAAGCGCCATGAAATAAATGGCGCTATAATAATAATAATCTTCTTCATTGTCTGAGGCTGCGGATGTCGGTTTACACTCGGATTGTATATAAGTGAAGTTCGATGTTTTCCACGCACCCATAGACTTGAATTGTCCACTTGCAGCGTGCTGCGATTTTTCTTGCATCCCGAATCGGCATGAGAAAAAAATTGCCGATCTGCTCTGCCCGATAGTATAACAATGGGCCGAGCGCTATCCGATTAAACATCGGATAGCACGTGACCGTGTATATGCTTGTGTGAGCGAGCCCTTAGGGTCATCAGTGTTTTCTGTAGGACTGCAGGTAATACTAATGATCAGAGTGATTGCCACTCAGAAAAGGAACAGTGCAATGATCAATCCTACGCTGCTACATGTGCGTTTGGATACAGGAGATCTGTGCTGTAACCTATCTGGTATACACAGCAGATGGAAGTTTCTGCTCTACATGTATAATTTCATTTCTTTACACCCCATCCTTGGCTCCAAATTAGTAATGTTAATTACGCAACTGTTACAATTTCTAATTATAACCCAAATTCTGGAACTAGAAGAGTCTAAAACAAAGACTTGGAGCAGTCTCTGTTGGATTTACCTTGTACAGTTTTATTTGAACGTTTAGTCTTACAGGATTTTCATCACCTCTCCGAACCTGAAGGAGCACGGCGTAGCTCCTGATTACAGTCTATATTTAGTGGTTTCAAATGAGCTCAGCTTCAAGTTGCTTTGGGCGGCATTGAACTAGGGGTTAATATTCCACCGTTCGGGATTCAGTGGATGAAAGGCAATCTGCAGTTATCACGACCCCTGGTAATCTAATCATCAAAGAGAGAGTTATATAGAGCTCAGTGTACCCATGTTTATTGAGGAAAATGTTAAAATCCATTATGTTTTAGCCATGATTATTATTATTATTATTTTTATTGACTTTAAGTGCTCTTACACCAACACAGAAAAGAAGAGGCAATTCTGAATATTTTACAAACATAAACTGCTTATTTACCAAGAGCTATAGTAGATTCAGGATTGATACAGAAAACTAACCATTCAGTGGTAAGGTAGTGCCAAAGGAGGACCTTTGAGCGGGAAGACCTACAATCTGGAGTCAGAGGCATAAAAGTTAAATGGATTGTTCCTTTTATCTCTTTTTTACTTTATAATGAGCGGATCTGACAAAACTCTATTTCGCCAATTGATGCAGATTTTATCTGGAAATTTGATTGGCAGCAAAGTTATTCCCAGCAAATTAAATGTTCCTTATCATGCTGTGGGGTCTCTGTAGACCCCTGAGCATTCTAAACGAAACATGTAAAAAAAAAAACCCCTCTAATACTCTCCTTATTGCTCATCTGTCCTGGCACCCACGCTGTCTCTGATGTGAACTGCTCCTTAGTTATTCTTCTTTTTGAAGTCATGCATTGACGTCTTCACTCTAGAACAGGACTTCATGGGAGTTCACGGGTAATCGCACCATGACCTCAGAGGCATGGTTCCGTCAGAAATCTTGTTCTAGAGCATACATGTCAAAATCTTGCCCGTGGGCCAAATTTGGCCCGCAGGGTGGTTATATTTGGCTCGCGACACCAGAACCCCATTTTTCTGTACGGAGCACTATGTGGGGGCATTATTATGTGCAGAGGACTATGCGGGGCCCATTATTATGTACGGAGGACCATGTGGGGCCCATTATTCTGTATGAAGGACTATGTGTGGCCATTATACTGTATGGAGGACTATGTGGGGCCATTATTCTGTATGGAGGACTATGTGAGGCTATTATACTGTATGGAGGACCATGTGGGGCCATTATACTGTATGGAGGACAATGTGGGGCCATTATACTATATGGAGGACTGTGTTGAGCCATTATTATGTACGAATGACTATGAGGGCCCCATTATTCTGTATGGAGGACTATGTGGGGCCATTATACTGTATGGAAGACTGTGTTGGGCAATTATTATGTACAGTGGACTATGAGGGGCCTATTATTCTGTATGGAGGACTATGTGGGGCTATTATACTGTATGGAGGACTGTGTTGGCCAATTATTATGTACGGTGGACTATGTGAGGCCATTATTCTGTTGGAGGACTATATGGGGCTCATTATTCTGTATGAAGGACTGTGTGGGGTCCATTATACTGTATGGAGGACTATGTGGTGCCCATTATACTGTATGGTGGACTATGTGGGGTCCATTATTCTGTATGGAGGACTATGTGGGGCCATTATACTGTATGAAGATCTATATGGGGCCCATTATTCTGTATGAAGGACTATGTGGGGCCCATTATTCTGTATGGAGGACTATGTGGGCACATTATTCTGTATGAAGGACTATATGGGGCCCATTATTCTGTATGGAGGACTATGTGGGGCCATTATTCTGTATGGAGGACTATGTGGGCCCATTATTCTGTATGGAGGACTATGTGGGCCCATTATTCTGTATGAAAGACTATGTGGGGCCATTATTATGTACAGAGGACTATGTGGGGCCCATTATTCTGTATGAAGGACTATGTGGGGCCATTTTTATGTACGAAGGACTATGTGGGGCCCATTATTCCGTATGAAGTACTTTGTGTGGCTCTTACACTGTATGGAGGACTATGTGGGGCCATTATTCTGTATGGAGGACTATGTGGGGTCCATTATTCTGTATGGAGGACTATGTGGGCCCATTATTCTGTATGGAGGACTATGTAGGGCCCATTATTCTGTATGAAGGACTATATGTGGCCCATTATTCTGCATGGAGGACTATGTGGGGCGATTATTCCGTATGGAGGACTATGTGGGTCTATTATTCTGTATGGAGGACTATGTGGGCCCATTTTTCTGTATGAAGGATTATGTGGGGCCATTATTATGTACGGAGGACTATGTGGGGCCCATTATTCTGTATGAAGGACTATGTGGGGCCACTATTATGTACGGAGGACTATGTGGGGCCCATTGTTCTGTATGAAGGACTATGTGTGGCCATTATACTATATGGAGGACTATGTGGGGCCATTATTCTGTATGAAGGACTATTTGGGACAATTATACTGTATGGAGGACCATGTGGGGCCATTATACTGTACGGAGGGCAATGTGGGGCCATTATTCAGTATGGAGGACTATGTGGGGCCATTATACTGTATGGAGGACTGTATTGGGCAATTATTATGTACGAAGGAGTATGAGGGGCCCATTATTCTGTATGGAGGACTATGTGGGGCCATTATTCTATATCGAGGACTATGTGGGCCCATTATTCTGTATGAAGGACTATTTGGGACAATTATACTGTATGGAGGACCATGTGGGGCCATTATACTGTACGGAGGGCAATGTGGGGCCATTATTCTGTATGGAGGACTATGTGGGGCCATTATTCTGTATGGAGGACTGTGTTGGGCAATTATTATGTACGGTGGACTATGTGGGGCCCATTATTCTGTTTGGAGGACTATGTGGGGCTATTATTCTATATCGAGGACTATGTGGGCCCATTATTCTGTATGGAGGACTATGTGGGCCCATTATTCTGTATGAAGGACTATATGGGGCCCATTATTCTGTATGAAGGACTATGTGGGGCCATTATTCGGGATGGAGGACTATGTGGGCCCATTATTCTGTATGGAGTACTATTTGGGGCCCATTATTTTGTATGGAGGAGTTTGTGGGGTCCATTATACTGTATGTAGATCTATGTGGGGCCATTATTCTGAATGGAGGACTATGTGGGCCTATTATTCTGTATGGAGGACTATATGGGTCCCATTATTTTGTACGGAGGACTCTGTGAGGCCCATTATACTGTATGGAGGACTATGTGAGGCCCATTATACTGTATGGAGGACTATGTGGGCGCATTATACTGTATGGAGGACTATATGGGGCCATTATTCTGTATGGAGAACTATGTGGGGCCATTATACTGTATGGAGGACTATGTGGACCCATTATTCAGTATGGAGGACTATGTGGGGCCCATTATTCTGTATGGAGGACTATGTGGGGCCCATTATACTGTATGTAGGACTATGTGGGGCCCATTATTCTGTATAGAGGACTATGTAGGGCCCATTATTCTGTATGGAGAACTATATGGGGCCAATTATTCCGTACGGAGGACTCTGTGGGGCCTATTATTCTGTACAGAGGACTATGTAGGGCCCATTATTCTATATGGAGGACTTTGTGGGGTCCACTATACTGTATATCGGTTGACCCATGACTTCGTCCAAGTTTTTCATTTTGGCCCTCTGTGTGTTTAAGTTTGAAATCCCTGTTCTAGAGTGAAGACACTGGCACTTGTGTGGAAAGAAGACCTGAGGTTCGGATAATGGCCACCATAGGCAGCGGGGATGAGCCGTGAGGTCAGTATTAGGTTTTACTTTTTGCTTTTTATCCTTTGGCCTACCCTCTACAATTCTGCAAAATAGCGAGCCACCGTTTTGCTGAATATGCCTAGAGCGAATAAAAAAAAAAAAATCTGCATTCTGGAGAATAAGAATTATTGTAAAATTCCAATATAATTCAATACCACTCGAATAAATTCACCCTTCCCTATTAAGAAACCATTGATCAGATCCAAAATGTAGACAGGGCCACAATTTCTCAAGCTAAACCGTTGCCAAAAACATTGAGCACCCAAACTCCTGTTTAGGAACAGCCATTTATGCTCAACTGTGAATGCTGGAATCAGAAACGTCTGAATGAACTTTTCCAGGTCGTTCTAATAATTTCATTCACCTTGGGGCACAATGCAATAGGATCCCTCCCTATAGGTGAACTGCAACCTCTAGAAGAATTCGCTAGCAAGTGACAATGCTGAGCTTATACAATCCCAAAAGGGAATGTGGCGCCCCTAAGGGTCCGACCGCCACAGGGATGCTGCACCTCTTCAATGGGGTGTGGTGTTCCTCCTTCGAGGTAAGAACGGTGCAATGGTCAGTACCCCACCTCCACATCCAACACCACACTTCTCCCACCAGAGAGGGCTAGTAGGCACTAGTGTGTTGCCCCTACTGGGAAAAATGGGAGGCTGGGGAACCAAGAGATAGGGGGAACCATGTAGTGGGTGAGAGTGGAGGACGCACATTTAGTTACACTTAATATTTCATATTTAATAAACAGCCATCTTGGGCTCATCGGACTTTGATTGTGATCTCCATCCCTGAACGTGGCTTCTGGGTGAACCTGCAGTGGATGAAGACACGGCCCTCGTACTCTGACCTTGAGTCGAGGGGCAGGTTGGAGTTAACGTATGTCTCAACCCGGTCAAGGACCATACCCAAGAAGGCCTGGAGCTTAGGAGTGTAGCTCCACCGCAAAAGGATCCCAGGGGGATGCAGACGGAGCGGTATACGCCAACTGTCCTTGCTATTCTGGCCTAGTCAGAGGGATTCTGGCTGCAAGAGGGGTACCGGCCCCCGACACCTGACTTTGCTACTCTACGTCCTAGTCAGGGAAGCCCGGCAGGCCCAGAGGATCCCACCGGGTAACGGAAGGAGCAGAGCTGCCACCTGTACCCTTTTTCTGAGCGTAGTCCAGAGGAAGATCCGGCCTATCTACACACACAGACAGGAGAAGACTCAGTCTGAAGTCTAGTAACACTCTGGTGCGGGGTCCTGATTAAGCACTTGAATTACTCGGAGGTTGTCGGACCCCCGTCCCTGGTGACCGCAGAACTCCGTGAGGAGCAGGGAGAAGCCTTGCAGCTGTACTCTCCACCGTGAGTAAAATCCCTGGAAGTCAACCCCTATGGCCTCCGGACTCTTTATTTCTGCACTGCACCGCACCACGCAGCACCAGACCTCCTACACTACAAATCACTCCATCCTCGTCTCTGCCCTGAGGCCCTGCTCCGCCTGTGGGGAGTAGTGTCAACAACGGCTGCCACAACATCCCGCCTCAGAGGACTGCAGCAGCGCTGGTGGCCTTCATCAGGTACCACAGGTGGCGTAGTCGATAAGAACCACTCAACCCTGTAAGCCCATTACTTTTATGTGACGGCCCTGGGCATGGAGCGGGTCCAGGCCACGACTGCTCCCCCAACATCTGACCCGGCTCCGAGTTCCCCATCTCCCAGGGAGGGCTGTGAGTGTCACAGGAATTTCCAAGAAAAATAAATTCTTCATAAACTAGCATTAAATAGTAAGTTATATAACATATATACCCTAGGACTACAAGGCCAGCTGCCCCAATCCTTCCTGTAACTTTGCCATTCTGGGTTTCAGCAGCTTAGCGTCCCATCAAGGTACAGTTTTTGATGTGTCAGCATATGATCAAAGCAGTGCGTGAAGGGGGCTGTCTGACTGCTTATTTCAATAGGTAAGCCAGCCCCCTTCTCTATCAAAGCCGATGTGTAGATAGAAAAGATGGCTGAGCTATTGAAAGGAGTGCGATGCTTCAGTCACTTTATATTGTCCTGCGTCAAGCACAAGACAGAAAGCAAAACTATATACAGTAGTTGTATAACCTACTAATATTTTACTCACTTACACAGCGCCTTAGTTCCACAGCACTTTATAGAGATTATCAGCACTGTCCCCACTGGGACTCAAAATCTGCATTCCCTGTTTGTCTTTGTGAAATTCCAAAGACAAGGAAGGAAACCCCTGAAAACACAGAGATGTCGTCCTTGGTGGAATTTGAACCCTGGACCTCAGAGCTGCAAGGTTCCAGTGCTCTAATTAAGTGAGGTGCCCCCAAATAAAACAGTAAGCACTCCATCCTTAGTCCCAGCAGCTTGGCTTTCTGTCTTTTGCTCAAAACAGGACAGACCTTACATGACAGGAACATTAGACTTGCTCATTTCGATAGCTAAGCCCTTTGCTGTCAACTTTGACGGATAAGGGGGCTGGCTTAACTACTGAAATAGGCCGTCATCTAGCCCCTTTCACACTGCTGCAGAAACCTGTTAACATGGGGAGCACTGCCCTTTTTTGAGCATAAAATAGGAAGCCAAGCTGCTGGGAACAGAGATGGAGCATCTCCCGAAGGATTGGTGCTGCTCCCGAAGGATTGGTGCGGCTCCCGAAGGATTGGTGCTGCTCCCGAAGGATTGGTGCGGCTCCCGAAGGATTGGTGCTGCTCCTGAAGGATTGGTGCTGCTCCTGAAGGATTGGTGCGGCTCCTGACGGATTGGTGCTGCTCCCGAAGCATTGGTGAGGCTCCCAAAGGATTGGTGCTGCTCCCGAAGGATTGGTGCGGCTCCCGAAGGTTTGGTGCGGCTCCCAAAGGATTGGTGCGGCTCCCGAAGGATTGGTGCTGCTCCCGAAGGATTGGTGCTGCTCCCAAAGGATTGGCGTGGCTCCCGAAGGATTGGTGCTGCTCCCGAAGGATTGGTGAGGCTCCCGAAGGATTGGTGCGGCTCCCGAAGGATTGGTGCATCTGACCTAATAGAACTGTATTTGGCCATGTACATATTACTCATTATTTACAACTAAATTACTTTGTTTTTGCCTGGAAAAACACTTTAAACTAACTTTTAACAGATGGGTGGAAACATCTTTATGTGGGCTGCCTCAAGGGAACCTTTCATCCAGGGCGAGCGGAGTAGATTGACATATAGTTATGTGAGAAAAGATTCAGCATGTGTTTTCATAATATTTATCCTCTGCTCTTTCTGTGAGGCTCAGTCCAGTGGACGGTCCTGACAGTGATTGACAGCTAACTCTGCATGCACACTTATATATAGAAAGCTGTCAGTCACTGAGAGGACCGCCCACTGGACACAAAATCCCAGAAAAAGCAGAAGTTTAACTTATTAAAACATACTGAAAATATTCTTACAGAACTATATGTCAATCTACTCACCTCACCCTGCTTTATGGCATGGTGCCTGCATATTAGACTCCTTTTATATGGTGACAGGTTCCTTTTAAAATCCAGTTTGTGATGCTCTAGAGTTTCCATATTAAAGGGAACCTATCACCAGGTTTTCCACATATAAAGTACAACCAGCACCTTTAAGCCCTCTTTTTACAACATCCTAGCATGCTGTATGTATGTCCCCAATCCCCTATTCAAGGCACAAAAAATGTATTTTATTTTACACACTGTTGGCAAGATCCGGTTTGATGGGAGTCTCTGGTCATGATCCATCGACCTCTCTCTTCTTATGATCTCTGTCCTCCAGCCCTACTCTTTGTGAATGATGTGCCCTACATCATCTACATACTGTCCCCCATTGCGCTCCTGCGCAGGCGCACATCTCTCTGTCCTACAGAGGGCAAGGTAAATTACTGTAGTGCGCATGTGCCTGCCAGGAAAGACCAAAAAGCGCTGATGACCCATGAGTAAAGCCGGCGCAAGACAGAGAAAAGTACGCCGGCAAAAGAGCGTGATGGAGGACACTGTGTGGATAACGTTAGACGCATCATCCACATGAAGTAGAGCTGGAGGATGGAATCATAGAATCATAGAAAGGCCGCCTGTCTCACTCATTGATCACCTTCACCGTCAAAAAGTTTTTTCTAATATCTAATTTGTATCTTCTCCCATTCAGTTTCATCCCAATGCTTCCAGTCTTTCTTTGTGCAAATGAGGATAAAGCTGATCCCTCTACAGTGTGACAGCCCTTCAGATATTTGTAGAAAGCATTTAAGTCTCCTCTCAGTCTTCTCTTTTGCAAGCTAAACATTCCCAAACCCTCTAACCGTTCCTCATAGGACATTGTTTGTAGACCGGTCACCATTCTGGTGGCTCTTCTTTGAACTTGCTCCCGTTTCTTTATGTATTTTTTAAAATGTGGTGCCCAGAACTGGACACAGTATTCCAGATGAGGTCTGACCAAAGAGGAGTAGAGGGGGCTGCACGGCCAGCTCAACACTCACCTACTGTATCCTCACTCATCCTTTGTAGATTGTGAGCCTTCGCAGGCAGGGTCTTCTCTCCTCCTGTACCAGTCGCTGACTTGTATTGTTCAACTTATTGTAATTGTTTGTGCTATGTATACCCCTTTCAAATGTAAAGCGCCATGGAATACTAATAAATAATAATAATAATAATTACTTAATGTGATCTAGACTGTACCCTTCTGTTAATGTAACCTAGAATTGTGCTTGCCTTTTTTGCTGCTGCATCACACTGTTGACTCATGTGACGTCTGTGATCTATTAGTATACCCAAGTCTTTTTCACAGGTGCTGTTGCTTAGCCCTTTTCCTCCCATTCTATATATGCCTTTTTAATTTTCCATAGTTGGTCATTTTTTTTTCAATAAGGATGGTATGAGATACATTTTCAAATGCTTTGCTGAAGTCAAGATATACTATATCTACTGCGTTTTCCTGATCCACCCAGTCAGTGATTCTGTCATAGAAGGAAATTAAGTTAGTCTGACATGACTTATTAGTTACAAACCCATGCTCGCTCTGGTTAATCACTTAATTCTCATAAAGGTACTTGCATACATGTTGTTTAATAATTTGTTCAAAGATCTTTCCTGGTATAGAAGTAAAACTCACAGGCCTATAGTTCCCTGGGTGAACTTTAGTCCCCTTTTTGAAGACAGGGACAACATTCGCTCTTCTCCAGTCTTCTGGGACTTCTCATGTTCTCCAAGCATTTTCTAAGATTATGGAGAGTGGTTCAATAATTTACTCTGCTATCTTCTTCAGGAGATAGCAGAGGAAATCATAAGAAGAGAGATCATAAGAAGAGAGAACCCAAAGAACGGATCAAGACCAGAGACGCCCATCGAACTCTGTGAGTATAATAAAAGGTCTTTTTTGTGCCATACCTAGGGATTGGGGAGCATACATACAGCTTACTAAAATGTTGAAATGGAGGAGCTGAAACCTGCTGGCAGTACTTGATATGGGGAAAACCTGGAGACAGGTTCCCTTTAAACATAAAATCTAAATTAATGAACTATCAGGAATGTTTTTTTCTGTATTATTCATGTTTTGGGGCTTCTTCTTATTTTCTTCTTTGAAAACCTTTTGAACCTAAACTTCCTGAAAGCCGTCATCCATGGAAAGAGGATGAAACGATGTCTTTGTATGATTTTCTCAGAAATTAAACTTGTCATTAAAATCTGATAAAAAGATATCAATTATAAAGCAAAAATCCACAAAGAACATTTTGTTTTATAAAACAAAAATACCTAATGGCCATAATTACAAGAAATCTGCCTCCTACAATCACATCGTGTGTTTGTCTTATCCTCGTTCACTAGCCGAGAGGTCACTTTGTTTAATGACCTCTGCTATTTCCAGTCCTCCCATTTCCATATGTCATTGAGTTACAATTATCCTGTCATCATCTACAAGGGCAGCAAACAAACCGGGATTAAACATCAAACTTGCAAGTGTATGCAAAACACAATCAATACATCTCTTCAAAGGCCTAAATGTACCGGAATGATGGCGATAATGCAACAAAGGATTCAATTGTTTAACATGGTTATCATGTCTGTGCACCCAGACAAAGTCGAGCAGCAGATACACCGCCGCCTTTTGTCTGTGTTCAGATGCTATCGGCTTGTTGACTTTCTATAATTGTTTGTTGATTTTTTTTACAAATAGAATTAACATTTTTTGTTAACTAATGCATAAAGAAACCCAAAGGTGCTCAAACACATAACGGGAAAGTCATTCAAAGTTGAGGAATACAATGAGAATGTCCGTTTTTCATATTTATATTGATGAGTCCCGACTTAGCCCGATACCAAATATCGGTGGAAAGAAGGATCAGTCATGTTGGACTTCAATATGCCTTATCCTTTATTTCAATGAGCGATAACTGAAAACTTTGCTAATATACTGACCGTGGCAGATTGCCGTTGAATAACAGCTATCGAAGGTACGTTGGCTCCTAAAAATGAGTACTAAGGCCCCCGTATACATTAGACTGACGTTAACCAAAATCATCCATATCGCTGTGTTTAGACGACAGTTTAATGTGTATAAGGGCCCCTGATGCTCTTGCTCCTCTCTATTAAAACAGGTGCACTTTGGTGTATTAAAAGTATATTTTAAGTGCATAGAATATTATGGGCACTAATGTGAATGATGTAATATGAAAAATTATATAGAATGTTTTAAATACTACTGTTGTGGATGACTGAAATGTGTTTTGATAAACATATAATGTACTATTGTATTAGGTACAGGGAAAGTATAAGGATAAGAAATTAAGACATAGATATAGGAATAGGATATAAATATTAATGGGAAAATGCAGTGAAGGGCATAATAGAATCAGGAAATAGATAGGTATAGCATAGGAATAGTTAAAGTGTTAAGAAACAGCCCTAGTATGGGAGGGGCAGGAGTAGTTAAAAGAGGAAACACTTCCTGCTTAGGACAGTTGATGAGAAGATTAGATAGAGTGATTAGTGAAATCCAAGGTCAGAGGGCTGAGAAGCACGAGAAAGTATGAGCTTTTAGAGCAGCATGCAGAAGGCCGCCACTAAGTTTAGTGGACCATCCCGGGACATCCGGGGCCTACGGCCCGCGCAAGCTATGGAGGAGGCTGCCTTATTATCATCTCATGAGGGGAAGGCAGATGGGGAAAGGTATCAGGAAGACAGGTAGGAACCCATGACAGCTGCGGAGCCAGACAGAGTAATTCAGGGGCCAGAGGTACCTGACCAGGAAGGGATAACTCAGGCTGAAAAAAACGTGACTGCAACATCGTACTGTGCTGTGACAAAGATGGAGTTTGGAGTGTTCAGTGAAGTTCATTTGTTTGAAAAGTATCAAGTGTCTCCTGTTCAATGTGCGGCTATTTTGGGTCCGGGATCGTGGAGTCAGCGAAGGCCTCAGGCCAAATTGTGAGTGTTATAGCATACACCCACAGCACAAGGGAAATGGGACATTATTTACTTGTGGGGTGCCTAGGTGTGGGAGCGCAACAGCCCCTCACCCATGACTACTGCCCTGTACACCTTACATCCGGGCTGCAGATCCTTTTGTTCTCTAAGGGATAAGCTGTCAGAGATATATGGCAGCGGCTCTGTCATAAAGAACGCAAGAGCACTCGGCAGAGAGAGTTCTCCTGTGTATGGAGGAGAGAAGCGAGATAACTGCCCGCCAAACGATACAGCCATCTAAAGTGTATGGGGGGCTTTAGACAACAAATTTGGTCAACTGATTAAAGGTAGAAGGGTAAGATACTAAGAATGCCAAAAAGAGTAAAGGGAAAGCCTTCCTCTCACTCCATGCTTGCAAAGTGTCTTCGCTGTTCCTGGTTTGATGTAGGAATTTTTCTGTTTATTCGAAGCCAATGCTTATCCGCTCCCAGCGATTTCCCTCCCATCTTTCACCCATAATTCCCATAGACACATCAAAGTAGAGTCACTGCAACTAAACTCTGTGCAGCTGCATCCCCCTCCTCTCCCCTTGTCCTTGACTTGTGTTTACTGTTTAGCCTCTCCTCTGAAGTCCACATTGCATCCCATGCATGCGAATGGATGTTTTGCAACTGTGTGTACAATCAGCACTAATGCTGAATAGGTTTATTGTAGCATAAATCACAAATCATTTCAATAACTAAGCTTCTCCACTTCTCAGCAGCAGCCAAAGTATTGGCAGAGAAGGGGGGTGCCTTAGCTATTGAGATCAGCAGTCAGTTAGCCCCCTTTATACACAGCTTTAGTCATGTGCAATCACTGAAAACACTATCCAGAATTGAGCACAAGACTGGAAGCGTAACAGCAGAAACATGGGACCGGAGTGGCCCCCAGTGTGTAGGGGTATCAAGGCTAATACAATGTTACTATTGATATGGACACCTATAGATGATTTTTTTTTGTTTAAATGTATTTCTTGTGGCATCAAAATTGTTTTTGCAATTTGGTTTAATTAAAAATTGTGCACCGTTTTCCTTTCATAGGCTCTATCTATTGCTGGCTGCTGAAAGAGTTAACTGAGATTAAATGGCATCTGTCAGTAATATCAAACCTCCTAAGCCGTCTATATGGGCATGTAGTTCA
Source organism: Phyllobates terribilis (assembly GCF_046119375.1). NCBI lineage: Eukaryota > Metazoa > Chordata > Amphibia > Anura > Dendrobatidae > Phyllobates > Phyllobates terribilis. The sequence continues at coordinate 78,891,967 of NW_027362762.1, forward strand.
TAGGAGGCTGAATGAAATGATACCTTGATATTTGAAATCCGGTATTTTATTCTTGAGAAATCAAAGTTTTTCTTAATATGTAAATGAGCTGTTAAGATCTATGGGCCGGACATAGATCTCCCTGAAAATCTGCCTCCAGATCTTATTTTAAATGAAAGGAGGCTGTTGAGACATGAGGGTCAGTGGGTATTCTCGTCCGCTGACCTGGCTGTCTTTAGAAAGACTGCACGGGCCGGGGCTCATCCCACTGAACACCCATTCTCCTTCCCCGTGGGCAGAACACTACTCAGACAGCACAGACTAAGGGTACCACACTCCGGTAAGACTTTATTGGGTTACCAACAGTTAACAGCATGTTACATTCCCAGCAAGGACCGAAGATGGTGCAAATGACAGAGTCTCACCCTTCCGCTGTCTCGCCAGGGATTAGAACCTCTGCAACTTCGGGGCATCCAGGGCCAACTACCCCAGCCAGAAGCATCCCACTTTTTGCGGGCACCCACTGAGAGGAGGTAGCGGCAAGCTTAGGAAGCTGACAGAGCACAGTGAGCACAGGTGACTGGATTGTCACAACATGGATTACCCAAAGAAATTTGTGGGCTCAGTATTGGGCAGTGGAGCAGTTCTGTAATTCACCAGCTAGAACCATGGTCCCTAGGCTAGAGTCCCATAGAATCACACCGGTGACAGGAGCAGACCCCTTTTTATATCCCTCAGCTCCCATTTCAAGGCATTGTGTCCCACAGGACTGGGGGGAGAGATAATCATGGCTGTTCCCTCATTGTTCAATAGTTCAATTAGACTGCATAATTGTCCTCCAAATGATGCAGACTAGTACACCGGAGGGGGTTGATACAATCCCTAATCAGCAGGCATTCCACAAATTAGCATACAAAAAGGGGTACAGGACAGTCTCACATGAAGCAATGGCTCATGTCTTACTGAAAAAAGGAATAGCACATCTGACATAATTAAGAATAGTTCACTCCCGCACAAATGGCCAGATTTTTCTCATTTAGTTAAATCGCCACAGAGGCGTTACCAGTGTGAGACATGTAATGACTGACATGCCTGCTCTCCTGATCTACATGTCTCAAACTGATAATGACTCCTTTCTTTTAAAATAAGCTCTAGATTACAGATTCTTGGGGAGATCTATGTCCGGCCAGTAGATCTTAACAACTCATTTACATGGATTTCTCTGGAATGAGACATCGGACCGCAGATATTAAGGTATCATTTTATTCGACTTTCATTGACCTGTATGTCCATATAGACGACTTAGGACGGTGGATGCTGCTGACAGATTCCCTTCAAGTCAATGGGAGCATCCTAATGGTAGAGTTAATGACATCTTTTTCTCAGCTGCTCTCAGCTAATTTATAACCATAGATGACATAAAAGTTGATATGAACTTCAATGTGGTCATAATGTGGTCCTAAATAGGCTGCAAGGGAGTTCAGAAAAAGACAAGTGCCTAAAACGAGCTCCCTGACAGCTTCTCAGCTAACCCATTCTGCATCCAGAATAGTTTTCAATGAAACCCAATTGCATAAATGATTGTTAAGCCAAAACAGATATGTTTAGGTAAAAATAAAATGCCCCCATAGATGTTCATATCCTTTAAGTTATATATATATATTTCTATTTAAAGCTGTTTTATCTACATCGTCCCCCCGTAATCCCTCTGTGTATGACTGTCATGGCATGGTGAGAGTTGTCGTTTTGAATCAGTTGTAGAGTAGCCCAATCTGATCAGCCGCATTACCAGGAGGAAATCTACAGATAAGAGGAATATCAAAGCTTTATGTTCGATATAAAAGTCAAATGTATGTAAAAGTAGCCAAATACTGTATCTTCAGCCTGAATCAATGATCAAAACCTGCAGGATCAATGCTGGGAGCCTTCATTTCCAAGAATGCAAGGTTGAGAAATGTTAATTACTGGAAAATCTTCTTGAAATGTAACATATAGAATATTCATCACAAACGATGTCAACTAGAATTGGGCAGTAATATCTCATTTGCATAGGTGTAAGGTGGCGCGCAAGCCGGATTCTCCTCTGTTCCATTAATTAATGCAGCATCATATCCCATTAGGCGCTGATAACATCGCACTTGTCAGAATCAATGCAGTTTCTTCTGTGCCTACAGGTACAAGACAGGCATATTCCTAGGGAAGGATTAACCCCTCCAACACTCAACATAATCCAACTTAAAGCAACACTTCCTAATGTTCTATTTGCTGAGTAGTAGCATGCAAGCTATGTTTCTTTGTTATCAGCCACCCAAATACATTTCATCACAGATATCATTATTATTAACAAATATAATACTTATCATCATGCAAAAGCCTTATACTTGAAACATCTCAATAAAAGACGGTAATTGCAGGGGTTGTCTACCTTTGGGAGACATGGTTTTTTTTACTTAAATGAATGTATTTGAGACTAAAAATAATTTTTGCATTTGGGTTTCGTTAAAGATTTTGCACCATTTGGCTTTTTGTTTCCCGGCACATTCAACTTTGATGTGGTCTATGGTCATAAATCAGCTTAGAAAAAGACAAGAAATAAGAGTTACAAATGACCTATAAGACCGTCCCAGCAAGCTGACTGATCGATTCTCATTTAAGTCATTCTGCAGCCAGTGATAACTTGCAGATCTATGGAAGTCTGAAATACCCTGTTGGAATTGAGCGGTGGCCAAGCATGTTCAGCTCTGCGCCATTAATTGTCTATGGCACTGCCAACAGTTGCGGCCGCCACTCCATTCCGGTGGTGCATTCTCAGAATTGGTGGATTGACCCAATGGGTATACTCCTACAGATCAACAAGCTATAACCTATCCAATGGATCGGTCAGTGGCAAACACAGACGGAAGATGGCAGCTGTGCCAGAACAATATATATGGGCTCATGATAATGCGCAATTACACCAATATTGGAGGTGAAAATGTGCCCGCTCATCAGGCTCACCCATCACTATCCTCCACCAGCAGCCATTGTATGGACTGGAGAACTGTGCAGTCTGTGAGGAAAGCTGCACTAACGAGCAGGAGAAGAACCTGTCACACCTATATACAACCCCTGGCAAAAATTATGGAATCACCGCCTCGGAGGATGTTCATTCAGTTGTTTAATGTTGTTGAAAAAAAAGCAGATCACAGACATGGCACAAAACTAAAGTCATTTCAAATGGCAACTTTATGGCTTTAAGAAACACTAAAAGAAATCAAGATAAAAAATGTGGTACTCAGTAAGGGTAATTTTTTTTCAGACCAAGCAGAGGGCAAAAATTATGGAATCACTCAATTCTGAGGAAAAAATGATGGAATCATGAAAAACAAACACACAAAAGAACACTCCAATACATCACTAGTATTTTGTTGCTCCACCTCTGGCTTTAATAACAGCTTGCAGTCTCTCAGACATGGACTTAATGAGTGACAAACAGTACTCTTCGTCAATCTGGCTCCAACTTTCTCTGATTGCTGTTGCCAGATCAGCTTTGCAGGTTGGAGTCTTGTCATGGACCATTTTCTTCAACTTCCACCAAAGATTTTCAATTGGATTGAGATCCGGACTATTTGCAGGCCATGACATTGACCTTATGTGTCTTCTTTTAAGGAATGTTTTCACAGTTTTTGCTCTATGGCAGGGTGCATTATCATCTTGAAAAATGATGACATCATCCCCAAGCATCCTTTCAATTGATGGGATAAGAAAACTGCCCAAAATATCAATGTAAACTTGGGCATTTATTGAAGATGTAATGACAGCCATCTCCCCAGTGCCTTTACCTGACATGCAGCCCCATATCATCAATGACTGTGGAAATTTGCATGTTCTCTTCATGCAGTCATCTTTATAAATCTCAATGGAACGGCACCAAACAAAAGTTCCAGCATCATCACCTTGCCCAATGCAGATTCATGATTCATCACGGAATATGACTTTCATCCAGTCATCCACAGTCCACGATTGCTTTTCCTTAGCCCATTGTAACCTTGTTTTTTTCTGTTTAGGTGTTAATGATGGCTTATGTTTAGCTTTTCTGTATGTAAATCCCATTTCCTTTAGGTTCTTTCTTACAGTTAGGTCACAGACATTGACTCCAGTTTACTCCCATTCGTTCCTCATTTGTTTTGTTGTGCATTTCCTGTTTTGGAGACATATTGATTAAGTTTCCAGTCTTGATGCTTTGATGTCTTCCTTGGTCTACCAGTATGTTTGCCTTTAACAACCTTCCCATGTTGTTTGTATTTGGTCCAGATTTTAGACACAGCTGACTGTGAACAACCAAAATCTTTTACAACATTGCATGATGATTTAACTTCTTTTAAGAGTTTGATAATCCTCTGCTTTGTTTCAATTGACATCTCTCGTGTTGGAGCCATGATTCATGTCAGTCCACTTGGTGCAACAGCTCTCCAAGGTGTGATCACTCCTTTTTAGATGCAGACTAACGAGCTGATCTAATTTGATGCAGGTGATAGTTTTGGAAATTAAAATTTACAGGGTGATTCCATCATTTTTTCCTCACAATTGAGTGATTCCATAATTTTTTCCCTCTGCTTGATCTGAAAAAAATTACCCTTACTGAGTACCACATTTTTAATCTTGATTTCTCTTAGTGTTTCTTAAAGCCCTAAAGTTGCCATTTGAAATGACTTTAGTTTTGTGCCATGTCTGTGATCTGCTTTTTTTCAACAACATTAAACAACTGAATGAACATCCTCCGAGCCCGGTGATTCCATAATTTTTGCCAGGGGTTGTAATAGTATGTGCCTCAAAATCATGTCCCCAACACATCTGTTAAAATTAAGAAAATGTGGTGAACCCCATTAACTCTTTCTGCAGGCAGTAATAGACAGTGTAATATAGCGGCTATAGGAGGCAAATGGTGCAAAATATATACTGAAACCCAATTGCGAAAATTATTTTTGGCCCCAATTGCATTCATTTAAGTAAGAAAAAAATTGTCCACAAAGGTGGACAACCCCTTTAAGTTTAAGTTAAAAATACACTTCATCTTTAAATTGCATTTATAGCCAATCGCATGTTGTGCCAGAGGGGCCAATAGTGCAGAATTACCTGCCAGATCGTCCACAAAAGTCCAGTATATGCTATTCATATTTCATACTTCATATTTACATGCGCTAACAATTTTTCAAAAAATTTTTCATTTATTTCTATTTTTTACAGCAGTTATGCTATTCAGATTTCATATTTACATACTCAGTATTACAGTGTGCTACGTTATTTGTTCATTGTATATGGAGGTAGCTCCTCTTAGTAGGCACTTGTTCACACCTATTTCTTGAAGTGGAAGTGCAGTCATTTTCTTTGTTACTAGATTTAGCATTGACTGAGCACTCCACCCCCACCCCCATGCCGCAGGTGGTTTTAAATGCATCAGGATCTGACTTTCCCATACATAAGCAGACAGAGGTCTCTTAGAGAGGTATTCACATTGGTAGGTCCTGACATCGAGAAACGCCTTACCGCGGCTGTCAGGTACACATGAATTGGCCAGTTTATGCGCTAAAATTTCTTATTTATTTATACAGCAGTAATGCTATTCATATTTCATACTTCATATTTACATGCGCTAAAAATTTTTCAAAAATTTTTTCATTTATTTCTATTTTTTACAGCAGTTATGCTATTCAGATTTCATATTTACATACTCAGTATTACAGTGTGCTACGTTATTTGTTCTCAGTAGTGTTTTCTAGCAGGAATGAGCCTGGCTGACTATTCTGGATGGAGATGGCTACAAAGGACCATTGCTTATGTATGGGATAAGGGTCTCAGTATTACAATGACAAATGAAGCCAACAAATTAGAAAAAAAGGTTAAAACAGCACTACCCTTTTCCACAAGCTGTTTGTAGTAGAGCAGGTTAGCCCAAATGGATCAGAACTGTGAAGCCAGACAAAATCCATGGGCATATGTAGCATTGTCATTGGGCAAAAGAAGCTATGTTTGCCATTTCATTTCATTTGTAACTGCCATTTCAGGAGAACTTGCAGAGAAATGCCTGTGTATTCCACTAGCTCCTCCCTCCTCCTATACCCTCTATGTCTGTGTATTCCACTAGCTCCTCCCTCCTCCTATACCCTCTATGTCTGTGTATTCCACTAGCTCCTCCCTCCTCCTATACCCTCTATGTCTGTGTATTCCATTAGCTCCTCCCTTCTCCTATACCCGCTGTGTCTGTGTATTCCACTAGCTCCTCCCTCCTCCTTTCCACTACATATCTGTGTATTCCACTAGCTCCTTCCTCCTTCTATACCCTCTATGTCTGTGTATTCCACTAGCGCCTCCCTCCTCCTTTCCACTATATGTCTGTGTATTCCACTACCGCCTCCCTCCTATAGCCTCTATGTCTGTGTATTCCACTAGCGCCTCCCACCTCCTTTCCACTATATATCTGTGTATTCCACTAGCTCCTCCCTCCTTCTATACCCTTTATGTCTGTGTATTCCACTAGCGCCTCCCTCATTCCTTTCCACTTTATGTCTGTGTACTCAACTAGATCCTCCCTCCTCCTACACCTTCTATGTCAGTGTATTCCACTGGCTCCTCCCTCCTCCTTTCCACTATATGTCTGTGTATTCCACTAGCTCCTCCCTTATCCTATACCCCCATATCTGTATATTCCACTAGCTCCTTCCTCCTCCTATACACTCTATGTCTGTGTATTCCCCTAGCTCCCCCCTTCTCCTATACCTGCTGTGTCAATGTATTCCACTAGCTCCTCCCTCCTTCTTTCCACTATATGTCTGTGTATTCCACTAGCTCCTCCCTCCTCCTTTCCACTCTATGTCTGTGTATTCCACTAGCTCCTCCCTCCTCCTTTCACCTCCATGTCTGGTATTCCACTAGCTCCTCCCTCCTCCTATACCCTCTATGTCTGGTATTCCACTAGCTCCTCCCTCCTCCTTTCCTCTCTATTTCTGTGTATTCCACTAGCTCCTCCCTCCTTCTTTCCCATCTAGGTCTGTGTATTCCACTAGGTCCTCCCCCTTCATAGAATATTATGAGCACCAACTGCCATCTCCTATCTCAGTGATGTCATAATCTGTCTTCAATGAATATAGATTTTACCTCTGAATTGAGAATTTTGATAAAGAAAAATCAATCCAGGAAGAAAAAGTAGCAGATTTCCCAGATAAATTATATTAAAATGTTTCTAATATTCATATATCCAATTTATTTATGGAAAAAATAAAGCAAAATAACCATTACTCTTTAATTCTGTACAACTGCTTCCATAAATATAAAACCATTTTATTCCAATCTTCTGCAACAAATATAAGTGAAACATTATATTTTATTCATCACTTTAAAAGAAAGTTTACAGCCCTTGTATTTACCTGAAAGACACCCCGCAATGACTGACAGCAGCAGATATAGTTTCCATGGCGACGCCATCCTTGGTCACTAGGGTCTGGAGTCCCTGTTTGTGTGACTGTTAGCAGTTTTGACGTTCCTTCATTAAAGCTCAGCCTGTTGAGACACAAGACAGGTCTCAGTTAGAGAGAGGGAGGAAAAAAAAAAGAGAAGACGCACATCTGGCAATAATACGATAGGCAAATCAAAGGACGGAGCAAGGCCCTAAAGCAATTAAACGTCTGATACCATAAGCACTCGATGCAAAATGCGAGCTGACACTTGGAAATAAGAGAAGTGATTAAAGAGCAGGAAAAAAAAAACATTGGAACTATTACCTGCGAAGAGTTGAAAGCAATATTAATAAAGCGCAATCTCTCTGCCGGAACAATGTAAGAGGGCGAGGCTCATGGCCTTCCTTTGATTTTCGGAATCTTACAACATTATCAGTTACGTAGTAGAGACTACACAAAGACTCATTGCATATGATAACTGTCCTACCTCTGTCCCATGTGCTAAGGTTAGATTCACACTAACAATACATCGAAAAGCATCCAAACTCTTCTAAAAAGACAGCCCGTATAGCTCACTGCTTCAGGTCTCAGTGTCTAAAGCCACAATTATTTTCATAGTACTGAATTATTCATGGTTTGCCAATAGGAGGCCCTATAGAGTAGAAATCTTCCCTAAATTACTTGAGTTTGGTCCGATAGAAAGACTTCTTTCTAGCAGGTCCCAGGAGAACCCTGGCTTTTACCCTTTAACCCCTATACATGAATCTGGACTTATGCAGGACCCCTGGGTTGAGTCCACAGAAAGGCTGCTGCCTGGTGTAGCGGGCTGGCTGGAGGAATAGTCAGTCTAGCAGTCTAGCAGGTCCCAGGAGAACCCTGGCTTTTACCCTTTAACCCCTATACATGAATATGGACTTATGCAGGACCCCTGAGTTGAGTCCACAGAAAGGCTGCTGCCTGGTGGAGCGGGCTGGCAGGGAATAGTCAGTCTAGCAGTCTAGCACATCCCCGGAGAACCCTGGCTTTTACCCTTTAACCCCTATACATGAATCTGGACTTATGCAGGACCCCTGAGTTCTGGGTTGAGTCCACAGAAAGGATGCTGCTTGGTGGAACGGGCTGGCAGGAAATAGTCAGTCTAGCAGTCTAGCAGGTCCCAGGAGAACCCTGGCTTTTACCCTTTAACCCCTATACATGAATCTGGACTTATGCAGGACCCCTGGGTTGAGTCCACAGAAAGGCTGCTGCCTGGTGGAGTGGGCTGGCAGGGAATAGTCAGTCTAGCAGTCTAGCAGGTCCCAGGAGAACCCTGGCTATTACCCTTTAACCCCTATACATGAATCTGGACTTATGCAGGACCCCTGAGTTCTGGGTTGAGTCCACAGAAAAGATGCTGCTTGGTGGAATGGGCTGGCAGGAAATAGTCAGTCTAGCAGTCTAGCACATCCCAGGAGAACCCTGGCTTTTAACCTTTAACCCCTATACATGAATCTAGACTTATGCAGGACCCCTGGGTTGAGTCCACAGAAAGGATGCTGTCCGGTGGAGCGGGCAGGCAGGGAATAGTCAGAAAGTTGAGATAAAACCAGGAGGTCGAAATAGGGAAAAAAATGAGAGCCTGTCAGTTAGTCAAAGTATAAGCAATACATTGGCTGAGTCAGAGAAGTGTAGAATGAGTGAACCTGAGTAAGTTTAACTTATAACTGGCAACCAGAGACTGACTGCTGGGGTTTGATAGGTAGGAGCACTGCCCATGGTTCCTAGCATTGAACTAATTACACTAAAAACCTGCCCACTACTGCCAAACACAGATGACTATGAGGAATGAACAACAAGTCCTTATATGAAAGTTAAACGGGAGCATGTTACTGATGCCCAGCAGTATGTATAGTGGTGAGGTCCTGAGAGATAGCTGCAAATGAGCATTTGGTCAACAGCCATCTGATGTGATTGGCCAGTTTTATTAAATGATTTTGGATTGGAACACGAATTACTACATTTGTGTAATGTCTGACAGAGGCCACAGGCTCAAAAGGCTTCCTCGGACAGACTTGGCACAAGCCACTCCATCTTGCAGACTCCAGAGAAATACCAATACCCTTTAACCCCTGTACAGGAATCTGGTTTTACAATAGTACCCATTGGAATGCTACCATAGAAGGGCTAGCTACCCAGAGGTAGGAATTGTTGCCAAGCAGGGTCAGAGCCAAGAGGTCACATCAAGGACAAAATCAGGATCCGTAAGAATAGTCTGAAACAAACCGGAGTCAAAACAGGAATACACTAAACAAAACAAGAGCAGAAGATGCACACAAGCGTTTCATGGAAAACATACTTTGAAAAGCCATCCAGGAACTATGGCCCCAATTCATCAAAGTGTTTTCAGCAGAAATCTGGTATATACAATTACAATTTTTGTGCAAAAATGTTGCAGTTTTTGTCCTTTCCTGACAGTTTTGCCCAACTCCTCCAAATTGGGTGTAGCGTTGCAGGGGTGTGACACCCCAGTTTGTCTAATTAATGATGTCTGTGGTATACCTTATACCAGAGATCTTACTCCAGTTTGTGGTGAGGCTCATGGAGGTGTGCACCACTTTTCAGATGTGCCAGATTAATTATGAGGTGTGCACCTCGTAATAAATCAAATGTCTTTTGCTCCAACATGCCACATCATAAAGACCAGCATTGAATCCGAGGCTAGCATGATTTGGTTAACTAGTCCAAGGCACGTCACCAGTTGCTTCTCCCCTTTCTGATCACCTAGACTGACAGTTCTCTACCTATGTGTGTAAATGAGGAGACACCAGTCAGTCTAAGGAATCGGGGCAGAGAAAAGCCAACAAGGATATCCAAGACACATAGTGCCGACTTTTCAAAGTTTGTTTTCCCTGAAACGCCACAGCGTACCAAGGGACAATAGTGGTTTGGGCAGCATGAACAAAATGACTGGTTTAAAGGAAACCAATGTGGGACTATTACTTCTGAGTGCTATTGTCAAGAGGTGTGCCCAAAAAATATTTCCGTTCAGGTGTGAATGGTGGATGGTAGTGGATCACCAAAACATTGACTTTTATATAAGTGAAACATTTGGAAACTTTTAGAGCATTATAGTATATCTCTTGGCAAAAGAACACAATTCATGTTAAATAAAAAGTTGATACAAATGGCAGCATGAACAAAGCCTAACACAAAGGCTTAGTTATAGTAAAATGACAAATAACCAACGATAAACTGGTCAATGCTCTTACTTATAGCCTTTCGCCTAGATCTTCTTGGCTATATATTACGCAATGAAATATTGATGCTGAGCTGACTTTCCCATTCAACAAACTCTCTGGTCTGTTCCTCTTTAACATCCCAACGTATCTTTTTTTCCGATGTGCCGATCCCTTGAGAACCCACTAGATTCATAATACTTATTAATGCTTCACATTTCATTCCAGCCCTATTAAGGTCAAGATGATAAAATTTCAATAGGGAACGGTACGAAAAAATATTCCTTCCAACATAATAGAGTTTAGTTAATAAGTTTTATGATTAATATCTCACCTAAATAATAATCAGCCCCGGGGGCAGCTTTTATCAACAATGGTAAACTAGAGGTCGACTAATAGGAGATGAATTGCACCAATGGTTATTAGTGAAGTCACGAGTATTTATCATGTAGACTGCTCATTGTATTAGGCACCAGTCCGCTTATTTGCTGCAAATGGCTGTCCATAAATAATAGGGAGTAGTTTGCTTATCTCAGGGATTTAATGGAACTACTGTCCCAGTTGTGTAGTGGGGAAATGGAAATTCTGCATAAAGTAGAAGATAAACAGATTGAACCGAAGGAGAGCGGACGTGTCCTGCCGTGCTTTTGTGCTTATGATTTATGGTGTTGGAACAACCTTTTAGTTTGAAAACATTTTGGTACAAGGGGAACAAAGCACATATGTTTACTGTTTTATATTTAAGTTTTTGGAGTGATGGTGCTCTTCCGGAGCTAGACGTCATACCATGAAGCAAGTTTGGTTGGGTCATTGCTGCATTGTCACTAAAAGAAAGGTTATTCCCTGGATTTTCCCAAATGGTTGAGTTTCCTGGGTATTGAGAAGGTTATCTATCTTATAAAACTTTAGATATATTAGGGGTTATCACCTGTTCTGCTGTTGATCGGTGGGTATCCCCATTAGAATAGTGGGGCAGTGCACATGTGCGACCTCTGCTCCATTCATCCCATATTAAGCTGTCGAGTGCTGTGCTTTGTTTTTTCTAGCATCCAAACGGCTAGACTCCTTTAGAGTAAGGATAAAAGTGCTCATTCTTCCAAATGGTGCAGATTCCAATGTTGAGGAACCCAGCAATCAACAAGATATCACCTATCAAAAGGAAAGGATAGGTGATAAATCGAGCTGTGGACAGTAGCTGTATGAATTTCCTGAGCTTCCGAGTGCTATCACTAAGAATATTTCTTGCTCTGGAGGAGTTGTCCAGTCATACATAATGCAGACAACCCATTTATTTGAATGTACGCTGTGTAATACTTGATTCTTTCTGTGGTGGCGCTGTAGGAATTGAACACTTTGGGCCTGATTCATTCATGTGTTTTTTTTAAGTCAATTTTGACTTTTCTGTTTCCAAATTCTTCAAAATAGCGTACTCTGATTAATTAGTTTTGATAGCAAAAAGTTGCACGTTCAGGTAAAATGTAGGAAATTTGCTATATAAATTCATGTGTACATAAAATTACTCATGTGGGAGGATTGGGGGTAATGTCATAAGGACGCTATGTGTTACAGCTCAGCCTCCCTATAGGATCAGTGGTGTGCTGAGCTGTCAGTATTGTGAATGACAGTATAGCAGCAGACTCACAGGCAGGGGCGTACTGGGCTTTCAGTATTGTGAGAGCTCAACTGCCTAATCTGGCAGGGCCTGCGGGGTTTTCTCCAGGTGTCACCTATTCAGAGTGATTACCTGGCTAGTTAGCTGTCTGGCAATGGTCAGACTATTGCCAGTCATAGCTTTGCTCGTTGATGTGTTTGCTCTGTGCTCTGATATTCTGATCTTTGTTACCAGACCTTGGATTTCCCTTTTCGACTAGTCGTTTGTATTACTCCTTTTGCCTTTGATGTACTCTACCTTTGTTGCTTGACTCCAGACTTTGCCTTTGACTATTCGTTTGTCTTATCCCTTTTGTTTTTGACTTACTCTCCTGGCATTTGTCTAGACAAGCTGGACTTCTTGACTTCCCCGCCTTACAGATTGACCATAAGAAGTGACTCTGTAATGCCATCTCATAGTGAACATTGAAGCATGGGTTTATTATAACTTGGAAAAGGAACAAAAGCTAGCACTCTAAGACACTCCACATGAACCCATTGCAGCTGGAACCCCCTGCTGTTAACAGGTAATGATACTGGGTTATCTGATGTATCGGAGACATGAAGTCAAGGCACTGGTTGCAGAAGAATTTGGGAGCCAACAGATTTATGGCCTGTGGAGATGCCATATCGCCCTTACCTCCCTATGTTCAGAGAACTGCAAACAGACTGTTTTGAGCCCGTATTCAAGTTATGAATATTGAGGTTTTTGTGATTAGTGTAGGTCCTACAGTATTGGGAGAATATTTTCAGTGTCGTGGCAAAGTGGTGAATGTAACGCAATCACATACATCACTATGTGACCTGCTGATCAGCCCCAAATTAATATTGGACCGAGGGTTAACATTATATATGCCATGTTTTTTAGCCATTGAAAGTTAAAATCATGACAGAAAATATGGCAGTAATATCTCCCGCCTTCGACCTTCAGGGGCTCAGATATCCTGAAAGTTTTGGATCTCTTAATTTTTTGGACCCTAGCTACATCCCATGACTAGCCCCCTTATGAGCCCACCAAGGAGAGATATGTGGGCATTGCTTTAATCTAATAAAATCAGAGTTTCAGTCTTTGTAATTTTTAGTCCTAGAAAACATAGTTTGCTGTGGTTCTGCACCCTTTTCCTAAAAGTACTGCTTCCCTTTGCTAAGATCAATGCCATTTCCGTGACACAGGTTTAGTACTTTTCTTTTGTTATCCAATTTTATTTCATGTAATTGTATGTATAGATATATATATATATATATATATATATATATATACAGTACAGGCCAAAAGTTTGGACACACCTTCTCATTTAAAGATTTTTCTGCATTTTCATGACTTTGAAAATTGTACATTCACACTGAAGGCATCAAAACTATGAATTAACACATGTGGAATTATATACTTAACAAAAAAGTGTGAAACAACTGAAAATATGTCTTATATTCTAGGTTCTTCACAGTAGCCACCTTTCGCTTTGATGACTGCTTTGCACACTCTTGGCATTCTCTTGATGAGCTTCAAGAGGTAGTCACCGGAAATGGTCTTCCAACAATCTTGAGTGAGTTCCCAGAGATGCTTAGCACTTGTTGGCCCTTTTGCTTTCACTCTGCGGTCCAGCTCACCCCAAACCATCTCGATTGGGTTCAGGTCTGGTGACTGCGGAGGCCAGGTCATCTGGCGTAGGATCCCATCGCTCTCCTTCTTGGTCAAATAGCCCTTACACAGCCTGGAGGTGTGTTTGGGGTCATTGTCCTGTTGAAAAATAAATGATGGTCCAACTAAACGCAAACCGGATGGAATAGCATGCCGCTGCAAGATGCTGTGATAGCCATGCTGGTTCAGTATGCCTTCAATTTTTAATAAATCCCCAACAGTGTCACCAGCAAAGAACCCCCACACCATCACACCTCCTCCTCCATGCTTCACGGTGGGAACCAGGCATGTAGAGTCCATCCGTTCACCTTTTCTGCATCGCACAAAGACATGGTGGTTGGAACCAAAGATCTCAAATTTGGACTCATCAGACCAAAGCACAGATTTCCACTGGTCTAATGTCAATTGCTTGTGTTCTTTAGCCCAAATAAGTCTCTTCTGCTTGTTGCCTGTCCTTAGCAGTGGTTTCCTAGCAGCTATTTTACCATGAAGGCCTGCTGCACAAAGTCTCCTCTTAACAGTTGTTGTAGAGATGTGTCTGCTGCTAGAACTCTGTGTGGCATTGACCTGGTCTCTAATCTGAGCTGCTGTTAACCTGCAATTTCTGAGGCTGGTGACTCAGATAAACTTATCCTCAGAAGCAGAGGTGACTCTTGGTCTTCCTTTCCTGGGGTGGTCCTAATGTGAGCCTATTTCTTTGTAGCGCTTGATGGTTTTTGCAACTGCACTTGGGGACACATTCAAAGTTTGCCCAATTTTTCGAAATGACTGACCTTCATTTCTTAAAGTAATGATGGCCACTCGTTTTTCTTTACTTAGCTGCTTTTTTCTTGCCATAATACAAATTCTAACTGTTTATTCAGTAGGACTATCAGCTGTGTATCCACCTGACTTCTGCACAACACAACTGATGGTCCCAACCCCATTTATAAGGCTAGAAATCCCACTTATTAAACCTGACAGGGCACACCTGTGAAGTGAAAACCATTTCTGGTGACTACCTCTTGAAGCTCATCAAGAGAATGCCAAGAGTGTGCAAAGCAGTCATCAAAGCAAAAGGTGGCTACTTTGAAGAACCTAGAATATAAGACATATTTTCAGTTGTTTCACACTTTTTTGTTAAGTATATAATTCCACATGTGTTAATTCATAGTTTTGATGCCTTCAGTGTGAATGTACAATTTTCATAGTCAAGAAAATACAGAAAAATCTTTAAATGAGAAGGTGTGTCCAAACTTTAGGTCTGTACTGTATATATATATTTTATAGTTTTATTCCCATTTTGTAACATCTTTGCACATTTTTATAGATACTGCCTTCTTTCAGATTAAATATATAAAATGTGATAGCTTTGTTCCTCTTCCTCTGTAAATTGCACATATGAAGCCATACGCTACCTGTATTGGGTGTCCAATCGGCCCGCATAAATAATTGGAGATGGCAGCTATTTTTTTTTTTTTTGGCGATGACCGTACTGGGGTATGTATATATATAAATATTCAATGCATTGAAATTGGTTGTGTATATACTATATGTTCACTGTGAGCTCCCAAATAACTGGCCTAGCTGTGAAAACAGCCACGGCCTCGTCCATCACACGTCAGTCAATTGCGTAATTGTCCTGATGATTGGAGGCGGCGGAGTGTTGGTTTGTGAAAAAATTGGTACCGGCCGGGAGGTCTGCAGGATCCCTTGGTTCGTTAATTCCTGACACATATATATATAAAACATATATATATATATGTATGTATATATATACTGTATATACATACATATAAGACACAAATTAAAAGAATAAGGCGCAAATCAAAAGCAGGCTAAAATAAACAAAACGTCACAAAAATTATGAATTGGACCTTTATTGCTCAACTTCCCCACAAATTAGAAATGATCACTGATGGTCACAGCAGAGAAACACATCACAATCAACTTATCATCAATGGATGCTTTTAAGGAATGTCTAAAGTGGGGGTCCCGAGTCATGTGCCTGCACATACATTTTAAAATACAATGTGTTTAATACAGCACATCATGTAGCTTTACGTTAGCATGTCTACTCTAATACAAAGTATATGAATGAATAGATTTTGCCTATATTGTGCTGTAGACATGCTGTATTAATGGTGTAGCATGGCGTGGCAGTGCTGATAACTTTTGCGATAATTCTATTCTAAACCTGAAGTCAGACTGCTAGTTATCTGTTATCTACCTCTTACTAATCTATCAAATATTTGATAGAAAGAAGTAGTGGACAAAAGAGACTATGATCGCAGAATCAGACTACACAGGGCTTCTTTGGAGACATGTGGAGACATGTAGGAGCTGTAGACAAAAAGGAGCTGTAGATAAAAAAACATTGGAATTTTAATTAAGACAAAGTGTAAAGCTACTTCGCACTTTATTTTTATTAGGAAAGTGGACCTTCCCTTTAAAGAGGACCCTTTACCAAAATGAAACAATAACACAATGTAATAGTAGCTGCAAAGAAGATTACAATTTTTTTTTCTTAATTTTTCCTCTCCGTTGCGGAAATATAAGTAATCAAATTACTTGGTACCTAATGAGTTAACATTAGTTAAGTCCAAGTGGGTATTATCAGATGGTTTTCACTGGGGGCGTGTCCTTTTTCTCCCAGTATGAGTTGCTATATCTGATAACACTCACATAGACTTAACAAAAGTTAACTGATTAGGTGCCAAAGATTTCATTGCAAATATCTCCGCAACGGAGAGGCAAAATTAAAAAAATAGCAAAAAAGTTGTATTCCGCTCTGCAGCCGCTTTTACATAGTTTGTCCACCTCAACATGAAGAATTTGGTGAAAGGGCCCCTTTAAATAGCACAACGAGTGGATCTTTTCTAAAAGCTAAGTCTAATTGAGGTTATTTTAACTTAGGATGTGGAAGATCACATGTTTAGAATACCAAATACTATACATTTTTTTTAATAACTACAGTAGATGGCTGTTAAATGGTCACTGTGTTTTCAGACAACTTGATATAATTTGTTAATTTTCTTAATAGACAATTTGCAAATCAATTTATTTAAAATATAAGTTGTCTTACCCCAAAAGATGACTCCAAGGAGTCAAACACTAGGATATTTCATTCCATCTAACTTGCTGTCCGCTGCCTGTTGTCAAGTGTAATCCATCTCCAGCAGCAGAGATGCTGATATGGAATACAGGCAGTGAAGGCGATTCTCTCTCGCTCTCTCTGCTCCTGCTCTCTTGTCTATCACGCTGTATCTAGGCATAACTGAACTCAGAAGTGGACTTTCAGTTCAGGGCAGGCAAGCCATTGTGTTACACGCACGCCGCTAGGTTCAGATAGGGCGAGACGGGTTTCATGAATTCTTTAGAATCCTGGGGGAACTGTTACTCAGGGCGACCATAGGCTGCAGCTTCTCTCAGGCACACGATAGATTCAATTGCTGACAAGACACATCTGACAAGAGTCTTTTTCAACAGTTTAACAGTGGAATTTAATTTGAAGCATGGCCAGTGCAATTGAGGGATATTACAGCACAATCTTCATTACAGTACATGGAAAACAAAAGCAGTTGGAGCGCCAATGGTGAAGAGCCTGAGGTTTGGGGGGGGGGGGGGAGGAGGAGAATGTTGTGACCACTCACCTGGTCCTGTTGTGCCAAGGAGCCCCGCACAACAAGGGAAAACTCTTCCAGGTGGGAGTCTGTATGATGACCGCAGCTTAACAGGGACTGCTGTAAGGAGTTTCTTCCTGATTCAGAGGTCACATGACCCGGACTCTGTGACTGAAGTGGGCGTACCACAATGACATCATGGCAGGTCTTATGGTGAGCTAGTTGTAAACAGAGCAGCTTCCACCGCTCTCCACAGAGGAGATTAGCAATCAAGAAAGAAAGAATTGTGCGGTGTTAGGGAAGCGCTAAAACAACTAGCCAGGGGATTAAGGTTATAACACACAAACCTTTTATTGTTTAATACGCTCTCTAATGCCACGACACGTTTCGATTGCAAAAGCAATCTTCTTCAGGTAGATCTACCTGAGGAAGATAGCTTTTTCTATCGAAACGCGTCGTGGCGTTAGAGAGCGTATTAAACAATAAAAGGTTTATGTGTTATAACTAGTGTTGAGCGAGCACTAAAATGCTCGGGTGCTCGAAGCTCGGGCCGAGCTCGCCGTGATACTCGAGTGCTCGACCCGAGCAACGAGCCAATGTTAGTCTATGGGAGACCCGATCATTTTTGCGGCGGCACCCCAAAAACGATAGTGACAGTGCTCAAATGACATGGGGACAGCATGGGGATTGCCCCAGGAAGCATTTCTGACCCCCAGGTCACTGCTGACAACAACGTGGTCAGAGGTATTAAGCCACTTTTAAGGGCTCACAATAAAACGTTCAAAAACGAAACTGAAACTGCTTTCCTGTGAAATATGTTAAGGAAGTTCCTTTCCAGGGTAAAGACTTGTGTATAAGGTAAAATAAATAACCCCCCAAAAAAATACTCCTCCACACCTTGGGCTATGTTCACAAGTAGCATTTTTTATGCGTTTTTGCACTTTTGTATTGCTTTCAACCGTGACAAATGCATTCACCGGGAAATGTCATTTTAACATTTTACAATCTTATCTGGCAATGTGCTGTGTGGCACATGCATACAGTGCTGAAAAGACATGGGAACAGCATAGGGAAGACCCCTGGAAGCATCTCTGACACCCAGGTCACTGCCTAAAAGTGTGCCCATCAGAAGTGATCCTTGCCGCATCAGAAGATGCAGACTTGCAACTATCCCCATGCAAGTCCTTGTCCCAGGGCAGTGTTCAATTGTACCTCCCCCATTCCTTGCAATGCAAAAGCAAATATGCAGCCAACCAACCACCCACCCACCCGCAGGTTGCAATACCATACTGCTAGCTTTCACTTGAAATGGGACCTTTTAGTTTGGAGGAGGTCGAAGCTGGCCACTACCTCATGGCTGCTTCGGCAGCGAGGTATCCATACTCAGTCCCCAGCCGCCCGGTGGCCGGGTGTCCATGCTCGGTCCCCAGCCGCCTGGGGGTGGCCGGGTGTCCATAAGCGGTCCCCAGCCACCCCTATTTCTCCTGTCTACTTCCCCCCACACACTTTTCTTAGCCTGGCCTGCTTTAGGGTAGCATTGGACGAGCCCACCAGAGAACAAGACTCCTCCGGTGGGCCCTGACTTCTCCATCAGGGGAGTAGAGAGTGCCAAGGTGAGGAGAATGATGATGATGATAGAAGTTAGAATCTGCTTTGTTTTCTTGGAATGCAAGCGCATGTATGTAGTAGCGGCTAGGCCTGAGGTGGTCAGCGTTTCGGCGCATATCCTACCTCCTCCGAGGATTGCTGGATGTTTTCCTGCTACTATCCCAGTTCTGTGACTCCCGTTAAAACAAAGCTTCAGGTGATAAATGATGGATGAGGTGGTGGCAAAGGAGAAAGAGCAGGATGAACAGGGACCATTCACATCAATATCACGCCAGTCAACCACACATGTCTTGTAGGATATGTTTCTGTACCAAAAGGAGCGGTTCGGCTACACAGTTATAGGGCATACAGTGAATGCAATGCATACCAAAAATTTAGAGGCACTCCAATGACCCTTGGAAGTGACATGGATGTCAGAGGGCCTTAACTAAACAATTTTTTCCATTTATAGCAACTGGGTCTCCTGTGCACTGTTGGCCTAAGCAGTGAATGGAAGGCTTTCCAAAAATTATGAGGAACTGCAATGCCCCTTGAAACAGACGTGGATTACAGCGTACTAAAAACCTTCGACCCATTATTGGGGAGTGGGTCTCCCTTAGTGTTCGCCTATGCATTGAAAAGCAAAAGCTGACTAAAATTAGGAGGAAATGCAATGCCCGTTGGAAGAGTCGTGGAGGTCGCAGTAGCTTAACAAGATGGTTTTATTGCCCCTTGGAAGAGAAGTGGAGGTCGCAGCAGCTTAACAAGACGGTTTTAATGCCCCTTGGAAGAGACGTGGAGGTCGCAGTAGCTCAACAAGATGGTTTTAATGCCCCTTTTAAAAGTGGTGGAGGTCACAGTAGCTTAACAAGACAATTTTAATGCCCCTTGGAAAAGTGGTGGAGGTCGCAGTAGCTTAACAAGACGGTTTTAATGCCCTTCACAAGAGTCATACAGTACAGCATCTTAAAAACATTATTCCCATTATTGGGGAGTGAGTCTCCCATAGTTTTTGCTTATGCCTTCCAAGCAAAAGCTGTCAAAAATTAGGACAGAGGAACTTGCAATGCCCCTTACAAGAGCCATGCAGTACAGCATATTAAAAACATTATTCCCATTATTGGGGAGTGGGTCTCCCATAGTCTTTGCCTATGCCTTCCAAGCAAAAGCTGCCAAAAATTAAGACGGAGGAACTTGCAATGCCCCTTACAAGAGCCATGCAGTACAGCATATTACAAACATTATTCCCATTATTGGGGAGTGGGTCTCCCATAGTCTTTGCCTATGCCTTCCAAGCAAAAGCTGCCAAAAATTAGGACGGAGGAACTTGCAATGCCCCTTACAAGAGCCATGCAGTACAGCATATTACAAACATTATTTCCATTATTGGGGAGTGGGTCTCCCATAGTCTTTGCCTATGTCTTCCAAGCAAAAGCTGCCAAAAATTAGGACGGAGGAACTTGCAATGCCCCTTACAAGAGCCATGCAGTACAGCATATTACAAACATTATTCCCATTATTGGGGAGTGGGTCTCCCGTAGTCTTTGCCTATGCCTTCCAAGCAAAAGCTGCCAAAAATTAGGAGGAAATGCAATGCCCTTTCGAAGAGTTGTGTAGGTTAGAGTTAATTAAAAACAACATTTCAATGCCCCTTGGAAGAGCTGTGGAGTTCAGAGTGGTTTAACAAGACGCTTTTAATGCACCTCGGAAGAGACGTGGAGGTCCCAGTAGCTTAACAAGACGGTTTTAATGCCCCTTGGAAAAGTGGTGGAGGTCACAGTAGCTTAACAAGACGGTTTTAATGCCCCTTGGAAAAGTGGTGGAGGTCACAGTAGCTTAACAAGATGGTTTTAATGCCCCTCGGAAGAGACGTGGAGGTCCCAGTAGCTTAACAAGACGTTTTTAATGCCCCTCGGAAGAGACGTGGAGGTCACAGTAGCTTAACAAGACGGTTTTAATGCCCCTTGGAAAAGTGGTGGAGGTCACAGTAGCTTAACCAGATGGTTTTAAAGCCTCTTACAAGAGCCATGCAGTACAGCATATTAAAAACATTATTCCCATTATTGGGGAGTGGGTCTCCCATAGTCTTTGCCTATGCCTTCCAAGCAAAAGCTGCCAAAAATTAGGACGGAGGAACTTGCAATTAGAGATGAGCGGTGTTCGACTAGAACTGTTCGCCAATCTCAAATTCGAGCTGTTTTGGGCGGTGTTCGAGTTGTTCGACGAACTCGAACGATTTGCAAAAAATTCGGCTGTTCGAGGTTATGTTCGATAACTGTTCGTGCACCAAAAGCGTGTCCTGCATGTCTGGCGCTATTTAGAGCACCAATCATGCAGGGATTGTCTGCCACTCACTGTAATGCCACAGCCATGGTGGTTGTGGCATACAGTGGTTGCCCAAATCGATGGAAACAGTGCTCACAGTGAAACACGAAAAGCCGGCAATTCAGCAGCGGCATACACCGGTACCCGACAATTTAGAACCGAAAGAATAGAGCTTCACACATAGATTAGATAGATAGAAACATGTCAGTCACATATATATGAAGTACAGTGACAGTGTTGCTTACTGTACTTGTCATTTAGTGTAAAGGATTTATCAAAAAAATAATAGTGTTTTCATGCACCGTCTCTTTAAAAAAGCCGGCCGGCAATTCAGCAGCGGTACCCGACAATTTGGAATAGAAAGAATAGAACATCACACATAGATTAGAAAGATAGAAACATGTCAGTCACATATATATGAAGTACAGTGACAGTGTTGCTTACTGTACTTGTCATTTAGTGTAAAGGATTTATTAAAAAAAATAATAGTGTTTTCATGCACTGTCTCTTTAAAAAAGCCGGCCGGCATTTCAGCAGCGGTACCTGACAATTTATAATAGAAGGAATAGAGCATCACACATAGATTAGATAGAAACATGTCAGTCACATATATAAGAAGTACAGTGATAGTGTTGATTACTGTACTTGTCATTTAGTGTTAAAATAAAGGATTTATTTAAAAAAAAATTGGCGTGGGGTTCCCCGTAATTTTAGGCTCTAGCGGAGGTTAAGCAGACGGCTGGGGCAGATGTTTGAAGTCTGGGAAGGGGGTAATACCCACGAAGCTTCCCAGGCTACTAATATCAGCCCCCAGCAGAATACCTAGCCTTTACTAACTATTAAAATGGGGGACCCCCCCCAAAAAATGACGTGGGGTCCCCTCTATTTTAGTAGCTAGCAAAGGCTAGGGAGACAGCTGGGGGCTGATATTAATAGCCCAGGAAGGGTGCCATGAATATTGGCCCCCTCCCAGGCTAGAAACACCAGCCGTCAGCCGCCCCAGAAATGGCGCATCCATAGGATGCGCCAATTCTGGCACTAAGCCTCGCTCTTCCCACTGCCCTGTAGCGGTGGCAGTGGGGTAATAGGGCTGGGGTTGATGTCAGCTTATAATGCCAGCTGACATCAAGCCCAGGTTAGTAATGGAGAGGCGTCTATAAGACACCCCCATTACTAACCCCATAGTCAAAGTTAAAAGAAAACACAAACACCCAGAATAAAGTCCTTTAATTGAAATAAACACACAATTCTTTATTGTTCTAAATTAAACCATACTTACCACCACGCCCATTCCAGCTGAAGCCAACGATCTCCTGCAATAAAAGTAAAATAATAAAGCAACCTCATCCTTACCTTTCCATGGTTCCCACGACAGCTTCTACTCTGCTACATCGAGATGACAGGCTGGACCGCAGCAGAACGCTGCCATCCAGCCTGTCATCCCGCAGACACTGAGAAGCGCAGGCATGCTTGCGCTCCTCAGTGTCTCGCTGTGACGGCATCCAGATGAGCCGACAATGAACTCGGCTCACCTCATGCACGTCACTGACAGCGTGGGAGAATTCTCCTGCACTCAGCGCTTCAGCGTGAGAATTCTCCCACGCTGTCAGTGACGTACATGAGGTCAGCTGAGTTCAATGGACATGAATGAGCTCACCTTATGCACGTCACTGACAGCGTGGGAAAATTCTCACGCTGAAGCGCTGAGTGCAGGAGAATTTTCCCACGCTGTCAGTGACGTGCATGAGGTGAGCTCATTCATGTCCATTGAACTCAGCTGACCTCATGTACGTCACTGACAGCGTGGGAGAATTCTCACGCTGAAGCGCTGAGTGCAGGAGAATTCTTCCACGCTGTCAGTGACGTACATGAGGTGAGCTGAGTTCATTGGACATGACCTCGGCTTATCTGGATGCCGTCACAGCCAGACACTGAGGAGCGCAAGCAAGCCTGCGCTTCTCAGTGTCTGCGGGATGACAGGCTGGATGGCAGCGTTCTCCTGCGGTCCAGCCTGTCATCTCGATGTAACAGAGCTGAAGCTGTCGTGGGAACCATGGAAAGGTAAGGATGAGGTTGCTTTATTATTTTACTTTTATTGCAGGAGATCGTTGGCTTCAGCTGGAATGGGCGTGACGGTAAGTATGGTTTAATTTAGAACAATAAAGAATTGTGTGTTTATTTCAATTAAAGGACTTTTTTCTGGGTGTTGTGTTTTTTTTAAATACTTTACTAGAAATTCATAGTGGTCATGTCTAATATTGGCGTGACCCCATGAATTTCGGGCTTAGGGCCAGCTGATAATGCCAAGCTGGTCCTAACCCCTTTATTACCCAGTGAGCCACCGCACCAGGGCCCTGGATGAGTTGGATACAGCGCCAGAAGATGGCGCTTCTATGAACGCGCCATTTTCCGGGGTGGCTGCGGACTGCAATTTGCAGCGGATGGGGCCCAGAAAGCTTGGGTCTCCCTGCGCTGCAGATTCCATCCCCCAGCTGCCTAGTTGTACCTGGCTGGACACAAAAATAGGGCGAAGCCCCACGTATTTTTTTTTTTAATTATTTCATGAAATTCATGAAATAATTAAGGAAAAAAGGGCTTCCCTATATTGTTGTGTCCGGCCAGGTACAAATAGGCAGCTGGTGGTTGGGGGCAGCCCGTTCCTGCCTGCTGTACCTGGCTGGACACAAACATAGTGCGAAGCCCCACGTCAATTTTTTTTAAAATTATTTCATGAAACTAGATGGTGGCCCGATTCTAACGCATCGGGTATTCTAGAATATGTATGTGGCAGACCCGGCGCAATCAGCAGAGCGGTGTTTAAATTTGGCGCCAAAATCGCTGACTGGTCGCGGCCAGCAACCGCGACCAATCAGCAAAGCGGTGTTGAAATTTGGCGACTATATCACTGATTGGTCACGGCCGGCGGTCGCGACTAATCAGCAGAGCGGGGTTTAAATTTTGCGCCAAAAATGCTGATAGGTTGTGGTCGCGACCAATCAGCAAAGCGGTGTTTAAATTTGGCGCCAATAATGGTGATTGGTCACGACCTCGACCATTCAGCAGAGCGGTGTTTAAATTTGGCGGCAACAATGTTGATTAGTCGCGGCCGGCGGTCGCGACCAATCAGCAGAGCGGGGTTTAAATTTTGCGCCAATAATGCTGATTGGTCGCAATCGCCGGCCGCGACCAATCAGCAGAGCGGTGTTTAAATTTGACGTCAAAATCGCTGATTGGTCACGGAAGGCAACTGTGACCAATCAGCCGAGCAGGGTTTAAATTTGGCGCCAATACTACTGATTGGTCGCGGACGGCGACCGCGATCAATCAGCAGAGCGGTGTTTAAATTTGGCGCCAATAATGCTGATTAGTCGCGGCCGGCATCCGCGACCAATTAGCAGAGCGGGGTTTAAATTTGGCGCCAATCTCGCTGATTGGTCGCGGCTGGAGTCCCAGGCTTCAAACATCTGCCTCAGCCGTCTGCTTAACCTCCGCTAGAGCCTAAAATTACGGGGACCCCCACGCCAATTTTTTTTTTAATAAATTCTTTATTT
The DNA here is from genome assembly GCF_046119375.1 of Phyllobates terribilis. Lineage (NCBI taxonomy): Eukaryota > Metazoa > Chordata > Amphibia > Anura > Dendrobatidae > Phyllobates > Phyllobates terribilis. Next base: position 78,916,948 of record NW_027362762.1, read on the forward strand.
TAACACTAAATGACAAGTACAGTAATCAACACTATCACTGTACTTCTTATATATGTGACTGACATGTTTCTATCTATCTAATCTATGTGTGATGCTCTATCTTTCTGTTCTAAATTGTCGGGTACAGATGCTGAATTGCCGGCCGGCTTTTTTAAAGAGACAGTGCATGAAAACACTATTATTTTTTTTAATAAATCCTTTACACTAAATGACAAGTACAGTAAGCAACACTGTCACTGTACTTCATATATATGTGACTGACATGTTTCTATCTATCTAATCTATGTGTGATTCTTTATTCTTTCTATTCTAAATTGTCGGGTACTGAATTGCCGGCCGGCTTTTTTAAAGAGATGGTGCATGAAAACACTATTATTTTTTTTAATAAATCCTTTACACTAAATGACAAGTACAGTAACCAACACTATCACTGTACTTATTATATATGTGATTGGCATGTTTATATCTATCTATGTGTGACGCTCTATTCTTTCTGTTATAAATTGTCGGGTATCGCTGCTGAATTGCCGGCCGGCTTTTTTAAAGAGACGGTGCACGAAAACACTATTATTTTTTTAAATAAATCCTTTACACTAAATGACAAGTACAGTAAGCAACACTGTCACTGTGCTTCTTATATGTGTGACTGACATGTTTCTATCTATCTAATCTATGTGTGATGCTCTATTCCTTCTTGTCTAAATTGTCGGGTACCGGTGTATGCCGCTGCTGAATTGCCGGCCGGCTTTTTTAAAGAGAACGTCTTCTGAGCAGTTTGTCAGCTTTTGAACACCTCTGAAGGTGTTTTCTATGTGTTTCTATGTGTTTTTGTATGCCTGCCATTGGTTTTAACGGTGTTCGACGGTGTTCTAAAGTGTTCGACGAACAGTTCGACGAACAATTCCTCGAACATCCCGGTGTTCGACGAACCGAACCGAACCCGAACACTACGGGGGTGGCTCAACACTACTTGCAATTCCCCTTACAAGAGCCATGCAGTACAGCATATTGCAAACATTATTCCCATTATTGGGGTGTGGGTCTCCTATAGTCTTTGCCTATGCCTTCCAAGCAAAAGCTGCCAAAAATTAGGATGGAGGAACTTGCAATGCCCCTTACAAGAGCCATGCAGTACAGCATATTACAAAAATTATTCCCATTATTTGGGAGTGGGTCTCCCATAGTCTTTGCCTATGCCTTCCAAGCAAATGCTGCCAAAAATTAGGAGGAAATGCAATGCCCGTTCGAAGAGTCGTGGAGGTTAGAGTTAATTAAAAACAACATTTCAATGCCCCTTGGAAGAGCTGTGGAGTTCAGAGTGGTTTAAAAAAACGCTTTTAATGCTCCTCGGAAGAGACGTGGAGGTCCCAGTAGCTTAACAAGACGGTTTTAATGCCCCTTGGAAAAGTGGTGTAGGTCACAGTAGCTTAACAAGATGCTTTTAATGCCCCTTGGAAAAGTGGTGGAGGTCACAGTAGCTTAACAAGACGGTTTTAATGCCCCTCGGAAGAGACGTGGAGGTCCCAGTAGCTTAACAAGACGCTTTTAATGCCCCTCGGAAGAGACGTGGAGGTCCCAGTAGCTTAACAAGACGGTTTTAATGCCCCTCGGAAGAGACGTGGAGGTCACAGTAGCTTAACAAGACGGTTTTAATGCCCCTCGGATGAGACGTGGAGGTCCCAGTAGCTTAACAAGACGGTTTTAATGCCCCTTACGAGAGCCATACAGTACAGCATCTTAAAAATATTATTCCCATTATTGGGGAGTGGATCTCCCACAGTCTTTGCTTATGCCTTCCAAGCAAAAGCTGACAAAAATAAGGATGGAGGAACTTTCAATAATGGCAACACGGACCACGGTCACCCTGGTGGTATAGTGGTGGTGGAGGCTGAGGATAAGGAGAAGAACATAAAACAGCTGAAATGGGGAAGCGTATACCGATGTGTGGGTGTGAAGCGGTGCATGTGAATACACCTCCCGAAAAAACACAGTGGATTTGACTTTATGTTACTCTGCTGTCATTTGGTGGTGATGAGAAGTCTGGCCCAATCCAGCCCTTGTTCATTTTGATAAGGGTCAGCTTGTCAGCATTGTCAGTTGACAGGCGAGTGTGCTTATCAGTTATAATTCCCCCAGCGGCACTAAAAACACGCTCCGATAACACGCTAGCAGCAGGGCAGGCCAGGACCTCCAAGGCGTACAGAGTAAGTTCATTCCAAGTGTCCAGCTTGGATACCCAATAATTAAAAGGCACAGAGGAATCACGGAGGATGCTGGTACAGTCGGCAAGGTACTCCCTCACCATCTTTTGAAACTTTTCACTCCTTGTGAGAGTACCCCGCGCCTCAGGGTCTGTCCGAAGGGAGGGTCTGAGAAAACTGTCCCAGAACGTTGACAGTGTTCCCCTGCCTCTGCTGGATTTGAGTTGCGTCTCTCTCGCATGTACGCCTTGGTTGGGCGACGAACTGTGACCTCTGCCGCTAGCGTGTTCAGATGGGAATTTTTTTAACAGCTCTGCAGCAAGGGCCTTCTGGTACTGGCCCATTTTTGTAGACCTCTCCACCTCAGGAATAAGAGAGTGAAAGTTCTCCTTGTAGCGGGGGTCTAAAAGTGTCACCAACCAGTAATGACTGTCACCCAACATTTTGACAACGCGAGGGTCATGGTTAAGGCAGCGTAACATAAAGTCAGCCATGCATGGTTCGTGTCCTCACCAAGATGACGACTGACCATGCTCTCCTCCTCCCCCTCCCCCTGTCCTCAGGCCACCCACGCTGAACCGACGGTATGACAGTTGTACAGGTACTACCGTCTACAGCGCATGATACAAGCTCCTGTTCTTCCTCCTCCTCCTCCTCTCCCTCATTGTCCCCCAATGCACGTTGGGATGAGAAGAGGCTGGGCTGTGTGTAATCGACCGCTACGGCTTCTTGATCCATCTCATCATACTCTGGCTGCAATGCCTCCTCTTTAATTCTCTGCAGAGAGCGCTGCAAAAGACAGACAAGTAGAATGCTGACGCTAATGATGGCGTCATCGCCACTCACCATCTTGGTGGACTCCTCAAAGTTTGTCAAGATGGTACATGTGTCAGACATCCAGGTCCACTCCTGAGGTATTATGTGTGGAGTCTGACCGGAATATCGACGGCCTTGTTGCAGCTGGTACTCCACAACTGCTCTCTTCTGCTCACAAATCCTTTGCAACATGTGGAGGGTAGAGTTCCAACGTGTGGGGACATCACACACCAGTCGGTGTGCCGGAAGCTGCAAACGCTGCTGCAACACAGCAAGGGCGGCGGAAGCTGTTGCCGACTTGCGAAAATGAGCTGACAGGCGGCGTACTTTGACGAGCAGATCTGGCAACTCGGGGTACGATTTAAGAAACCACTGAACCACGAGGTTAAGCACATGAGCCAGGCATGGTACGTGTGTGATCTCGCCTCGCCTCAGAGCCGCCAACAGGTTACGGCCATTGTCACACACGACCATGCCTGGATGTAGGTTCAGCGGTGTCAGCCACAGATCTGCCTGTTCTTTCAGAGCTGTCCACAACTCTTCAGAATTGTGCGATTTGTCACCTAAGCATATTAGCTTCAGCACAGCCTGTTGCTGCTTGACTGAGGCAGTGCTGCAGTGCTTCGACCTTGTGACTGATGTGGTCATTTCAGAGATGGAGGCTGAAGAAGAGGAGGAAGCTGAGGAGGATAAGATGCAGGAGCTGTAAACTGTTGGGGCAACCATAGGTTCAGCGGTGTCAGCCACAGATCTGCCTGCTCTTTCACAGCTGTCCACAACTCACAAGCAGTGTGAGGTTTCTCACCTAAGTTTATGAGTTTCAGCACAACCTGTTGCCGCTTGGCGGAGGCAGTACTGCAGTGCTTCCAGCTTGTAACTGATGTGGTGATATCTGAGATGGAGGCTGAATATGAGGAGGAGGATGATGCGCAGGAGCTGTACACTGTGGTGGCAACTCTGACTGACATAGGGCCCGCAATCCTCGGTGTGGGGAGGATGTGTTCCATCCCAAGGTCCGACTGGGTCCCGGCTTCCACTATGTTTACCCAGTGTGCCGTCAGGGAGATGTACCGTCCCTGGCCACAAGCACTTGTCCACATGTCCGTTTTCAGGTGGACTCTCCCAGTAACTGCGTTGTTGAGGACACGGCTGATGTTTTGGGACACGTGCTTGTGTAGTGCGGGGATGGCACACCGGGCAAAATAGTGTCGGCTGGGGACCGAGTACCAAGGGTCGGCCACCGCCATAAGGTTGCGGAAGGATTCCGTCTCCACCAGCCTAAAAGGCAGCATTTCCAACGCAAGCAGTTGTGAAATGTGTGAATTTAGGACTGTATTTATGGACAATTGAACGCAGCGGTGGGACGTGGACGTTGATGCTGTTTCTTGAGAAACTGCCATAACAAGTGAAGACTGAGAGGAGGGGGCATCTTTGCATGCAGTATGGACAGGGGATTGCCTTGCACACACAACAGGGGGTTCTATTGCACGCACAACAGCGGAAGAAGCAGTGGTGACACCCGCTGACACTGGTCGTGGTCCCTGGGGTTCGCCCCACAAAGTCGGGTGCTTTGCTGCCCTATGTCTGATCATGTTAGTGGTGGTCAGGCTGGTAGTTTTGTCACCCCTGCTGATGTTGGCATGGCAGGTGGTACAAATGGCCTTTTTGGGGTTATCAGCAGAGTCTTTAAAAAAATTCCAGACTCTGGAAGACCAAAAGTTTGTGCTGGCAACGTCCCTCGTGTTGGTGTTATGGGGAACTGTTGCCTGCCTTCTGTGTGCGGCCACCTCACTGCTTCTTCCTGCCTGTTGGGGTACTCTGCCTCCCTCACCCTGTGTGCTGCTGGCCTCGCTCTGCATGTCCTCCTGCCACGTTGGGTCAGTTACTTGATCATCCACCACCTCCTCCTCTTCCACTTGCGCACCACGATCCTCTTCCTCACTTCCTGGCAATTGCGTCTCGTCATCCTCCACCTTTTGTGACAAATTGCCAGCGTCGAATTCCTGTGGCCGTGGCTGTTCAAATATTTGGGCATCGCTACATGGGATCTCCTCTTCCACCACTTCAAGAGGAGCAGGCGAGGGGCACAAATCTGGAAATGGACCAGTGAACAGCTCTTCAGAGTGTCCAAGTGTAGGATCAGTTGCTGTCTGACGACACTCGGCATGGTGGGAGGAAGGAGCATCAGGGTGAGGAGGAGTATGCGGTCGAGACTCACGGCTACTAAGATTTGACCGTGTGGAAGACAGACCGGAGGTGGTGGTGCCCAGGTAACTGGAAGTATTATCTGCTATCCAGTTAATAACCTGTTCACACTGATCAGTTCGCAATACTGGTGTTGTTCTGTGCTTCCCTAGTAATTCGGTCAAGAAGTGGGAGCGAAAAGATGTGGCTGTTGGTTGTGGCACATATTCACCTTGGCCACAGCCCCGTCCTCTGCACGCACCATCACCAGAACGTTCAGTTCCACGTCCCTTGCCACAAGCCTTGCCCATTGTAAAGGAAGTAAAATAGCTTACACTCGCACTATCAATAGAAAAAGGGTAATAATAAGTAGATTAGAACCGTGGAAGAGGAAAACCACAGTTCTATTTCTCTGGACTACACCCGAATCTTTTAAACAATCTGAACAATCAGGGAGAAACTATTACTGTTTTTCTTTACGGAAAAAATACCAAAAGCTGAATAATAGAGATTTTTTATCGTGGAACAGCAAAACCACAGTTATTGTTTACTGGGGTATACCAGACAATTTTAAATAGATATATTTGCGGCTGAACAGTGAACGACACACTCAAACTGTTTTTTTTTAGGTACAAATTGCCCAAAAGTCGATAATACAGAGGTTTGAACTGTGGAACTGCAAAACCACACTTCTGTTTCTCTGGCCTACACCAGACTATTTTAAACAGATATATTTGTGTCTGAACAATCAGGGAGACACTATTACATTTTTTTTTTACGGCAAAAAATGCCAAAAGCATGATAAAAGAGATTTTTTACCATGGAACAGCAAAACCACAGTTATAATTTACTGGTGTATACCAGACTTTTTTAAATATATATATTTGCGGCTGAACAGTGAGCGACACACTCAAACTGTTTTTTTTTAGGTACAAATGGCCCAAAAGTCGATAATACAGAGGTTTGAACCGTGGAACTGCAAAACCACACTTCTGTTTCTCTGGCCTACACCAGACTATTTTAAACAGATATATTTGTGTCTGAACAATCAGGGAGACACTATTACAGTTTTTTTTTACGGCAAAAAATGACAAAAGCAGGATAATAGAGATTTTTTACCGTGGAACAGCAAAACCTCAGTTATAATTTACTGGTGTATGCCAGACTTTTTTAAATATATATATTTGCGGCTGAACAGTGAGCGACAAACTCAAACTGTTTTTTTTTAGGTACAAATGGCCCAAAAGTCGACAATACTGAGGTTTGAACCGTGGAACTGCAAAACCACACTTCTGTTTCACTGGCCTACACCTGACTATTTTAAACAGATATATTTGTGTCTCAACTGTCACAGACACACTTTTTTTTTTTTTTTTGGGGGGTGGGACACCAAAAGCTTAATAAGACGGGTATTTGTACAGTGTGAAGGAGGAAAAAAATAAAGGATTTAGATGAAAAAAAAAGGATTTTTCCTGGTCCCCGAGACCTGGAGCTAAGTCCAGCAATTTCAGTAACAGGAGCACACAGGACTGTAATGCAGCGTTTGCTGGTATAACCACTGCGCCTCCTATACAGCCTGCCTGCCTGCCTGCCTGATATCTGGGATGGATATTAGTCCTGAGAAGGACTGTTTGATCTGGCAGCCTTTGCAGACACTACACTAACTATTTCGCAGTATATATTTCTCCCTAAATCAGCAGCGATGTCCCAACACTGTCTGATCCCAGCAGTCTGTGTCCAAGATGGCGGCGCCCGGTTTTACATACTCGAGGTGACGCTGTGAGGCCAGCCAATCAATGTAATGCCCACAACCAACATGGCTGCGACATTACAGTGACTGGCTGGCAATCCCTGCATGTTCACTGGCTCTGTAAAGAGCGCCAAACATGCAGGGCGGAGACCCGAGCTCCCTCCCGAGTAACCTGGAAATGCTCAGTGCTCGCCGAACATCCCGAGTAGCGTGATGCTCGGACGAGTACCGAGCAGTGTCGAGCATGTTCACTCAACACTAGTTATAACCTTATTCCCCTGTCTAGTTGTTCTAGCGCTTCCCTAACACTGCACAATTCTTTCTTTCTTCATTACAGTACAGTCTGTGTTCAGTAACCGGCTCCAGTAACAATACAGTAGTTTCTTCACAATGCACAGTATTACAGTCTCTTCAGTAGCATAATTCAGCATAGATTAGGTCTCTTAGCAGCACACTTGTATGCATATATAACCACAGGCTTTTCCTTCACAAGGACACAATAGTACACAGCATTCTTTATCCTGTATGGAGATGGAGGTGGGGAGGATTTGATGAGGGTGATGATCCCTGTAACACAATTCCTGCCAGTCCTTATCTTCCTGCCTGATAATACTCTGCACTGTTAGTTCAGGGAATTTATCTGACCTGGGTTTAGTTTCTCTCTTGATCTGAATCCTGTTCAGTTGCCTTCAATCAGATCCAGATAACACACCACCTTTCTATTCGACTTCAGCCAGAATGCAATAACAAGTTCCCCACAATCCCCCTGGGGCTCTGCTAAAACACTCCCTGACTCCTGTGACTGTGTTAACCCCTCTAGTTGCTGGTTGCTTCTGAAGCACAACACTTCCTGTCTCCTGTGCTTGTGTTATTTGTAACAGTGGCTTGATGCTTTTGAAGCAACAGAACTACTTCTGCATGTCACACTTGGATTATGGCAGGCACAACATATTCAGGGAAGTGAAGGAATACCTATACTGCTGACATAATTATAACAAAGAATCACCCACTGAAAAAAGTAGATAGCTAGATGCATATTGGGAGAAATTAGATAGTACCTGGACATATTAGCCTGGATGTGCACGAGAAGCAGTTTTAACTTGTGGGAGATGAGTGCAGTACGACCATGCTTTCCTATAGACTTTGTGTGGAAAGAAAGATATGCATTAAGAAGTCTGTTGTCTGGAACCTTACATTTCAATTTTAGCTTTTTTTTTGCAAATTATACATTTTTCAAAATAAAATCTACCTTATTTAACCAACATCTGAGACGCACCGGCTTTTATATGTCATCTAACCGGTGCATGAATCCATCAGTATATTGTAAACTAATAAATGTCACTGCTGTGTAATTATCTGCAGTCTGGTTAGTCATCCTTTAAACGACTTATGACATTTTAAAAGGACAGTCATGCCTCTAGACAAATCATATTAAAACATATGTTGTGCAGATGGAACAGCATCGGGACATTACGCTGTATTATATTGAGGCTGAGATAAAGATTCTACTCATACTCCTTTCCGTTAATAACTACTGGACCAAATGTATGAAATGTTAAAAGGAGACATTTACGACAACCTAGTACTAGATCATTTGGAAGGGTGGGATCTCACTGTGCCTTAGATTAGCTGACCTCAGTGAAAGTGCAAACGGACATATTTTTGGTCCAAGTGCGATACGACAAAACATCAGATCGCACACTGACCAATGTTATTCTATGAGAACGCACGCACATGTCCCATTCTTTTCCTAGGACAGAGTCTATCCGAGGAAAAAATCGCTGCATGCCCAAGTTTGATCAGATATTCAGATCTCACTCAGCAATGCAAGTCAATGAGTGCACGGAAACCATTGGACTACACTTGGATAATATCTGAGTGCTGTCCGATTTCCACGCACTGACACAATGGAGAAGAAGGAGAATTTTTTTCTCCATCTTCTCCTCATCCGAGAGAATTGGATCACACTGGGCTCACACTGTGATCAATATGTAATCAAAGTGTCATTTGCATAATCACCCAATTCTTTCGGATGAGAGAAAATACAGTCGTTTAGAGGGAAGATATGATTATATCAACAATCAACATGGAAAAGCTGGGACTAATTTTACCCAAAATGGCCTAAAAAAATGTAACCATCACAGATTGCTGTTTTGGCAGAATGTTGTCTGCACTCGGTCATTGTGAATTATTGTTACATACAATTTTAATGTTAATGTTCACCAAAATGACCTATTTCGGCCAACTTTCAATTTATGTGTATGACCAGCTTAATATATTATTTGCAAGTCATCCCATAAAAAATAGATCCAAGTGTAAAGTAATTGGCTTTAAAATAACCTTCAATCGGGGTTGTCTTCTGCTCAATTATTGGGTCAAAGCCCACAAGAAGATCATTTGGTACTTTGGTGGGCCATAAATATAACCACAATATGATTTCAGGTGGTAGCTGTATATTTATAGGGACCTTTCATTAGATGACTTTCTATGTTAAAGAAGGAGTAATATACTTAGCGCCAAGAAGGAGATAAGACATCATCATCTGGTAAGCTTTTTAGCCCAAGAAACTTTAGAAAGGGATTTACTCCTCCAATGGGTGATTTTGGAACAGTTTTTCGGTTTCTTTTGTGCCCCTCCATAAAGATGTAAATTTTTCCTACAACCAACAGAACTTCTCTGTGGGCATTTGCTTATTCTCCTTTGATGTTGAATAGTGATGGGCGAGCACTAACATGCTCGGGTGCTCGTTTCTCGGGTCGAGCACATTGGAATACTCGGGTGCTCGACCCGAGCAACGAGCCCAATGTAAGTCTATGGGAAACTCGAGCATTTTTCAGGCGGTTCCCCCCAGAGGTCTGCAGAGGGCCTAAAAATTGCCCAAATCGATGGGAACAGTGCTCAAATGACATGGGAACGGCATGGGGAAGACCCCTGGAAGCATTTCTGACTCACAGGTCACTGCTGTGAACAATGTTGTCAGAGGTATTACGCCACTTTTATGGACTCATAATAAAACATACAAAAACGAAACCAAAATGGATTTTCCTGGGAAATATGTTAAAGAACATCCTTTCCAGGGCAATGACTTTTATATAAGGCAAAATAAATAACCCAAAACAAAAATACTTCTACTCACCTTAAGCTATTTTCACACATAGCGTTTTGATGCGTTGTTTCACTTTAACATTGCTTTCAACCGTGACAAATGCATTCACTGGGAAATGTCATTTTAACATTTAACAACCTTATTTGGCCATGTGCTGTGTGAGATATCATCAGACACATCCTGTTTCATTTATGAAGGAGGGACTCTGAAAGTCACAAAGCCTATATTTATAGGACCAGCAGTCGGCCCTCGCTATTGTTAAAGAGCCATCATCCGGCTATGCTTTGTTGTTCCCATTACTAAAGAGTGGGTCTCATATACTTATTGTGTATGCAGTAAGTGGCAGGGCTGCCCAATATTTGGACTCACCCCAATACCCCTTTGAAAATTTGGATGCACCCCAATACCCCTTTGAAGAGACTTAGAGGAGGGCCTCCTGAAAACAATGTTCCCATTATTAGGAAGTGGGTCTCCCATACTGTTTGCCTATGCAGTGAATGCAAGGGCTGCCAAAAATTGGGAGGCACTTCAATGCCTCTTGGAAGAGACATAGAGGGCCTCATGAAAAAATGTTCCCATTATTAGGAAGTGGGTCATCCATAGTGTTGGCCTATGCAGTGAATGCAAGGGCTGCCAAAAATTTGGAGCCACTCAAATGCCCCTTGGAAGAGACGTGGAGGTAAGAGGGCCTCCTGAAAACAATGTTCCCATTATTAGGAAGTGGGTATCCCATACAGTTTGCCTATGCAGTGAATGCAAGGGCTGCCAAAAATTGGGAGGCACTCCAATGCCTCTTGGAAGAGACATAGATGGCTTCATGAAAACAATATTCCCATTATTAGGAAGTGGGTCTCCCATAGTGTTGGCCTATGCAGTGAATGCAAGGGCTGACAAAAATTAGGAGGCACTCCAATGCCCCATGGAAGAGACGTGGAGGTCAGAAGGCCTCCTGAAAACAAAGTTCCCATTATTAGGAAGTGGGTGGTCTCCCATAGTGTTGGCCTATGCAGCAAATGCAAGGGCTGCCAAAAATTGGGAGGTACTCCAATGCCCCTTGGAAAATTCGTGGAGGAGGGCCTCATAAAAAAAATATTCCCATTAGAAAGGAGCGGGTCTTCTATACTTGTAATGCCCATGCACTAAGTGTATGGGCTGACAAACATTTACCCCTTGGGTAAATGTTTAAAATTTTGTATATAAAATTTGTATAAAATATTTTTTTTTTACAGTCATCATAAACACCCTTTAAAAAAACTATGTGGGTGTTGCACCAGGGACCACGGTCACCCTGGTGATATGGTGGTGGAGGATGAGGATGAGGAGAAGGAGGAGGACAAGAGTAAATAGCCAAAATCAGGAAGCATATACCCATGTGTGGGTGTGAAAAGGTGCATGGGAATACATCTCCCAAAAAAGACACTGGATTTGAGTTTATGTTATGCTGCTATCATTCGGTGGTGTTGAGAAGTCTGGCCCAATCCAACCCATATTCATTTTTATAAGGGTCAGCCTGTCAGCATTTTCAGTTGACAGGCGGGTGCGCTTATCAGTTATAATTCCACCAGCGGCACTAAAAACCCACTCCTATAAAACGTTGGCGGCAGGGCAGGCCAGGTCCTCCAAGGCGTAGAGAGCCAGTTCATTCCACGTATCCAGCTTGGATACCCAATAATTATAAGGCACAGAAGAATCACGGAGGATGTTGGTATGGTGGGAAAGGTAGTCCCTCAGCATATTCCCAAACTTAGCACTCCTTGTGAGAGTACCCCGCGTCTCAGGGCCTGTGCGATGGGAGGGGCTGAGAAAACTCTCCCAGAACTTTGACAGTGTTCCCCTGCTTCTGCTGGATTGGAATTATGTCTCTCTCGCCTGTACTCCTTGGTTGTCCAACGAACTGTGACCTCTGCCGCCTGCGTCATCAGATGGAATTTTTTTTAATAGTTCCAAGAGCCTTCTGGTACTGCCCCATTTTTGTAGACCTGTCCGCCTCAGGAATAAGAGATAGAAAGTTCTCCTTGTAGCGTGGGTCTAGAAGTGTCACCAAACAGTAATGACTGTCACCCAAAATTTTGAGAATGCGAGGGTCATGGGAAAGGCAGCGTAACATAAACTCAGCCATGTGTGCAAGACTGCTATCAAGCAAGACTTCCGGGTCCTCACCAAGCGGACGACTGACCATGCCCTCCTCCTCCTCTCTGTCCTCTGGCCATCAACGTTGAACAGACGGTATGACAGTTGTGCAGGTAGTACCATCTAAAGCGCATGAAACTAGCTCCTGTTCTTCCTCCTCCTCCTCCTCATTGTCACCCAATCCACATTGGGATGAGATGAGGCTGGGCTGTGCGTAATCACCCAGTATGGTTCCGTGCTCCATCTCATCATGCTCCGCCTGCAATTCATACTCTTTGATTGTGAGCAGAGAGCGTTTCAGAAGACAGAGAAGCGGGATGGTGATGCTAAATATGGCGTCATCGTCGCTCACCATCTTGGAGGAGTCCTCAAAGTTTTGGAGGATGGTACATCCATGTCCACTCCTGAAGTCTTATGTGTGGAGTCAGAGCTGAATACCGACGGCATTGTTGATTCTGGTAGTCAACAACTACCCTCTCCTGCTCACAAATCCTTCCAAACATCTGCAGTGTAGAATTCCAACGCATGGGAACATCACACAGCAGTCGGTGAGCGGGAAGATGCAAACACTGCTGAAGCATGGCAAGGGCAGCGAAAGCTGTAGCTGACGTTCTAAAATGGGCACACAGGCGGCATACTTTGACAAGCAGATGCGGCAGCTCCGGGTAGGTTTTGAGAAACCGCTGGACCACGAGGTTAAGCACACGGGACAGGCATGGTACATATGTGAGCTCGTCTCAGAGCCGCCACCAGGTTCTGACCATTGTCACACACGACCATGCCTGGCTGTAGGTTCAGCGGTGTAAGCCACAGATCAGCCTGCTCTTTCAGAGCTGTCCACAACTCTTCAGAATTGTGCGATTTGTCACCTAAGCATATTAGCTTCAGCACAGCCTGTTGCTGCTTGACTGAGGCAGTGCTGCAGTGCTTCGACCTTGTGACTGATGTGGTCATTTCAGAGATGGAGGCTGAAGAAGAGGAGGAAGCTGAGGAAGATAAGATACAGGAGCTGTAAACTGTTGGGGCAACCCTGACTGAACTAGGGCCCTCAATCCTCCGCGTCGGGAGGATGTGTTCGGTCCCAAGGTCCGACTGGGTCCCGGCTTCCACTATGTTAACCCAGTGTGCCGTCAGAGAGATGTACCGTCCCTCCCACAAGCACTTGTCCACGTGTCTGTGGTTAGGTGGACTTTCCCAGTAACTGCATTGTTGAAGGCCCAGCTAATGTTGTGGGACACGTGCTTGAGTAATGTGGGGATGGCACACCAGGAGAAATAGTGGCGGCTGGGGAAAGAGTACCAAGGGACGGCTGCCGCCATCAGGTTGCGGAAAGCTTCCGTGTCCAAGAGCCTAAAAGACAACATTTCGAGCGCAAGCAGTCGCGAAATGTGGGAATTTAGTAATGTGGCCTGTGGGGCGTTGGCTGCGTACTTGCATTTGCGTTTCAAGGACTAGGGAATGGACAACTGAAAGCTGCGCTGGGACAAGGACGTGCTTGCTGATGGTGCTAGTTGAGAGTGTGCAATGACAGGTGTAAGGCAGGAGGCATCTTCGCATGCACTATGGACAGGGAATTGGCTTGAATGAAAAACAGCGGAAGAAGCAGTGGTGTCAACCGCAGACACTGTTCCTGGACCCTAGGGTTCGGCCCACAAAGGTTGGTGCTTTGCTACCATGTGCCTGATCATGCTGGTGGTGGTCAGGCTGGTCGTTTTGCTACCCCTGCTGATGTTGGCCTGGCAGGTGGTGCAAATGGCCTTTTTGGGGTTATTGGCAGAGTCTTTAAAAAACAACCAGACTCAGGAAAACCTAACAGTTGTACTGGCAACTTCTGTCGTGTTTGTATTACGGGGAACGGTTGCCCACTTTGTGTCTGCGGCCACCACACTGCTTCTTCCTGCCTGTTGGGGTGCTCTGCCTCCCTCCCCCTGTGTGCTGCTGTCTTCGCTCTGCATGTCCTCCTGCCAGGTTGGTTCAGTTAGCATATCATCCTATCATCCACCACCTCGTCTTCCACTTCCACACCCTGGTCCTCCTCCTGACTTTCTGGCAATTGTGTCTCATCATCGTCCACCTCTTGTGACACTTTCCCACCATCACCTTCGTATGAACGTGGCTGCTCAAATATTTGGGTATCGCTACATGCGTTCTCCTCTTGCCGCGCTTCAAGTGGACCAGGCGAGAGGCCCGAATCTATAAATGGAAAAGTGAACAGCTCATTGGAGTGTCCAAGTGTGGGATCAGTTGTCTCCGGGCACTTGGCATGGTGGGAGGAAGGAGGATCAGGGTGAGGAATATGCGGTCCAGACTCACGGCTACTGAGACTTGACCATGTGGAAGAAAGGGTGGTGGTGGTGGCTAAGTGACTGGAAGCATTATCTGCTATCTTACCAGTAACCTGCTCTGTGTTCAATAGTGGTGTTCTGCGGTCTCCTATTAATTGGGACAGGAAGGTCAAGCGAGTAGATGTGGGTGTTTGTTGTGGCACAATTTCAGCTTGCCCACGGCCTCGGCCTCTTCATGCACCATCACCATCACATCACGTCCAGTTCCCCGTTGCTTGCCAAGTGCCTTGCCCATTTTAAATGGAGGACAATATTTTCCATACTCACTACAAATGGCTGAATTTGGAGCGGACTTATATGTGATCCGTGTGACGGACAAACCACAGTTCTAAGTAGCTGGCCTGTAGGTAACTATGTTTAACAGCAAACTGGTGTCAATAAGTTCACTGACACACTGCAACAAAATTTCAATGGAGGCCAGAAATGGCAATATTTTCAGCGCAATTATATGTGATCCGTGTGACGTACAAACCACAGTTTTAAATAGCTGGCCTTTAGGTATCTATTTTCAACAATGCCGACCTCATTTCAATAAGTTCGCTGACACACTGCAACAAAATTTCAATGGAGGCCAGAAATGGTAATATTTTCAGCGCAATTATATGTGATCCGTGTGACGGACAACCCACAGTTTTAAATAGCTGGATTTTTAGCGTTATAATATGGAAAAGGACCTGGCTGTATTCTGCAATGCCAACAAGCAAATGGCGCAGAAAAACTGTGTTCTCTGGATTGCTTTTTTAAGCAAATAATCAAGATTAAGATAAAAAAAAAAATATTCCTGGCACATGATACCTGGGGCTATTTTTACAAATATCTGTAAAAGCACCAGCAGACAGAACTGGAAATTACCCTCTTTGCTATGTGCACTGCAGTCTGCCACACAAGCTGCCTGCCTAACACTGATATCTATGCATGTGGACCCTTAGTTGAGATGGATATGTAGAGAATATTTTAGAATGCCTACACTAACTAATAAACAAGCAAATCTCTCCCTAGCTCAGCAGCACCTCTCCCTACTCTGCCTGATTCCGGAGTGGCTGTGACGAGCCTGGCGGCGCCAGGTCAGATATAGACCTGATGACGCTGTGCGGCCAGCCAATCACTGTAATGCCACAACCAACATGGCTGCGGCATTACAGTGAGTGGCAGGCAATCCCTGCATGTTGATTGGCCAAACATGCAGGGAGGGGACCCGAGCTCCTGCCGAGCAACCCCGGAAATACTCGGCGAGCGCCGAGCATCTGGAGCAGTGAGATGCTCGGTGAGCACCAAGCAGTAGCGAGCATGCTCGCTCATCACTAATGCTGAACAATCACAACATGACCGTGCCCATGCAGAAGTTCTGTGGTATAAACCCAGTTGGATTAAGAGAAAATTTGCATTATTATCATGAAGGTCATAATTTTGGAACGAAGAAACACAGAGGAAAAATTAAAACTGTTCCAGAATCAATGGAATAGCGTCAATTGGAGAAGGAGCTCAGTGATTAAAAAATCCACTATAAGGTCCTCTTTAATGCCATAAGGGATATATGATTTTGCCATGAGTAATCAAGAGATCTCATTCTAAAGATATTTTTTTTGGTAAAAAGGCTTACCAGGTGATGATGTCTGATCACTTTCTAAGTATATTTATCCTTCTTTATCCATTTAGCAATAATGATATATATGAAATTTGCAGCAATACACAGTTATCATCAACATTACAGGATCATATAAGTAACATGATAAGAAAAGGAAAATGAGAACAAGAGGAGCACCGAAACAAAAAAGTTCTCACAGAAAGTGAACTGTCTGGGACAGAGAGGTATGAGTTGAGCATGCTTGGTTGGTTAGGCTCTTTGATTTCTAAAGACTAGTGTTGAGCGAGCACTAAAATGCTCGGGTGATCGAAGCTCGGGGCCGAGCTCGCCGTGATACTCGGGTGCTTGACCCGAGCAACGAGCCCAATGTTAGTCTATGGGAGACTCGAGCATTTTTGCGGTGGCACCCCCGGCAGTCTTTTAAAAGCCTAACAAGTGCCCAAAACGATAGTGACAGTGCTCAAATGACATGGGGACAGCATGGGGATCACCCCAGGAAGCATTTCTGACCCCCAGGTCACTGCTGTCAACAACGTGGTCAGAGGTATTAAGCCACTTTTACAGGCTCACAATAAAACGAAAGTGAAACTTTTTTCCTGTGAAATATGTTAAGGAACATCCTTTCCAGGGAAAAGACTTGTGTATAAGTTAAAATAAATGACCAAAAACAAAAATACTCCTCCACACCTTCGGCTATGTTCACAAGTAGCATTTTTTATGCGTTTTTGCACTTTTGTATTGCTTTCAACTATGACAAATGCATTCACCGGGAAATGTCATTTTAACATTTTACAACCTTATCTGGCCATGTGCTGTGTGACACATGCATAAAGTGCTGAAAAGACATGGAAACAGCATGGGGAAGACGCCTGGAAGCATCTCTGACTCCCAGGTCACTGTCTAAAAGTGTGCCCATCATAAGTGATCCTTGCCGCATCAGAAGATGCAGACTTGCAACTATCCCCATGCAAGTTCTAGTCCCAGGACAGTGTTCAATTGTACCTCCCCCATTCCTTGCAATACAAGCGCAAGTATGCAGCCTGCCACCCACCCACCCCCAGGCTGCAATACCATACTGCTTGCTTGCTTGAACTTGAAATTGGGCCTTTTAGGCATGTGGAGGCGGAATCTAGCCACCATGTCATGGCTGTGTTGGCGGCCTGGAATCCATACTCAGTCCCCAGCCGCCTGGCGGCCGGGTGTCCATACTCAGTCCCCAGCCACCCTGCGGCCGAGTGTCCACACGGTCCCCAGCCGCCTGGGGGCAGTCGGGTGTCCATAAACGGTCCCCAGCCGCCCCCATTTCTCCTTGGAACATGCCCCCACACACTTTTCTTAGCCCGGCCTGCTTTAGGCAGCATTGGACGAGCCCACCAGAGAACCAGACTCCTCCGGTGGGCCCTGACTTCTCCATCGGTGGAGTTGAGAGTGCCAAGGTGAGGAGCATGATGATGATGACAGAAGTTAGCATCTGCTATGTTTTCTTTTAATGCAAGTGTAAGTGTGCAGCCTGCCACCCACCCCCAGACTGCAATTCATACTGCTAGCTTGCACTTGAAATGGGGCCTTTTAGTTTAGAGGAGGCCGAAGCTGGCCACTACCTCATGGCTGCTTCGGCAGCGAGGTATCCATACTCAGTCCCCAGCCGCCCCTATTTGTCCTGGTGTGCCTTATACATAAGATTAAGCGCGTATACCAAAACATTACCTGTGCCCTCCCCAGTGCATTTAGTGGGAAGGAGAGCCTATTCCGCTGTAGTGTGTGCATGCCAAACCCCTGTTCATGGTACATGCGAAGATGCCTCCCACCTTGCACCTGTCATTGCAGACTTGCAACTATCCCCATTCAAGTCCTTGTCCCAGGGCAGTGTTCAATTGTACCTCTCCCATTCCTTGCAATGCAAGCGCAAGTATGCAGCCTGCCACCCACCCACCCCCAGGCTGCAATACCATACTGCTTGCTTGCACTTTAAATTGGGCCTTTTAGGCATGTGGAGGCGGAATCTGGCCACCACGCCATGGCTGTGTCGGCGGCCCTGGTATCCATACTCAGTCCCCAGCCGCCTGGTGGCAGGGTGTCCACGCTTGCTCCCCAGCCTCCAGGGGGTGGCCGGGTGTCCATACTCGGTCCCCAGCCACCCCTATTTGTACCGGTAACCTTTCCCATACTTTTCTTAGCCTGGTCTGCTTTAGGGCAGCATTGGCCGAGCCTACCGGACTATCAGACTCCTCCGGTGGGCCCTGGCTTCTCCATCAGGGGAGTTGAGAGTGCCAAGGTGAGGAGCATGATGAGGATGATAGAAGTTAGCATCTGCTTTGTTTTGTTGTAATGCAAGCGCATGTATGTAGTAGCGGCTAGGCCTGAGGAGGTCAGCGTTTTGGCGCATATCCTACCTCCTCTGAGGATTGCTGGATGTTTTCCTGCTACTATCCAAGTTCTATGACTCCCGTTAAAACAAAGCTTCAGGTGATAAATGATGGATGAGGTAGTGGCAAAGGAGAAAGAGCAGGAGGAAATGGGACCATTCACATCAATATCAGGCCAGTCAACCAGATATGTCTTGTAGGATATGTTTCTGTAACAAAAGGAGTGGTTCGGCTACACAGTTATAGGGCATACAGTGAGTGCAATGCCTACCAAAAATTTCGAGGCACTCCAATGCCCCTTGGAAATGACATGGAGGTCAGAGGGCATTAACTAAACCTTTTTTTCCATTTATAGCAACTGGGTCTCCTGTGCACTGTTGGCCTAAGCAGTGAATGGAATGCTTTCCAAAAATTATGAGGTACTGCAATGCCCCTTACAAGAGCCATGTGTGGCACCCCAGGGGTCTGGTCACCACAGTAATAGAGATTACGTAGGAGAGCAAGTGGGAGGTTTCCTGGTCAGGATTCCTTAAACATGCAACATCCTCCTGCCCCAGTCCTGGGAGGGGAGAATTCTGCCCTTATAAACTGGATCTGGGGTGGGGTTGAGTGAGTCAGAGAACAGAGAACAGTCAGAGTCAGAGTGAGAGCAAGGGAAAGTAACAGCAAGGAGCTCTGTAGGAGCTAGGAGCTAAAGACGAGGGGCTGGAAGCTGAGCAGAGCTCGCCCTGGCAGAAGACAATAGGAACCGGACACAGGAGTCCGAAGCTGTGAGGACTTATATATCCAGCAGCAGAAATCAGCCGGCAGGGGATTTCAGGTCCTCTGGCCATAGAAGCCTGGAGGCTCAGTCACAAGCAAGGGACCAGCACCGCCGTCGTGGAGCGGAGGCTAACAGAAGGCCCCAAGTCACCAGCCATACGGGTGAGCATTACACGGTACACTCAGGGACGTGGGCTACTTCTACCCGCTTACAGCAAGGTAGCCAGGAAGAGTGCAGACAGACGGGGAGGCCTACAACTCCACCTGGCCAGGGGAACTCCTGCTTGCTCACAGACTGACCAGGCCTCTTATGCTAGCCAGTACTCCCGGGAGGGTCTACCTTATAATCATCAGTAAAGACCCTGAACTGCACTGCAAAGACTCTGAGTCATTCCTGCTGCGCTCGTGCACCATCACCCCCATCATCCACACTCACTGCCCTGAGGCTATACTCCTCCCGAGGGGAGTTATCCCATTTTATGCTGCGCACACAACACCAGCCTCAGCGGTCTGCCTCGCAGCGGTAGTACTCTCTGACCGCAATCCACGGGTGGCGCAGTAGGACAATTAACTTCAAAACCTAAGAAAGATTGCCACTGGTTTGACCAGCCTGAGCCACGGGACCGGGTCACCGCCACGGAGACTACAGACCCCAGAGACCCGGCACCGGGTATCCCACACACGTGTACACATGGCCCAGGGGGCGCGTCACATGGAGTACAGCATATTACAAACATAAGTCCCATTATTGGGGAGTGGGTGTCCCATAGTATTTGCTTATGCCTTGCAAGCAAAAGCTGCCAAAAATTAGGATGGAGCAACTTGCAATGCCCCTTACAAGAGCCATGCAGTACAGCATATTACAAACATAAGTCCCATTATTAGAGAGTGGGTCTCCCATAGTATTTGCTTATGCTTTCCCAGCAAAAGCTGCCAAAAATTAGGACGGAGCAACTTGCAATGCCCCTTACAAGAGCCATGCAGTACAGCATATTACAAACACAAGTCCCATTATTGGGGAGTGGGTCTCCCATAGTATTTGCTTATGCTTTCCCAGCAAAAGCTGCCAAAAATTAGGACGGAGCAACTTGCAATGCCCCTTACAAGAGCCATGCAGTACAGCATATTACAAACATAAGTCCCATTATTGGGGAGTAGGTGTCCCATGGTATTTGCTTATGCTTTCCCAGCAAAAGCTGCCAAAAATTAGGACGGAGGAACTTGCAATGCTGGCACCCTGGTGGTATAGTGGTGGTGGAGGCTGAGGATAAGGAGAAGAAGATTAAACAGCCGAAACGAGGAAGCGTATACCCATGAGTGGGTGTTAAGCGGTGCATGTGAATACACCTCCCGAAATAACACAGTGGATTTGACTTTATGTTACTCTGCTGTCATTTGGTGGTGATGAGAAGTCTGGCCCAATCCAGCCCTTGTTCATTTTGATAAGGCTCAGCTTGTCAGCATTGTCAGTTGACAGGCGAGTGCGTTTATCAGTTATAATTCCCCCAGCGGCACTAAAAACACGCTCCGATAACACGCTAGCGGCAGGGCAGGCCAGGACCTCCAAGGCGTACAGAGCGAGTTCATTCCAAGTGTCCAGCTTGGATACCCAATAATTAAAAGGCACAGAGGAATCACGGAGGACGCTGGTACGATCGGCAAGGTACTCCCTCACCATCTTTTGAAGCTTTCCACTCCTTGTGAGAGTACCCCGCGCCTCAGGGCCTGTAAGCTGGGTGGGTGTCAGAAAACTGTCCCAGAATGTTGACAGTGTTCCCCTGCCTCTGCTGGATTGGAGTTGCATCTCTCTCGCCTGTACGCTTTGGTTGGGCAACGAACTGTGACCTCTGCCGCTAGCGTGTTCAGATGGGAATTTTTTTAAGAGTTCTGCAGCACGGGCCTTCTGGTATTGTCCCATTTTTGTAGACCTGTCCACCTCAGGAATAAGAGAGTGAAAGTTCTCCTTGTAGTGGGGGTCTACAAGTGTCACCAACCAGTAATGACTGTCACCCAACATTTTGACAACGCGAGGGTCACGGTTAAGGCAGCCTAACATAAAGTCAGCCATGCGTGCCAGACTGGTAACGGGCAAGATTTCCGTGTCCTCATCAATATGACGACTGACCATGCTCTCCTCCTCCTCCTCCTCTTCCTCCTCCCCCCTGTCCTCAGGCCACCCACGCTGAACCGACGGTATGACACTTGTACAGGTACTACCGTCTACAACGCATGATAGCAGCTCCTGTTCTTCCTCCTCCTCCTCCTCCTCTCCCTCATTGTCCCCCAATGCACGTTGGGATGAGATGAGGCCGGGCTGTGTGTAATCGCCCGCTATGGCTTCTTGATCCATCTCATCATACTCTGGCTGCAATGCCTCCTCTTTAATTCTCTGCAGAGAGCATTGCAAAAGACAGACAAGTGGGATGCTGACACTAATGATGGCGTCATCGCCACTCACCATCTTGGTGGCCTCCTCAAAGTTTGTCAGGATGGTACATATGTCAGACATCCAGGTCCACTCCTGAGGTCGTATGTGTGGAGTCTGACCTGAATATCGACGGCCTTGTTGCAGCTGGTACTCCACAACAGCTCTCTTCTGCTCACAAATCCTTTGCAACATGTGGAGGGTAGAGTTCCAACGTGTGGGGACATCACACACCAGTCGGTGTGCCGGAAGCTGCAAACGCTGCTGCAACACAGCAAGGCCGGCGGAAGCAGTAGCCGACTTGCGAAAATGAGCTGACAGGCGGCGTACTTTCACGAGCAGATCTGGCAACTCGGGGTACGATTTAAGAAACCGCTGAACCACGAGGTTAAGCACATGAGCCAGGCATGGTACGTGTGTGATCTCACCTCACCTCAGAGCCGCCACCAGGTTACGGCCATTGTCACACACGACCATGCCGGGATGTAGGTTCAGCGGTCCCAGCCACAGATCTGCCTGCTCTTTCACAGCTGTCCACAACTCACAAGCAGTGTGAGGTTTATCACCTAAGCTTATGAGTTTCAGCACAGCCTGTTGCAGCTTGGCGGAGGCAGTACTACAAATGCTTCCAGCTTGTAACTGATGTTGTGATATCTGAGATGGAGGCTGAACATGAGGAGGAGGAGGAGGATGCGCAGGAGCTGTACACTGTGGGGGCAACTCTGACTGACATAGGGCCCGCAATCCTCTGTGTGGGGAGGATGTGTTCCGTCCCAAGGTCCGACTGGGTCCCGGCTTCCACTATGTTTACCCAGTGTGCCGTCAGAGAGATGTACCGTCCCTGGCCACAAGCACTTGTCCACGTGTCCGTTGTCAGGTGGACTCTCCCAGTAACTGCGTTGTTGAGGGCACGGCAGATGCTTTGGGACACGTGCTTGTGTAGTGCGGGGATGGCACACCGGGCAAAATAGTGTCGGCTGGGGACCGAGTACCGAGGGACGGCCACCGCCATAAGATTGCGGAAGGATTCCGTCTCCAACAGCCTAAAAGGCAGCATTTCCAATGCAAGCAGTCGTGAAATGTGCGAATTTAGGACTGTGGCCTGTGGAGCGTTAGCTGCGAATTTCTGCTTTCGTTCAAAGGTCTGGGATATGGACAATTGAACGCTGCGGTGGGACGTGGACGTGGACGTTGATGCTGTTTCTTGAGAAACTGCCATAACAAGTGAAGACTGAGAGGAGGGGGCATCTTTACATGCAGTATGGACAGGGGATTGCCTTGCACACACAACAGGGGGTTCTATTGCACGCTCAACAGTGGAAGAAGCAGTGGTGACACTGCTGGTCGTGGACCCTGGGTTTCGCCCCACAAAGTCGGGTGCTTTGCTGCCATGTGCCTGATCATGCTGGTGGTGGTCAGGCTGGTAGTTTTGTCACCCCTGCTGATGCTGGCATGGCAGGTGGAACATATGGCCTTTTTGGGGTTATCAGTAGTGTTGAGCCACCCCCGTAGTGTTCGAGTTCGGTTCGGTTCGTCGAACACCCGTGTGTTCGCCGAACTGTTCGTCGAACTGTTCGTCGAACACCTTCGAACACCGTTAAAACCAATGGCAGGCAAACAAAAACACATAGAAACACATAGAAAACACCTTCAAAGGTGTCCAAAAGCTGACAAACTGCTCAGAAGACACAACTAACACATGGAAAAGTGACAAGTACATATAGTCATGCGAAAATAAAAGAGGTGGAGGAGTAAAAGGAGGGGGAGACACAGATATAGGCATGTCATGCCCTTCTAAAATCCAAAAAGTGAGAAGCCGACACGGCCAGTCCGCTCCTGCCCGTGCCACCTCCGTGTCGCCGGGTTTGTGCCAGAGCCGCGGTGAACCCTGATGGCCAGCCCCCCTCTCCCAATACTGGTGCCTGTCCGCTGGTGGGTCGAGCGAGCCCCCCTGTGGTGGAGGCAGCTCTAAGCTTTTTAATTTAAATTGTCTCTCTAATTTGAATGAATACACTTTAAATCCATTTACAAGGATCTATTGGAGGGCAAGTCTCATGCCAGCAGCCGCGTAATTCCAGCTCCAGTAGCGTCCACTAAAGCTGCTGCAGTTAAAAAGCTTTTATAAGGATCGAGCTCGGCTGTCCACCGCAAGGCATCCTACTGCCAGTCCCAGCCCCTATGCCTTGGGGTGCCTCCTGATGCTATTCACTGAGTATCCCATGGTCCCGAAGCATTTCCTTTGAAAAAATTAAGTGTCTAAACTACAGGTGGTGTAGCTTGCTTAACAGCCGGGATAATCCGCTGACTAGCAGACACTGCTACTAGGCACAAAGTATTTCCTGGGCTAGATGCAGTTAAAAATTTGTAATTAGATACTCTCGTTGGATGCTGAGAAAGCATTCCATAGAGTCTCCTGGCACGCCATATATGATTCTCTTAAAAAGCTTGGGGTAGTGGTCTAGGGGACCCTTTTATAGCCAAAATCACGGCCCTGTATCGCAATACGTCACCTAGGCTGAAGATAAATGGAACTGTAGCACCCTGAGGGCTCGGTTGCTACAGACGTATTGCACCTCACCCAGAGGTGTGATATCTCACTCTCAGGTAAGGATGGAGTGTGGATCAGGACCCGACACCTGCATGCATTACACCACATTGGCGACCAATATGCCCCTGAGATGGGCACGACAGTCCCTGTCCCTGGCTGGAGTGGGGGGAGGGAACACTGAGGAAGGGGAACCCTGTAGTGCAGGAGCAGGGAGGAAGCAGTTCCTGGGTGCATTGAGAAGGGAGTATAAAAGGTGGGCACCATCTTAGTTCAGTGCAGAGAAGTCTGAGCAGAAGTGGCAGGGAGCAGGGGCTCTGCATGAGCTCTGCTCCGGAGGCGGGCCTAGTAACAGAGGCCCAGGCCTGGAAGAGGGAGAAGGAAGGAAGAGGAGCGGAGAAGGCTCCAGGAACGAGGAATGAAGGGATCCCAGGGGTGCGGACGGGCGAGTCGCCACCGCACGCCCGAATCCACCTGCGTGGAGGGGTCAGGCCAAAGGGGGAGACCGGTCCCCGAACTAGTGGAGGCAGGAAACGACCCTCAGCTAGAAACCGGAGGCTGTGACATTTTATGTGGCGCAGCCCCTCGCTACACCCGCTAGGAAGGCACCACATAGGGTCAGGGAAACTGGCGCCAAGTTTACCAAGAGGAGGCCCGAGGCAGCCGGACAGAAGTGTTGGTAAGAAAGGCCAGACAAAGGACACACAAAGGGGGTCCTGTGAAGTGCTCCAAAGTTATCTGGGAGTTGTCTGAGCCCCTCACCTGGTGAGCACAGTACGACGTGGGCAGCCGTTACCTGCAGACGTGGTCTGGATAATAAGAACTGTGAGTAAAGGCCCTGGACTGCATCACTGACTCCATGTCGTTACTGCTGCTGCCCTGCACCATCACCCCCATCCTCCGCATACACTGCCCTGAGGCTATACTCCTCCCGTGGGGAGTTATGCTACGCTCTGCTGCACCCACAACACCAGCCTCAGCGGTCTGCCCTGTAGCGGCTGTTCACTCTGACCGCAATCCACGGGTGGCGTAGTCGGACATTTAAACATCAAAACCACATAAATAGTTCCGCCACTGGTTTGACCGCCGTGAGCCACGGAACCGGGTCGCCGCCACGAAGACTACAACCACCAGCATCCACCAAAAAGGGTCCGGCTCCGGGTGTCCCAAGGCCCAGGGGGTGCGTCAGAACATTTTCATCACCTTTCACAATCACCAATGGGAGAAGGCAGGGATGTCCTCTGTCCCCTCTCTTATACATCCTAGTGACGGAGCACCTGCTCTCATCAATTCGCCATAACCCCAATATTAGGTGGATTGAGGTGGGAGGCACCGAGTACAAGTGCTCTCTATTTGCTGATGATGTCCTAGTATATATCACTCAATCACATATATCCATCCATGCTGTTATGGCTGAAATAGATCACTTTGTTACATGGTAAAATTTTAAAATCAATGCAGCGAAGTCTGAGGCCCTCGATGTCTCCCTCCCCAAATCCATATAGGATTCCATCCAGTCCAACTTTCCCTTTGCCTGGCCCTCACAGGGTATCAAATACTTAGGAATTCCTATTCATAGAGACCTCTCCCATCTATGTTATCTTAATTTTGGGCCCTTTATTGAACAATTCCATACAGACCACGGTTGGCAAGTTAGAACTGTAAGATTCACTACGTGAACCGCTGGTGTTTTGTGGAAAAGCACATGTACACCGCGTTCCAAATTATTATGCAAAAAGTGTTTAGGAGTGATAAGGGAAGAATTTGTTTGTTTGTCAGTTAAACTCATTGATGGTGATGTGTGTCAGGGCTCTTTATATCACTGTAAGCAATTGCAGACACCTGTGCTAATTAGTTTGGCAGGTGTGTCCAATGAAAGGCAAGACTACTTAAGAAGGCTCTCTCACATTATTAAGCAGCCTACATTTTCTGCCAAAATGGGAAAGAAAAAGGATGTGTCGGCTGCTGAGAAGCAACAAATTGTGGAGTGTTTAGGTCAAGGCATGACTACAATCAACATTGTGCGATGATCAGGATGAAGTGTCTTGGCAATCAAGAAGTATGTAGCTGATTCACAGTACACACGTGTGCGTGCTGATAAGGGCAAATTGAGGACTCTTTCCTACAGGCAATTACGTCAGGTTGAAAGAGCAGCGGCAAAAAAGCCTTGTCATAGCAGCAGACAAGTTTTTGAAGCTGCTTGTGCCTCCAACGTCCCCCGAACAACAAGATGCAGGGTCCTTCAGAGGTTTGCAGCTGTGCATACGCCATCCTGTCGACCTCCTCTATCCACTTCACACAAGCAGAAACGGCTCCAGTGGGCCAAACATTACATGAAGACTGATTTCAAAACTGTTTTGTTCACGGATGAGTGCCGTGCAGCGCTCGATGGTCCAGATGGATGGAGTGGAGGATGGCTGGTTGATGGACACCCCACGCAAACACGGCTACAGCGCCAACAAGGAGGAGGTGGAGTAATGTTTTGGGCTGGAATCATGGGGAGAGAGATTGTCGGCCCCTTTAGGATCCCTGAAGGCGCTAAAGATGAACTCCATAATGTATGTGGATTTTCTCAAACAGCACTTCCTGCCATGGTTCAAGAAGAAGAACCGTGTATTTCACAGCAAGATCATTTTTCTGCATGATGATGCACCATCTCATGCTGCACATAAAACATCTGCATCTCTGGCTGATATGGGCATAAAAGGGGACAAACTTATGGTGTGACCCCCATGCTCCCCTGACCTCTACCCCATTCAGAACCTTTGGAGCATCATTAAAAGGAGTGTCTATGATGGCGGGAGGCAGTTCACATCTAAGCAACAGCTCTGGGAGGGTATTCTGTCCTCATGCAAAACAATTGAAGCAGAAACCATCCAAAACCTGACAAATTCAATGGACGAGAGAGTTCAGAAGCTCCTTTCGAACAAGGGGTCCTATGTGAAAATGTAACATCACCTAGAATAAAGTTTTGAGTTGAAAACTGTTTGATTTCAGTTTCTAACAACCTGCTAATGCTTATAATTTCAAAAATGACCATTTTTTTGGTCTTTATTAAAATGAAAAGGTTGATCGAAAAGTTTGGGGGATCTAAGAGTGTGGAAACCCAGTAGTCATGATTACTTCGAATTCTGACAATATGAGGGTCATGCTGCAGGTAGTGCAGCAAGAAGGCACTTATGTGTCTTGCGCATCTCGGAGCCCCAAACTTATTTTCCGGGCTAGATGCAGCTAAAAATTATTTTTAATTTTAAATCTGGTGGAGCTTATTATAGATGGCCTAATAGGATCAGTGCTGCACACTGCTACAAAGCCCAAATTATTTTCCAGTCAAGATACAGATAAACATGATTAGTAATTTGAAAGCTTAAAACGTTTGGTAGGGTGATTTTAACCAATCATCAAGCTTTTACTCTCCCCAGGATGACACAGGGGTAGAAAAGTCGTTTCGGATCCATGATTTGTTCATCTTTATGAACGTGAGTCTGTCTACATTATCAGTGGAGAGCCGCGTGCGCTTATCTGTCAGCACACCACCAGCAGCGCTGAACACACGTTCAGACAGAACGCTGGCTGCGGGGCATGACAAGATCTCCAAGGCGTAAGTGGCTAGCTCCGGCCATTTATCCAGATTGGAAGCCCAAAAAGAGCAAGGGTCCAGTGACACAGTCGTGGCTTCAATGTTTACTTGGAGATACTCCTGTACCATCGTCTCTAGGCGTTGACTATGTGTCAGACTTCTTGTCTCCTGTGGCCTTGCAAAGGATGGGCTAAAAAAGTGGTGAAATGATTCCGCAAAATTGATGTTACCAGCAGATACTGTGGTTCTGTTACGGTTTGAGTGCTGAACACTTGACGGTCCCACGGTTGGCAAGTTGGAACTGTGTGATTCACTACGTGCACCACTGGTATTTTTTGGAAAAGCACATGTAAGATTCTGCAACAGTCTCTGCTGATACTCCTGCATGCGTGCATCCCTTTCTATGGCAGGAATAATTTCTGCAAATTTACTTTTGTACCGGGGATCTAACCGTGTGACAACCCAGTAGTCAGGATTATTTCTAATTCTCACAATTCGAGGGTCATGTTGCAGGTAGTGCAGCAAGAAGGCACTCATGTGTGTTGCGCATCCAGGAGCACCAAGTCCCTGTTGTGTTGGTGGCGAGGTAACAATCATGCTTCCTTCCTCTGTCCTCTTCCCCCAATCTCGCACAACAGAAATGTGATCAAGGTCTCCCTCATCTGATGAGTCTTCCATCAGTTCGTCCTCCACTTCTTCCTGGGCTCCTGCACCTTCCTCACTAGTTTGGCTGCTACCATGCGCCCTGGTAAAACCATCTCCCCCACCCTCACATGCCTGCCGCCTTGGTGCTGCCGACCTTCTGGACCTTGCAGATGTTAGCCCTTCCGCATACAACTCCTCCTCCTCTACTTCCTCCACCTCCTCTTGTGCCACCACCTGACTCCGAATTCTGTTTAACATGTGCTCCAGCATGTAAATCACCGGAATAGTCATGCTGATAATGGCATCGTCAGCACTAAACATCTTCGTCGCCATTTCAAAACTGTGCAGAAGGGTGCATAGGTCCCTGATCTGAGACCACTCCTCCAGCGTGATTTGCCCCACCTCTGAATCTCGTTGGCCCAGGCTATACGTCAGAACGTATTGCACCAGGGCTTGTCGGTGCTGCCACAGTCGCTGCAACATGTGCAGAGTTGAATTCCACCGGGTAGGCACATCGCATTTTAGCCGGTGAAGTGGCAGGCCCAACGACTTCTGTAGAGATGTAAGTCGCTGAGCTGCGGGATGCGAACGGCGGAAGTGAGCACACAGCGACCGTGCCCTCTGCAGAAGGCCATCTAGTCTGGGATAGTGGGCTAAAAATTGCTGGACAACCAGGTTCAACACGTGAGCCATACAAGGCACGTGTGTGACATTGCCCCGGCGAAGGGCCGCACCCAGGTTTGCAGCATTGTCGCACACGGCCTTCCCTGGTTTCAGGTCCAGTGGAGACAACCATTCATGAAATTGGTTCTCCAGAGCTGACCACAACTCCTCAGCTGTGTGACTCACATTTCCCAGACATTTCAATGTAAAAACCGCCTGATGACGTTGAGCCCTACTGCCAGCATAGTAAGGAGGTGTGCAGGATCCCTTCTGCGCAGTTAGAAAGCTTGTGGCATGACCAGACAGGCATTGGGTGCAGGTGGAAGACCGAGAGGAGGTTGAGGAGGCAGAAGCAGTGGAGGAACTTTGACATAAAGAGGATTGACGCACAACTCGTGGGGACGGCAAGACTTGGACAGCAGCCCCTTGTCCTGCTGTCACCATAGTTACCCAGTGCCCAGTCAGCGACATGTAACGCCCCTGTCCATGCATACTCGTCCAAGTGTCTGTGGTGAAATGCACCCTGTCACACACAGAGTTTCTCAAAGAAGCGGTGATGTTGTGTGCGACATGCTGGTGGAGCGCAGGCACACCTTTCTTTGAGAAGTAGTGCCGACTGGGCATCTGGTACTGGGGCACTGCGACGGACATAAGGTCTCGAAAATCCTCTGTGTCCACCAGGCGGAAAGGCAGCATTTCTGTAGCCAAGAGCTTGCAGATGGTGAAATTCAACCTCTTAGCTTTCTCATGGCTAGGAGGAAATGGTCTTTTACTTGTCCACATCTGAGGGACCGAGGGCTGGCTATTGTGCTTAGACGGGGTTGATAAGGGTGTCCCCGGCAAACTGCCGGTCTGTGAGGAAGATGCAGGCGGACATGTTAGGTTGCCTTCATCCAAAGGTGGTGCTATCGATGTCGGACAGCGCTCAACACCAGCTGGTGTTACCACCTCCAAAGAAAATGATGACCTGCCAATCACGCTGGCTGTTGCGGGTAAAGAGGTGGCAGGTCTGCGCCCCAAAACAGGTGTGACTGCTGTCCCCCCAGTCACAGAGGATGAAGAGGCCGCGGATGCACAAGATATGGCAGACGGTGGTTGGCCCGGCCGGCTAGGCCGCATTGTAGCACACTGAGCTTCCCACTGCAACTTATGCTTCATGTCCATGTGCCGGTTCATGCATGAAGTACTCAAACTATGTATTTTTTGGCCTCTACTTAGCTTTTGCTGACAAATGTTACAGATAACACGAGTTGGGTCATCTTTATCGATCTGAAAAAATGCCCAGGCTATGCAAGGCTTAGCACCCATGCGACCTGAAGAGCCACCACGACTTGTGGTGAGAGGCAGAGTTGTGTTTGAGGATGCAGTTGTTGACGTGCTTCCAGTACTACGTCTCTGTCCAGGAAGGCGCAACCTGACCTCGTCGTCACTAGCATCTTCCTCCACCTCCTCTGCTGACCTCATCTCTTGGCTGACTGTGGGTTGACAGTAAGTGGGATCTCCGACCTCATCATCATCACCCTGTGCGTTATCACACCCGTCGTCCTCAGAGCCAACCTGTTCCTGCCCTGACAAAAAACTAAAGTTGTCGCTCCAATCAGGTATTTGAGTCTTATCATCGTCTTCCTCATTGTCTCCACCAACAGGAGTTACAGTTTGGGAATGAGGGTCTACATTATGGTCAGAACCTTCTGCGTCTGGTCCTGGATCCGACTCATAAAGATTCTGGGCATCAGTGCAGATCATTTCGTCTGGATTCACAGAAGCGCTGGAGTCGACCTCTGATTCCCAGGCTATAGTATGAGTAAACAGCTCTGCAGACTCAACCATCTGTTCTACCTCATACTCAGACGGGCAGCTGGAGATTTGGGAGCTGTGAGGAAGCAAGTGCGATTTGGGTGACACCTTTGAGGACTGGAGTATTTGTGATGTTGAAGTTGATGTGGAGGAGAGCCCACTTAAAGGAGCACTTGATATCCGTTGAAGCACCTGCTGTTTTTGTGCCTCATCTGGAATTTGTAGCGATTGGCGTGGCCGTAAGAAAGGGATCTTATCACATTGTCCGCTAAAAGAAGTAGACATTTTAGTTTGGCTGGAAGATGGTCTTTCTTCTGCAGATGTTACTGTTGCTTTAACACCTACCCCACGGACACAACCTTTTTTCCCCTTCCCAACACGCCTATTCCCCTTTCCACCAGCAGCAGGCCTTTTTCCACTCATTTTGGTGGTTAACTAATTCACAACTCTGGATTTGTTTGCACAAAAAAACAATGGATAGTAACCGAGCAGAGCTGAGTGGCCAAACTGTGGTATTAGGCGAAAACTATTGGCTGGGTTAGATGCAGAGAAAAATTATTTTGAATTTGCAACCTGATGGAGGTCAGTATAGATGGACTAATAGAGAAAGTCCGACACACCGCTAGAAGGCCAAATATTTTTTCAGAGGTAGATGCAGAAAAAAATATATTCAGTTTGCAACCTGATGGAGGTCAGTATAGATGGACTAATACAACAAGTCCCGCACACAGCTAGAAGCCCAAATATTTTTTCAGAGGTACTGTAGATGCAGATAAAAATTATTTTTAATTTGCAACCTGATGGAGGTCAGTATAGATGGACTAATAGAGAAAGTACGACACACTACTAGAAGGCCAAATATTTTTTCAGAGGTAGATGCAGAAAAAAATATATTCAGTTTGCAACCTGATGGAGGTCAGTATAGATGGACTAATACAACAAGTCCCGCACACAGCTAGAAGCCCAAATATTTTTTCAGAGGTACTGTAGATGCAGATAAAAATTATTTTTAATTTGCAACCTGATGGAGGTCAGTATAGATGGACTAATAGAGAAAGTACGACACACTACTAGAAGGCCAAATATTTTTTCAGAGGTAGATGCAGAAAAAAATATATTCAGTTTGCAACCTGATGGAGGTCAGTATAGATGGACTAATACAACAAGTCCCACACACAGCTAGAAGCCCAAATATTTTTTCAGAGGTACTGTAGATGCAGATAAAAATTAGTTTTAATTTGCAACCTGATGGAGGTCAGTATAGATGGACTAATAGAGAAAGTCCGACACACTACTAGAAGGCCAAATATTTTTTCAGAGGTAGATGCAGAAAAAAATATATTCAGTTTGCAACCTGATGGAGGTCAGTATAGATGGATTAATAGAACAAGACCCACACACAGCTAGAAGCCCAATATTTTTTCAGAGGTAGATGCAGAAAAAACTATATTCAGTTTGCAACCTGATGGAGGTCAGTATAGATGGACTAATAGAACAAGTCCCACACACTGCTAGAAACCCAAATATTTTTTCAGAGGTACTGTAGATGCAGATAAAAATTAGTTTTAATTTGCAACCTGATGGAGGTCAGTGTAAATGGACTAATAGAGAAAGTCCGACACACTACTAGAAGGCCAAATATTTTTTCAGAGGTAGATGCAGAAAAAAATATATTCAGTTTGCAACCTGATGGAGGTCAGTATAGATAGATTAATAGAACAAGACCCACACACAGCTAGAAGCCCAATATTTTTTCAGAGGTAGATGCAGAAAAAACTATATTCAGTTTGCAACCTGATGGAGGTCAGTATAGATGGACTAATAGAACAAGTCCCACACACTGCTAGAAGCCCAAATATTTTTTCAGAGGTACTGTAGATGCAGATAAAAATTAGTTTTAATTTGCAACCTGATGGAGGTCAGTATAGATGGACTAATAGAGAAAGTCCGACACACTACTAGAAGGCCAAATATTTTTTCAGAGGAAGATGCAGAAAAAAATATATTCAGTTTGCAACCTGATGGAGGTCAGTATAGATGGATTAATAGAACAAGACCCACACACAGCTAGAAGCCCAATATTTTTTCAGAGGTAGATGCAGAAAAAAATATATTCAGTTTGCAACCTAATGGAGGTCAGTATAGATGGACTAATAGAACAAGTCCCACACACTGCTAGAAGCCCAAATATTTTTTCAGAGGTACTGTAGATGCAGATAAAAATTAGTTTTAATTTGCAACCTGATGGAGGTCAGTATAGATGGACTAATAGAGAAAGTCCGACACACTACTAGAAGGCCAAATATTTTTTCAGAGGTAGATGCAGAAAAAAATATATTCAGTTTGCAACCTGATGGAGGTCAGTATAGATGGATTAATAGAACAAGACCCACACACAGCTAGAAGCCCAATATTTTTTCAGAGGTAGATGCAGAAAAAAATATATTCAGTTTGCAACCTGATGGAGGTCAGTATAGATGGACTAATAGAACAAGTCCCACACACTGCTAGAAGCCCAAATATTTTTTCAGAGGTACTGTAGATGCAGATAAAAATTAGTTTTAATTTGCAACCTGATGGAGGTCAGTATAGATGGACTAATAGAGAAAGTCCGACACACTACTAGAAGGCCAAATATTTTTTCAGAGCTAGATGCAGAAAAAAATTATATTCAGTTTGCAACCTGATGGAGGTCAGTATAGATGGACTAATAGAGAAAGTCCGACACACTACTAGAAGCCCAAATATTTTTTCAGAGGTACTGTAGATGCAGATAAAAATTAGTTTTAATTTGCAACCTGATGGAGGTCAGTATAGATGGACTAATAGAGAAAGTCCGACACACTACTAGAAGGCCAAATATTTTTTCAGAGCTAGATGCAGAAAAAAATTATATTCAGTTTGCAACCTGATGGAGGTCAGTATAGATGGACTAATAGAGAAAGTCCGACACACTACTAGAAGCCCAAATATTTTTTCAGAGGTACTGTAGATGCAGATAAAAATTAGTTTTAATTTGCAACCTGATGGAGGTCAGTATAGATGGACTAATAGAGAAAGTCCGACACACTACTAGAAGGCCAAATATTTTTTCAGAGGTAGATGCAGAAAAAAATATATTCAGTTTGCAACCTGATGGAGGTCAGTATAGATGGACTAATAGAACAAGTCCCACACACTGCTAGAAGCCCAAATATTTTTTCAGAGGTACTGTAGATGCAGATAAAAATTAGTTTTAATTTGCAACCTGATGGAGGTCAGTATAGATGGACTAATAGAGAAAGTCTGACACACCACTAGAAGGCCAAATATTTTTTCAGAGGTAGATGCAGAAAAAAATATATTCAGTTTGCAACCTGATGGAGGTCAGTATAGATGGACTAATACAACAAGTCCCGCACACAGCTAGAAGCCCAAATATTTTTTCAGAGGTACTGTAGATGCAGATAAAAATTATTTTTAATTTGCAACCTGATGGAGGTCAGTATAGATGGACTAATAGAGAAAGTCCGACACACTACTAGAAGGCCAAATATTTTTTCAGAGCTAGATGCAGAAAAAAATTATATTCAGTTTGCAACCTGATGGAGGTCAGTATAGATGGACTAATAGAATGATGCTATGCCCAAAAGATTTTACTTCACTAGGTGCAGTAAAAAAATTGGTATTCTATACACAGGTGGTATATCTTGCAACACAGATAGGCTACTCCACTGACTAACACACTCTGCAATAGGCCAAAAAGGATTAGCTTTGCTAGATTCAGCCAAATGCTGTGAAAAAAACTTGCACAGCACTGGCACAGACCTGCCTGGCAAAAACTGATAGGAACTCATGTAACCTAGTCCTGAAAAGGACTGCAATTACAATTAGTCTTTACTCCCACAACCTATCTATTTAAGAGCACAGACCTCCCTGATAAAAGTCGTAGGAAATGCTGTAACCTAGTCCTTAAAAGGACTGCAATCACAACTATTCCCTACTCCCAAGCTATCTGTATATTTGTGCGAAAATTGGCTTGAAATTAACAAGGTATAGCACACAGCAACAGCGGTGCCGTCTAACACGCAGCTGCAGCAGTGAGAAAATGGTGGCGACGGGGAAAATGGCTTGGTCTTATAGGGCAAGGACATGTGACATACACTGCCAATGACACATGCCCTTGCTTGTGTGAAAAAAAGCACTTCGCTCCGTGTGTGTGCTGCTGATAGGCTGACAGATTGCACCTCCCCATTGTAAATGCGGGAAAGAGAAAAAAAAATGGAGATCTTCATTGTTCCTGCAGAGATCCATCCCCTGCCCCTCCCCCCACCCCGCTGTACACTCAAACTGCATATTAACATTAATTTTCATCATTACTGAGAAAAAATCCAGTTATGATTTTGGTGCACGAACAGTTATCGAACATAACCTCGAACAGCCGAATTTTTCTCAAATTGTTCGTGTTCGCCGAACGGCTCGAACACCGCCCAAAACAGCTCGAATTTGAGATTGGCGAACAGTTCGAGTAGAACAACGCTCATCTCTAGTTATCAGCAGAGTCTTTAAAAAAATTCCAGACTCTGGAAGACCTACTGCT
Organism: Phyllobates terribilis; assembly: GCF_046119375.1. Lineage (NCBI taxonomy): Eukaryota > Metazoa > Chordata > Amphibia > Anura > Dendrobatidae > Phyllobates > Phyllobates terribilis. The sequence goes on from NW_027362762.1 coordinate 78,952,427, forward strand.
TGTACTGGCAACGTCCCTCGTGTTGGTGTTATGGGGAACGGTTGCCTGCCTTCTGTCTGCGGCCACACTGCTTCTTCTTGCCTGTTGGGGTACTCTGCCTCCCTCCCCCTGTGTGCTGCTGGCCTCACTCTGCATATCCTCCTTCCACGTTGGGTCAGTTACTAGATCATCCACCACCTCCTCCTCTTCCACTTGCGCACCACGATCCTCCTCCTCACTTCCTGGCAATTGTGTCTCGTCATCGTCCACCTCTTGTGACAGACTGCCATCGTCGACTTCCTGTGGCCGTGGCTGTTAAAATATTTGGGCATCGCAACATGGGATCTCCTCTTCCACCACTTCAAGCGTATCAGGCGAGGGGCCCAAATATGGAAATGGACCAGTGAACAGCTCTTCAGAGTGTCCAAGTGTGGGATCACTTGCTGTCTGATGACACTCGGCATAGTGGGAGGAAGGAGCATCAGGGTGAGGAAGAGTATGCGGTCGAGACTCACGGCTACTAAGAGTTGACCGTGTGGAAGACAGACCGGAGGTGGTGGTGCCCAGGTAACTGGAAGTATTGTCTGCTATCCAATTAATAACCTGTTCACACTGATCAGTTCTCAATACTGGTGTTGTTCTGTGCTTCCCTAGTAATTTGGTCAAGAAGTGGGAGCGAGAAGATGTGGCTGTTGGTTGTGGCACATTTTCACCTTGGCCACGGCCCCGTCCTCTGCACGAACCATTACCAGAACGTCCACTTCCACGTCCCTTGCCACGTGCCTTGCCCATTGTAAATGAAGTAAAATAGCTTACACTTGCACTATCAATGGAAAAATGCTAATAAAGAGTAGATGAGAACCGTGGAAGAGGAAAACCACTGTTATTGTTTACTGGGGTATACCACACTTTTTTAAATAGAGATATTTGCGGCTGAACAGTGAGCGACACACTCAAACTGCTTTTTTTTTAGATACCAAAGGCCCAAAACTGGATAGTACAGCGATTTGACCCGTGGAACTGCGAAACCACACTGGGATGTCGGGCCTACACAAGACTATTTTCAACAGATATATTTTTGTGTCACAACAGTCAGGAGACACTACTGTTTTTCTTTACGGAAAAAACTACCAAAACCTGAATAATAGAGATTTTTTACCATGGAACAGCAAAACCACAGTTATAATTTACTGGTGTATACCAGGCTTTTTAAAATATATATATATTTGCGGCTGAACAGTGAGCGACACACTCAAACTGTTTTTTTTAGATACAAATTGCCCAAAAGTGGATAATACAGAGGTTTGTACCGTGGAACTGCAAAACCACACTTCTATTTCTCGGGCCTACACCAGACTATTTTCAACAGATATATTTGTGTCTGAAAAGTCAGGGAGACACTATTTTTTTTTTTTACAGCAAAAAATGCAAAAAGCAGGATACTAGAGATTTTTTACAGTGGAACAGCAAAAGCACACTTCTGTCTCTCTGGCCTACACCAGACTATTTTCAACAGATATATTTGTGTCTGAAAAATCAGGGAGACACTATTATTATTTTTATACAGCAAAAAATGCCAAAAACAGGATAATAGAGATGTTTTACCGTGGAACATCAAAACCACAGTAATAATTTACTGGTGTATACCAGGCTTTTTAAAATATATATATATTTGCGGCTGAACAGTGAGCGACACACTCAAACTGTTTTTTTTAGATACAAATGGCTCAAAAGTGGATAATACAGAGGTTTGTACCGTGGAACTGCAAAACCACACTTGTATTTCTCGGGCCTACACCAGACTATTTTCAACAGATATATTTGTGTCTGAAAAATCAGGGAGACACTATTTTTTTTTTTTTTTACAGCAAGAAATGCAAAAAGAAGGATAATAGAGATTTTTTACCGTGGAACAGCAAAAGCACACTTCTGTCTCTCTGGCCTACACCAGACTATTTTCAACAGATATATTTGTGTCTGAAAAATCAGGGAGACACTATTATTATTTTTATACAGCAAAAAATGCCAAAAACAGGATAATAGAGATGTTTTACCGTGGAACATCAAAACCACAGTAATAATTTACTGGTGTATACCAGGCTTTTTAAAATATATATATATTTGCGGCTGAACAGTGAGCGACACACTCAAACTGTTTTTTTTTAGATACAAATGGCCCAAAAGTGGATAATACAGAGGTTTGTACCGTGGAACTGCAAAACCACACTTGTATTTCTCGGGCCTACACCAGACTATTTTCAACAGATATATTTGTGTCTGAAAAATCAGGGAGACACTATTTTTTTTTTTTACAGCAAAAAATGCAAAAAGCAGGATAATAGAGATTTTTTACCGTGGAACAGCAAAAGCACACTTCTGTCTCTCTGGCCTACACCAGACTATTTTCAACAGATATATTTGTGTCTGAAAAATCAGGGAGACACTTATTATTTTTATACAGCAAAAAATGCCAAAAACAGGATAATAGAGATGTTTTACCGTGGAACATCAAAACCACAGTAATAATTTACTGGTGTATACCAGGCTTTTTAAAATATATATATATTTGCGCCTGAACAGTGAGCGACACACTCAAACTGTTTTTTTTAGATACAAATGGCCCATAGAGCTGCAAAACCACACTTCTATTTCTCTGGCCTACACCAGACTATTTTCAACAGATATATTTGTGCCTGAAAAATCAGAGGCACACTTTTTTTTGGGGAAGGCAAGGTCCTGGAAGGAGTCCAGATAAAAAAAAGGATTTTTCCTGGCCCCTGGGACCTGGAGCTAAGTCCAGCAATTTCAGCAACAGGAGCAGCACACAGGACTGTAATGCAGCGTTTGCTGGTATAACCACTGCGTCTCCTATACAGCCTGCCTGCCTGCCTGCCTGATATACCAGGGATGGATATTAGTCCTGAGAAGGACTGTTTGTTTGATCTGGCAGCCTTTACAGACCCTACACTAACTATTTTGCAGGATATATCTCTCCCTAAATAGCAGCGCTTTCCCTACACTGTCTGATCCGGAGCGACTGTGTCCAAGATGGCGGCGCCCGGTTTTAAATACTCGAGGTGACGCTGTGCGGCCAGCCAATCACTGTAATGCCCACAAACAACATGGCTGCGGCATTACAGTGACTGGCTGGCAATCCCTGCATGTTCATTGGCTCTGTAAAGAGCGCCAAACATGCAGGGCGGAGACCCGAGCTCCCGCCCGAGTAACCCGGAAATGCTCGGTGCTCGCCGAACATCCCGAGTAGCGTGATGCTCGGGCGAGTACCGAGCAGTGTCAAGCATGTTCGCTCAACACTACTAAAGACCAGCCATACACATTAGATGGCTGTCACATCAACCAGACAATGATCGTTTGACTACTGTCTCTCCCATATGCAGAAGCACTCGTTCAGCCCAGTGCTCCTGTGTTCTCTCTATGAGAAAGTTGCCAACAGATAAATCTGCTGGCAGAGCAGAGCGATCATCAGTCTGAAACTGGACATGACTGGTCAACATCTTTTCTGATAATCAGTTGGCTTGCGCGTCCATGCATACTAGAGTGTTGGCCAAACCCGTTGATATCAGTGAGTAAGTCCAACATTAGTTTAAGGTGTATGGGGGGGCTTTAGAGAATTAATTTAAAAAGGTTGTCCGCTACTAGAACAACCCCTTCTCATTTCCCTTTGTGGCGCCCCTGCTGCGCATTCTTGCCACAGATCCTAGAGGGGTGCATGGACGGATTCCACCACAAGAGGCCCTCGCTACATGCAAACACCTCCACCTTCCACCTCATACCAGCAGAGGGAGCCCTGATAGGGATATATAAAGGGAAGGTGGAGCCAGGCAGCTCAGTCAGTGTTCAGTGTGCAGAGAGACAGGATGTAGCTGCACGCAGGCTGCTGTGTGAGGCAAGCTAGGCCTCCAGCAGCCCTGAAGCCTGGTGAGGGCCCCGAGCGGCCGAAGGTGAGTGGAAAGTGAGTAACATAGGGGGCAGAGGAGCTTAACCAGCTCACCCCAAAAGCATATACTGGACACCGGGCCCGAGCTTACAGGGATCTCTATGACCCAGTAAGAAACAACCGGAATCCCTGGTGAACTACAGGTCCCAGGTTCACCAGAACCTGATACGTACCAGAGCCAGGAGACACGGAGGCCCCGCAAGCTGGAAGTGTGTACTCCAAGAGAAGGCCATACCACAAGTTTAGCAGGTGCAAGACAGAGAATAAGTTAGGCCTAGCTCCAAGCAGGTCAGAAACTTACTACACAAAGGAAACAGGAGGCCCTTTACCCGCTCACTAGGGAGGGCCTGATGTGCACCCCTCACCCTACAGTGCTCCGGATTGTGCCTTGAATAGCAACAGTAAAAGGTACTGAAGTGTCTATCGTGTCTGTCCCTATTCTTACTCTGACCCGGCAGGGTCACCTCTGTCCTGCATCCCTGCATTCCCTATACCTACGCTGCCCTGAGGCCCAGCTCCACCTGTGGCGAGCTACACCATCTTAACTGCTGGAACACCCGCCTCAGAGGACTGCTGCAGCGCTGGTGGTCCTCACCAGAAACCGCAGGTGGCGTCACGAACATTTACAAACCTATTATCCCAATATACATTCCCCTCTTTTCAGTTGTCCGCCCTGGGCCACGGACCGGGGCCAGCCACCGTGATAACCCCCAAGCATCTGAGGGCCCGGCTGCCGAGTACCCCACGGCCCTGGGGGCGCGACAACTTCTGGAGTCACGAACAGGATTTCGTGCCCGCTGCAACGACGGAGAGTTGTGCCCATTGCCACCGGGTACTGTGCGCCTTTAATAAGAACTGTGTGTTTGACTATGGCGAAGATCGCCGCCATTACTTTGTTGCCGGGCGGGAAGAAGGGCGTAACCGCGGGAACCTGAGAGGCGTACCTGCTGAAGCGCGTGAAGCCCAGGACACGTCCCACGCCGCGATGACGAACCAGGAAGCGCAAGGTCCTGGAAGGAGTCCAGTGAGCGCCTTGATGTCAGACGCGAGCGACGCAAGGTCCTGGAAGGAGACCGTCGCCTGCGGAGCTGCGGCCTACCGGAAGAAAAGTAAAGAAGGTAGGCTACGGTTCACTAGGGGGGGCGCAACGATGTCTGAAGCCCAGCAGAACGCCGCGGCCCTCGACAACGCCTCCGCAGGAGTAATTCGTCCGGTGCTGCTCAGGCAGAAGCAGTCACCGCACCAGCAGGAGCTGTGGCACGGATGGTGCCCATGGCTCTACAGCATGCCCTAAATGTTCAGAGGGTGAGGGAACTATTGGAACAGGACACCCTGACTGAATGGGAGGATGACCAGGACAGGTCACCCACCTCCCATAACCAGGCGCAGACCAGGAGGGGGCGCCCTTGAGCTACTAGTTCCCCGGTAACTCTCATGTAACCTGAACTTGGAGTCCGTGAACTATGAGCGGTCCCACCATTGTACATAGTATGCACCTCCTGAGGTGCCCCCTGGTGGTTTTCACAAGACCACCACCACTAAAACCTGCTTGGCGTGGCCAACCAGTGGTCCTACACCAGTCCTGCAGCCCGCCCAGGACCTTTATTGGGGGTTTGGAGCAGGTCTCCCACAAGCCAGCATACCAGGATGAGAGGGACACACCCGAGGAGGGATCTCATCAAAACTGGTCATTGCAGAACGTAAAGTTGTGTTGCTGCTAATGTGTGTGTGCAGCCCACAAACTGTTTCCTTGTACATAATTGGACTCCCTGGAGTGCCTCTAAAGCTACATATGCAGTGCATTGGACACCCTGTTAGGGGACTCGCTGACATTTGCTCAAAAACTTTAACTATTGTATATATGTGTATTATTGATTATGTTTTTGCAACGTTCAAGAAAGTGGCCCCCATAAAGGGATGAAATGTTATTGTTGTTTCAAAATGTACTTCAGCCCGGGAGTGCTGAGCTTTGCTAGGGGGGAATGTGGCGCCCCTGCTGCGCATTCGTGCCACAGATCTTAGAGGGGTGCATGGACAGATTCCTCCACAAGAGGCCCTCGCTACGTGCCAACACCTCCACCTTCCACCTCATACCAGCAGAGGGAGCCCTGATAGGGATATATAAAGGGAAGGTGGAACCAGGCAGCTCAGTCAGTGTTCAGTCTGCAGAGAGATAGGATGTAGCTGCACGCAGGCTGCTGTGTGAGGCAAGCTAGGCCTCCAGCAGCCCTGAAGCCTGGTGAGGGCCCCGAGCAGCCGAAGGTGAGTGGAAAGTGAGTAACATAGGGGGCAGAGGAGCTTAACCAGCTCACCCCAAAAGCATATACCAGACACTGGGTCCGAGCTTACAGGGATCTCTATGACCCAGTAAGAAACAACCGGAATCCCTGGTGAACTACAGGTACCGGGTTCACCAGAAGCTGATACATACCAGAGCCAGGAGACACGGAGGCCCCACAAGCTGGGAGTGTGTACTCAAAGAGAAGGCCATACCACAAGGTCAGCAGATGCAAGAGAGAGATTAAGTTAGGCCTAGCTCCAAGCAGGTCATAAACTTACTTCACAAAGGAAACAGGAGGCCCTATACCCGCTCACTGGGGAGAGTCCTGATGTGCACCCCTCACCCTACAGTGCTCCGGATTGTGCCTTGAATACCAACAGTAAAAGGTACTGAAGTGTCTATCGTGTCTGTCCCTATTCTGACTCTGACCCGGCTGGGTCACCTCTGTCCTGCATCCCTGCATTCCCTATACCTACGCTGCCCTGAGGCCCAGCTCCACCTGTGGGGAGCTACACCATTTTAGCTGCCGGAACACCGGCCTCAGAGGACTGCTGCAGCGCTGGTGGTCCTCACCTGAAACCGCAGGTGGCGTCACGAACATTTACAAACCTATTATCCCAATATACATTCCCTTCTTTTCAGTTGTCCGCCCTGGGCCACGGACCGGGCCAGCCACCGTGATATCCCCCAAGCATCTGAGGGCCCGGCTGCCGAGTACCCCATGGCCCCGGGGGCGCGACACCTTGGCCCTCTAGAACAACCCCTTCTCATTTCCCTTGGCCCTCTTAAAATAAAAACACTTATACTCACCTACTGTGCCTGTGACGTTCCAGGGGTGTCAGCATTCGCGTGTCCAGAGCTCTCATGAGGTTGTTACGTCACATGAGCCCTGAGCCCAATAAGTGCTGGCATCCCTGTCCCAATCTTTGGACATATAAGTGATCAAGAAGAAGTGAGGGCTGCAGCTGGCTGGGACAGCGCCTATTGTTAGCATGGCTTACGTGGCATAGCAACCTCATGTGAGCCCTGGGAATGCAAGAAGCTGACACCACTGGAATGGCGCCAGCACAGGAGGTGTATATAAATGTTTTTATTTTAACAGGGCTAAACATGGAAAATGAGAAGGAGTTGTCTTAGTAGTGGACAACCCCTTTAAATTATTCTTGTAACTTATTCATGGCCTCCATGTTGCTGGATAGTTTTTGAATTAGTCTCCCAAATGTTAAGTTCTTCAAAATGGAATTATTGTAGAAACCTGTATCGCCTTTGAATTATCATTCCATTTTGGAGTGATTAATAGTTTAGCTTAAATGAGCCACATGATCAAGCTGTTTTTTCAGGCCTAATAGCTTGTATTGGGAAAGTGAAATGGTTTCTGGAATAAACGAAAAGTCAAGATGGCATATTTTCTTGATTTCGCTATGGACTGCCTCCCTGAACGCTCTTATTTTGAAGTAAGTTGTCAGATAGATGAGAAAGTGCCCTAAGACTGTGGCCTCCTCCAACATTTCTGAGAATTTCTCTGCTTCACTCTCTGTAGAAAAGTGGGAAATTTGTACCTATGCATGAACAGCTTGAAGGAATTTTCCCGAACTATCACACGTTGTGAGAATTCATCTATTTCAGTAAATTGCATGCACAGCTCAATCTTTCACTCTCTTACAAACTGAAGCCTTTCAATAGTTTCCAGTTAACGGAGTTTGGAGTATATGTTTGAAAGTGATTCGGCTCGAGGGATGAAGGAAGTCAGCAATTTTTCTAGCCAGCAAAGACCTCTCAGTGACCACTAAATATTAGGAAGGATCATTTTACAATTAAGTCAAAAGAATAAAGTATGTAGGTAAGTAAGGTTTCTCCTATTTGCTTCTGCGAGAAGAAAAGGAAGGTCCAGTCTGCCACATTGGATTCTAATTACTCCGGTCATTGAGTTACTTAGATCTTGTAAGGCCAAATTCAAGGTATTGAGTTGCCTTACCAAAGTTTCATACCTAAAGGCATTGCGGAGGATCTTATAATAGAACTACACTGGAGCCAAAGTCTAGACATGGTTTCATTCCGTAGATCTTTGTGTGATGTCACCGAGCACAATGCCTAGACCACAGAAACCTAAGAGCAGTGCAGGAGATCTTAAAGGGAATCTGTCACCACTTTGGAGTTGTCAGACCTCTACTATGGCCATACAGGTGATAGAAAAGTAAATCTATATTTACCTGTATGGCCCATAGTAGAGGTTTGATTGCAGAGAAAGGTGCTTTAATCAATTCTATTTTGTACAGGCTTGGCGTCTGGGACACGCCAAGCAATCCCCGCCTATGTGCTTATTATTCCCCCCAAATCCCCGCCTTAATTATTAATTGCTTAATTATCATATTCCTCCCCTCCCCTGCACCCTGTGACGTGCACTGTGCTCCCTGACTTTGCGGGCATGCGCAAAGCGCCGCTCACATGGGGCACGCTTTGCTTCCTTCTGGCCCGTCTCTCCATGCACAGAGTTCTATTGTGCAGGCGCCAGGAAGTGACAGTGACCCCCCCCGGCGCCTGCGCAATAGAAACCTGCAGCGTAGTGCACAGGCAGACGGGGCCGGGATGAAGCAGAGCGCACTCTATGTGAGCGGCTCTTTGCGCATGCCCAGGAAGTCAGGGAGCACAGTGCATGTCACAGGACCCTGTGACGTGCAGAGGAGGGGGGAAATATGATAATTAAGCATATAGGCGGGGATTTGGGGGGAATAATAAGCACATAGGCGGGGATTGCTTGGCGTTCCTCGGACGCCAAGCCTGTACAAAATAGAATTGATTAAAGCACTTTTCTCTGCAATCAGACCTCTGCTATGGGCCATACAGATAAGTATAGATTTACTTTTCTATAACCTGTATGGCCATAGCAGAGGTATGATAACTCCAAAGTGGCGACAGATTCTCTTTAAAGGAAATCTGTGAGCAGGATCAGCCCTCCTAAGCCGTCTATATGGGCATGTAGGTCATAGGAAGCTGAATAAAATGTTACCTTGCTATCTGCGATCCGATGTTTTATTCCATATGTATCTTAATATCTCAATTTACTGTTAAGATCTATGGGTCGGACATAGATCTCCCTAAGAATCTGCCTCCAGAGGTTATCTTAAATAAAAGGGGGCGTTACCAGTGTGAGACATGTAATGACTGACAGTCTGCTCTCCTGATCTACATGTCTCACACTGGTAACATCCAATTTCATTTATAATAATCTCTAGAGGCAGATTCTCAGGGAGATCTATGTCCGGCCCATAGATCTTAACAGCTTATTTACATATTAAAAAAATGTGAATTTCTCTGGAATAAAACATCGGATCGCAGATATCAAGGTATCATTTTATTCAGCTTCCTTTGACCTGCATGCCCATGTAGACGGCTTAGGAGGGTTGATCCTACCAATAGTTACCCTTTAATGAGAATATTCAGAAGGTCTGTTGCCCTAAAAGCCTTCACCTGAGTGCTTATTCCAAAATCGAAAATCAACTGAACCCTCCTGGCACTGCCATCTCTGACTTTAGGAATGAGTTGATTCTTTAAAATATGTAAAACCAAAATAGTTTTCTCTACAATTACACTACAGAGACTCAAATGACTTGTAAAAAGCATCTATTGTTTTTGTGAAAATAAGACCTCCAACAACATTATTCCCCAGTGCAAAATCTCACAGAAGGAAATCAAGATATCGGCTACCATTGTACATTTCATTCTAAGAAGAAATATTTATCTGAGAAGATGACATTAATTCCACTGTTCTCTTATCAAGATATTGCTGAAAAGTAATTACAAAGAAGATCTGCCTTTCCGAAAATTATTTTAGAAAAATTTGCATAGAAAAGCACACAAAGAAGACGGCGGCGTAAAGATTATGATATTTACAGCAAAACAAGAGTCAGCAGCAAATTTTATTCATCTGTTATTTGTCTGCCTTATTGCTTATTCATTTAGAGAATTGCAGAATTCGCTGGAAGGAAATGTGTCATTTAGTGTAGGAAACTTCCAATGTCACATCACTTGCGGAAAACAATACCGGACTCCATTCTAATGTCGTCCACCTGAGCTGAACAAATGAAAAAAATAAAAGGCCTCTCTACAAATTTCTACAACGTATGGGAGGTTATCCCCCCAAAAATAAAGTTTGAATGATAAGGAACAATAATATAATATAGTAATATCCAATATAATCATTTGCATTTATATTGCATCGCTATTCTAAGATCTCCCTGCGCTCCCGATCACATTGTACCTTAAGCACATCTTGAAAAGGAGCTCATTTTGGAGACAGCTTGGGACATCAAAGTGGAAAAAAAAATATTGATGTAAATTTGGTTTATGGTAAAGTGAATGGTGGTGAAATAGGGTATGAGAAAGGAAGAATTCATTCAGTAAAGAGGTTTTCAGTTTCCATACAAGTTTTATTAGACAATGTTTGGCTGCTAGAATGAAGGCTACTAGAGATGAGTGAACCTGAACTTAAAAGTTGGGGGATCATGCCAGACAATTAGTGTTCGGTGCTAAACACCGAACACGGACTTCTCACGGAAGTCCGTTGCAATGTTTGGAGTTCCGGGGGAAGTCTGTTGCAATGTTCGGAGATCCGGGGGAAGTCTGTTGCAATGTTCGGAGATCCGGGGGAAGTCTGTTGCAATGTTTGGAATTCCGTGGGAAGTCTGTTGCATTGTTTGGAGTTCCAGGGGAAGTCTGTTGCAATGTTCAGAGCTCTGACGGACGTCTGTTGCAATGTTTGGAGTTTCGGGGGGAGTCTGTTGCAATGTTCGGAGTTCCGGGGGGAGTCTGTTGCAATGTTTGGAGTTCCGGGCGGAGTCTGTTGCAATGTTCGATGTTCCGGGGAAGTCTGTTGCAATGTCCGGAGTTCGGGGGGAAGTCTGTTGCAATGTTTGGAGTTCCAGGGGGAATCTGTTGCAATGTTCGGAGTTCCGGGGGAAGTCTGTTGCAATGTGTGGAGTTTCGGAGGAAGTCTGTTGCAATGTTTGGAGTTTCAGGGGAAGTCTGTTGCAATATTCAGAGTTCCAGTTGAAGGAGGGGGCAAGGGAGAGAGAGATATTCCTGCTCCAAAGTTAAGTTTGGGTCCCCATTATTTTCAATGGGGTTGGGGTTCTAGTTCGAGTTCAAGTAAAGTTCTGGTACCCAAACTGAACTGTGGAATAAAGTACAGGTCGGGTACCAGAACCTGAAGTTCTAAGGGGCCGCTCATCCCGAGAGGCGACCTCTCACTTGGTGACCTCCTCCAGTAAAGTATAACTATCTCTTATAATTGATGTTTCTTAAATAATAAAAATAAAAATAAGCAACTTTGTAATATATCTTATCAGAGAAGGTTACTTCTTTCTCTTCCTAGATTGATATTTACTCTGAATTTATGTGTAAAATCTGTAGACATTAGCGAAATAGGATATGACAAGTGGTGCTTTTAAAATTGTATAGAAAGGGGAAAGGGAGAAGCTGGAAGTAAAAACAGACATTCTGCTGAAAGTGCTACTATATAGTAGAACTTTATGAGCACCAGCTGTCATCTCCTCTCAGTACTGAGAAAATCTGTATTCACTGAAGACAGATTTTACCGGTGAATTGAGAATTTTGAGAATTAATTATCAGTTTAGGAGGAGAAAGAAGCAGATTTCTTAGAGAGGATATATTACATAGTTTCTTATTTTCATGTCTACTATTGATTTATGAAAAAGAAAAAAGGTTACATTTTAACAATAGCAAACACAGACCGAAGAGGGCTTCTGTGCAAAAAAACAATATATGTGCCCTTTTCAGTCCAATAGCTCATTATGATGCAACATTCCACCTGCTTTTTTGGTGCATTTTTTATCCCTATAGGCTTCTGTACGGGAACTTGAAGAAACTCAGTTACATTAAGTGCAGAATCAATGCTTTTCTTTACTAAAATAAACATATTGAAAAGCAGCTGCTTTCATCTGCATAAAAAGCATCAAATACAGGAGGAAGCACATAAAAAACAATGCAGCAAAAATGCAATCATCAGAGAAGATTGTTATTGCGTATTTTGGTGCTAACACCTGCAAAAACATGTGGGTAAAAAGCAGTAGAAAAATCTCACCATTTACCCTAAGTGTGAACACGGCCCATAGGTTTATTTTTGAACCAAGATTCCTCTCCGGGGCAAATATTTATAATGAACAAAGATTTTGGAGTGTGTGGAAGCATCTTTAAAAATAATTTCATCCCAAAATGTAAAATTGACCATCTATGAGTAAATCAGAAGCTACGTTGATCATACACACTACATTAAAAGTTAATTCTAAAATGTCAACAAACTCTAAATAGTAGATGATGGAGCAGACGAGGGAATGGCGATGTTGGAACAATCCTTCGTTCTTCCAAAAGATAAGTTGTCATGGGTGTCAGGCAGTGACACTTTACTGATTTGTTGAGGTGACCATTTTTGGAAATGTGAAATCAGGAAGAAGAATTCAGGAGAATGATGCAATACCAGACACAGCCTATTGGTAAGAGTGGCGCTGTTTCTGAATAAAAATGCAGACTTCTTGTATAAAGTGTTTTGCCAGTAAATCTATGATGACAGAACATCTTCAGATTAGGTTTGGATAGAAATAGTGTTGAACCCCTTCTCAACATGAGAAGTAACAGTATATCCTATGTTGGGGGTAGGCATGTGGGGCAGGCTCAGGGGGTAAGTCTGCTCCACACACTGCGAGTGCCAACTGTGTTATACAGTCGAATTCATGGCTAACAGCAACGACAGGAACTTGCTCTGATCGCTGCTGTTCAAACCCTAAAATGTCGCTGTTCATCTCTGACCATCACCCCATCCTGTGCATTGTGATAGCCGGATGATGATGGGTTGCAATGGCGGTCAACTGAAGGTCTCCAGGCTTCATAGGTACCATAAATGTTGTTATATACTGCAGTATATAGTATAAGAGATCAGACAATTGCAGGTTTAAGTCCCCCATGGGGCTAAAAAAAAGTAGAAAGTAAAAAAAAAAAAGTGCTGACAAAAATAATATAAATATTTAAATTACACATTAACCCTATAAAAATAAAGGCATTTAAAAAAAACATATTTGGTATGACCACATTCCACCACAAAATCCTGATCATTCCAAATATAAGTACAGAAAACAGCTAAAAAAATTGTCTTTTTTTTTGGTCTCCGCATCTCCCCCAAAAAGGGCAATAAAAAGCAACCAAAACGTCTTATGTACCCCAAGATGGCGTCAATAAAAATGTCAGCTTCGCTATGCAAAACCAAGTTCTCTCTCAGCTCCATAGATGGAAAATAAAAGAGTGTTTGATCCCAGAAAATGGAGACATAAATATATATATTTTTTCTGTTACATATTTCTGATTTATTTTCCACCTCTTAAAAAGAACGCTGTCTAAGCTTGGTATCACCATAATCATACTGACCGGAAAAATCACATTGTCAGGTCACTTTTACTGCGCAATGTCTGTTGTAAAAATGACCCCCCCCAAAAAAAAAAAAAAGTGGAGTTGAGCTTTTTTCACCAATTCGCAGCACTTGAATTTTTTTAGTTTTTTCGTTTTTTTTAGTGCATTATATGGTAAAATGAGCGGTGTCATTAAAAACTACAACTCATTCCATAAAAGAAACCCTCATATAGCTATATCAAAAAACTAAAAATTATGACTCTGAGAAGAAGAGAGGGAAAAGTGAAAGCACAAAAATGTAAATTGGTTATGGGAGAGAGGGGTTTATTATTATGAGTTAATGTTAAAGGGAATCTGTCAGAAGATTTTCACCATGTAATCTGAGAGCAACAAAATTAGATCCAGAGACCCTGATTTCAGGGCTGTATCACTTGCTTAGCAATTTGTTGTAGTTTCAATGCAATCAGTCATTTATCAGTAGGAAATTATCACTGCGGAACTAGATCTCACGTGCCTGACAGTCCAGCTAATCTGTGTAACCCCGCCTCCACCTCTGATTGGTAGCTTTCTGACAGTGTACACAGGAAGCTGCCAATCAGTGGTGTGGGCGGGGTTATACACAGCTACATCTACAGCAGAGAAAACAGGGATTTTAACAAACCCGCACCAAGCAGTCCAGTAAGTGACACATCGATGGAATTAGGGTCTCTGCCCTTACATCATGCTGCTCTTAGATTCCATAGTAAAAGCCTGCTGACAGATTCCCATTAAATGAAAAACAAGTCAGATAAAACAGTAAAAATCACAAACAAATAAAGTGTGATAACATTAATTTAATTCTCTGTCTAGGGCGCATCTGATTCACACTGAATTTATATAAGTTTTTCAATCACCTCAATTGACTGGAAGTTTTTGCAGAGTTTGTTACGGTATTATTCATCATAGATTGCTTAGATCTAGCTATATATATATATATTCATGACCCGGTAGGAGCAGCCGCTAAATCTCTTTGATTCTACCTCCCAATCTAACCTGTTTCAAGGCAACTAGGGAACTCAAAATCTTCTTCTAGGTGAGCAGCTCCTTACAGCAGGTGCAGGGTGTTTTCACAAACCCTGTCCAGTACACAATTTAATTGAAGGATGAACTGATTAGTTTCCAGTTGCTAGAACCATCAATGATGAGATATTGTTAAACTCGTCTCTAAGGCAATAACTACACTGGATAATAATCACTGCAACTTGTCTGTATATTCACCATTTCCCACTGGGAACGTGACCTTGAAAAATTTACCAAAATTTTAACATGGTCAAGTTTTAAACCTAAAGGAACACACTGGACTATCTTATGAGCTACGATAGTATTTATGATTTTGCCACAAATTGAGTCAATATCAACACCATTGTCAGTCACTCGCTACCTAATCTTCACTGATTGAAGTACAGTATACTCATATAAAATTTTATGTACTGTCAGTGTCAGACTGAAGAACATTGGGCCCACCAGAGGATTTGATTCTAAGGGCCTACCTTTCTCCCGCACTCAAGAGCCCCATAGCAGCTGCAAGGTTTGCGTTACGAACTCTCCTGAAGGAGAAGTCAGGGCCCACCGGAGGATTCTCCGGTTCTCCGGTGGGCCAGTCCAACCCTGTGTACCGTAGAGATAGAGCAAATATTTTGAAGCTTGAATTTGCCAAAATTTTTTAGAAATTGATTTGACACCTAATTGATTCACAGTGAATTGCAAGTACTTCATATGACGTGAAAAAATGATGTCTCCTAAGGCTGTTGGTAAATCATTTCAAACTCTTTAACATAATCACAGAATTAGAAATGTCAACCTGACCTCCACATATGTGGCTATGGGAAAATGGATGGTAACTGTTCTTATTATTTGTGCAGTTTATTCAGTGTTTTATAGCTTTTTCTCCCTATTCCATGGCTAAACGGACAGCTGTGACATTCTCTCACGATCCAGATTCACAATAAAATTGCTGCTGTATTCTCTGCCTCTGATTTTATACAGGCTACTATAAAATAGTCTCTACTAATTGACTGTGCTATACCATGATGTGATGTGATCGCTGCAAGGCTTTATGAGGAAGTCAGCCTGAGGTCTTTAACTGATGCAACTTTTTCCATTTTAGGCCATTGACAAAAATCAAATTGCAAATTGTTCAATTTCCCCTGTTGACTTTACATAAAATCAATTTGCTTTAAATCAATTCTCTCATCTCTAGAAGCAGAGCTAAATTTATTACTAATTTTAGTAACGTTCCACTATTAATGTTTTTTTTTAAGAGTTACAAACAAAGACAAATTTGGAAATCCTGTGCTGAGGAATGGGCAATCTTCGTCCCAGTGCTGGATGCAGGAGACTATCCCTCTATTTGAATAGCTAAGAATGACACATTTAGGAAATTGCACTACTGCCATAGAAAATAGGGAAACGCTACATTATGAACATATGAAACATTGGAAAAATGATAATGCAATATTGCTATAGAAAAATTACAGTACAAAGAAGGCCAGTGTATAGACTGGCCAATGTATATGAGCCCAACAGCCACCGTCTAGGCGTACCTCATTGTTGGGTCCCTTTCCTGATAAGACACCTCTCCAGGGCTAAAAAGCCTACAATTTATAGGGCAGGTAGGAACCAGCTAATTAAAACTTAAGGCTGATGGGGCTAGGAGTGCATGTGTCACAGGAGTTAACTACAAATAGAAAAAAACTGACCATCACATCCAAACCTGTGTGTACAGGTGCCAGCTAGAAAAATCACTCTTAAGAAAAAAGGTCAGGGACCCAGCAATAAGGTATGCCTTGACGGTGGCTATTGGGCTCACATACATTGGCCAATTTATGCGCTAAGTACAGAACCTTCTTTTTACTGTCATTTTTCAATAGCAATATTACATTTTAATTTTTTCAAATATTTCATATGTACATAATGTAGCCTTTCCCTATTTTCTATGGAAGTAATGCAGTTCCAATTTTCTAAATGTATTATTCTTAGCATTTCAGAGTGCAGCTATATTTTTTCTTAGAGTGATTTTTTTAGCTGGCGCCTGTACACACAGGCTTTTTTTTCTATTCGAATAGGGCACCCTGAAATTGTAAGACTGGCAGGATGGTGGCTCAGTGGTTAGCACTATAGTCTTGATCCTGGTTTCAAACCCCAACAAAGTCAACATCTGCAAGGAGTTTGCATGAGTGTCCTTACTAGAGATGAGCGGTGTTCGACTAGAACTGTTCGCCAATCTCAAATTTGAGCTGTTTTGGGCGGTGTTCGAGTTGTTCGACGAACCCGAACGATTTGCAAAAAATTCGGCTGTTCGAGGTTATGTTCGATAACTGTTCGTGCACCAAAAGCGTGTCCTGCATGTCTGGCGCTATTTAGAGCACCAATCATGCAGGGATTGTCTGCCACTCACTGTAATGCCACAGCCATGGTGGTTGTGGCATTACAGTGATTGCCCAAATCGATGGGAACAGTGCCAACAGTGAAACATGAAAAGCCGGCAATTCAGCAGCGGCATACACCTGTACCCGACAATTTAGAACCGAAAGAATAGAGCATCACACATAGATTAGATAGATAGAAACATGTCAGCCACATATATACGAAGTACAGTGAAAGTGCTGCTTACTGTACTTGTCATTTAGCGTAAAGGATTTATCAAAAAAAATAATAGTGTTTTCATGCACCGTCTCTTTAAAAAAGCCGGCCGGCAATTCAGCAGCGGTACCCGACAATTTAGAATAGAAAGAATAGAGAATCACACATAGATTAGATAGATAGAAACATGTCAGTCACATATATATGAAGTACAGTGACAGTGCTGCTTACTGTACTTGTCATTTAGCGTAAAGGATTTATCAAAAAAAATAATAGTGTTTTCATTCACCGTCTCTTTAAAAAAGCCGGCCGGCAATTCAGCAGCGGTACCCGACAATTTATAACAGACAGAATAGAGCTTCACACATAGATTAGATAGATAGAAACATGTCAGTCACATATATATGAAGTACAGTGATAGTGTTGGTTACTGTACTTGTCATTTAGTATTAAAATAAAGGATTTATTATTAAAAAAATTGGCGTGGGGTTCCCCTTAATTTTAGGCTCTAGCGGAGGTTAAGCAGACGGCTGGGGCAGATGTTTGAAGCCTGGGAAGGGGGTAATACCCACGGAGCTTCCCAGGCTACTAATATCAGCCCCCAGCTGAATACATAGCCTTTACTAGCTATTAAAATGGGGGACCCCCCAAAAAAAATGACGTGGGGTCCCCCCTAATTTAATAGCTAGCAAAGGCTAGGCAGACAGCTGGGGGCTCATATTAATAGCCCAGGAAGGGAGCCATGAATATTGGCCCCCTCCCAGGCTAGAAACACCAGCCGTCAGCCGCCCCAGAAATGGCGCATTCATAGGATGCGCCAATTCTGGCACTTAGCCTCGCTCTTCCACGCTGCCCTGGTGCGGTGGCAGGGGGTAATAGGGTTGGGGTTGATGTCAGCTTATAATGCCAGCTGACATCAAGCCCAGGTTAGTAATGGAGAGGCGTCTATAAGACACCCCCATTACTAACCCCATAGTCAAAGTTAAAAAAAACACAAACACCCAGAATAAAGTCCTTTAATTGAAATAAAGACACAATCCTTTATTGTTCTAAATTAAACCATACTTACCGTCACGCCCATTCCAGCTGAAGCCAACGATCTCCTGCAATAAAAGAAAAATAATAAAGCAACCTCATCCTTACCTTTCTATGGTTCCCACGACAGCTTCAGCTCTGCTACATCGAGATGACAGGCTGGACCGCAGCAGAACGCTGCCATCCAGCCTCTCATCCCGCAGACACTGAGAAGCGCAGGCTTGCTTGCGCTGCTCAGCGTCTCTCTGTGACGACATCCAGATGAGCCGAGTTCATGTCCAATGAACTCGGCTCACCTCATGCACGTCACTGACAGCGTGGGAAAATTCTCACGCTGAAGCGGTGAGTGCAGGAGAATTCTCCCACGCTGTCAGTGACGTGCATAAGGTGAGCTCATGTCCAATGAACTCAGCTCACCTCCTGCACGTCACTGACAGCGTGGGAGAATTCTCCTGCACTCAGCGCTTCAGCGTGAGAATTCTCCCAAGCTGAAGCGCTGAGTGCAGGAGAATTTTCCCACGCTGTCAGTGACGTGCATAAGGTGAGCTCATGTCCAATGAACTCAGCTCACCTCCTGCACGTCACTGACAGCGTGGGAGAATTCTCCTGCACTCAGCGCTTCAGTGTGAGAATTCTCCCACGCTGAAGCGCTGAGTGCAGGAGAATTTTCCCACGCTGTCAGTGACGTGCATGAGGTGAGCCGAGTTCATTGGACATTAACTCGGCTCATCTGGATGCCCTCACAGAGAGACACTGTGGAGCGCAAGCAAGCCTGCGCTTCTCAGTGTCTGCGGGATGACAGGCTGGATGGCAGCGTTCTGCTGCGGTCCAGCCTGTCATCTCGATGTAGCAGAGCTGAAGCTGTCATGGGAACCATGGAAAGGTAAGGATGATGTTGCTTTATTATTTTTCTTTTATTTCAGGAGATCGTTGGCTTCAGCTGGAATGGGCGTGATGGTAAGTATGGTTTAATTTAGAACAATAAAGAATTGTGTGTTTATTTCAATTAAAGGACTTTTTTCTGGGTGTTGTGTTTTTTTTAAATACTTTACTAGAAATTCATGGTGGTCATGTCTAATATTGGCGTGACCCCATGAATTTCGGGCTTAGGGCCAGCTGATAATGCCAAGCTGGCCCTAACCCCTTTATTACCCAGTGAGCCACCGCATCAGGGCCCTGGATGAGTTGGGTACAGCGCCAGAAGATGGCGCTTCTATGAACGCGCCATTTTCCGGGGTGGCTGCGGACTGCAATTTGCAGCGGGGGTGGCCCAGAAAGCTTGGGCCTCCCTGCGCTGCGGATTCCAGCCCCCAGCTGCCTAGTTGTACCTGACTGGACACACAAACAGGGCGAAGCCCCACGTCAATTTTCTTTAAATTATTTCATGAAATAATTAAGAAAAAAAGGGCTTCCCTATATTGTTGTGTCCGGCCAGGTACAAATAGGCAGCTGGTGGTTGCGGGCAGCCCGTTACTGCCTGCTGTACCTGGCTGGACACAAATATAGTGCGAAGCCCCACGTCAATTTTTTTAAAATTATTTCATGAATTTCCTGAAATAATTTAAAAAAATTGAAGTGGGGCTTCGCACTATATTTGTGTCCAGCCAGGTACAGCAGGCAGGAACGGGCTGCCCCCATCCACCAGCTACCTATTTGTACCTGGCCGGACACAACAATATAGGGAAGCCCTTTTTTTCTTAATTATTTCATGAATTTCATGAAATAATTAAAAAAAAAGTACGTGGGGCTTCGCCCTATTTTTGTGTCCAGCCAGGTACAACTAGGCAGCTGGGGGCTGGAATCTGCAGCGCAGGGAGGCCCAAGCTTTCTGGGCCCCCCCCCGCTACAAATTGCAGTCCGCAGCCACCCCGGAAAATGGCGCGTTCATAGAAGCGCCATCTTCTGGCGCTGTACCCAACTCATCCAGGGCCCTGGTGCGGTGGCTCACTGGGTAATAAAGGGGTTAGGGCCAGCTTGGTATTATCAGCTGGCCCCAAGCCCAAAATTCATGGGGTCACGCCAGTATTAGACATGACCGCCATGAATTTCTAGTAAAGTATTTAAAAAAAACACAACACCCAGAATAAAGTCCTTTAATTGAAATAAAGACACAATTCTTTATTGTTCTAAATTAAACCATACTTACCATCACACCCATTCCAGCTGAAGCCAACGATCTCCTGCAATAAAAGAAAAATAATAAACCAACCTCATCCTTACCTTTCCATGGTTCCCACGACAGCTTCAGCTCTGCTACATCGAGATGACTGGCTGGACCGCAGCAGAACGCTGCCATCCAGTCTGTCATCCCGCAGACACTGAGAAGCGCAGGCATGCTAGCGCTCCTCACTGTCTCGCTGTGACGGCATCCAGATGAGCCGAGGTCATGTCCAATGAACTCGGCTCACCTCATGCACGTCACTGACAGCGTGGGAAAATTCTCACGCTGAAGTGCTGAGTGCAGGAGAATTCTCCCACGCTGTCAGTGATGTGCATGAGGTGAGCTCATGTCCAATGAACTCAGCTCACCTCCTGCACGTCACTGACAGCGTGGGAAAATTCTCCTGCAATCAGCGCTTCAGCGTGAGAATTTTCCCACGCTGTCAGTGACGTGCATGAGGTGAGCCGAGTTCATTGGACATGAACTCGTCTCATCTTTATGCCGTCACAGCCAGACACTGCAGAGCGCAAGCATGCCTGCGCTTCTCAGTGTCTGCGGGATGACAGGCTGGATGGCAGCGTTCTGCTGCGGTCCAGCCTGTCATCTCGATGTAGCAGAGCTGAAGCTGTCGTGGGAACCATGGAAAGGTAAGGATGAGGTTGCTTTATTATTTTTCTTTTATTGCAGGAGATCGTTGGCTTCAGCTGGAATGGGCGTGATGGTAAGTATGGTTTAATTTAGAACAATAAAGGATTGTGTCTTTATTTCAATTAAAGGACTTTATTCTGGGTGTTTGTGTCTTTTTTAACTTTGACTATGGGGTTAGTAATGGGGGTGTCTTATAGACGCCTCTCCATTACTAACCTGGGCTTGATGTCAGCTGGCATTATAAGCTGACATCAACCCCAACCCTATTACCCCCTGCCACCGCACCAGGGCAGCGTGGAAGAGCGAGGCTAAGTGCCAGAATTGGCGCATCCTATGAATGCGCCATTTCTGGGGCGGCTGACGGCTGGTGTTTCTAGCCTGGGAGGGGGCCAATATTCATGGCTCCCTTCCTGGGCTATTAATATCAGCCCCCAGCTGTCTGCCTAGCCTTTGCTAGCTATTAAATTAGGGGGGACCCCACGTCATTTTTTTGGGGGGGTCCCCCATTTTAATAGCTAGTAAAGGCTATGTATTCAGCTGGGGGCTGATATTAGTAGCCTGGGAAGCTCCGTGGGTATTACCCCCTTCCCAGGCTTCAAACATCTGCCCCAGCCGTCTGCTTAACCTCCGCTAGAGCCTAAAATTAAGGGGAACCCCACGCCAATTTTTTTAATAATAAATCCTTTATTTTAATACTAAATGACAAGTACAGTAACCAACACTATCACTGTACTTCATATATATGTGACTGACATGTTTCTATCTATATAATCTATGTGTGATGCTCTATCTTTCTGTTCTAAATTGTCGGGTACCGCTGCTGAATTGCCGGCCGGCTTTTTTAAAGAGACAGTGCATGAAAACACTATTATTTTTTTAAATAAATCCTTTACACTAAATGACAAGTACAGTAAGCAACACTATCACTGTACTTATTATATATGTGACTGACATGTTTCTATCTATCTAATCTATGTGTGAAGCTCTATTCTTTCTGTTCTAAATTGTCGGGTACAGATGCTGAATTGCCGGCCGGCTTTTTTAAAGAGACGGTGCATGAAAACACTAATATTTTTTTTAATAAATCCTTCACACTAAATAACAAGTGCAGTAACCAACACTGTCACTGTGCTTCTTATATGTGTGACTGACATGTTTCTATCTATCTAATCTATGTGTGATGCTCTATTCCTTCTTGTCTAAATTGTCGGGTACCGGTGTATGCCGCTGCTGAATTTGCCGGCCGGCTTTTTTAAAGAGAGTGTCTTCTGAGCAGTTTGTCAGCTTTTGGACACCTTTGCAGGTGTTTTCTATGTGTTTCTATGTGTTTTTGTTTGCCTGCCATTGGTTTTAACGGTGTTCGACGGTGTTCTAAGGTGTTCGACGAACAGTTCGACGAACAGTTCCTCGAACATCCCGGTGTTCGACGAACCGAACCGAACCCGAACACTACGGGGGTGGCTCAACACTAGTCCTTACATAATCTAAATACATAGTGATAGGGAATTTAGATTATGAGACCAGATGGTAGAAATTAAAGCTATATAGGGGAGTGGAATAGATAAATAACCGTGATGTATGATACAACCCCTTTAATGACAAAGTCAAGCCTGCTACATCTATATCTATAATTAGTCACATATCAGTATAAGTCATTGTTCACAGCTATTATAAGGCCATGCTGTCACATTGCCTCCACACCTAGTCACACACTTTCACCACATTTCAGAGTAAGAATATCAGGATTTTTCCATGCTAATAACAAGTGATGCGAGTGATAAGTCGGGTGCCTTTTTTCATACTTTTTGTGACTACTCGGTGTTTGATCTCCGCTGAGATTTTTCCATAATTGCTAAATTAAATCCTAACATGTGTTCCAAGCGGTTATAGGACTTGGAGTCAACCCACACAGGGCCGCGCAAAGTGAGATCTGACAGCAGAACTGAACTGTATTTCACTCTACAAATTGTGATGTGTCAGATGTATTTATAGTGCGTTTTCAATCATCTGTGGATTACCTCTGGGTAAGGGAATAAGAAATGAATGACACCCAAACTAATGCTCCAAGGTCTAGTAGAAATCCAGGCTAAGGTACTTTTACTTCCAACCAAATGTAATTTTTGGCATAGGACTGGCACGCAGTAATTAATTTACTGGCAACTAAATAGAGTTATATATTACATTACGGATAACAGTAATTGTAGGGAAAATGATTGATAGAATTGTGTAAGCTCTCAAAAATAGAAGCAATTCCCATAGAAGTGAATGAAGAGGTTAGTGCTTGCGGGCCGCCGCCTCTACGGTCGTTCTCCTGGATGACGCGGCTTTTGGGTGCAACATTATGTGTGACAGGGTCGGAGGAAAACTATTCTACTGAAAGTTTTGGGTCCCATAAGTGAACATGTGACATAAACATATCTTTACTTGTTACTAAGAGCCTTTTAAAGTGCTGCCCACATTTATTCTGCAGTGACGGAGTATCTATTTATCTACAGTATCTATTGAAAGAAGCTTCATTGGTATGACCAAATTAGTTTTGCCAAACCTAGTGTACAGTAGAAAATAGGGATAGGGTCTATGGGGATGATGGATGGGGGTTCATCCAAGGTGTGGTCTATGGAAGTCCATGGCATATTATATTCTCTCGAAGTCTATAGTATGCGGTCACCTACTATGCTGTTCTTTCCTCCAGGCTCTCTTCTTCCTCCAGCAGGATATGTTTTATTTTCATCCTCCATGGAGCTGAAATCCAGGAAGAGATCGGAGAGTTTCCTGAAGTGAGTGCCCCTCACTGCTGAGTATTTGGTGCAGTGTAGCAGGAAGTGGGTCTCATCCTCCAGGGCTTCCAGGTCACTGTGGGCAAAGTCTGTCCTCCATGGGCTTGTAGCTCTGTCGGTGCCAGATTGTGGGCACTGAGTCTATATCAGCTCAGGATCTGGTGGTCTCTGGGGTCCGGAGTTTCTCCAGATATGGAGCCAGTCTGTACTCTGTAGACTCCGGTACGCGGTCAGTTTCTGTGAGGTGATAATATCGTTCCTCCAGTCACTGACATACCCCTCCTGGCCCTCGTCTACTATCTTCCGGCTTCTGGCTTTTGTCAGGCTGTTGTGATAGTGGTTCATGTCCGGTTGAGTTTGGGTGAGCTTGTTCCAGGGGTCCTGGTTTGTGTGCACCACTTACATGTAGCATGTAGACTTTATAATGCATGGTCCAGAATGACAGTGCTCTCTGCATCTCTGGGAAATTAAATATGCAAATTGTCTCTTCAGAGCTCTATAGCGCCACCTATAGGAAGTAGCAATCCTTCAAGTCCATATCAACCCTATAACAAGCCTTGAAATATGACTTAGGATAAAAGCCAAATCAGAATCTCAATTTGCTGACACGGTATTTTGGAGTATTGCCCCTCGTCAGCACAAAGTATGAGAACTGATTTAGCCTCTCACCCAGCCAAATCAGATCTCCTACTGACGAGGGGCAATACCCCAAAATACCGTGTCAGCAAATTGAGATTCTGATTTGGCTTTTATCCTAAGTCATATTTTAAGTCTCGTTTCCATCTAGGCCACTGGCTTTTCTATTCCTTATCTGTTTCTTCCTGCAGTACAATTGGTGTATCCAGAGGATTTTTTTTACATTTTTTTACCTTTTTCTTCCATTGCCTTCAGTTTTGCCGTTATGTTTTTCTGTTCTTGGCTTTTTCTTTCCTTCGGGATGTCTTCGTAAAGAGGTCTGTAAAGTATTAGAGCCGGTTGTTGCTGTTTTGGATATGGATGTTGCTTTTCTTGTTGTTTATGCCCATATGGTTCCATAATTCCCAGAAGTTGTCTTGGAGGACATTTTAAAGTTGGTTAAGTTTGCTTCTTCCTCCTGAGGATGGTATTGTACTGCCTTTGTATGGTGTCATAGGTGTCCCTCAGAACCGAGTGCTTAGCGTCTTTGTGTTTCTTGTTTGAGGCTTTTCTCATGGTCTATCTATCTATCTATCTATCTATCTATCTATCTATCTATCTATCTATCTATCTATCTAGCTATCTATCCAATATCTATCTATCTATCTATCCCATATCTATCTATCTATCTATCTATCTATCTATCTATCCATATATCTATTATCTATCTATCTATCTATCTCATATGTATCTATCTATCTATCCCATATGTATCTATCTATCTATCCATCTATCTATCTATCTATCTATCTATCTATCTATCTATCATCTATCCCATATCTATCTATCTATCTATCTATCTATCTATCTATCTATCTATCATCTATCCCATATCTATCTATCTATCTATCTATCTATCCCATATCTATCTATCTATCTATCTATCTATCTATCTATCTATCTATCTATCTATCAATTATCTATCCCATATCTATCTATCTATCTATCTATCTATTATCTATCCCATATCTATCTATCTATCTATCTATCTATCTATCAATCCCATATCTATCTATCTATTATCTATCCCATATCTATCTATCTATCTATCTATCTATCTATCTATCTATCTATCTATCTATCTATTATCTATCCCATATCTATCTATCTATCTATCTATCTATCTATCTATCTGTGTCTTAGAAACTGTAGGCCACTTGACTTAGACTAATGTTAGTTCTCCCTCTATTTCACCCATTTTGATATCAGGACCCTTTAAAGAAAGAGTCACCTCGTCTTTAAACTACTTCACATTTATATAAAGTAAAACTGCAGATTTCTATTTCAATACATAGATATAGCACTTGAGCGAGTGGCAGTCAGCCATGAAATACATCTGATTTAGGTAACAAATGATGTTGCTGCCACTGGAATGAAATAGACTTATCCATTCAGTATACTGATTCTTTACAATCCCTGTCATTTCACAGCAGTCATGTGCTTATCAATCGGTACGGTGCGCCGGTTCAGGTTTATTCACGGCTGCTGTATATGCATGTGGCTCTCGCTGTGAGTCTTGCTGGCACAGCTGCAGATCTTACTTCATGAAGACTTCCATTTTCCGCATGCTTTCTCTCAGAGATTATTGATTCTTGCTAATTTTTTGAAGAAGCAAGGGTCAAACTGCTCCACCAGAATGCCAGAAAAGTCTCCGGTGGGCCCTGGCTCTAACACAATAATAGGCCCATTATAAAAGGGCCCAGTAGGTTATGCAGACGACAGAGCCGACTGGAGGTGACTTTTGAGCAATCACTTGTGTTAGAGTAAGGAAGGGGTTAATGTTTGGAAACCTGCCAATTCTCACTGTTAGTGTGGCACCCCTGAGGGTTCAGTCGCCACAGAGGTACTGCACCTCACCCAGAGGTGTGGTGTCTCCTTCTCTCAGGTAAGGAGGGAGTGCTGCCCGGAACCCCAACACCCGCATTCAACACTACACTGCTCCAGGCTGGCTGGAAGGGCAAGACGCAATGTATGTTTCTGCTGAGCCCTGACCCTGGCTGGAGTGGGGGGAACCCAAAGGTAGGGGGAACCAGTAGTGGGTGTGGGTGGAGGAAGTAGTTAGGGGGAGCACTATAGTAGTAGGAGTATAAATAGGGAGGCCATCTTAGGGTAGCAGGTCATAACAGTAGAGCAGGCAGAAGAACAGCTCGGGACAGTTCAGAAGAACAGTCCGGGAACAGAGTCTCAGTAGGAGCTCTGCTCCACAACCAGGGGCCTAGAGACAGAGGCCCAGGAGGGGAGCAGGGAGTAGGCTCCGTTCTAAGAAGGGATCCTAGGGGGTACGGCGAGTGCAGGAAGGCACCTGTACGCCCCGAATCTGCCAGAAGACAGAGGGATCGTAAGCCGCATTCTAATCCCCGTGAGGGTCAAGCAGGTCTGTGAACTCCGACGTACAGGAGGGACTTCAGAGCACCCGAACAGGATTGAGAGTGGGCAGCGCAGGGCAGGGGGGAGAAAGACCCATCGTGAAGTCGGTCTAGCTAGGAACACAAGAAAGTGGGGCTCTGTCCGGTACTCCTAATCTGCCTGAGGAAGTGCTGAACCCCTGCCTGGTGAACGCAGCGCAACGCGGGAGGCTGTAAGCTGACAGTGCACCCTGAGGAACTAAAGAACTGTAAGTAAAGACTCGGATGACTGCACCGCACCGCCTCTGTCCATTATTTCGTCTGCGCCATCTTTCCCCCTGCACTACACCGCCCAGCACAGCCATCATCTACCTACACTGCCCTGGAGCTAGCTCTACCTGTGGAGAGCCACACCATCCCTGCTGCCGTAACACCAGCTCCAGAGGACTGCTCTGCAGCGGCGGCTCCCTTTAGTCGCATTCCACAGGTGGCGTCACGAAATTTCCAAATCCCCTATATCTATCCCCCCTTTTTACTGACCATCCTGGGTCACGGACCGCCCCAGCCACCATGATATCCCCCGGCAACCGGAGGCTCGGCTGTCGAGCACCCCACGGCCCTGGGGGCGCGTCATTAGCATAGTGTTAAACGACCGTATTTTCTCTCATCCAAGAAAATCGGTCCGATAATGTTAATCACACTCTGATCAGAGTGTGATCATAATGAGATCTGATTTTCTCAGATGAGGAGAACATGGATAAAAAAATTCTCTATCTTCTCTATTCTGTCAATCCATGAAAATCAGACTGCACTCAGATGTCATCCGAGTGCGGTCCGATTTTTTCCATGGATTCATTGACTTGCATGGCCGAGTGCGATCCGAATGTTGGATCAAACTTGGGCATGATGCGATATTTTCTTTACACAGAGTCGGTCCGAGGAAAAAAACGGATATGAGCGCGGCACATCACACTCGGACCAAAAATACGGTCGTCTGTTCGAGCCCTTAGGTTGTGGTAGTTCTCAAGGGAACACTGTAAATGTTGAGGGTTGTAACTTAGTTGGATTTATACTGAGCGCTTCATTTACTTACTCCACAGCTATAAATTTAGCTATTTGCTATTATGTATAAACCACCTAAATTTATGCACAGAACAATTATATTCAAGAAGGACATAAAGCCACAAACACTCTAGAAAGCCCCTGGAGATTGTTGGGAATCGCATGCTTGTCTATTTCTTATTGTTTCTGGCCAAAATCCAAATCTGAAAAACATCTACGTTGGAGTGGTTTGTGCTCTTAAAACTTGTCTTTATGGTCTATTTTGCACAGGATCATATCTATTAGACACATTAGATGTATATTATCACTCTCCTTCACTATCCCCAAACCCAAGGACCCTCTAAACAAATAATTATCTCTCCTTCCCTCTTACCTCCTCACCTGACCTCATCTGCAGACCTGCTTCTCAACCTCAGATCTCTCCTACTAAATCATAAAACAGGCTGGCCATTCTCTTTCTCCCACCCGCTCTCCCTCTCTCTGCTTCTCTTCACTGCTGGAGACATATCTCCCAATCCTGGACCCCCACAGGTGATACTTCCCATTAATCCCCCCTCTTATCGCTCCCAACCTAAAATGAACTATCACAATCTCTCCTACATAAAACCCGTGCCCCTGAAGCCCACCCCCCTGCACCCTCTTTCTGGAGCACTCTGGAAAGCCCGCTCCATCTGCAATAAGCTCCATATGATTCATGACCTCTTTACCTCTCGCAATCTTTCCTTCCTGGGCTTCACCGAACCATGGCTGACACCCTCCAACACTGCCTCCCCTGCTGCGCTGTTTTACAGTGGCCTCCATTTTACCCACACTCCTCGCCCTGGCAACAGACATGGAGGAGTGGGTCTTCTCCTTTCTACCAACTGCACCTTCAACCCTTATCCTCCCTTCTTTTGAAGCCCACTCTGTCCGTATCTACTCTGCCTCCAACCTCCAAGTGGCCGTCATATACCGACCTCCTGGCCCGGTCACTGCCTTTATTGACCAATTCACCACCTTGCTTCTTCACTTTCTCTGTGCTGACATTTCCACCATCATCATGAGTGATTTCAGCATCCCTACTGACATTCTCCAGTCAGCAACCTCCAAACTCCTGTCGATTACTTCAACTTTTGGACTTGCTGAGTGGTCCTCCTCAGCTATCCACACAGACGGACATATATTAGACCTTAACTTCACCTGTCTCTGATCCCTGTCTACCTTCACAACCTCCTCTCTCTTCCTATCTGACCATCATATACTCAATTTCTCACCCGTGTCCTCTCAACCTGTCACCCATATCCAGCTACTAGCACATTCCCGCAGAAACCTAGACACTGATCTAGACACTCACACACTCTCTACCACTGGCATCCATATCTACACTCCATGACACAGACAGCGCCACTGCCTTCTACAGTGCCACTCTCGCATCAGCTATTAGTGCGATCGCCCCTCTTGTGCATGGCAGAGTGCAACGAATCAATAGACAATCCTGGCACAATAACCTCAATAAAAAGCTTTCGCAAGCGTCCAGGGTTGCAGAGCGGCGTTGGAAGAAAACACATTCGCAAGATGACTTCACTGCATACAAACAAGCAACACTCGTATTCAAATCACCCCTTACCTCTGCTAAACAGCCTACTTCACAACCCTCATATCTTGCTTATCCTACAACCCCAAACAATTATTCAACACTTTAAACTCCTTCTTCCACCTATCACTACCCATTCCGACTTCCCTCATCTCTGCTGAGGACTTTGCCACACACTTCAAAAATAAGATCGGCCAAACAAGGCAAGTCTTTATTTTTCGAACACCACAACCCCTTTGTATATTAGGCCAATGCCCTTCCACCATAACCTCCACCTCCAACATCACTGAAGAAGAGCTTACTCATCATTCCAAATCACACCTCACTATTTGTGCACTTGATCCCATCCAAACTTCTCTTCACAACACTTATCCCATCCCTAACACATCTCTTCAACCTATCACTAACTTCTAGTACCTTCCCTTCTGCTTTCAAACATGCCACAATCCTGCCTTTCCTTAAAAAGCCATCCCTTGAACCGACCACTATGTCCAGCTATAGCTCCATATCACTGCTCCCATTTGCTTCCAAACTCCTTGAGCAGCATATCCATGCTGAACCTTCCTCCCACCACTCATCTAACTTGTTCTTCGTCAACCTACAATCTGGCTTCCATCCCCATTATTCCACTGAAACTGCCCTGACCAAAATTACTAACGACTTACAACCAAAGCTAAGAGACTATTCTCTATACTCCATATTCTAAACATGTCCTCTGCCTTTGAAACAGTTGACCACTGCCTCCAATTACAGATCCTCTCATCCTTTGGCGTCAAAGACTTTGCCCTATCCTGGATCTCTTCATACCTTTCCATCTGCACATTTAGTGTCTCTTCCCACACTACCGCACTCTCTCTGTTGGAGTCCCTCAAGGATTTGTCGTAGGACCCCTACTCTTCTCCATCTATACTCTTGGCCTGGGACAACTCATAAAGTTCCATGGCTTCCAGTACCTACTGTACGCTGATGACACCCAGGTCAACCTCTCTGGCCTGCTCACCTCTCTGCTGTCCAAAGCCATATCCCCCTTCTTCTCCTCTCACTTCCTCAAGCTCAGTGTGGACAAATCTGAACTTATCATCTTTCCTCCATCTCACGTATCTTCCCTACCTGATCTATCTATCAAAATAAATTACTTCATGCTTTCCCCTGTACCGGAAATCCACTGCCTCGGAGTAACCCTTGATTCTGTCCTGTCATTCAAACCACTCATTCAAGCTCTTGCCACATCCTGTCATGCCATGCTCAATAATATTTCTAGAATCTGTCCTTTACTCAACCCTCCATCTACTAAAATGCTTGTGCATGCCCTCATCTTCTCCTGCCTCAACTACTGCAACATCCTCCTCTGTGGCTTGCCTGCTAACACTCTCACATCTCTCCAGTCCATCCTTAACTCTGCTGCCCGACTAATTCATCTGTCTCCTTGCTACTCCTCTATGTTATGCACACGCCCGGGCTGAGCGGCGTGTGCGTGTGATTGTAGTGATTCCACTGGACCATGAACCGGAGAGTGCCTGGAGGGGCGTGACTAAGTATCTGGCCGATCCGACCAAGATGGCACGACGGCATACGACGCCAGTGCACCAGGGAGAAACCGGGCAGAGGGACCAGGTGCTACTCCAGGTCAAACTCCGGACACGGGGGTTGACCCACACAGGGATTACTGGATCAGGCTGGTTAGGCTGGCGCACAGACTGGAGGGTATAGGCAGGCACGACTGGTATGCAGGCAGGCGGGTAAAGGCAAGCGCAGCTAAAGTGCAGACAGGGAGGCACTAGCAGGTAGGAACACAGGCAGGATAGGACCCAGTACACACTGGGACTCAGGAACAGGCAGGTTAGGCTGGCACAGACTGGTGGATATAAGCAAACACGGCAGGTATGCAGATGGGTGGATACAGGCGAGTATGCAGGCAGGGAGGTACTGGCCGAAAGGACGGGCTGGAGCACAGAAAGGTTAAGACCCAGTACAGACTGGGTCACAGAACCGCAGATGCGGTAGACAACCACAGCAGAGAGGGAACGCCCGAAGCGGTGGGCAAGAACAGAGCAGGACGGGGCTGCAGGAGCAGCGGGCAGAAGCAGGGCAGGACAGGACTGCCGGAGCAGCGGGCAGAAGCAGGGCAGGACAGGACTGCCGGAGCAGCGGGCAGAAGCAGGGCAGGACAGGACTGCCGGAGCAGCGGGAAGAAGCAGGGCAGGACAGGACTGCCGGAGCAGCGGGCAGAAGCAGGGCAGGACAGGACTGCCGGAGCAGCGGGCAGAAGCAGGGCAGGACAGGACTGCCGGAGCAGCGGGCAGAAGCAGGGCAGGACAGGACTGCCGGAGCAGCGGGCAGAAGCAGGGCAGGACAGGACTGCCGGAGCAGCGGGCAGAAGCAGGGCAGGACAGGACTGCCGGAGCAGCGGGCAGAAGCAGGGCAGGACAGGACTGCCGGAGCAGCGGGCAGAAGCAGGGCAGGACAGGACTGCCGGAGCAGCGGGCAGAAGCAGGGTAGGCTAGAACCGCCGGAGCGGTAAGCAAAGGAGTCAGAGCAGACTAGAACCGCCGGAGCGGTGAGCAAAGGAGTCAGAGCAGGCTAGAACCACCGGAGCGGTGAGCAAAGGAGTCAGAGCAGGCTAGGCTGAGTAGGGGGGATAGGGCTCTGTTCACACGGAACAGACAGGAAGGGAAAGGCAGAGCCAGACACCCACAGGGTACTAGCAGAGAAGTAGCGAGTGGACCACAAACTCACAAACGGGAGTACAGAGACAACAAGCAGGAGTTAGGTACGAATTCAGACTCTGCAGAAAAAGGAAGGGAATGGACATAGAGGCAAAGCAGGTAAAGGATAGGAGAGAGTTCAGACTGGAACTGAGTGTACAGAGGAGACCGACACTGCAGCGGAATACAGGAGCGGGTCTGGGAATACGGCCCCCAGAGAGGCAGGACGAACAGGCAAGGAGCGTGTACAGACAGGACAGACAAGATACAGGAGCGGGTCTAGGGAATCGGCCCCTAGAAGGCAGGAGGAACAGGCTAGGAGCGTGTTCAGACAGGTCAGACAAGATACAGGAACAGGTCTAGGTAATCGGCCCCTAGAAGGCAGGAGGAACAGGCTAGGAGCGTGTTCAGACAGGCCTGGAAATACAGCCTCCAGGATAGGCAGACAAGAGAACACAGAACAGGACCTGGCACCTTCAGAGTGCAAGCACACACTGAAAGAAACACTATGCTCAGGCGCCATCTTGAGGAAGAAGGTGGTATAAATACCCAAAGATGGACAGCAATAGGCTGAAGGTGCAACAGGGGCGTGTCCGCAGCAGGTACAAGAAACAGGAAGTTCAGCGGGCGTCGCCCTATGCAGCCAAAACAGACAAACAGACAGCAAGGAGGGAAGCCAGAGAGACATTCTGGACAGGAGATCAAGTGCGCGCTCTTGCACAGTGGGAGATGGACCACTATGCAAGGACGCCGCCAGGTATGTTACAGTACCCCCCCCCTTACGCCCCCTCTTCTTCAGGCCTGCCAGAATCTTCCGCAGGGAATTCCAGGGCCAATTCTTCACTTCGAAGAGATCACTTCCACTGTCCACCGGAAAAACTGGTCTCCTCTGGGTAGCTAGGATGCTACCTCCCATCCAGCCACCCTTAGCAACAGACGAAACGGGTGGAGTACCAGGAACAGCACACAAGGAAGTCTCTCTCCACATATTTTCAGGTGGCACCCCAGAGGGTACAGGAGACAACTGGAAGTCCTCCACCGGGTTGGAGGGGGACAGAGACTTGGGGGTAATCTCTGCTTCGAGGTACATCTTGTCAAGCTCACAGGAAGAAATAGACGGGTTATCAGGTACATAATGAGGAAAAGTCACTGTCTCTTTGTTATCTGGTGGTACCCCGGAGGATTCAGGAAACAACTGGAGGTCCTCCGCCGGGTCAGAAGAGTGCCGAGGCTCAGAGAAAACATCTGCTTCAGAGTACACTAGGTCGGACTCACTGGACGAAGCAGGCGAGGTATCGGGTACCGAGTATAGGAAAGTCTCTGTCCATTCACCACCAGGTGGCACCCCGAAGGGTTCTGGAGACAACTGGCGGTCCTCCGCCTGGTCAGAGGGGTGTAGAGACTCACGGGTAACCTCTGCTTCAGAGTACACTAGGTCGGACTCACTGGACGAAGCAAGCGAGGTATCAGATCCAGGATATAGGAAAGTCTCTGTCCATTCACCACCAGGTGGCACCGCGAAGGGTTCTGGAGACAACTGGAGGTCCTCCGCCTGGTCAGAGGGGTGTAGAGACTCGGGAGTAACCACTGCTTCGGAGTACACTAGGTTGGACTCAGTGGACGAAGCGAGCGAGGTATCAGGTACAGAGTATAGGAGAGTCTCTGTCCTTTCGCTACCAGGTAGCACCCCGAAGGGTTCTGTAGACAACTGGAGGTCCTCCGCCTGGTCGGAGGGGTGTAGAGACTCAGGAGTAACCTCTGCTTCGGAGTACACTAGGTTAGACTCACTGGACGAAGCGAGCGAGGTATCAGGTACAGAGTATAGGAGAGTCTCTGTCCTTTCGCTACCAGGTAGCACCCCGAAGGGTCCAGGAGACAACTGGAGGTCCTCCGCCTGGTCGGAGGGGTGTAGAGACTCGGAGGTAACTACCACTTTGGGGTACCCATTGTCAGGCTCACAGGACGAAGCGGACAAAGTATTGAGTACCGGGTGTAGAGAAGTCTCTCTCCATTTGTCATCGAGTGGTATCCCGGAGGGTTCAGGAGGCAACAGGGGATCCTCCGCCAGGTAGTAGAGGTGCACAGACTCTGAGGTATCCACAGCTTTGGAGCATCCTTGGACATGCACACCGGTTAAAGAGAAAGAAGCATCTGATGCCGGGTGCAGGAAGTTCTCCTGTGTGGAGTCTGGGTGGGCAGGAGTCTCTTCGGCCAGGAGAACTGGTGCACTACCCACGCACATTACCCATTGGGGTTTCTCCGGGATACAGGGAGATGAAGCTTCAGTAGGGACTTCAAGGTTGGGGTCAGGAGGTCTCAGGGAGGACAGACCCTGGCGTGACGGCTTGCCTCTAAGTCTAGCACGTCTGGACTGCCTCTTGAGGTTGAGAGAAGTATTCCGGAAAGCGTAGTCACCCTGTGAGGATTCTGGGTGGGCAGTAGTCTCATTGGGCTGGAGGACTATTGCGCTACCCACACACATTACCCATCGGGGCTGCTCCGGGATATTGGGAGGTGAAGCTTCAGCAGGAGCCTCCGGGTTAGGATCATCGAAGACCATTAGAAAGGCCACCAGGAAGGCCATTAGGTCCAGGAGGATCGGATCCTGTGTTTCATATAGGGGGTTGATCCATTCCAAGGCATCACCCGCCAGGTAAGACATAATAAAGGCCACCTTAGCCCAATCGGAAGGAAAATAGAGAGGGTAGGCCTTAAAGTGTAGCATGCATTGCTCCACAAATGCACGACACTGTCTTGGATCCCCATAGTAACGTGGCGGATCCGCAGGAACGAGAGCTGATAGATCCATCTGGACGGTGCTTAATTCGCCTGGAACTCAGCTAAGGGAAAAAAAATTATTTATTTATTTTAATGCATATATTCGCTGGAAAACTTCTCAGAGAGCGAAGGCCGTGGGGCTCAACGGGAACCATGTCCTGAGCATGCTGTTATGCACACGCCCGGGCTGAGCGGCGTGTGCGTGTGATTGTAGTGATTCCACTGGACCATGAACCGGAGAGTGCCTGGAGGGGCGTGACTAAGTATCTGGCCGATCCGACCAAGATGGCACGACGGCATACGACGCCAGTGCACCAGGGAGAAACCGGGCAGAGGGACCAGGTGCTACTCCAGGTCAAACTCCGGACACGGGGGTTGACCCACACAGGGATTACTGGATCAGGCTGGTTAGGCTGGCGCACAGACTGGAGGGTATAGGCAGGCACGACTGGTATGCAGGCAGGCGGGTAAAGGCAAGCGCAGCTAAAGTGCAGACAGGGAGGCACTAGCAGGTAGGAACACAGGCAGGATAGGACCCAGTACACACTGGGACTCAGGAACAGGCAGGTTAGGCTGGCACAGACTGGTGGATATAAGCAAACACGGCAGGTATGCAGATGGGTGGATACAGGCGAGTATGCAGGCAGGGAGGTACTGGCCGAAAGGACGGGCTGGAGCACAGAAAGGTTAAGACCCAGTACAGACTGGGTCACAGAACCGCAGATGCGGTAGACAACCACAGCAGAGAGGGAACGCCCGAAGCGGTGGGCAAGAACAGAGCAGGACGGGGCTGCAGGAGCAGCGGGCAGAAGCAGGGCAGGACAGGACTGCCGGAGCAGCGGGCAGAAGCAGGGCAGGACAGGACTGCCGGAGCAGCGGGCAGAAGCAGGGCAGGACAGGACTGCCGGAGCAGCGGGCAGAAGCAGGGCAGGACAGGACTGCCGGAGCAGCGGGCAGAAGCAGGGCAGGACAGGACTGCCGGAGCAGCGGGCAGAAGCAGGGCAGGACAGGACTGCCGGAGCAGCGGGCAGAAGCAGGGCAGGACAGGACTGCCGGAGCAGCGGGCAGAAGCAGGGCAGGACAGGACTGCCGGAGCAGCGGGCAGAAGCAGGGCAGGACAGGACTGCCGGAGCAGCGGGCAGAAGCAGGGCAGGACAGGACTGCCGGAGCAGCGGGCAGAAGCAGGGCAGGACAGGACTGCCGGAGCAGCGGGCAGAAGCAGGGCAGGACAGGACTGCCGGAGCAGCGGGCAGAAGCAGGGCAGGACAGGACTGCCGGAGCAGCGGGCAGAAGCAGGGTAGGCTAGAACCGCCGGAGCGGTAAGCAAAGGAGTCAGAGCAGACTAGAACCGCCGGAGCGGTGAGCAAAGGAGTCAGAGCAGGCTAGAACCACCGGAGCGGTGAGCAAAGGAGTCAGAGCAGGCTAGGCTGAGTAGGGGGGATAGGGCTCTGTTCACACGGAACAGACAGGAAGGGAAAGGCAGAGCCAGACACCCACAGGGTACTAGCAGAGAAGTAGCGAGTGGACCACAAACTCACAAACGGGAGTACAGAGACAACAAGCAGGAGTTAGGTACGAATTCAGACTCTGCAGAAAAAGGAAGGGAACGGACATAGAGGCAAAACAGGTAAAGGATAGGAGAGAGTTCAGACTGGAACTGAGTGTACAGAGGAGACCGACACTGCAGCGGAATACAGGAGCGGGTCTGGGAATACGGCCCCCAGAGAGGCAGGACGAACAGGCAAGGAGCGTGTACAGACAGGACAGACAAGATACAGGAGCGGGTCTAGGGAATCGGCCCCTAGAAGGCAGGAGGAACAGGCTAGGAGCGTGTTCAGACAGGTCAGACAAGATACAGGAACAGGTCTAGGTAATCGGCCCCTAGAAGGCAGGAGGAACAGGCTAGGAGCGTGTTCAGACAGGCCTGGAAATACAGCCTCCAGGATAGGCAGACAAGAGAACACAGAACAGGACCTGGCACCTTCAGAGTGCAAGCACACACTGAAAGAAACACTATGCTCAGGCGCCATCTTGAGGAAGAAGGTGGTATAAATACCCAAAGATGGACAGCAATAGGCTGAAGGTGCAACAGGGGCGTGTCCGCAGCAGGTACAAGAAACAGGAAGTTCAGCGGGCGTCGCCCTATGCAGCCAAAACAGACAAACAGACAGCAAGGAGGGAAGCCAGAGAGACATTCTGGACAGGAGATCAAGTGCGCGCTCTTGCACAGTGGGAGATGGACCACTATGCAAGGACGCCGCCAGGTATGTTACACTCTACTTCTCACCTATGTAAATACTTTCCTTGGCTCCCAATTCCCCAGCGTATCTGCTTCAAAATACTAACACTGACCAACAAAGCCATCCATAACCTGTCTCCTCCATATATATCCAAATTAATCTCCCGATATCTTCCCTCAAGTAATCTCCGGTCCTCCCAAGACCTCCTTCTCTCCTCCACACTTATTCGTTTCTCACCCAATAGCTTCTAAAACTTCTCCCGAATATCCCCCATCCTAGGGAAATCTATGCCCCAACACGTCTGATTGTCCACCATATTCAGATACTTTAGACGGAACTTGAAAACCCATCTCTTAAAGAAAGCTTAAAGCCTGCAATGACCCCGCTTCCTCCTCAACACCACCGGAGCTGCCACCTCACCAACACTGGAGCTGCTGCAACCCCGTAAGTTACTGTTTCCTTCCCCACCATCCTGTAGAATGTAAGCTCGCAAGGGAAGGGTCCTCTCTCCTCTGTACCTATCTATCATTGTCACTTTGTTTACTGCAAGTGATATCAGTATTTTGTATGTATCCCCTTCTCATGTTCAGCACTATGGGATCAATGGTGCTATATAATAAGTAATAATAATAATAATAGACATTATTGTTGATATGTCCGGTTTGCACATTGATAAAATTGCTAACCATTACATACAATAAAAAGTGGATACGTCCATGTACTATATAGATGGAGGACGGTTGTAAGAATCATTTTCTCCGGTGGGACCTCAGTCCAACAATGTAAGGAACTAGTGGATCTAAAAATCCTTCTAAGGTGGCCAGAAAAACTAAGTTTTATAAGAGAAACATTTCATGTTCCCTAAATTTTCAATTTTAAAGATAAATCTAGCAACTACATTTGTCTCAATTTTAGTAGGGAATCTGTCGGGACAAAATAACTTTTCAAACCAAGCACTGGCGCTTGGTGCACCCATGGCATGGCTAAAAATTTCAGTGCATCATTCCACTTACTTGTTTTCTGCCTCTTTCAGACTCCTGTAAAGCCAGAGGGTCAATCAATATAAAAGAGGATGGGAATAGATGTATAACAAGTAGGGGGGGAAAGAGCCTGCACTGCTCTCCCATGCCAAGAGCACGGTAAGCACCTGTGCCTGGTTTATGCAGTTATTTTGTGCTAACAGATTGCCTTCAAAGGGTTATCCCATAAACATCCTTTGTGATGTATCCACCGGAATATCCTCAGTTGAGACCATAAAGCAGAATAAGACCCATTTGATCTGCATCAAGTAAATTCAGTGCAGGTTGTTCCCAAGAGAGCAAGGGTAAGTAGTCCGGCACTCTACTCCAAAATTAGGTTAAAATGTTTTTGAAAATTAGATTCAAAAACTTTTTTTGAATCCATATTGTGTTAATGCCTGAACTAAGAACCTTTCAAATACCCTGGTTCGAAATGCGTACGATGTCATCTTTTACTCTTCTCTTACTGTTTTTAATTGTGTAACTGCTTTCAACATAACATGGATTGACCAAAGTTTTTCCATTTTAACTAATTTTGGAGGAGGGTGCTGGACTAGTTATCTTTGCTCTTCTGGGAACGAATTGCAGCTTTTCTCTGCTTGCAACCTGGACTTCTTTGTCCGAGGGCCGCTTTTGAGTTGATCAGCCCGCTTGTCACAGGTGTGTCAGGTGTGACAGACGGTCATTCTGGATCCGGCTGTAGAAGGTCATTGCGCTTGGCTCTGCAGGCACCTTCTTGATCCTTCCATCTTTGCTGTGCAGTAATATCCTGCTCTCTCTAGAACGGGAATTGGATGTTTCGCCCCCAGCAGTTCACCCCCAGCAGTTTGCCCTTAGCAGTTCGCCCCCGGGTACATTTCGCCCTTGCACAATTCGTCCCCAGCATTTAGCCCCTAGGATGTTTTGCCCCTGCACATTTCACCCCCGCACATATCGCCCCCAGTTCGCCCCCGGATGTTTCGCCCCCAGCAGTTTGCAAAACATCCAGGGGCGAAATATCCGGGGGCGAAACGTCCGGGGGTGAATCTTCCTGGGGGCGAAATGATAGGGGCAAAATGTGCGGGGGAGAAATCTACCTGGGGGTGAACTGATGGGGACTAACTGCTGGGGGCAAATTGCTGGGGGCGAACTGCTGGGGGTGAAACTTCCTATAACCCTCTAGGACCTAGCAGTTACCTTCACCTTCTGCTGCTAATTGACACACCCTTGCTGGATGTTTAAATACCCTCAGTCTCTCAAGAGAGTCGCCAGTGATAGCTCTATTTTCCTCTGTCCATGCTTGAAGTACTAGTAGTTGGCTATTGTCTTCTTGGAGTTCGTTTGACGGATAGTTGGCGTGATCTCTCTGGTTTCTTCTAAAGCTAAGTGTATTTCCCTGTCTGTATACCTGTTTGTCTTTAGTTGCAGTAGGGACTGAATAGTGCTCACCCCGTCCCCTCCCTATCTAGGGCCTATCGCTAGGGGCAGTCAGGGATTAGGGTTCCTGCTTGGTGATAGGTGCGGAACCTATTTAGGGACGTTAGGGGAGTTAAGGATGTTGTCAGATCTGCCTATGAGTCTCCACTCCCCTTTTCCCTAGTGTTTGGGCTTCCTCCCCCTCTCACCGTCGTTGTGCACTTAGTCTTTCCCTCACCCTGCGTGACATTGCTATTCAGTGCAAATTGAATTTTTAGGCAAAATTTGAGCAGTCTGATGAATTATGGCAGATTCGCTCATCACTATCCTCCACCAATATGAATGGGGGTTATGTAATACCACATTTTTGTTCTACGTTTTCGATAGGGCCCTATGATTTCTGCGTACTCCGCTGATACCAGTACCATTATATGCCAAAGCAATGGCATTGCTAAACATTACACAGACCAATATAGAGCATTTCACCCTGTGTGCAACATTTAAGCTCCTTTCCTGGGTTGCTTAAACTGAGAAGAGATGAGTTTTCTTGCTGCATGTGGCCATGTAAATGAGAACATAAAATGAGACACTTTTAGCTTAATGGGCTGCAATGTAAAAGTGTGATGAGCGATATGTTAAAAGTTGTTATTTGCATGGATACAAGTAAAATGCTTTAGAACTGCGATTTAAGCACCATATAACTCTCACAACACTACAGTAAATGTAGCATCTCCAGCAAGGACGAATGTGACATATGCTTGATATGTTATTTCCTCAATTTGCTTCCACTTGTAAATGTTGATGTAAGAGATCACCCATTTGAAGTTAATGTGCTTTACAGATTTGTAAAAATTTGCTGCGGGAATGTTTCTACAGAACGGGAAGACATTTGCATTTTCGGCAATAAGTTGTCATTGAAATCCTTGCTCCTTTGAGTTGCAGAAACTTCTTTTCACTACACCGATAAGATTTTTCAATTAATTATAAAGAGATTGGTTGCTACAGATACACTGCCTACAGATACTGCATTTTATATCGTGTTTTTCAGGTAGCAAATCCCTGGTAACAGTTTCTCCCAGG
The DNA here is from genome assembly GCF_046119375.1 of Phyllobates terribilis. Lineage (NCBI taxonomy): Eukaryota > Metazoa > Chordata > Amphibia > Anura > Dendrobatidae > Phyllobates > Phyllobates terribilis. The sequence goes on from NW_027362762.1 coordinate 78,993,175, forward strand.
TTTTCGGAGCAAAGCTGAAATGGCGCTAAAAGGTAAAGATAGTGGACGGGCACGAGGGCGAGCTGTACTGAGAAATACCAAAACCACTTGGGTTTATGCTCAATGAGCTATTAGAAAGAGGCAAGAATCAATTCCATCAACTTCAACCTTATCCTGCAGTAAAAAAATCAGCAATTCATACAGCTCTGGGCTTAATTTATTACAGCGGTGTATTCAAAATTCTTCTGCCTCCTATTGGAAAAGCTCTGCAGAGCTCCTAAACTACAGTGGGGCATGCAACTCAATATAAAAAAGACATATTTCAGAATGTAAAATAATAGGGAAAACTACTGTGCAGACAGTGAACCAGTAAGGTATGTTGTGAAATTTCAGCTCTGAAGCCTGCAAATTTCTGAAAGCACCTTTAGCCTATAATACATGACGCATATATAATTAAGAGTTCATTGGAAAATAAACATAGGGAAGCCTAAGAAAAAATGTTTGTACTTGCTTTGGAACCTGTCAGGTGATACATGTATGTTTGTCTCTGAAATGGTGCAGTTTAAGACACTCCCTGTACACATATAGGCAGAGACTTGTCAGCGGGCAGAGAGAAGCCGCTGGGGACCTGCATGTACGACTAGTGCACAGTGCGGCTCAGTCACTGGCATCAATTAAAAGTTTGTTTTTCTCTGAAATGCCTCAGTGTTTCGGAGTCAGACATATATGGCTGAGATTGTACAGCCCGAGGCTGTTTGGGCATCATTTATCCCTTTAAGTGTTAATCAATAAAGTCAAAAGGCAATTTTTCAAATTTTTTTTGTACTACTGATGGTCTGCTCATAATCTATAAACATCGGGACACTCCACACTCTAAAATGTGAATCATGAAGGTGCAGAGGGGGGAGGAGTGTAAGCAGGCTACCAGACTTCCCAAAGAAAAGGCATATGGGATTTGTGTACACAATACTGAACAAGCATTGAGTATACAAATCAGGAAGCACTGACAGTGCTTCCTCCTATGGACCGGCCTCATATGATCGCTTGGTCCTAGGAGACCCAGTCAGCTCTGCTCTGCAGCCTGGAAGCTGAATTTCTCCTGCAACTGGGGCTAATATACCTGACCCAGTTAAAGAGAAAATCAGCAATAAAAATAATGTATAAATTAACTTAATATGCACAAATGCCCCCCCCAAAGTTCTTTTAAGGGTATGTGCACACGATGCAGAAATGAAGCAGAAAATTTCTGCATCATTTCTGCATCTCCCTGGCAGAAAAAACGCATGCAGATTGTGCATGCATTTTTCCTGCTGAATACATGCGGATTCACATGCGTTTCCGCATGTGGATTGACAAGCGCTTTCCAGGCGATTTTAGCATCACCTGGAAAGTGCTTGACGACTAGGTCACACTATATAAATCCATGCAACCGGCATGGATTTATATAGTGTGACCCGAGAGAGTGGTAAAAATAAAAAATAAATGTATACTTTACCCTCTGATGGCCCGCGCTGTCCTGCTCAATCCGTTCTCCCTCGCCGGCAACTTTGAATTGAAAGACCCGCCGACGTCAGCGTCACGTGACCCGTCACATGACTCTGACGTCAGCGCAGGTCCTTCAACTCACTGCAAAGTGCCGGGAACCAAGCAGGAGCGGTGCGCGGGCCGACAGAAGGTAAATATACATTTATTTTTTATTTATTCTTTTTTTACAGGTTTTTAAATGGTACCTGGGTGTGGAGGAGACTCTCCTCTTCTCCACACTCGGGTACCATCCGCAAATTAGAACGCGCCAATAGCGCAAGTACAAATGCAGTCTTGCGGAATTGGCGCGTTCTAATGCAAGTCAATGGCGGCGAAAACGCTGCGTTTACGCAAAATTAATTGACATGCTGCGGATTTTTGAGCGCAGCGCTTATGCTGCGGAAAAATCCGCATCATGGGCACAGCACATGCGGATTTCAATTGGGGAACATTGCTGCCCTTCTACCATGCGTTTTTAATGCGTTTCCGCGGCGTTTACGCAACTGCAAAAACGCAGCGGAAACGCATTAAAAACGCATCGTGTGAACTCAGCCTAAGACTTTATGTGGAGCACATTGTGTAAAATAAATGCTAAAATAAATAAATGAAAAGAGCAAGAATAAAAAGTAAATAAACAAAATAAAAAAAAAAAAAACCCATTGCCAGTACAAATCACTGTTCATAGCCCCATCCCCATAAAAAATATGTCCAATATATAACAATAAATTGTATGCAAAGTGAAAAACAATTTAAAACGTTTTTGAGTGGTCATTTGTGGTTGTAAAATGAAAAATTTAAAAATAAATATTTCCTATTTTTCTTTACATTTTTCCCCAATATCAGCAAAAAAAAATGTAATAAAAAATGACAGAATTAAGACCCATGTATAGTGAAGAATAGAGGCAAATATTAGTTGAATACCTGATTGATAAAATATTTTAGAGACGTCAAAATCGCATGTACAATAAAACCTGAAAATGTACATGGTCAGGAAATAAGGGAAGATTGTCCAGTCCCAAACTGGTTAAAAAAATCCTTTCCAACTACATATTTGGCAATCTAAATATATCTCTGAATTGATGACTGAAATGTGATATTATTGCTTTGTAGAATACTCAACAACTCAATCATTAAATTTTAATGTGTCAGACTCACTGCTTTTACAGTAAAGAATCTTCATCTGTGATGATGGAGGAAGAGAATCAGTGAATGAGGTTCTATTGTATAGCTATATTTGAATGGCATGTTCAAATCTTTTAAAAGCTGTAATATCTAGACTGAAGGAGCCGGAAACTGTATTCTGCCTCTGAACCTGTTTTACACTCAACATCTATCTATGAATTAGTTTGTCAGACACAAGCTTTAGATCCTAGCCTCTATCTTACATATACAGATAACAGAGGTTGCCCCACTACTTTTTCATTGATGAACAATCCTTAGGATAGGTCTTTGTGGCGCCCCTGTGGGTCCAATTGCCACAGAGGTACTGCATCTCACCCAGAAGTGGAGGGAGTACCCACACACCCATATCCAATACACTCCACTTCAGTAGGAAAGGGCGAGATTACTCTTAAGGGAGAGCTCAGTCCCTGGTCCCTAGCTGGAGGGTGGAACTAGGTAGAGGCGGTGGGTGGAGGAAGTGGATCAGTGGAGCACAGAGGGTAGGAGTATAAAAGAAGGGGTGGAAAGTTCTAGAGGAGTTCTGCTCAGGGGAGTAAGGGGATCACCAAGAGGCCAGTCTCCTGTTCCAGTGTTTGGAGCAGGAGGTCAGTTCTGCTCAGGAGAGAAAGGAAGGAGAGAGAGAGGAGAGGGGCCCAGTCAGGGAGGCCCAGGAGAAGGAAAGAGAGGAAAGAAGATGGGAGCAGGGAGGAGGGCTCCAGAGAGACAGAAGGGATCCCAGGGGCACGGCGAGTGCGGATGCCACCCGTGCGCCCGAAATCACGCTGAAGTGGAGGGATCAGGCCACAGTAGGGGACCGGCCCCGGCCTAGTGGAGAAATTTAGGTCTCAGCTAGCAAATCGGAGGCTGCAGCATTTCAGGTGCTGTAGCCACACTCCACACTTAATTGCCAAAAAGGTGGCCATAGAGGACCAAGGCGACAAAGAGGACGTCGCACGACAATGCCCACGGCCACTGGCTTGGGACACTGAGTGTGAGGCGCAGGGCAGGAGGGTGAGAGCCAGCGCAGTGAGAAGACCTGGAGAGGTACACAGAATGGGGTCCCGTCCAAGTGCTCCTGAGATACCTGAGAGTTTGCTGGATCCCTTCCCCGGAGGACACAGGACGACGTGGGCGGGTACAGACCGGTAACTGTAACCTGGAGAACTGAACAGCTGTGAGTAAAACCTGAAGACTGCACCCCACTGTGTCCTTGAATAATTGCTGCACCATCACCAGCCCTGCACTACACTGCACCAACAAATTCTACCTCTTAAAATCACTCTACACTGCCCTGGAGCTTAGCTCTGCCCGTGGAGAGCTGAACCAACTCTGCTGTGTCACCATCAGCTCCAATGGCCTGCACCGCAGCGGCGGCCCCATATAGCCGCAAACCACGGGTGACGTTATGAACATTATTCCTAAAAACTTTATTCCCCTTTTCTTTAAAATTATTTGATTGCCCGGGGCCACGGACCGGGTCACTGCCACTGTGACATCCCCAGCACTGATCGGCCTGGCTACTGAGTACCCCACGGCCCCAGGGGGTGCGTCATCATCAATGTCTGATCACCCGGGGTCCGACAACCGGCACCCTCGCAGATAAGCTGTTATCGGTGTTGGCAGCAGCCGTCAGCTGGAAGTACTCACTTGCGGATCTGGCTGTCTTCTGGTAGTGGCTGTGGCAGGGTACTATACATCCACCTCCTATTGCTTTGAATAGGAGGCAGATGTGCAGGAACAAGCCTCGCCACTATCAGAAGATGGCCAGCTCCGCAAGTGAGTATTCCCAGCTGGCGGTCGCCACCGCCGACACCGATAACAGATGATCGGCGAGGGTGTCGGGTGTCAGATCTCGGCCGATCAGACATTGATGACCTATTCTAAGGATTGTTCATCAATGAAAAAGTAGTGGACAACCTCTTTAAGAGCTTCAGGAGCTTTTTTGACTCACACAATGGAGATAGTTGGGGACCGGTCATAACTTTTATAAAAATTTCTCTATAATCAGGTAGTACTGCAACAGAAGCTTGTCTCGGAGTAATATGCCACAAGACTCCAAGCAAGAAAGTCCATCTTCGATCTACTTGTACCACCATACATTCCTCAACTGCCTGTTGTCCCTTGAAATGATTCTAAGGAGACCAAAAAATAATAAAACTGAAATTAAAAATCACATTTTCGAATGTTGCTTTGTGGCCATCTTAAAAGTGAAGGGCAGGCGGAACAGCATTTCACAAGAAACTACTAAGTTATCAACTCCACAAAAAAATATTATATCTTTGAAATTAGAGGATGTTCAAGATGAAAATCTCTCAAATGTGATCTTTTCACATTTGTCCATGATAAGATATCAGAATATCATTTTCATTGGTTTTTCCGGGTCTTTAGGTGGGAAAACACATTTTCATATCTCACCATCTTTTAACCAAACAAAGGGTAGCTGTGGAGAATCCCTTACTTTGGAGAACCGAGTCTAGTACATTCACAGTCTATCGATTGTATAATACCTAATTTGTCCGGTGGCGGTGACGCAGAGAAATTGACCACTTGAAGCCTGGTTCTGAAATAGGTCATAGCAGATTTCTGGTCGTGGGACTCTGTGTGATCAGTTTATCATCGGGGACTTGAGATGAGCAGATGTTTTGAAATCTCAAATTCGCTGACTTCATCAAATTTTCCCACAAATATTGATTTGTGTCAAATAAATTTGCATAAATTTCAATACTGCAAAGCTTATAATTGCTCATAAAATACTTGTAGGGGAGAAGAGAGAGAGAAAGAACCTTGCTGACTATATGAGCTCACACATTATAGGTCAGACAGAGATGGACTCACTGACCAAAAGAGCTTACATTCTACCAGAGAGAGAGGAGCCCACTGACCATAACAGCTTACACTCTACAGGAGAAAGAGAGAGAAAGAGGAGCCTGCTGACGATAACAGCTTACACTCTACTGGAGAGAGAGAAAGAGGACCTCGCTGACCATAAGAGCTTACACTCTACAGGAAAAAGAGGACCCCCCTGACCATAAGAGCTTACACTCTACAGGAGAGAGAGAGAAAGAGGAACCTACTGACCATAAGAGCTTACACTCTACAAGAGAGAAAGAGGACCCCGCTGACCATAAGAGCTTACACTATACAGGAGAGAGAGAGAGAAAGAGGAACCTACTGACCATAAGAGCTTACACTCTACAAGAGAGAAAGAGGACCCCGCTGACCATAAGAGCTTACACTCTACAGGAGCGAGAGAGAGGACCCAGCTGACCATAAGAGTTTACATTCTACAGGAAATAGAGAAAGAGGACCTCGCTGATCCTAAGAGCTTACACTGTACAGGAGAGAGAGAGGACCTCGCTGACCATAAGAGCTTACACTGTACAGGAGAGAGAGAGGACCTCGCTGACCATAAGAGCTTACACTGTACAGGAGAGAGAGAGGACCCTGCTGACCATAAGAGCTTACACTGTACAGGAGAGAGAGAGGACCCTGCTGACCATAAGAGCTTACACTGTACTAGAGAGAGAGGACCAAGCTGACCATAAGAGCTTACACTCTACAGGAGAGAGAGAGAAAGAGGAGCCAGCTGATCATAAGAGCTTGCACTCAACAGGAGAGTGAGAGGGGACCCTGCTGACCATAAGAACTTGCACTCTACAAGAGAGAGAGAGGACCTCACTGACCATAAGAGCTTACACTCTACAGGAGAGAGGGAGGACCCCACTGACCATGAGAGCTTATTCTCTACAGGAGAGAGAGAGGACTTCGCTGACCATAAGAACTTACACTCTACAGGAAAGAAAGGACCCCCCTGACCATAAGAGCTTACACTCTACAAGAAAGAGAAAGAGGATCCGCTGACCATAAGAGCTAACACTTTACAGGAGAGAGAGAGAGGGGACTTCGCTGACCATAAGAACTTACACTCTACAGGAGAGAGAAGACCCCACTGATCATAAGAGCTTGCACTTTAATGGAGAGAGAGGACCCCACTGACCATAAGAGCTTACACTCTACAGGAGAGAGAGAGGACCCCGCTGACCATAAGAGCTTACACTCTACAGGAGAGAGAGAGTACCCCACTTATCAAAAGAGCTTACACTCTACATGAGAGAGGGAGGACCCTACTCACCATGAGAACTGATTCTCTACTGGAGAGAGAGGACCCCACTGACCAAAAGAGCTTGCACTCTACAGGAGAGAGGACCCCACTGACCATAAGAGCTTACACTCTACAGGAGAGAGAGGACCCCGCTGACCATAAGAGTTTACACTCTACAGGAGAAAGAGGACCCCGCTGACCATAAGAGCTTACACTCTACAGGAGAGAGAGGACCTCACTGACTATAAGACCTTACACTCTACAGGAAAGAGAGAGAGGACCCCACTGACCATAAGAGCTTACACTCTACAGGAGAGAGGGAGGACCCGACTGACCATGAGAGCTTATACTCTACTTGAGAGAGAGCACCCCAATGACCATAAGAGCTTACACTCTACAGGAGAGAGGACCCCACTGACCATAAGAGCTTACACTCTACAGGAGAGAGGGGATCCCACTGACCATAAGAGCTTACACCTGACAGGAGAGAGAGAGGACCCCATTAATCATAGGAGCTTACATTGTACAGAAAAGTCAGACTTATCCAGTAACTGTAGAGATAGAAAACAGCTCTGCCATACAAACTGGGCTCTGCTGGGAACCGCTGATCTGTGATGACCCCGGTACTGACCCCCACTGTACAAGGTGTGATAATCTGCTAGATGTCATAGCTGCAAGGCATTATGGGGAAACCCGTGCAGCAACGCAAAATGATATTATCCCTCTCTGTGCTGCTTCAGCATTGTAAGAAGTGTTTCCGGGCAAGTTTTTTTTGAAAAATTGCTAATTAAATTAATGTTAAACTGCTAATATCAGGAAATTTGACTCGAAGTCGATACTCCACAAATTGAACTGCTCATCTCTATCAGGAACCCTTGTTGGGCTCTTACAGGTGTAATAATAATAATAATAATAATAATAATAGTAGTAAAAAAATAAAATTCATCCCATCATGGATTGATCTACTTCGTTCGATTAGCTTTTCTCTTCTTTAGTTGTAAATCATACCCAGTATACAGCAACCTGTTACTAAATCATGATATTCTTTATATCCGTCATCTAATATAGCCAGTGATATTTTCCTGAGCTCATTTTGGCACAATGAATATCTCATTTGTTTTCCTTGTTCACATGTTATAAATTCCTCCTCCAAACTCTGAAGAATCATAAATCTTTCCCGCGGTGTCCTCCTCTGAAATGAATCAATAATACGTAATAAATAACCCTTTATCTGGTCTTGTTAGAAGAAGAATTTATTGAAGGTGGGATAGAATGGAAGATCTACGCTCTGCAGTTTTATGCCCGTAGCATTCATATGTTTCTTTGCTTTAGTCCTACGGGAAACAAGAACCAAATAAATTCATATGCTTCTTAAACCCAGCAGAGCATATTATGCTTTTTATGGGAATAGATTTGTATAGTGTTTTACTGCATGTCTGTTTTTAACTCTTTATAAGCTGTACCACTGGGCCATCTCAATTCCATGACATTCAATTTTCCGCATTACTTCTCTATAAAGAAAATGTAAAAAAATAACAAATTATGGAAAGCATCACAATACTGTAATTGGGATTTATACAGTATTTTTTGCGCTAAAATATAAGTAAATAGAAGTTAATTTCTATTTTTCTATTTGTTATTGTTTACGTGACTAATCAGATAAAAAATATAGAAATATTCCAGTTTAGCACAGGAGACTAGAGCAGAGAGTTAAAATAGACCAACACTGTTTCCTGTAACTTACTTGTCAGCTTTGCTATACAGAATTGTACAGAATGAGCAGAGTCATCTGTCACGCAAGGTTAGGGAAGGAACAAATGTACAACAATGGGAAGAGGGGGAATGGAGCCCAACAACCAGGGAAAGGGGGAGTGGAGACCCCTAGGCAGATCTAATATCACCCTGACTACCCTATCGTCCCTAAATAGGTTCCGCACCTATCGCCGAGCAGGAAACCTAATCCCTAAATGTCCCTAGAGCTAGGCCCTAGGTAGGGAGGGGACAGGGTGAGCACTAGTTAGTCCCCACTGTAACTAAAGACAACAAGGTAAACAAACAAAGATGATACATTTAGCTTGAGAAGACACCAGAGGGATAACATCAACTGTCGTCCAAGGAAAGTCCAAGAAGAAACTAACCGACTACTAGTATTCCAGGTATGGACAGAGGAACATAGAATTATCACCGGCGACTCTCTGGAGACACAGAGTTTTTAACTACCAAGCAAGGGTTTGTCAATTAGCAGCAGAAGGTAGAGGTCACTGCTGGGTCCTAAAGGAAAAAGGATATCACTACACTGCAGAGATTAGAGGATCAAGAAGGTGTCTGCAATGTCAAGTGCAGCGACCTTCTACAGCCGGATCCAGAGCGACTGTCTGTCACACTTGATACACCTGTAACATCATCTCATGATTAGAGAGTGAAGGGTGTAATTGCAGCTCTAGTGTAATGCTGAAAGGAAGCAAATTATACATACACACACACAAGAGTATGGTCCCAATTCATCAAAGCACTTTTGCCAGAATTCTGGTGTAAATTGCCTTGAAAAGTCACAAGATATTAGCTCAGTTCAGAATTGTGCAAATTTTTTGCAACTTTTGGCATTGTTATGCCATTTTGGCAGACCTGGGGTGGAAAAGGGGGAACAGCTTGTCTAATTCATGATGAGCGGTGACATTACTTTCGCCAAAAATCTTACATCATTCCATGACGCCACTTGTCAGACGCTCCTGATTTATGAAGAGATGGGCACCTCTTATTGATTAGGGAGGATCTGACTCCTATATGCCCCCTCATTATGAGCGTTGAGAAAATCACTGGTCTTGATAAATTGGGGCCTATGTATCTAGTTTTCTGCTCCCTGAGGGAGGGACAGTACACCAGCACTTCCTGGAGATGTTATTAGTTTATTAGTATTTTTTTGGCAATCTGTAATCTGCAATGAAATTTCAAAGGTGTGTAAAATGTGCTAAAAAAAGGTGTATAAACCATGGATTATATCTCTCCTATGGGGTCCCAGGAGAAAGTTTTTCTAGAACAAGTTGACTATAACCCTTTTTTTACTAGGTGGTAATAACATGTGCAGGTCTTTCTTCTCTGCTGGTCCTACAAACATGGGTGTATAGACAGATCTTCAAAATTTTGGAAACAAAAACATGGGATAAGAAATTACCAAATCCTATCATCTCGAGGTTTGAGGTGTCATAGAGTTATCCAGTATCAAGAGGGGGCAACATTTTAATCTTTGCTACTTGGTTGCCTCAGCTTAATATACAGCTCTGTTTAAACAGGATAACGACCTCACAACAATGTACACCCCTGGAAAAAGAGCATGGCCACTAAAATAAAAAATAGCAGAAGCCCAGACTAAGATGACCCTTAATTTAAAAAGTTTTTTCCAATTCAGCAAGTTATCACCTATTCACCGGATAGTTGATAATTTTCTGGTCAATGGGTGTCCCACCACTGAAACTCTCACCAATTCCAGGATTGGGGCTCTGAAGTGGAAAACGCTCCATTTATTGTTTATGGGACTACAAGAGATTAAAAGACTATGGCACTCCTATAGGCAATGAATGGAGAGGTGGCATGTATGCAGGGAACAGGGAATTTCAAAGCCATGTTCTCATGATTAACGAAGGTCCTATGGAATGGAAAAATCCCCTTAATGGTTGGTGAACAGTTGTCCTCTCTACACAACTCATAATGTTAGCAAGGAACATGTAAGATATCCATGGAAATGAGGTGAGGGGCAAGCAAGCATCAAGTTCTCCTGGTACCTGGCAATAAAGAGTGGAGTAGTATCAACCAGAACCGAAATGGGGGATCAATTTTTAGATTTGCAATTATGCCTAGTCTGAGTGATAAGAGTGGAAACCCCAGCACCAAAGAAATAGATGAAAACTGTAGGTCTTGCTGCAAGTGAAATTTATTTTGATCCGGCAAAGAGTCAAAGCAGATATGGTCCAATGATTCGACCAAAAGAGGTCTTTGTCAAGGACATCTGTGTTATATCAAGAGTTGGGTATAGGGAATGCTGCAATGTGCAAAGCCACATTCCATATACCCGGCTCTTGCTATAACACAGACGTCCTTGACAAAGACCTCTTTCGGTCGAAACGTTGGACCATATCTGTCTTGACTCTTTGCTGGATCAAAATAAATTTCTCTACCAGCAAGACCTACAGTTTTCATCTATTTCTTTGGTGTTGAGGTTTCCACTCTTCCTTGGTGTTGAAGTTTCCACCATAGGTCCTTTCCTCGAGCACACTATGCTCGCCAGCAGTGCTGCCAGTCCTCTTCTTCCCATTTAGTCTGAGTGATAGTTTTGTAGTAACACAGTAATAGAAAATTAATCATTGCGTAAGCAAGCATTTTTGCTATTTTGTCACACAGTCACCTAGGTTTCGAAGAAATACAAAGCCCTTGTTCTCTCCCACTTCTTGCCATCTCTTATATTGAACTTAGTGCATGCCTGATCTACAGTATCCATGTATCTAGCAAGGCATTTCATTTTTAAAGAAAAAATAGCTCTTCAATAAGTCGTCCTAAAGGAACATCTTCCACATAAGGTCTTATGGCAATAACTGGAAATCTGCTTTAATTGTATTTTGCGTCTCTCAGCATTTATTGTGTAGGGAACCAATGAATCAAATAGTATAATTGCATTCAAAGCATTGCCCCGAGCACAATACATAAATTACCATCCCAGTGTATATAAATGCGTCTGTTCTGAACTCTCTTTAATGATGTGAAATAAACTGTTTAGCGGTGAAAATGAAAATGAACCTTCTCCATATAATTGTTGGTGGATCATACAAAGCACTATGAGTGCAGCCAACAACAATGTAGCATGTGTAGCGCGGTGCGGTAGCCGCGGGCTGGGCACTCATCTCCCTTTACGACCCTGCGCGCTACATGAAAGTATGGGTCCTGGTTGAGTGTTTGTACTCGTTCTGGGAGGGCCTTGTACCCGTGTAGGCCACCTGTTGTTGGTGGTGTTGGATGGCCAGGACCGTAGGTTCCATATTTCAATAAAGGAGACTTCTGTTCAAAAATAAAGTCTTTACTGAACGGTAAGTTGGTAAGGGTTATGTACATGGGATAGCGGGTAAAAAGTCTTATGGATGTTTCTTTTAAAATATGAAGCATTTATATTCACACAGTATCCTACCTCTGTAGTCTACTCCAGTGCTAGTAGGCACACTGTTTCGCCCTACTTTGTCACAACCCAACTTCTATGCCACAGTCCTGATCAGCAAGTCTCTCTACTCACTCAGCGGTTCCGCGTCCTATTTCTTCCGCTACTGGTACCCTGGATCTACGGCTCAAACCCCCCACTAGTCCCACAAACTCAGTCCTGTTTAGGCTCGTTACCTTTGACATTTGCAAACTCAGGGTTTTTGTGACTCTACGTCCTATCCAAGGACCCTTTTCTGGGAGGCCACTCTGTCTCCTCTTCTTTTGTGGATCACCCCAACAGAAGCACTGTTCTATTCACTCTCCAAACCCTATCTATCTAATTACAGGAAGCAGTCACTTGCCCTAACACCTAACCCCTCCAACTATGGGCTAGTCCCAAACATTAACTCTATCTTACCCTAATGTTACTACCTAAACTACCGTCAACTATCTATTCCCGTACTATCTATCTTATGCACTGTGCCTTACATTGTACATTACTAACATTACCTATACCACATTATATACAAAAGATGCATGACACAATACATATTAAAATACAACACAACGCAAAATGATTGCTGTCTTCAGGGGCAGGAACGCAAAAGCCTAGTCCACCATCCTTACACATGTGCCCCAGTTGCTGAAAAGCCTCACCACCTTAGCCAGAATTTTCGGCTGTGTACACATTTGCATTGTGGTTTTATACTGTCAGATCAGTCGCACCGAGGATACCAACACTGCCAGATGGAATATGTATAGTCCCAACCTTTTGACCAGAAGATAAGACCTACATGCAGTGTTAAATTTTCCATCAAATTTGACAAATTTAATACTTTGGGTTCTGATGGCAATGAAAATACAGCCTTAAACACAATCGTATGGCAGGAAACAAAATCTTTGCCCAAAATGAAGAAAAGCCTAGCTGCATCTACTCCTGAACTTTAATGCAAAATCTGTAAGAAGCAGTTGAGTAGCTTGGAGCTTCTGAGTCCAAATGCAAAATCTCCAACAAAGCCACTAACTTTGAAGGATCTTTATTATTGGTCTTATTCCATGGGACAGAGAGACCTCTTGAGTCCTTCTAGGCTCTAAGGTCTGGGTGTGACTATAACCACTGCACCTACAATAGTTATGTCCCTACCAGGTGGCTTTAAATGCGAGTTTCTTAATATATAGCAAAGGTGTCTGTTTTTGTGCCCCAATAATACGGCACCCATGTGCACCGCTATAGGCTACTTATGGACCCATGTGAATAATTTAGCTCCGCTACATATACAGTGCTCAGCATATATGAGTACACCCCCTTTGAAAGGTAAGATTTTAATCAATATCTCACTGAAAACAAGAACAATTTCCAAAATTTTCACAAGACTGAGTTTCACGGAACATTTTTTAACCCATAACATGAAAGTAAGGTTAATGCTACAACTTTCATTACAAAATCTTCAGCTTTACTCAAATTATTTGATGCTAAAATGAATTAATTGGAAATCAAAAACTACTATATCCCCAAACATGGGAAATTCTGAAGAGACAAGTTGTCATCACTCTCCACCCCACATCCAGACTCTAAAGGAGGTCGTTCTTGAAGAATGGAAAAAGATGTTACAATGTCGCCAACCAGTTCATTCCATGCCTAGAAGACTTGGTGCTGTCCTTACAAATCATGGAGGTCATACAAAATGCTAGATGAAGTAGTTTTTGATGTGGCGTGTTCTTATTTTTGCATCAACTAATCTGAGTAAAACTGAAACATTTTGTAATGAAAGTTATCTTATTAACCTTACTTTCAAGTTATGGCTTAAAAAATGTTTCAGGAAAACCCAGTCTTGCCAAAATTTTGGAAATTGTTCTTATATTCAGTGAGATATCGATTACAATCTTACTTTTCAAAGGGGGGTGTACTCATTTATCCTGAGCACTGTATAGACATAGATACTTTTTGTGACCTTAAAAATCTTAGGCATCGTTCAAAGCGGAATGGAAAGAAAACTCTTTGTCTAAGTCATGATGATTTTTCCCTTTATCTTTCCATTATCCTGATTAAAATTCTCCTGAGAAGAAAGTTCTACCTGGTTGGATATCATTACATAATTGTGCAGACAGTGACACACGGTTACTTCATTCATTCGACCAAAGCTACCAATTAATATCTAATTAATTAAATGACCCGGACCTAATTGTCATTGCCTACCCGTCCAGGCATGTGCCGCCCTGCAATGAGACTCCCGCTTGCATTAAATAGTTATTTTTCGGAATGTGACTTACATTGAGGATAAAGCAAATGGTCATAAATGCATAATAATCCACAGCGTATCTTTTATAAGATCACTTGCGCCATTCTTCTCTTATTCCCCTTGGAAGTATAAGAATAAAATGAACAACTGGTTGTTAGTAGTTATGAGTGAGTCGCAAAATGAAAATCCATAGTTTAACGACGAGGTGAGTATGCTATCTTTTTATTTTTCTTTCTTTATTGAGTAATTACTTGTTTTCTCTCTTTTTTTTTATAGAGACATGAATATTTGCTCTTCAATATGCGTTATATTGGGCACTTCAGTGGCTGTCTAAGATGGGGACTCCAAAATTCATAAAATATCAACAATGGCGAATCAACTTAGCATTTTTCATGTTGAAGAAAGCTTGGACCACTTTTTCTTTTCTGTGTGATTTTGTCTGTATTCAAAAAAAAATTCTATGTCATAACTCTATTGACATCAATAGACATCACATTAATTCCTCAATGTCAAGCAGCAGCCGCAAAAGCAAACAAGATTTTACGGAGTATAAAAAGAGAGATGAAATCCTGCGATCCCAACGTATTGTTGTCACTTTATAAATCACTGGTGAGGCCGCATCTGGAATATGGGATCCACTTTTGGGGTTCCATATTAAAAAAAAAAAAATTCATAAGTTAGAGTTAGTTCAAAGGCGGCAACTAGATTATTACAAGGGATGAGGACCTCTCATATGATGAAAAGTTGGAAAAGTTGGGCTCATTTATATGTATAAATATATGTGTGGTCAGTACAAAGGACTAGCACATGACTTATTCCTTCCAAAGACCATACTAAGGACCAGGGGACACTCATTACGGGTGGAAGAAAGGCGATTCCGGCACCTAAACAGGAAAGGGTTCTTTACAGTTAGAGAAGTCAGACTGTGGAATGCCAACCACAAGAGTTAGTGATGGCCGACACTATAACAGCTTTCAAAAAAGTGCTGGATGATTTCCTCTGTATACATAGCATTGTGGGTTATAGTTAAATTAGTGACAAAATGTACAATTGGTAGAGGAAGGTTGAACTTGATGGATCTTTATTCAACCTATGTAACTATGTAATATTTTTAATGGTGTGAAATTTTCTTTTGCCTTCTCTCACATGGGGATGAGGGACGTACACATCATCTTTGATGGACTTACTCACTTTTTGAAGCCAATGCACCATATTTGGAGGTTCAATGTATCTTACTCGATGAGTGATGACCAGGGATGAGCAGACCTGTGAATGTTTGGGTTCATCGGGTTTGACCGAACCGATCGGTTCGGGTACCAGAGCACTACTCAAACTTGAACCCGAACTCCGTAGAAGTCAATGGGGACCCGAACTTTGGTGCTGTAAACTGGCAATAAAATGGTCATAGTAAGCGCCAGGGGGCTACAAAAGGAGCAAAATGGGGGTAAAAGCAGGACAATTGCTCTGCAAACAAATGTGAATAGGTAAATGACTTAAAGGGGTTTTCCCACAAACAAAGATGATTTTAATTAATAGATCTTGGAAAAATAATCATTTCCACAATTAAAAAATGTGTTTAAAAAAATGTCCCTGTGCTGAGATAATCTTATAAATGTGCCCCTGCTGTGTACTGTGTAATGGCTGTGTCTGACCGTACAGGAACATGGTCTGATCATACCACAGCTCCTGGGCAGAGGGGAAGCAAAAGAGAGTATGCAGCCATTACAACAGGCGATCACACCTGAAAAAAAGCAGAAGTGACTGCTGCATGACTTGGGGCTCAGATTGCTTGCCTGATTTGCAAGGGGGTGAGGTGGAAGACAGATGTCCATGAACCGCAGTTACAAACTTTATGCTTCCAGCAGGGGACTGGGTAGAAGACAAAATGAAAGATCTGGAGGCACTCTCAGCCAACCAATCTAAAATCGGCTCTACTTGTTCTGGCCTCACCATTCCTCCAGGGGTACTTGGCCTACGAAATTATGTAGAACGTCCTGTCGCCTGCGTGCACTAGAGGAAGGTGCATAGATCGACCACGTCCTTTCCTTGCAGCAGCTACACCACCACCACGGCCACTTCCCCTATTTGATGCTTTTCTCATTCTTTTCACCCCAAAAAAGTGCATTATTACACAGTCTTTTTGCAGTACACCCACAGAGGCTGTTTTGCAGATTCCCCCCACAGAGGCTGTTTTGCAGATTCCCCCCACAGAGGCTGTTTTGCAGAGTCCCCCCACAGAGGCTGTTTTGCAGAGTCACCCACAGAGGCTGTTTTGCAGAGTCCCCCCACAGAGGCTGTTTTGCAGAGTACACCCAAGAAGGCTGTTTTGCAGAGTCCCCCCACAGAGGCTGTTTTGCAGAGTTCCCCCACAGAGGCTGTTTTGCAGAGTCACCCACAGAGGCTCTTTTGCAGAGTCCCCTCACAGAGGCTGTTTTGCAGAGTACACCCAAGATTGCTGTTTTGCTCAGTCCCCCCACAGAGGCTGCTTTGCAGAGCACACCCATCAGAGGACGGCAGCTGACGTCAGCGTGCAAGCCTCCGGCAGTGCATGACAGTGACGTCAAGCGCTTCCCCTCGCTTGCATGCTGCAGTCAACAGCCGGCTTCAGTGCTGACTATGGGAAAGGATATCGCATGTCGTGGGAGTGGGGGGAAGGTGAGTGGAATAATTTTTTTTTTCAATATTTCGAAAAGAGCTGCAGAAAAGGGACATTATTACTGGAAGTAGCCCAGGATGCGATACTTTATACCAAGATGGGGGATCTACATTACTGGAAGGGACCAAGGTTCGGGGTAAATTATACCAGGATGGGGAACATATATTACTGAAAAGGGTCCAGGATTGGGGTCATTATATTAGGAAAGGGAGACATTATACCAGGAAGGGGCCAAGGATGGAAACATTATACCAGGATAGGGGACATATATTATTGGAAGGAGCCCTGAATGGAGGGCATTACAGCACGAAAAGACTCATGATTAAGGACATTCTAGATGGAAGGGGCCCAGGACTAGGGACATTATTACAGGAAAGGAGCACAGGTTGGGAGATATCATTACAGGGAAGGGGACATTTTTACATGAGAGGGCAAACACTATCAGAGGATCTGGACACTACAAGGGCACATAAATCTGACGAATATGCAGGGGGGCCCAGCTCCAAATTTTACCCAAGGTCCTATTGGACCACTGCTGTTATCCCCGTACAGTTTGCATATTGTTGGCAGCACATCCCCTGTTTACATGACGAAAAAAGACTTTTACATCAAAAAGAATTTAGTCCATTCATTTAGAGAGTATTGGGCCATGAAAACATGGAGCTTATGAAGGCGTATTTGGCTGATTATTGGCAGGACTAAAAAGGGCCTTTAACCATGATACCACTTATGGGGGCTCTTTTTGTGACACCTGGTCACTTTTTTTCCATCCCCACCCTCTGTTCTTTCACAGTGTAAAATAAAGAATAGAAATTTTGTGGCATTTTGCAGCATACAGAGAAAGAAATACAGTGATAAAATAAAAAAGTTTAATAAAACATGGGAAAAAAATGATAATCTGAAGATGGTGTCAGCACTTTCCCCGTCACGAGATGACAAGGCAAAATGCTATCTGCATTATCTGTCATGGCACCGCGATCCTTTATTTACTCAACATGCCTTTGATGATTAATGAAGAATTCATCGCTTGCGGCAGATTTTGCTAACTTGGCATTATAATAAATTATCAGTAAACGCCATTCTGTTCTTTGCTGTATTTATTTTTGCATTTCTTTTTACACCGAGGTAAAAAAATAAATAAATAAATAAAATACCCGGCTACTGTTTATATGGTAAAAGATTGAACATGAAACATTTAGATTTGTAATAAGAGGACAAGCGTTGAGAGGCAATCTGACTGAATCCACAAGCTGTCGAGTTCAACTTCACCTCTTTCATACAAGTAATCAGTGTTATTCCAGTCTCATATCCTGGAGACGAAATACAAAGCCGAACGCTGGGGAAATCGAGAGAGAAGAAAATCTGAATGTAATGCTTATAACATTCAATGAACACCATAAATGAGAGGGATAGAGTGGAGGAGACCCTTACTGATGGCAATCTGAAATCATGAAATCACTTCTGCGGATACGATCTGGACCAAGTTTAGCCGCTTGGGTCCCATCCAAATTTGACTTTTGAACCTGGACATTTTACATTTGTTTTCCTGTAGTAGAATATATATATATATATACAGTACAGACCAAAAGTTTGGACACACCTTCTCATTTAAAGATTTTTCTGTATTTTCATGACTATGAAAATTATACATTCACACTGAAGGCATCCAAACTATGAATTAACACATGTGGAATTATATACTTAACAAAAAAGTGTGAAACAACTGAAAATATGTCTTATATTCTAGGTTCTTCAAAGTAGCCACCTTTTGCTTTGATGACTGCTTTGCATTGCCATTCTCTTGATGAGCTTCAAGAGGTAGTCACCGGAAATGGTTTTCACTTCACAGGTGTGCCCTGTCAGGTTTAATAAGTGGGATTTCTTGCCTTATAAATGGGGTTGGGACCATCAGTTGTGTTGTGCAGAAGTCTGGTGGATACACAGCTGATAGTCCTACTGAATAGACCGTTAGAATTTGTATTATGGCAAGAAAAAAGCAGCTAAGTAAAGAAAAACAAGTGGCCATCATTACTTTAAGAAATGAAGGTCAGTTAGTGCGAAAAATTGGGAAAACTTTGAAAGTGTCCCCAAGTGCAGTTGCAAAAACCAACAAGCGCTACAAAGAAACTGGCTCACATGAGGAGTGCCCCAGGAAAGGAAGACCAAGAGTCACCTCTGCTTCTGAGGATAAGCTTATCCGAGTCACTAGCCTCAGAAATCGCAAATTAACAGCAGCTCAGATTAAAGACCAGGTCAATGCCACACAGAGTTCTAGCAGCAGACACATCTCTACAACAACTGTTAAGAGGAGACTTTGTGCAGCAGGCCTTCATGGTAAAATAGCTGCTAGGAAACCACTGCTAAGGACAGGCAACAAGCAGAAGAGACTTGTTTGGGTTTAAAAACACAAGGAATGGACATTAGACCAGTGGAAATCTGTGCTTTGGTCTGATGAGTCCAAATTTGAGATCTTTGGTTCCAACCACCGTGTCTTTGTGCGACACAGAAAAGGTGAACGGATGGACTCTACATGCCTGGTTCCCACCGTGAAGCATGGAGGAGGAGGTGTGATGGTGTGGGGGTGCTTTGCTGGTGACACTGTTGGTGATTTATTCAAAATTAAAGGCATACTGAACCAGCATGGCTACCACAGCATCTTGCAGCGGCATGCTATTCCATCCGGTTTGCGTTTAGTTGGACCATCATTTATTTTTCAACAGGACAATGACCCCAAACACACCTCCAGGCTGTGTAAGGGCTATTTGACCAAGAAGGAGAGTAATGGGGTGCTATGCCAGATGACCTGGCCTCCACAGTCACCAGACCTGAACCCAATCGAAATGGTTTGGGGTGAGCTGGACCGCAGAGTGAAGGCAAAAGGGCCAACAAGTGCTAAGCATCTCTGGGACCTCCTTCAAGATTGTTGGAAGACCATTTCCGGTGACTACCTCTTGAGGCTCATCAAGAGAATGGCAAGAGTGTGCAAAGCAGTCATCAAAGCAAAAGGTGGCTACTTTGAAGAACCTAGAATATAAGACATATTTTCAGTTGTTTCACACTTTTTTGTTAAGTATATAATTCCACATGTGTTAATTCATAGTTTTGATGCCTTCACTGTGAATGTACAATTTTCATAGTCATGAAAATAAAGAAAAATCTTTAAATGAGAAGGTGTGTCCAAACTTTTGGTCTGTACTGTGTATATATATATATATATATATATATATATAGTGCTCCGTATTAATGAGTACACCCCCTTTGTAAAATAAAATTACTGAACATCACTGAATGCAAGAACACTTTCAAAAACTTTGACAATTCTGGGTTCCATAGAACATTTTTTAACCCATAACATGAAAGTAAAGTTAATAAATAACTTTCATTACAAAAATCTTCAATTTCACTCAAATTAATTGATGTAAAAAATGAGTACACCCTACATAAAAACACTACATTTAGCATTTTGTATGACCTTCATGATTTTTAAGGACAGCACCAAGTCTTCTAGGTCTGGAATAAAAATATTGGGTTTCAGATGAGGAAACACTGAATCACTTTCACCCTGTAATTCTTTATTGTCGTGTTGGAAAAGTGCACGTCTATCAAGGGCACGAAGTTATGGTAGCATTTTCTCTTTGAATATAGAGCAGTGCAGCTGTGAATTTATGATTCCATCAATGAAATGTAGCTCCCTGACACCAGAAGTGCTCATGTAGCCCTACGTAAGGACATTGCTAACACCATGTTTTACTGTAGGCACCTTGTGATTTGTGCAGTGACGGATCACACTTTTCTATCTGGTATCTGATAGATGAACCTGGGTTTGGTCAATGCCAGGGAATGTTACCCACCTGATTACATAGTGCAGTTTGGTGGAGGAATGGTAATAATATTGGTTTGCTCAGTGGCGGCCTTGGTTCCGTACTTCCAGTGCTATGTATGCAACCCAACACATTATAATGGCTGTATATTTGTGAGGGATGCAGAATAACATTGTTTGCATTTTTCTTCAATATTACAAGACAGGGCTACAGTCCTATTTGCTGATATATGGCATAAGGAAAGACCACATGACAGGGTTGAACTAGTAGAAGGCTCCGTCTTTTTATAATTTTAGACTCAGCTTTACTCAGGTTATAGTATAAGAATATTATTCATGGTGTGGGAACTAGCTGCTGCCCATAATGTGCATATATCATGTCTAGTTGGGACTTCTTGCAATGTTCAAGGATGGCTATTTTGTGTTTACAGCTCACATGCAGACCATTGCGTCTCTATGTTCACCTGCTACAAACAATTACTGTCACACATTTATGTAGATGCGTCCACCCTTCCCCTTCTTTCAATTTTGTTAAGGTCTCTGATATCTTACAGCACAAATTCAATACATTATTGTGAGATGCCAGCACTTCACATCACAGCCAGAGGGTGGCCACATAGACACAAATAACATAGACATCTCCTGACAGCGTATCGCAAAATCATGTTTTTTTTTTTTTGTTACGGGTATCTGTCAGCAGGATTTCACCCTCCCAAACTGTTTATACGGGCATGTAGCTCTTCCAAAGACAAGTCCAGCAATACCTTCAGCTAGCCAGTTCATTCCCCTGATACTAAGAAATTGCCATTTAAATCAATGTGCAAATAAGACGAAAGTGGTTTGGGTATGACAAAGCTCATCTTAAGCCTGCGTTTCCCCAATTTCCCCAGTTTTATTCTGTAAAGGTATGGATGGAATTGTGCGAGTAGGAGAGAAAACATGAGCTAACCGGTATGAAGTATGCTATCGTGAGGGTGCGGTGCACAGAGGCATCAGGCTGGCTCTTGAGTCAAACAGTTTTAGAAAGGAGGAAAAATCCAGCGACCGCAAAGATAAGCAAAATATTACATTTATTAGAACTGTTTAAAAAAGAAGAAATTAAGAAAGAATTAAAAATGTCATAGTAGCGCTGGATCTACGCGTTTCGAGCTCTTAGTCTTGACCAAGAGACTAGAGTTTCTAAGATGGATAGACTTGTCTTTGCAAGAACTACATGCACATATAAATAATTTTGGGGGTAAGATTCGGCTGACAGATTTTCTTACAATTATGTATTCCCTATAAGCTTGTCACCTCTCGCCAATCTTGAGATATTGAGACATGTTGAACCAAGAGGAAATGTAAGGAAGGAAATGTCTGTAGACATCAGTACAGTTTAAGGTTTCATGCTGGAGATAATCAACCCTTCCAAAACATTTTTGGAAATTCACTGTAATTTGCCCCCTAAGGACGTTTATTACAAACATAATATATTTTTATACTCACCTATCCAGCCGCTGCAGCTCCCAGTTTCCTGCATGCTTCAGTTCGGTCTTCAAGTCAATCTTTGGTCCTCAATGTAGTCTTTAAAGGGAACCTGACAGCTGATACAGGCTGGTCGATCCACGAGCAGCATGTTTCAGCCAAGGTCTGTAAGATTTTCATCATGCATGTTTGACTCTGAAACACTGTGGCGTTCCAGAGAAAAACATCCTTTAAGCTGACGAGGATCGACCCACATTGGTAGACCAGTCAGATAAATTGATCTCCGGTGGCTTCTCACGCAGCTTCGTGCACCCTGTCTGCTCCCCTGTATTGAAACATCTCTTGCTGTGTGTGTATAGGGAGAGATCTGTCAGTCATTGGCAGAGAATGGAGAGAAGCCACTGGGGATCCACCTTTCTCAGTAGTCTGCTGTACAGCTCAGTTCCCAGCAGATTCTCCCTGCCTACTGCCCTGGAGTGACAGGTCTCTCCCTGTATGCATGTATAGGGAGAGCCCTGTGATTTACTGCTTGCGGGTGGGGAAAGCTACGAGGATCCGATTAGTCTACAGTGCAGCTCAGTCTCTAGCTGCTTTTAAAGTATATATTTATATTGCTTGTGGACCAGGCAGCATTTATCAGCTATCAGGTTCCTATTAAACGGACTAGCTGCCATTTTGCTGTATTTGAGAAAATAGAATTCTTAAAAGTTTGGATTCTGTGGAATTTGAAATATTTTGGGAAATTTGAATTGTTATAAACTGAGAAGCTCATCTCTTCATCGAACCCACGGCTTAGAAAAGTGGACAGGAGGAGAAATCTAATATATGGGATCAGATTATGGGATCAGATTACACATAGTGATAATTTTTGTTAGTAACCATTGAAATGCATATAGATTTAGCAGCCATTGCCTTGACGAATGAAGTGCTGTTCGCACCTGTCCTGGATCCGTGCCTTGCTTGCTTTCCTCACTCCGGTCTGCTAGACTCTACTGTACTGCTGTGTTCTACATTGGACTTTGCAGATGGCCCAGCGTGATCCCATGTGAGTATCTGCTTGGGCCTATATAAGGCTCACCAAGATGCACACCTGTGTCTTGGTATTAAGACTTCAGTATTGCTAAGCCTCTGGCTTGTTCTATACCCCTTGACCTGCTCAGCTGTTGTTTGCAGTCTCCTGGACGTCTCTCACCTTCCAGCGATTTCCAGAATCCCATCTGCCTGCTTTTTACTGGTAGTTTCCAACTTGCCAGTGATTTCCAACATCCCATCTGCTTGCCTCTGGTCTCCTGGATGTCTCCCATCTGCCTGAGATCTTCTGGATGTCTCCCGCCAGCCAGTAGTTTACAGCATCAAAACTGCTTGCATGTGGTCTCCTGGACATCTCCAGCCTGCCAGCAGTTTCCAGCAGCCTGCCTTCCTTCTTGTGGTCTCCTGGATGCCTTCCACCTGCCTGCGGTTTCCAGCATTCCACCTGTCTACTTGTGGTTCCAGTCCCTCAGTTGTCCATGTTCCACGTATTCCACCTAGCTTCTGCATGGACATCCGTGGCCCATGTGCCCACCCGGACCTTGGGCTTGGAGGATCCACATCACCTGGTGAGTCTAACAAGTGCTTTGTTAATAGCAGCCTAATCAATTTAAAACATGAAGTTACTGTCGCCAAATTGCCAAATACTGCATCTGTCGTTCTGCATATGAGCTATATACACAAAACAAGGTATTTAACTATTTGCAAAATTGCTTAATTTGTGATGGCATAATGGAAACAATTGGTGGGAAAAGTCTACACGGTATTTATTATAAAGAAGGGAAATCATCGGCTGGAACGTGCTGTATACTGATACAGATGTGGAAATATCTTTATGAGTAAACAGAGGAGAGCAACAAGCGACCGGCTCATTTATTATACAGAAGCCATTGTTTGCACAATGCTTTCCATATAATGTACAAACAATGTTAATACAGTGAAAACCGCTGCTAATTCTCCGATAAGATCTGTTGACGTTACACAAACAGAGAAGGAGCTCTACCGGCGCTGGAAATCCCTTCATATAAACACTTGAGTGGGATGCAGGCGGACAACAGGATTAGCCTTAAATGCATCTGACAGTTCAGTCCCCATACAAAAGCCGACCGGGAAATACAGGATGAAAGCATTAAGTGCTAGATATGTATTTTGCAAAATGTTGGGAATTTGCAGAGGCGAGGGGTAAATTATAGAGTGAAATCGATGTTTAGAGGAGATCATCTGAAGAGCAGAGACTAGAAACTCTTATAAATGCTAAGAGGCAAGTGATTACTTATGTTAATTTTTAACTCTGCTTTTACTAAAGCTTC
Organism: Phyllobates terribilis; assembly: GCF_046119375.1. Taxonomy (NCBI): domain Eukaryota; kingdom Metazoa; phylum Chordata; class Amphibia; order Anura; family Dendrobatidae; genus Phyllobates; species Phyllobates terribilis. Next base: position 79,017,641 of record NW_027362762.1, read on the forward strand.
TTGACAAGGTAGGAGGCTTTTACAAGAGTGATGGTGATACAGTTGGTTTTTATATAGTGGTTCTTCGATGGGGGGGGTTTATTTTAAAACGTGAGCACCCAACAAATTCCCAATTTAGAGAGGCCAGGATGGAACCATAACAAAGATCAAACTGGATCCCCCATAATGGTTATTGGACTTGTCACCTTTGACAGAAGGGTGTAGTGTTTGTCTCCTTATCCAGAACCCTTGGTGCAATTTTTTGAACTTTTTTGCATATTATCAATACAATTTCTCAGTAGAGGACAACCTAGGTCTTACTAAACTCATTTATAATGGATTCAATTGAATCAGTAGATTTCCTTTGGTCCCAGTTGAAAGTACCCTGACTGCTATTTGATAATTGTATATCAAGTAGGGGATGATCTGCTAGATAATGACAGAAAAGGCATAAAAACTACTAGTAAGCAATTCATTAGCCTTATTCAATGGGATCATCACTAAAGCTGTCCATATATCAAAACCTGTCAAATTTCTTCTAGGATCCACCCAGGGGTGTAACTAGAAAAGCCAAAAGCAAACTTTTAAATGGTGAAATGGAACCTTCACCATTAATCACAGCCAGGAGGTTCTTCAGCACTGCCCACTCTGACACCCTGCCCCTGCCCACAGGGAACCTTCTGCATTGCCACTTATTCCCCCCAGGTCATCACTGCCGGAGCCTCCTGAAGTGTTGACAATCCTGAAAATATTCCAAGAGGGCCCAGAAGTGATCAGTGTATGTTAGTTCTTCTCACCTGCCAGATAGGTTGACTCTTCGCTCAACATATCCTCAGATAAGTGAGATCAAAAGATCTATTTTTGTTGTAGTTTTTTCCCCAGATTTTGCCACTTTTGAACATGTCTAAGTCAGATTTATGATTTGCGACTGGAGTTGAAAGAGTCTCCCGAAATTAATTCGCTGGAAGCAGAGAACAGATTTGATTTTGTCTGAATAAATTCTCTCTATAAATAAAGTCTCTCCAGATGCCTCTCAAGAAGTATTATAAATCTAACTTGACATGTATTGTACACCACATGATCGTGTATGCCGACGTGAGACAACTTAAGCGCCAAAGACCGATCGTCATTCCGAAGCTGCAACAGTAGGACAGGGAGGTACGACAGTAGGACAGGTAAGTGCGACAGTAGGACAGGTAAATGTGACAGTAGGACAGATAAGTACGACAGTAGGACAGGTAAGTGCGACAGTAGGACAGGTAAGTACGACAGTAGGACAGGTAAGTGTAATAGTAAAACAGATTAGTGCTACAGCAGGACAGGTAAGTGTGACAGTAGAACATGTAAGAGCAACAATAGTGCAGATAAGTGTAGTAGCAGGACAGGAAAGTGGAAGGTGTAGAACAGATAAATGTGACAGTAAAACAGGTAAGTGGTGGGCCTAGAACAGGTAAATACTACAGTGGGACTGGTAAGTGGCAGACCTATAACAGGTAAGTGTGACTTTAGAACAGATAAGTGCCACAACAGGACAGGTAAGTGGCTGGCCTAGAATAGGAAAGTGTAACAGTAGAACAGGTAAGTGTGACAGCAGGACAGGTAAGTGGCAGATTTTGGACAGGTAAATGCGACAGTAGGGTGTTTAAGGCATTTTAGTGCGACAGTAGAACAGGTAAGTGTGACAGAAGTGCAAAAAAGTGGTGGACCAAGGACAGATAAGTGCGACAGTAGGACAGGTAAGAGCCGGTCCTAGGACCGGTGAGTAAGACAGTAGGCAGGTAAAAGTAAGACAGGGTAGTCTTGGATAGATAAGTATGACAGTAGCACAGGTAAGTGCAACAAAAGGACAGGTAAGTGGCAGACCTTGGACAGGTAAGTGTGACAGAAGGGCATTTAGGGCATTTAAGTGCGACAGTACAAGAGGTAAGTGCGACAGCTGGACTGGTAAGTGCAACAGTAGGGCAGATGAGACAGTAGGACAGGTAACAGTAGGAAAGGCGAGCCTTGGACAGGTAAGTGATGGGATGGGCCTAGGACAGTAGAACATTTGAGCTTAATGTCGTATTTTTTATTCAACTCCTTTCAATCCCTTTAAAAAATCGAGCAAAACGGCAACTGACTGGCAAGATTTGAGAGGACTGAGTTACAAAAAAATTGGCAAATCCAAATTTTCCTGGATATTCATCCTGAATATATTTCAATGCGAATTGATTCGCTGATCTCTAATTGCGGCGTTTACCAATGTCGCAAAACAGTTGCCATTCTCACTCCAATAAGAAAATGGAGTAAAACGTAGAAAAGCAGCTCTACACAGAAGTGTGATATATAAAATTGTGCCAAATTTACCAAACACGGTGCGACACTTTGATACATTTGGTGTAAATAAAGTCAACGCAGCCATAAGGAAACCTGATTTCAAAGAATTCTCCCTTTACAGGTAATAGATATTTTGGCACAACCCATCTTAGCTGTATTGTCTGTTGCAAGGAGCGCTGAGAATTGGCGGTGCCATTGTTGCAAAATATATTTACATATTTACAGCATGTTACTTGATGAATCATAAGGATCTGCTTCACCCCAAGAAGAGTGAAGCTGATCACTTAAAAAAAAAGTCTTAAAAAAAATCTTAAAAAAAAAAGTAAAATACTTGGCAACTTTTTAATTTAGACTGATGCTAAAATCCTGATGAATCTGATCGTGGGCGACATGGTGAATACTTAGTCAACCATGGTGTTAAATAAAACAGCACGACATCCACAGTTCAAATTTCACTTCCATTCCGTGTGAAAATCCAAATAATTGAAATCATATCCCGCAGAATATGCTGATCCCCCTGGGGTTGATTTTCACTTTTTGCTTTCCGCTTTGAGCAGTTATTTGGCTCTGTAACCTTATTAGGCTAAAAATGACCAATACAGTTTTTCTCGCAAAAAATAAACGCTGGAAGAGCTTGGAAATAACACTTAAATCTTGAAAGGCAGCCCTACCGCTAATGGGGTTGTAAGTGGAGTAACAATGAATTCGGCTGAGAAAAAAAAATAACACTTGAACTGGATTTTCATTTGCAGCATTTACAATAATCATGCCGGCAGTCGAAAACTGTGGGGGCTTCTTCGAGGATGCATCAGTGTCTCAAGTATTTTTATGTATCACTTTTTTTTGGAATGAGTTTGGGGTGATTTCACAAAGGAGGGGTACTGAAAAACTTGCAGATGATGATGACTTGGATTGGGTAAACAGTCTTCGCGGAGGAGATGAGCACCACGCTGTGCAAGTCAGAAATACTTTGTGCTGTTTCTCAATAGCCAACAACTGCTACCCAGCAGGAGGGGAAATTGGCTGGCAGAACGTGCCGCTTGAGATCAGCGCACTTGACATTTGGTATGTGTTCATCATTACGACTTTGTTAAATTCTTTCTGGCATAATCTGATTGTGTAATGTTGGCTCTGACTATGAGCACCAGTCTGTTACATAGCGAGCGAACACATCTACGGTGAGAGCAAGAAACACAGCGGTGACCTTGTGTCTGGTAATTATTTCACGTTAATTTTCTGTTTTGTTTGTTTCCGAGACTGGGAACGCTAAATAAGAAAACTCCAAAATGTACAAGGATTACCCCCCCCCCAGTTCTCTGAAAGCAGCTTTTTCTAGTTACATAAAAAAGATGGGTGATCAATAACTAAAGGGACTATAATAGCATGCTCAAGACACGTGCACTACCGCTCCATTGATTGTCCATGGGACTACTGTACAGCTACCTGTCCCATAACCAAAGAATATAGAAGTGCCACCAAAAAGGGGGAACATCAGAGCCCTGTTCTTAGGATCAGCTGGATCCAGACCAATAAATAAGTTTTCATCTATTTATTGTATAGGTAAGAAGTAGAGACGAGCAAATCATTTGAAATTCAAAGTTGCCAGTTTCGCCAAATTTTCACAAAAAATTAAATTTGCGAATAATAAGTTCTTAGAGAATCGCAATATTGCAAAGTCTTTAGTTTCCAAGAAAATTAATATATAACACTCTGAGGTCTCCTAGGACTCTATTAAACCATCTGAGAGCTCTTTAACGCAAACATAGTCTTAGTAATGTGCAAGTGTCCTCCACCTATCTGACAAAGAAACAACGAATGGTAACCTGCTGTAGTCAGCGGTGGTATTCAGATGGGCTTTATGGATCTAATATTGGACTATTACAATTATTTATCAGGACACCATCTCTAGGCCAGGACATCTGGCTGTTACTAGACCCTGGACATCCCTGCACAAAACGTACCATGCGTAGCCATGACCGGAAGTCCCAACTTAGCATGAAGATGCCCAGGGTTTCAGCATGGGGTGACGATAAGAGGAGAAGCTGAGGACCATACGGGGGACTGCGAGTAGGAAGGTGAGCAGTGAGGTGAGTATTAGTTGGGTTATTTTATTTTTGACATTTTATGATTATTTTGCCGTGAGGTCTTTCCTAACCTTAGAGAATAATAAGAGACATTCAATCTGTGAAGAATAAATTCGATGTTAAACAAATTTCTCGGTAAAATCTGCACAATTTGACGAGTTTGAATCTCACTAAATCGGCTCATCTCTATCAGGCTCCATATGTTTTAAGTGTGTAAAACTAGGAGAGTCACTTGTAGAGGAGGATCTTGGTGTACTTGTAGATCACAAACTAATTAGCAGAATGAAAAGTCAACCAATGTCTTCTAAGGTCAGCAGGATATTGTCATGTATTAATAGAGGCACGAACTCACATGATGTAAAATTACCACTTTAGGCTATGTGCCCACGATGCAAAAATGCTCCGGATTTTTTCCTGAGCGTTTCTGCATCTCCCTGGCAGAAAAAACGCATGCGGATTGTACATGCGTTTTTCCTGCCAGGGACAAGCGGATGTGAAGCATTTTTCGCATGCATTTCCGCATGCGGGTTGTCAAGCGATTTCCAAGCGATTTTAGCATCACTTGGAAAGTGCTTGACAATTTGGTCACACTATATAAATCCATTCAACCAGCACTGTAAAGATTGGTAAAAAATAAAAAATAAATCTATACTTACCTTCCGATGGCCCCCGGAGTCTTTATTCGATCCGTCCTGGCTTGCCGGCAGATCGCGGTACACTGAAGGACCTGCCGTCACATGACTAAATGACGTCAGTGCAGGTCCTTCAGTCCACCGCGATCTGCCGGCAAGTGAAGACAAGGACACCGGGGGCCATCAGAAGGTAAGTATAATATTTATTTTTTATTTTATCACTTTTTTACAGGTTCTATGGTACCTGGGTCTGGAGGAGAGTCTCCTCTCCTCCAGACCCGGGTACCATCCGCACATTGAAACGCATGGATTCCGCATGTACAGATGCAGTGATGCAGAATCCAAGCGATTCAATGCAAGTCAATGGCGATGAAAACGCAGTGCTTCCGCAAAATATTTGGTAGTGCTGCGGATTTTTCCGCAATGATAATCCGCAGCGGAAATTTCAGCAGCATGCGCACAGCACATGCGGATTATCATTGGGGAACATGGCAGGCCTTCTACCAAGTGTTTTTTAAGCATTTCTGCAGCGGAATTGCCGCTGCGGAAACGCTTAAAAAACGCGTAGTGGGCACACAGCCTTACAAAGGGTTAGTGTGACCTCATCTGTAATATGTAGTTCAGTTTTGAGAAACAGTTCATAGGAAGGAAGACCTGGAGTGAGAAGAGGTACAAAGGAGAGGCACAAAACTGGTAATGGGCAAATAGGCATAGAGGATCTTAGTTTTGAGTAAAGATTAAAAGAATTAAATTTAAAGAAGAGATGTCCAAGGGGGACATGATTAATTGTAAAGTACATAAATTGTCAATAAAAAAATATGGTCAAAAGCTTTTTTGATGTGAAGACAAGGAGGGAATCCTTACACCTGGAGAAAGAAAGGTTCAATCTCCAGAGGAGACAAGGCTATTTTTACTATAAAAACTGCAGAACAGCTGACCTCAGGAGCGAGTCACGCTGGGAAAAGATGATAGTTTCAAAAAGTGGATTAGATGCTTTTTTAGAAAAAAATAACCTACTTCTGTAAGTGCATCAAATTCTTGTTCTGAATGTTCATCTTGTCAATGACACTCGAAACTGAACCATGCATTATGGTTGTACAGTGGTGGCCAAAAGTATTGGCACCCCGGCAATTCTGTCAGATAATACTCAGTTTCTTCCTGAAAATGATTGCAATCACAAATTCTTTGGTATTATTATCTTCATTTAATTTGTCTTCAATGAAAAAACACAAAAATAATTGTCCTAAAGCCAAATTGGATATAATTCCACACCAAACCTCAAAAAGGGGGTGGACAAAAGTATTGGCACTGTTTGAAAAATCATGTGATGCTTCTCTAATTCGTGTAATTAACAGCACCTGTAACTTACCTGTGGCACCTAACAGGTGTTGGCAATAACTAAATCACACTTGCAGCCAGTTAACATGGATTAAAGTTGACTCAACCTCTGTCCTGTGTCCTTGTGTGTACCACATTGAGCATGGAGAAAAGAAAGAAGACCAAAGAACTGTCTGAGGACTTGAGAAACCAAATTGTGAGGAAGCATGAGCAATCTCAAGGCTACAAGTCCATCTCCAAAGACCTGAATGTTCCTGTGTCTTCCGTGCGCAGTGTCATCAAGAAGTTTAAAGCCCATGGCACTGTGGCTAACCTCCCTAGATGTGGACGGAAAATAAAAATTGCCGAGAGATTTCAACGCAAGATTGTGCGGATGGTGGATAAAGAACCTCGACTAACATCCAAACAAGTTCAAGCTGCCCTGCAGTCCGAGGATACAACAGTGTCAACCCGTACTATCCGTCGGCATCTGAATGAAAAGGGACTGTATGGTATGATACCCAGGAAGACCCCACTTCTTACCCCGAGACATAAAAAAGCCAGGCTGGAGTTTGCCAAAACTTACCTGAGAAAGCCTAAAACGTTTTGGAAGAATGTCCTCTGGTCAGATGAGACAAAAGTAGAGCTTTTTGGGAAAAAACATCAACATAGAGTGTACAGGAAAAAAAAAGAGGCATTCAAAGAAAAGAACACGGTCCCTACAGTCAAACATGGCGGAGGTTCCCTGATGTTTTGGGGTTGCTTTGCTGCCTCTGGCACTGGACTGCTTGACCGTGTGCATGGCATTATGAAGTCTGAAGGCTACCAACAAGTTTTGTGTGAAATGATCAATGATTTGATTTTTGCTTCATTCTTTTTGTGTTTTTTCCTTGCAAGCAAATTAAATTAAGATAATAATACCAAAGAATTTGTGATTGCCAATACTTTTGGCCACCACTGTAGGTAGGTAGATAGATAATAGATAGATAGATAGATAGATAGATAGATGATAGATAGATAGGTAGGTAGATAGATAGACAGATAGATAATAGATAGATGATAGACAGATAGATAGATAGATAGATAGATAGATAGATAGATAGATAGATAGATAGATAGATAGATAGATAGATAGATAAAATATTTTCTACATGGATTTTGGGGCAGTTTTGTAGGTATCCCCCAGTCATGCCTCCCAGGGATGTTGCGCATGCAGTGTGGGTCAGGGCACTGGTTGACTGCAGGATGCTGTGGATACGGTGATTTTCATGGAGCCCTGTCATTCTTTATTCTCTTTACAGTAATGCTAATAGCTAACACCTTTGCCCTAGAGCTAAGAGCTGATCACAACCCAAAGTTCCCAGCAGCAAGACCCCCGGCATCTCATAGGAAGAAGCCAGAAGATTTTTGGATGTTTCCTTTAAACTGTCAATCAAATGTAGATACTGTATGCATAACAGCAGGTTTTTCCTTAACGAGATTTTCAGCATTCCAGATATCATATAATGAAGTCCAGCACTGAAATAGATAGATAGATAATAGATAGATAGATAATAGATATATAGATAGATAGATAGGAGATAGATATAGGATAGATAGATAGATAGATAGATAGATAGATAGATATGGGATAGATAGATAGATAGATAGATAGATAGATAGATAGATATGGGATAGATAGATAGATGTGGGATAGATAGATAGATAGATAGATATGGGATAGATAGATAGATAGATATAGGATAGATGATAGATAGATAGATAGATAGATAGATATGGGATAGATAGATAGATAGATAGATAGATAGATAGATAGATATGGGAGAGATGATAGATAGATAGATAGATAGATAGATATGGGATAGATGGATAGATAGATAGATAGATAGATAGATATGGGATAGATAGATAGATAGATGGATAGATAGATATGGGATAGATAGATAGATATGGGATAGATGATAGATAGATAGATAGATAGATAGATAGATAGATATGGGATAGATAGATAGATAGATAGATAGATAGATAGATGATAGATAGATAGATAGATATGGGATAGATAGATAGATAGATAGATAGATAGATATGGGATAGATAGATAGATAGATAGATTGATAGATAGATAATAGATAGATAGCTATGGGATAGATAGATAGATAGATATGGGATAGATGATAGATAGAGAGATAGATAGATAGATAGATATGGGATAGATAGATAGATAGATATGGGATAGATAGATAAATAGATATGAGATAGATGATAGATAGATAGATAGATAGATAGATATGGGATAGATAGATGGATAGATAGATAGATAGATATGAGATAGATAGATAGATAGATAGATATGAGATAGATAGATAGATAGATTGATTCTATTTCTTTGTAGATACATTGTATTACTTTTTTGCACAGATCCTTAGTTTTAGCTGTTTTTATACTCCAGAGCTGAATTTACAATTCTTCCAAATACTTTTGGAGACAGTGAATGAGCTTGTTGATAAACAGATCCCTAATAGTTAAAGCATCAGGATAAGTAATACAATGCAGGTTCACAGTTACTGCACCAGCTGAATAGTGAGTGCAGCTCTGAAGTATAATATAGGATGTAACTCATGATAAGTACAAGATAAGTAACGTAATGTATGTACGCAGTGACTCCTTCATCAGAATGGTAAGTGCAGCTCTGATCAGCTGCTGCTCAGTGTGCTGATTACGGGTGTGGTGGCTGCAGAACTTGCTGTGTGCTCCTGAGCTCTGAGAACCAACATCTCTCCACCTGGGGATCTGCTCTCTCTCCTACCTAGGGAGGGAGTAGGTTTCCTGGGATGAGTGATGGATCCAAGTCCCAGGCTTGTGCATCCCGAACCAGGCCGGCGGGGAGCAGGAGAAACCAGCAACCGGCCTGCACATAGGAGGACTCTGGGGTGAGACGCTCCACCAGGAGTCGCAGTAATGTGGCTCCTATTCCCCCTGGGACTGTGGAGACTCCTAGAAGCCGTAAGGCTTCCAGCATGGAGGGTAAGCCTGAAAGCGTGCATGATGGCGCTCCTTCCGTAGGAAAGCTGAGTGCTCACGGAGGTGAGGCCGACCTCACTGAGGAAGGGTGGCGATTCAAAGTCTCCAGGAGTCTGTGTCCACCTATGCCTCCCGGGTCATGAGCCACCTCCGGGAGTATGAAGATGCAAGTAAGCTCGTCAGGAGGCTCCGTGAGGAGCAGCGCTGCACAAGCGCCAAAGCTGCTGGTGCCTCCAAACCGAGGAAGGCTAAACTCCAGGCAGAGGTAAAGAGGCTAACAACTGAGATTGATATGCTTGAACTAAGGAAAGCTTTCATCAGAGAGCAAAGTGGTCCTTTTAAGGAAAAACTGATAAATGAAGACCGATTCAGAGAAATGTCTGATAACAGAGAGCAAAGGCAGATGGGGCTGCAGCCTGAGAGCCAGGTGGATGATGAGAGTGATGATGACCAGCAGCAAGCCCCACCTGGCAGCCTGCAAAGTCACCCGCAGGCCACGTGCAGCGAGCTCTCTGCAAGACAGGCGACAATGACATCTGGTCGCAGTTCTGCCGGCTCTGTGGAGGACAGTGACAGCAGCGGCCAGGGAGGGGCGCTAATGGCGGAAATAAAGTTTCTGGAGTCCCCAGTGTGCATCCAGAACTTCCATCTTGGTGACAATCTACCAGAAGAGGCACCTGAGGGCCAGAAAAAGGCTAAACAGAACAAGTCAAAGCTGCAGGAAGCGGTAAGCTATGTATATGTGGCGCCCCTTCAGGTCCAGTTGCCACAGAGGTACTGCATCTCAGCCAGATGTGTGGTACCTCACTCTCAGGTAAGGAGGGAGCACTACACGGGACCCAACCACTCACATCCAACACTACACCATTCCTAAGGGAAGGTCCAGGTAGCTCCTGAGGGAGAGCACAGGCCTGGTCCCTGTTAGGAAGGTGGAATTAAGTAGAGGAGGTGGGTGGAGGAAGTAGTTTATGGGAGCACTGATAGCACAGTATAAAAGAAGGGTAGAAACATCTAGAATGGTCCATTTTCCTGTTTCCAGTCCTTGAAGTTAGGAGTTCCAGAGGAGTTGAGTGAGGAGTAGGGCCCATTCAGAGACACCCAGGGGGACAGTGAGGAGAGAACACCAGAGCAGTGAGAGGGGCTCCAGAGATAGAAGGGATCCTAGGGGCATGGCGAGTGCGGGATGCCACCCGTGCGCCCAAGTTCACGCTGATCGTGGAGGGATCAGGCCACAGTAGGGGACCGGCCCTAGACTAGTGGAGGACTACAAGACTCTAGTGATGAGCGAGCATGCTCGCCACTGCTCTGTACTCGGCCGAGCATCTCAGTACTCGAGATGCTCGGAGCTCGCCGAGTACTTGCGCGATGCTCGGGCAGATTCTTGGGTCCCCGTCCTGCATGTTTGGCGCTCTTTAGAGTGCCAATAAACATGCAGGGATTGTCTGCCACTCACTGTAATGCCGCAGCCATATTGGTTGTGGCATTACAGCGATTGCCCAAATCAATGGGAACAGTGCTCACAGTGAAACAAGAAAAGCCGGCAATTCATCAGCCGCATACAGTTATAACATCAGTACCTGACAATTTAGAACAGAAAGAATAGAGCATCACACATAGATTAGATAGATAGAAACATGTCAGTCACATATATAATGACATTGTTGGTTACTGTACTTGTCATTTAGTGTTAAAGTAAAGGATTTATTTAAAAAAAAATTGGCGTGGGGTCCCCCGTAATTTTAGTCTCTAGCGGAGGTTAAGCAGGCGGCTGGGGCTGATGTTTGAAGCCTGGGAAGGGGGTAATACCCACGGAGCTTCCCAGGCTACTAATATCAGCCCCCAGCTGAATACCTAGCCTTTACTAACTATTAAAATGGGGGACCCCCCAAAAAATGACGTGGGGTCCCCCTATTTTAATAAATAGCAAAGGCTAGGCAGACAGCTGGGGGATGATATTAATAGCCCAGGAAGGGTGCCATGAATATTGGCCCCCTCCCAGGCTAGAAACACCAGCCCTCAGCCGCTCCAGAAATGGCGCATCCATAGGATGTGCCAATTCTGGCACTTAGCCTCGCTCTTCCCACTGCCCTGTAGCAGTGGCAGTGGGGTAATAGGGCTGGGGTTGATGTCAGCTTATAATGCCAGCTGACATCAAGCCCAGGTTAGTAATGGGGAGGCGTCTATAAGACGCCCCTATTACTAACCCCATAGTGAAAGTGAAAAAAAACACCAACACCCAGAATAAAATCTTTTATTTGAAATAAACACACAATACATTAATATTCTAAATTAAACTCTACTTACCATTATGCCCATTCCAGCTGAAGCCAATATCTCCTGCAAGAAAAGTAAAATAATTAACCAACTTCATCCTTACCTTTCCATGGTTCCCACGACGGCTCCAGCTCTGCTACATTGAGATGGCAGGCTGGACAGTAGCAGAATGCTGCCATCCTGATTGCCATGCCGCAGAGACACTGAGATGCCTTGTGCTCCTCAGTGTCTCGCTGTGACGGCATCCAGATGAACTCGGCTCACCTCATGCACGTCACTGACAGCAGCGTGGGAGAATTATCCTGCGCATGCAGTGCCGGCAAATGAAGTCACCGGGTGAGCAGGAGAATTCTCCCACGCTGTCAGTAACGTGCATGAGGTGAGCCGAGTTCATTTGACATGAGCTCGGCTCATCTGGATGCCGTCGCAGCGAGACACTGAGGAGCACAAGCATGCCTGCGCTCTGCAGTGTCTCTGAAGGATGACAAGCTGGATTGCAGCGTTCTGCTACCATCCAGCCTGCCATCTCAATGCCATCCCAGCGTGGGAGAATTCTCCTGCTCACGCGGTGACGTCATTTGCAAACCGGAGGTTGCGGTATCTTTAAGTGCCGCAACCAAACACCACACACGTTTGCTGAAAAGGTGGCCACATAAGACAAAGAGGAACCAGGAAGATCCAGCTGAACAAATCTTCTAAAATCCATATTTTATTGGGTCATGCAAAAAATATTAAAAGTCCACCTTGGAGAGGAACAGCAAACGCGTTTCGAACTATAAGTTCTTAATCATTGCATAGCAAAAAAACAGCAAGGAAGTGGTATTTATTAGTGTTGAGCGAGCACTAAAATGCTCGGGTGCTCGAAGCTCGGGCCGAGCTCACTGTGATACTCGGGTGCTCGACCCGAGCAACGAGCCCAATGTTAGTCTATGGGAGACCCGAACATTTTTGCGGCGGCTCCCCCGGCAGTCTGTAGAAAGCCTAAAAAGTGCCCAAAACGATAGTGACAGTGCTCAAATGACATGGGGACAGCATGGGGATCACCCCTGGAAGCATTTCTGACCCCCAGGTCACTGCTGTCAACAACGTGGTCAGAGGAATTAAGCCACTTTTACAGGCTCACAATAAAACGCTCAAAAACGAAAGTGAAAGTGCTTTCCTGTGAAATATGTTAACCCCTTAACGACCATGGGTCTTTCTGTTTTTGTGTTTTCTTTTTTGCTCCCCTTCTTCCCAGAGCCAGAACTTTTTTAATTTTCGTTCAATATGGCCATGTGAGGGCTTATTTTTTGCGGGACGAGTTGTACTTTTAAACACCATCACTAGTTTTACCATATCGTGTGCTGGAAAATGGGAAAAAAATTCCAAATGCAGTGAAACTGCAAAAAAAATGCAATTCCACAGTTGTTTTTTGGGTCCTTTTTTTACCACGTTCACAGATTGCTAAAACTGACCTGCCATCATTATTTTCCAGGTCGTTACGAGTTCATAGACACCAAACATGTATAAGTTCTTTTTTATTTAAGTGGTGAAAAAAAAATCCAAAGCTTGCTAAAAAAAACAAAAAAAATGACGCCATTTCCGAGACCCTTAGCTTCTCCATTTTTCGGGATCTGGGGCCAGGTGAGGGCTTATTTTTTGCGTGCCGGGCTGACGTTTTTATTGATATTATTTTGGGGTAGATCCGATGTTTTGTTCGCCTGTTATTGCATTTTATTGCAAAGTTGTAGCGACCAAAAAAACTTAATTCTGGCGTTTAAAATTTTTTTCTCGTTACGCCGTTTACTGATTGTATTAATTCTTCTTTTATATTGATAGATCGGGTGATTCCGAACGCGGCGATACCAAATATGTGTATGTGTTTTTTTTTTATATATATATATTTTATTTTGAATGGGGCGAAAGGGGGTGACTTAAACTTTTATATATTTTTTATTTTTTTAAAAACTTTTTTTTTACACTTTCTGCTTGCTTCTATAGTCTCCAGAGGAGACTAGAAGCAGCAGTTGTCTGATTGCTTCTACTGCATACAAGCGATGAGCAGATCGCTTGTATGCAGGAGAAATGCTCACTTGCTATGAGCGCTGACTACTAGGTGGCGCTCATAGCAATTGAGACATGACAACCACAGGCGTCTGCTGCAGACCCTGAGTTGTCATGCCCACCCATTGGTGACCCGCGATAACGTGACGGGGTCACTGATGGGCGGGGCTTAGGACTCCCGGAAGCGCGAGTTAAATGCCACTGTCAGAGATTTAACATGTTAACAGCCGCGGGTGGATTGCGATTCCAATAATCAGCTGACATGTGCTCACTTCAGTGCGGGCTCACCGCCGGAGCCCCCGCTGAACCGGCCTTCCCGACCTGGTGAATACTATTACTGACCAGGACGGAAAGGGGTTAAGGAACATCGTTTCCACGGTAAAGACTTGTGTATAAGGTAAAATAAATAACCAAAAACAAAAATACTCCTCCACACCTTGGGCTATGTTCACAAGTAGCAATTTTTATGCATTTTTGCACGTTTGTATTGCTTTCAACCATGACAAATGCATTCACCGGGAAATGTCATTTTAACATTTTACAACCTTATCTGGCCCCTGGAAGCATCTCTGACACCCAGGTCACTGCCTAAAAGTGTGCCCATCAGAAGTGATCCTTGCCGCATCAGAAGATGCAGACTTGCAACTATCCCCGAGCAAGTCCTTGTCCCAGGGCAGTGTTCAATTGTACCTCCCCCATAACTTGCAATACAAGCGCAAGTATGCAGCCTGCCACCCACCCACCTCCAGGCTGCAATACCATACTGCTAGCTTGCTTGCACTTGAAATTGGGCCTTTTAGGTACGTGGAGGTGGAATCTGGCCACCACGTCATGGCTGCGTCGGTAGCCTGGTATTCATACTCAGTCCCCAGCCGCCCGGCGGCCGGGTGTCCACGCTTGGTCCCCAGCCGCCAGGGGGCGGCCGGGTGTCCATACTCAGTCCCCAGCCGCCCCGCGGCCGGGTGCCCACACACAGTCCCCAGCCGCGTGGGGGTGGCCGGGTGTCCATAACCAGTCCCCAGCCGCCCCTATTTGGCCCGGTGCGCCTTATACACAAGCACGCATACCAAAATATTACCTGTGCCCTCCCCAGTGCATTTAGTGGGAAGGACAGCCTAACCACAAACACGTGGACAAGTGAATGTGGCCAGGAATGGTCCATCTCACTGACGCCTTCACACTGGGTTAATATTGTGGAAGCCGGGACACAGTTGGACACTGGGATGCAACACGTCCTCCAGACATAGAGGATTGCGGGTCCTGGGTCAATCAGGCTTCAACACAAAGTTCAGAAGGTAGACAGCAGCAGTGGTCGGCCTCCTACACAACGAGTAAATTATTCATGATCATGAGGCCATCCACCTCCTTAGCTTTCTGTTCCTTGGAATGCAAGCGCATGTATGTAGTAGCAGCTAGGCCTGAGGTGGTCAGCGTTTTGGCGCATATTCTACCTCCTTCGAGGATTGCTGGATGTTTTCCTGCTACTATCCCAGTTCTATGACTCCCGTTAAAACAAAGCTTCAGGTGATGAATGATGGATGAGGTGGTGGCAAAGGAGAAAGAGCAGGAGGAACAGGGACCATTCACATCAATATCAGGCCAGCCAACCACACATGTCTTGTAGGATATGTTTCTGTACCAAAAGGAGCAGTTCAGCTACACAGTTATAAGGCATACAGTGAATGCAATTCCTACCAAAAATTTCGAGGCACTCCAATGCCCCTTGGAAGTGACATGGAGGTCAGATGGCCTTAACTAAACCGTTTTTTCCATTTATAGCAACTGGGTCTCCTGTACACTGTTGGCCTAAGCAGGGAATGGAAGGCTTTCCAAAAATTATTAGGCACTGCAATGCCCCTTGAAACAGACGTGGATTACAGCGTATTAAAAACCTTCTACCCATTATTGGGGAGTGGGTCTCCCTTAGTGTTTGCCTATGCATTGAAAAGCAAAAGCTGACAAAAATTAGGAGGAAATGCAATGCCCGTTGCAAGAGTCGTGGAGGTTTGAGGTAATTAAAAACTACATGTCAATGCCCCTTGGAAGAGCTGTGGAGTTCAGAGTGGTTTAACAAGACGGTTTTAATGCCCCTTAGAAGAGACGTGGAGTTCAGAGTGGTTTAACAAGACAGTTTTAATGCCCCTTGGAAGAGATGTGGAGGTCACAGTAGCTTAACAAGATGGTTTTAATGCCCCTTGGAAGAGACGTGGAGTTCAGAGTGGTTTAACAAGACAGTTTTAATGCCACTTGGAAGAGTGGTGGAGGTTACAGTGGAATAAAAAGACAATATCAATGCCCCGTGGAAGAGACGTGGAGGTCACAGTAGCTTAACAAGACGGTTTTAATGCCCCTTGGAAGAGAGGTGGAGGTCGCAGTGAAATAAAAAGACAATATCAATGCCCCTTGGAAGAGTGGTGGAGGTTACAGTTTAATAAAAAGACAATATCAACGCCCTGTGGAAGAGACGTGGAGGTCACAGTAGCTTAACAAGACGCTTTTAATGCCCCTTGGAAGAGTGGTGGAGGTCGCAGTGGAATAAAAGGACAATATTAACGACCCTTGGAAGAGACATGGAGGTCGCAGTAGCTTAACAAGACGATTTTAATGCCCCTTACAAGAGCCATGCAGTACAGCATATTAAAAACATTATTCCCATTATTGGGGAGTGGGTCTCCCGTAGTCTTTGCCTATGCCTTCCAAGCAAAAGCTGCCAAAAATTAGGAAGGGGGAACTTGCAATGTCCCTTACAAGAGCCATGCAGTACAGCATATTAAAAACATTATTCCCATTATTGGGGAGTGGGTCTCCCATAGTCTTTGCCTATGCCTTCCAAGCAAA
This sequence comes from Phyllobates terribilis, assembly GCF_046119375.1. Lineage (NCBI taxonomy): Eukaryota > Metazoa > Chordata > Amphibia > Anura > Dendrobatidae > Phyllobates > Phyllobates terribilis. Next base: position 79,034,148 of record NW_027362762.1, read on the forward strand.
AGCTGCCAAAAATTAGGACAGAGGAACTTGCAATGCTGGCAACATGGACCTCGGTCACCCTGGTGGTATAGTGGTCGTGGAGGCTGAGGATAAGGAGAAGAGCAAAAAACAGCCGAAATGAGGAAGCGTATACCCATGTGTGGGTCTGAAGCGATGCATGGGAATACACCTCCCGAAATAACACAGTGGATTTGACTTTATGTTACTCTGCTGTCATTTGGTGGTGATGAGAAGTCTGGCCCAATCCAGCCCTTGTTCATTTTGATAAGGGTCAGCTTGTCAGCATTGTCAGTTGATAGGCGAGTGCGCTTATCAGTTATAATTCCCCCAGCGGCACTAAAACATGCTCCGATAACACGCTAGCGGCAGGGCAGGCCAGGACCTCCAAGGCATACAGAGTGAGTTCATTCCAAGTGTCCAGCTTGGATACCCAATAATTAAAAGGCACAGAGGAATCACGGAGGACGCTGGTACTCCCTCACCATCTTTTGAAACTTTCCACTCCTTGTGAGAGTACCCTGCGCCTCAGGGCCTGTAAGCTGGGCAGGTCTCAGAAAACTGTCCTAGAACATTGACAGTGTTCCCCTGCCTCTGCTGGATTGGAGTTGCGCCTCTCTCGCCTGTATGCCTTAGTTGGGCAGCGAACTGTGAGCTCTGCCGCTACCGTGTTCAGATGGGAATTTTTTTAATAGTTCTGCAGCAAGGGCCTTCTGGCATTGCCCCATTTTTGTAGACCTCTCCAACTCAGGAATAAGAGAGTGAAAGTTTTCCTTGTAGAGGGGGTCTAAAAGTGTCATCAACCAGTAATGACTGTCACCCAACATTTTGACAATGCGAGGGTCACGGTTAAGGCAGCGTAACATAAAGTCAGCCATGGGTGCCAGACTGGTAACGGGCAAGACTTCCGTGTCCTCACCAAGATGACGACTGATAGTGTTGAGCGATCACTAAAGTGCTCGGGTGCTCGAAGCTCGGGCCGAGCTTACCGTGATACTCGGGTGCTCGACCCAAGCAACGAGCCCAATGTTAGTCTATGAGAGACCCAAGCATTTTTGCGGCAGCACCCCCGGCAGTATGTAGAAAGCCTAAAAAGTGCCCAAAACGATAGTGACAGTGCTCAAAAGACATGGGGGCAGCATGGGGATCGCCCCTGGAAGCATTTCTAACCCCCAGGTCACTGCTGTCAACAACGTGGTCAGAGGTATTAAGCCACTTTTGCGGGCTCACAATAAAACGTTCAAAAACGAAACTGAAACGGTTTTCCTGTGAAATATGTTAAGGAATTTCCTTTCCAGGGTAAAAACTTGTGTATAAGTTAAAATAAATAACCAAAAACAAAAATACTCCTCCACACCTTGGGCAATGTTCACAAGTAGCATTTTTCATGCGTTTTTGCACTTTTGTATTGCTTTCAACCGTGACAAATGCGTTCACCGGGAAATGTCATTTTAACATTTTACAATCTTATCTGGCCATGTGCTGTGTGACACATGCATACAGTGCTGAAAAGACAAGGGATCAGCATGGGGAAGACCCCTGGAAGCATCTCTGACCCCCAGGTCACTGCCTAAAAGTGTGCCCATCAGAAGTGATCCTTGCCGCATCAGAAGATGCAGACTTGCAACTATCCCCGTGCAAGTCCTTGTCCCAGGGCAGTGTTCAATTGTACCTCCCCCATTCCTTGCAATGCAAGCGAAGATATGCAGCCAACCACCCACCCACCCGCAGGCTGCAATTCCATACTGCTAGCTTTCACTTGAAATGGGGCCTTTTAGTTTGGAGGAGGCCGAAGCTGGCCACTACCTCATGGCCGCTTCGGCAGCGAGGTATCCATACTCTGTCCCCAGCCGCCCGGCGGCCGGGTGTCCACGCTCGGTCCCCAGCCGCCAGGTGGCGGCCAGGTGTCCATACTCGGTCCCCAGCCGCCCTGATTTCTCCTGTCACCTTCCCCCACACTTTTCTTAGCCTGGCCTGCTTTAGGGCAGCATTGGATGAGCCCACCAGAGAACCAGACTCTTCCGGTGGGCCCTGGCTTCTCCATCAGGGGAGTTGAGAGTGCCTAGGTGAGGAGCATGATGATGATGATAGAAGTTAGCATCTGCTTTGCTTTCTTGGAATGCAAGCGCATGTATGTAGTAGCGGCTAGGCCTGAGGTGGTCCACGTTTTGGCGCATATTCTACCTCCTCCGAGGATTGCTGGAAGTTTTCCTACTACTATCCCAGTTCTATGACTCCCGTTAAAACAAAGCTTCAGGTGATAAATGATGGATGAGGTGGTGGCAAAGGAGAAAGAGCAGGAGAAACAGGGACCATTCACATCAATATCAGGCCAGCCAACCACACATGTCTTGTAGGATATGTTTCTGTACCAAAAGGAGCGGTTCAGCTACACAGTTATAAGGCATACAGTGAATGCAATGCCTACCAAAAATTTCGAGGCACTCCAATGCCCCTTGGAAGTGACATGGAGGTCAGAGGGCCTTAACTAAACCGTTTTTTCCATTTATAGCAACTGGGTCTCCTGTACACTGTTGGCCTAAGCAGGGAATGGAAGGCTTTCCAAAAATTATTAGGCACTGCAATGCCCCTTGAAACAGACGTGGATTACAGCGTATTAAAAACCTTCTACCCATTATTGGGGAGTGGGTCTCCCTTAGTGTTTGCCTATGCATTGAAAAGCAAAAGCTGACAAAAATTAGGTGGAAATGCAATGCCCGTTGCAAGAGTCGTGGAGGTTAGAGGTAATTAAAAACAACATGTCAATGCCCCTTGGAAGAGCTGTGGAGTTCAGAGTGGTTTAACAAGACGGTTTTAATGCCCCTTAGAAGAGACGTGGAGTTCAGAGTGGTTTAACAAGACAGTTTTAATGCCCCTTGGAAGAGATGTGGAGGTCACAGTAGCTTAACAAGATGGTTTTAATGCCCCTTGGAAGAGACGTGGAGTTCAGAGTGGTTTAACAAGACAGTTTTAATGCCCCTTGGAAGAGTGGTGGAGGTTACAGTGGAATAAAAAGACAATATCAATGCCCCGTGGAAGAGACGTGGAGGTCACAGTAGCTTAACAAGACGGTTTTAATGCCCCTTGGAAGAGAGGTGGAGGTCGCAGCGAAATAAAAAGACAATATCAATGCCCCTTGGAAGAGTGGTGGAGGTTACAGTGGAATAAAAAGACAATATAAACGCCCTGTGGAAGAGACGTGGAGGTCACAGTAGCTTAACAAGACGCCTTTAATGCCACTTGGAAGAGGGGTGGAGGTCGCAGTGGAATAAAAAGACAATATTAACGACACTTGGAAGAGACATGGAGGTCACAGTAGCTTAACAAGACGATTTTAATGCCCCTTACAAGAGCCATGCAGTACAGCATATTAAAATCATTATTCCCATTATTGGGGAGTGGGTCTCCCGTAGTCTTTGCCTATGCCTTCCAAGCAAAAGCTGCCAAAAATTAGGAAGGGGGAACTTGCAATGTCCCTTACAAGAGCCATGCAGTACAGCATATTAAAAACATTATTCCCATTATTGGGGAGTGGGTCTCCCATAGTCTTTGCCTATGCCTTCCAAGCAAAAGCTGCCAAAAATTAGGACAGAGGAACTTGCAATGCTGGCAACATGGACCTCGGTCACCCTGGTGGTATAGTGGTCGTGGAGGCTGAGGATAAGGAGAAGAGCAAAAAACAGCCGAAATGAGGAAGCGTATACCCATGTGTGGGTCTGAAGCGATGCATGGGAATACACATTCCGAAATAACACAGTGGATTTGACTTTATGTTACTCTGCTGTCATTTGGTGGTGATGAGAAGTCTGGCCCAATCCAGCCCTTCTTCATTTTGATAAGGGTCAGCTTGTCAGCATTGTCAGTTGACAGGCGAGTGCGCTTATCAGTTATAATTCCCCCAGCGGCACTAAAACACGCTCCGATAACACGCTAGCGGCAGGGCAGGCCAGGACCTCCAAGGCATACAGAGTGAGTTCATTCCAAGTGTCCAGCTTGGATACCCAATAATTAAAAGGCACAGAGGAATCACGGAGGACGCTGGTACTCCCTCACCATCTTTTGAAACTTTCCACTACTTGTGAGAGTACCCTGCGCCTCAGGGCCTGTAAGCTGGGCAGGTCTCAGAAAACTGTCCTAGAACATTGACAGTGTTCCCCTGCCTCTGCTGGATTGGAGTTGCGCCTCTCTCGCCTGTATGCCTTAGTTGGGCAGCGAACTGTGACCTCTGCCGCTACCGTGTTCAGATGGGAATTTTTTTAATAGTTCTGCAGCAAGGGCCTTCTGGTACTGCCCCATTTTTGTAGACCTCTCCAACTCAGGAATAAGAGAGTGAAAGTTCTCCTTGTAGAGGGGGTCTAAAAGTGTCATCAACCAGTAATGACTGTCACCCAACATTTTGTCAATGCGAGGGTCACGGTTAAGGCAGCGTAACATAAAGTCAGCCATGGGTGCCAGACTGGTAAGGGGCAAGACTTCCGTGTCCTCACCAAGATGACGACTGATAGTGTGGAGCGATCACTAAAGTGCTCGGGTGCTTGAAGCTCGGGCCGAGCTTACCGTGATACTCGAGTGCTCGACCCAAGCAACGAGCCTAATGTTAGTCTATGAGAGACCCGAGCATTTTTGCGGCAGCACCCCCGGCAGTCTGTAGAAAGCCTAAAAAGTGCCCAAAACGATAGTGACAGTGCTCAAAAGACATGGGGGCAGCATGGGGATCGCCCCTGGAAGCATTTCTGACCCCCAGGTCACTGCTGTCAACAACGTGGTCAGAGGTATTAAGCCACTTTTGCGGGCTCACAATAAAACGTTCAAAAACGAAACTGAAACGGTATTCCTGTGAAATATGTTAAGGAATTTCCTTTCCAGGGTAAAAACTTGTGTATAAGTTAAAATAAATAACCAAAAACAAAAATACTCCTCCACACCTTGGGCAATGTTCACAAGTAGCATTTTTCATGCGTTTTTGCACTTTTGTATTGCTTTCAACCGTGACAAATGCGTTCACCGGGAAATGTCATTTTAACATTGTACAACCTTATCTGGCCATGTGCTGTGTGACACATGCATACAGTGCTGAAAAGACAAGGGATCAGCATGGGGAAGACCCCTGGAAGCATCTCTGACCCCCAGGTCACTGTCTAAAAGTGTGCCCATCAGAAGTGATCCTTGCCGCATCAGAAGATGCAGACATGCAACTATCCCCGTGCAAGTCCTTGTCCCAGGGCAGTGTTCAATTGTACCTCCCCCATTCCTTGCAATGCAAGCGAAAATATGCAGCCAACCACCCACCCACCCGCAGGCTGCAATTCCATACTGCTAGCTTTCACTTGAAATGGGGCCTTTTAGTTTGGAGGAGGCCGAAGCTGGCCACTACCTCATGGCCGCTTCGGCAGCGAGGTATCCATACTCTGTCCCCAGCCGCCCGGCGGCCGGGTGTCCACGCTCGGTCCCCAGCCGCCAGGTGGCGGCCAGGTGTCCATACTCGGTCCCCAGCCGCCCTGATTTCTCCTGTCACCTTCCCCCACACTTTTCTTAGCCTGGCCTGCTTTAGGGCAGCATTGGATGAGCCCACCAGAGAACCAGACTCTTCCGGTGGGCCCTGGCTTCTCCATCAGGGGAGTTGAGAGTGCCTAGGTGAGGAGCATGATGATGATGATAGAAGTTAGCATCTGCTTTGCTTTCTTGGAATGCAAGTGCATGTATGTAGTAGCGGCTAGGCCTGAGGTGGTCCACGTTTTGGCGCATATCCTAGCTCCTCCGAGGATTGCTGGAAGTTTTCCTGCTACTATCCCAGTTCTATGACTCCCGTTAAAACAAAGCTTCAGGTGATAAATGATGGATGAGGTGGTGGCAAAGGAGAAAGAGCAGGAGGAACAGGGACCATTCACATCAATATCAGGCCAGTCAACCAGATATGTCTTGTAGGATATGTTTCTGTAACAAAAGGAGCGGTTCGGCTACACAGTTATAGGGCATACAGTGAGTTCAATGCCTACCAAAAATTTCGAGCCACTCCAATGCCCCTTGGAAATGACATGGAGGTCAGAGGGCGTTAACTAAACCTTTTTTTCGATTTATAGCAACTGGGTCTCCAGTGCCCTGTTGGCCTAAGCAGTGAATGGAAGGCTTTCCAAAAATTATGAGGAACTGCAATGCCCCTTACAAGAGCCATGTGTGGCACCCCAGAGGTCTGGTCACCACAGTAATAGAGGTATTACGTCGGAGAGCAAGTGGGAGGTTTCCTTGTCAGGATCCCTTAAACATGCAACATCCTCCTGCCCCAGTCCTGGGAGGGGAGAATTCAGTCCTTATAAACTGGATCTGGGGCGGGGTTGAGTGAGTCAGAGAACAGTCAGAGTCAGAGTGAGAGCAAGGGAAAGTAACAGTAAGGAGCTCTGTAGGAGCTAGGAGCTAAAGACCAGGGGCTGGAAGCTGAGCAGAGCTCGCCCTGGCAGAAGACAATTGGAACCGGACACAGGAGTCCGAAGCTGTGAGGACTTATATATCCAGCAGCAGAAACCAGCCGGCAGGGGATTTCAGGTCCTCTGGCCATAGAAGCCCGGAGGCTCAGTCACAAGCAAGGGACTAGCACCGCCGTCGTGGAGCGGAGGCTAACAGAAGGCCCCAAGTCACCAGCCATACGGGTGAGCACTACACGGTACACTCAGGGACGTGGGCTACTTCTACCCGCTTACAGCAAGGTAGCCAGGAAGAGTGCAGACAGACGGGGAGGCCTACAACTCCACCTGGCCAGGGGAACTCCTGCTTGCTCACAGACTGACCAGGCCTCTTATGCTAGCCAGTACTCCCGGGAGGGTCTACCTTATAATCATCAGTAAAGACCCTGAACTGCACTGCAAAGACTCTGAGTCGTTTCTGCTGCGCTCGTGCACCATCACCCCCATCATCCACACTCACTGCCCTGAGGCTATGCTCCTCCCGAGGGGAGTTATCCCATTTTATGCTGCGCACACAACACCAGCCTCAGCGGTCTGCCTCGCAGCGGTGGTACTCCCTGACCGCAATCCACGGGTGGCGCAGTCAGACAATTAACCTCAAAACCTAAGAAAGACTGCCACTGGTTTGACCAGCCTGAGCCACGGGACCGGGTCACCACCACTCAGACTACAGACCCCAGAGACCCGGCACTGGGTATCCCACACACGAGTACACACGGCCCAGGGGGCGCGTCACATGCAGTACAGCATATTACAAACATAAGTCCCATTATTGGGGAGTGGGTGTCCCATAGTATTTGCTAATGCCTTGCAAGCAAAAGCTGCCAAAAATTAGGACGGAGCAACTTGCAATGCCCCTTACAAGAGCCATGCAGTACAGCATATTACAAACATAAGTCCCATTATTGGGGAGTGGGTCTCCCATAGTATTTGCTTATGCTTTCCCAGCAAAAGCTGCCAAAAATTAGGATGGAGCAACTTGCAATGCCCCTTACAAGAGCCATGCAGTACAGCATATTACAAACTTAAGTCCCATTATTGGGGAGTGGGTGTCCCATGGTATTTGCTTATGCTTTCCCAGCAAAAGCTGCCAAAAATTAGGACGGAGGAACTTGCAATGCTGGCACCCTGGTGGTATAGTGGTGGTGGAGGCTGAGGATAAGGAGAAGAAGATTAAACAGCCGAAACGAGGAAGCGTATACCCATGTGTGGGTGTGAAGCGGTGCATGTGAATACACCTCCCGAAATAACACAGTGGATTTGACTTTATGTTACTCTGCTGTCATTTGGTGGTGATGAGAAGTCTGGCCCAATCCAGCCCTTGCTCATTTTGATAAGGGTCAGCTTGTCAGCATTGTCAGTTGACAGGCGAGTGCGCTTATCAGTTATAATTCCCCCAGCGGCACTAAAAACACGCTCCGATAACACGCTAGCGGCAGGGCAGGCCAGAACCTCCAAGGCATACAGAGCAAGTTCATTCCAAGTGTCCAGCTTGGATACCCAATAATTAAAAGGCACAGAGGAATCACGGAGGATGCTGGTACGATCGGCAAGGTACTCCCTCACCATCTTTTGAAACTTTCCACTCCTTGTGAGAGTACCCCGCGCCTCAGGGTCTGTAAGCTGGGCGGGTGTCAGAAAACTGTCCCAGAACGTTGACAGTGTTCCCCTGCCTCTGCTGGATTGGAGTTGCATCTCTCTCGCCTGTACGCCTTGGTTGGGCAAAGAACTGTGACCTCTGCCGCTAGCGTGTTCAGATAGGAAATTTTTTAAGAGTTCTGCAGCAAGGGCCTTCTGGTATTGCCCCATTTTTGTAGACCTCTCCACCTCAGGAATAAGAGAGTGAAAGTTCTCCTTGTAGCGGGGGTCTACAAGTGTCACCAACCAGTAATGACTGTCACCCAACATTTTGACAACGCGAGGGTCACGGCTAAGGCAGCGTAACATAAAGTCAGCTATGCGTGCCAGACTGGTAACGGGCAAGATTTCCGTGTCCTCACCAATATGACGACTGACCATGCTCTCCTCCTCCTCTTCCTCCTCCCCCCTGTCCTCAGGTCACCCACGCTGAACCGACGGTATGACACTTGTACAGGTACTACCGTCTACAACGCATGATAGCAGCTCATGTTCTTCCTCCTCCTCCTCCTCCTCCTCTCCCTCATTGTCCCCCAATGCATGTTGGGATGAGATGAGGCTGGGCTGTGTGTAATCGCCCACTACGGCTTCTTGATCCATCTCATCATACTCTGGCTGCAATGCCTCCTCTTTAATTCTCTGCAGAGAGCGTTGCAAAAGACAGACAAGTGGGATGCTGACACTAATGATGGCGTCATCGCCACTCACCATCTTGGTGGCCTCCTCAAAGTTTGTCAGGATGGTACATATGTCAGACATCCAGGTCCACTCCTGCGGTCTTATGTGTGGAGTCTGACCTGAATATCGACGGCCTTGTTGCAGCTGGTACTCCACAACTTTTCTCTTCTGCTCACAAATCCTTTGCAACATGTGGAGGGTAGAGTTCCAATGTGTGGGGACATCACACACCAGTCGGTGTGCCGGAAGCTGCAAACGCTGCTGCAACACAGCAAGGGCGGCGGAAGCTGTAGCCGACTTGTGAAAATGAGCTGACAGGCGGCGTACTTTCACGAGCAGATCTGGCAACTCGGGGTACGATTTAAGAAACCGCTGAACCACGAGGTTAAGCACATGAGCCAGGCATGGTACGTGTGTGATCTCACCTCGCCTCAGAGCCGCCACCAGGTTACGGCCATTGTCACACACGACCATGCCGGGATGTAGGTTCAGCGGTCTCAGCCACAGATCTGCCTGCTCTTTCACAGCTGTCCACAACTCACAAGCAGTGTGAGGTTTATCACCTAAGCTTATGAGTTTCAGCACAGCCTGTTGCCGCTTGGCGGAGGCAGTACTGCAATGCTTCCAGCTTGTAACTGATGTGGTGATATCTGAGATGGAGGCTGAACATGAGGAGGAGGAGGAGGATGCGCAGGAGCTGTACACTGTGGGGGCAACTCTGACTGACATAGGGCCCGCAATCCTCGGTGTGGGGAGGATGTTTTCCGTCCCAAGGTCCGACTGGGTCCCGGCTTCCACTATGTTTACCCAGTGTGCCGTCAGAGAGATGTACCGTCCCTGGCCACAAGCACTTGTCCACGTGTCCGTTGTCAGGTGGACTCTCCCAGTAACTGCGTTGTTGAGGGCACGGCAGATGCTTAGGGACACGTGCTTGTGTAGTGCGGGGATGGCACATTGGGCAAAATAGTGTCGGCTGGGGACCGAGTACCGAGGGACGGCCACCGCCATAAGATTGTGGAAGGATTCCGTCTCCACCAGCCTAAAAGGCAGCATTTCCAATGCAAGCAGTCATGAAATGTGCGAATTTAGGACTGTGGCCTGTGGTGCTTTAGCTGCGAATTTCCGCTTTCGTTCAAAGGTCTGGGATATGGACAACTGAACACTGCGGTGGGACGTGGACGTGGACGTTGATGCTGTTTCTTGAGAAACTGCCATAACAAGTGAAGACTGAGAGGAGGGGGCATCTTTACATGCAGTATGGACAGGGGATTGCCTTGCACACACAACAGGGGGTTCTATTGCACGCTCAACAGTGGAAGAAGCAGTGGTGACACCCGCTGACACTGGTCGTGGACCCTGGGTTTCGCCCCACAAAGTCGGGTGCTTTGCTGCCATGTGCCTGATCATGCTGGTGGTGGTCAGGCTGGTAGTTTTGTCACCCCTGCTGATGCTGGCATGGCAGGTGGAACATATGGCCTTTTTGGGGTTATCAGCAGAGTCTTTAAAAAAATTCCAGACTCTGGAAGACCTACCGCTTGTACTGGCAACGTCCCTCGTGTTGGTGTTACGGGGAGCGGTTGCCTGCCTTCTGTCTGCGGCCACCACACTGCTTCTTCCTGCCTGTTGGGGTACTCTGCCTCCCTCCCCCTGTGTGCTGCTGGCCTCACTCTGCATGTCCTCCTTCCACGTTGGGTCAGTTACTAGATCATCCACCACCTCCTCCTCTTCCACTTGCGCACCACGATCTTCCTCCTCACTTCCTGGCAATTGTGTCTCGTCATCGTCCACCTCTTGTGACAGATTGCCAACGTCGACTTCCTGTGGCCGTGGCTGTTCAAATATTTGGGCATCGCAACATGGGATCTCCTCTTCCACCACTTCAAGCGTATCAGGCGAGGGGCCCAAATATGGAAATGGACCAGTGAACAGCTCTTCAGAGTGTCCAAGTGTGGGATCACTTGCTGTCTGACGACACTCGGCATGGTGGGAGGAAGGAGCATCAGGGTGAGGAGGAGTATGCGGTCGAGACTCACGGCTACTAAGAGTTGACCGTGTGGAAGACAGACCAGAGGTGGTGGTGCCCAGGTAACTGGAAGTATTGTCTGCTATCCAATTAATAACCTGTTTGTAGCGCTGGCGTCCCTGCCCTCTGCTAGGCAGGGACGCTGCTCCCCTCACCGCTCTGCTTCGTGCCCGGCGTCCTCTCCCCGCTCTGCTCTCAGCGCGCGCTCCTTCCCGGCGTCCTCCTCCCGCTCTGCTCCCCTCCTCTTAAAGGGGCCGCGCGCGCCATCCTAAGGAGTCCCCGGCCAATGGCCGGAGGACTTCATCATATATAAGGCACCTCCTCCAAAATGGAGGTGCCCGAGCAATGTTGTTTGCACCTGTGTCTCACCTGTGCTTCAGCCCTCAGGTCCCGTTGCCAGTTACCTGCCAGTTACCTGCCAGTTTCCTGCCAGTTTCCTGCCTGATTCCTGCCTGAATACTTGTTACCTGCCTGCCTGCCTGAGGTCCGACGGTCTGCCTTACAACTCCGGTCAGTCTGTCTAAGGACCAACTTGTCCGCTCACCTGGGAGCGCACATCAGCTACCTGCCTGCTTGCCTGAGGTCCGACGGTCCGCCTTACAACTCCGGTCAGTCTGTCTATGGACCAGCTTGCCCGCTCACCTGGGAGCGCTTCTCCGCTACCTGCCTGCTTGCCAGCCCGGATGCTCCGTTGTCACGTGCTGTGACCACCAGCTATCTCAGAGACTCTTGCCCGCTCACCTGGGAGCGCATCTCCGTTACCCGCCTGCTTGCCAGCCCGGAGGTCCCGTTGTCACGTGCGGTGACCACCAGCTATTCCAGAGACTCTTGCCCGCTCACCTGGGAGCGCTTCTCCGTTACCTACCTGCCTGCCAGCCCGGAGGTTCCGCCGTCACGTGCCGTGACCACCTGCTATTCCAGAGACTCTCGCTTGCTCACCTGGGAGCACACATCTACCTTCTGCCTGCTAGCCTACCCGGAGGCTCCGCCATCACAGGTCATACCTACCCCTTACCCAGAGACTGCCCTGATCACTTGCCGTAACTCCCTGTCCGTTCACCCAGAGACTGCCACCCGCTCCCTTACAAGGGCCGCCCCCTTGTATAGTAGCTCAGAGGTTCCGCCTCCCGGACCCGTTACAGTTTGCTCGGGCCATGGAACCCGGTGGCACCCAAGCTCCCTCGCTCTCGGACCTCTGTCTTGAACTGTCCCGTCAGAGGTCCCAACAGGAGGCCATCCTGGGTCACCTGCGGAATGTTAATACTCGCCTGAACACTCTGTCTGATCCACCAACAACCTCCGCCAGTGCCATATCTTGCAATCCGGCAGCTCCGCTGCCCACTAATACTATGGTATCCTACCCCGGACCCCGGCTCTCTGCACCTCCTCGCTTCGGAGGCGACCCCGTCCAGGCTCGGGGCTTCATAAATCAGTGCACCCTGCACTTTGAACTTTTGTCCCATCAGTTTAATTCCGACCGGGCCAAAATTGCCTTTATCATGTCCCATCTCACCGGGGAGGCCCTGGCCTGGCTAAATCCTCTATGGGAGAGAGGAGACCCCCTGGTGTCCAACTTGCCTGCTTTTCTCTCGGCTTTCCGGAAAGTCTTCGACGAACCCGGACGGAAGACCTCATCCGCATCCTCTCTGCTACGCCTCCGTCAGGAGGGTCTCACCGTGGGCCAATATGCCATACGGTTCCGCACCCTTGCCTCGGAGCTGGCCTGGGATAACGACGCTCTGGTATCCGTCTTCTGGGAGGGTCTGTCCGGTCGTATTAAAGATGAACTTGCTGGTCGGGACATTCCTACCTCTCTCGATGATCTAATAACCCTTGCCACCCGGATTGACCTACGGTTCCAGGAGCATGCCAAAGAGGTCACCCGTGAGAGAAGGATTCCATGTTTAGCTCCTACTTTCCAGAAACCCGTCATTCCCTCCATCTCTCCCCAGGTACACTCTCCTGAGCCTATGCAGGTCGACCAGACCAAGATGGTCAAAACCCGTCAGGACTCACGCCGTGCCGAGGGGAGCTGCTTCTACTGTGGCAGTAAGGAGCACCGGATCCGTGCCTGCCCGGAGAGGTCGGGAAACGCCTGTGTCTAGGTTCGCTCAGAGAGGTCCACCTAGACAAGAATAAATCCTCTCCATCCCTGCTGTTGTCAGTTTCGATCATCTACGGGGAGAACCGTTATTTCGAACTAGCCCAACTTGACTCTGGAGCAGCCGGGAACCTTATTTCACAGTCCCTGGTTGAGAAATACCGCATCCCCACCAAACCTCTGGCTGTACCCTTGTCTGTCGCTGCCGTGGATGGGGGCCTCTTACCTCGCCCCATTCAACTCATCACCGAATCCATTACCCTGCAGGTGGGAATGCTGCATTCTGAAAGTATCTCCTTTCATGTTCTGCCTGGACTCTCTCACGCCCTCTTGCTAGGTCTGCCCTGGCTCCAGAGACATGCACCCGTGCTAGACTGGCAAACCGGAGAGGTCCTTCGCTGGGGACAAGACTGTCATAAAACCTGCCTGGTTCCCGTCCATCCCGTCCGTCCCTCTCCTACCCCAGCTAATCTACCTGGACTTCCGATTCCTTATTGGTCTTATGCAGATGTCTTTAATAAAAAGGAGGCAGAGACATTACCACCACATAGACCATACGACTGTCCCATCGATCTGCTACCCGGTACTACTCCTCCCCGTGGGCGTATCTATCCTTTATCCGCTGCTGAAACCCGGTCAATGTCCGAATATATTGAGGAGAATCTGGCCAGAGGATTCATCCGGAAATCTACCTCCCCGGCGGGAGCAGGCTTCTTTTTCGTCAAAAAGAAGGACGGCTCTCTCCGTCCCTGTATAGACTATAGAGGCCTAAACCTGATCACGGTGAAGAATAAGTACCCCCTTCCGCTCATTCCAGAATTATTTGATCGCCTGAGGGGGGCTAGGATCTTCACCAAACTGGACCTTCGTGGGGCGTACAACCTGGTTCGTATTCGTCAGGGGGATGAATGGAAGACGGCATTCAACACCCGGGACGGCCACTATGAATACCTGGTAATGCCCTTTGGTCTCTGTAACGCTCCTGCCGTCTTTCAAGAGTTGGTCAATGACATCTTCCGGGACCTTCTCTACTCCTGCGTAGTGGTGTACCTGGACGACATCTTGGTCTTCTCTCCGGATCTCCAGACTCACCGGAGGGACGTTCGTCAGGTCCTGCTCAGGCTAAGGCAGAACCATCTCTACGCTAAATTTGAGAAGTGCCTCTTTGAGCAGACCTCGCTTCCGTTTCTGGGCTACATTATCTCTCAGACCGGCCTACAAATTGATCCTGAGAAACTGTCTGCCATCGAGAAATGGCCCCGACCGGAGGGGTTGAAGGCCATTCAGCGATTCCTGGGCTTCGCCAACTACTACCGCCTCTTCATACCACACTTCTCTTCCCGGACGGCCCCAATTTCTGCGCTCACCCGTAAAGGTACTAATCCCAAAGAGTGGCCACCCGAAGCAGAGGAGGCCTTTCTTTCCCTTAAACAGGCCTTCTCTTCCGCCCCGGTGCTGCATCGCCCAGATGGCAACAAACAGTTCTTCCTGGAAGTTGACGCCTCCTCCTCTGGAGCCGGAGCGGTACTTACTCAAAAATCATCTTCCGGGAGGATGGTAACTTGTGGCTTCTTCTCTAAACTCTTCTCCTCCTCTGAGCGCAACTATTCCATAGGAGACCGAGAGTTATTGGCCATCAAACTGGCATTGGAGGAGTGGCGTTACCTGCTCGAGGGGGCTCTTCACCCAGTAATAATTTACACTGACCACAAGAACTTGGCTTACCTCCAGCATGCCCAGAGACTTAACCCGCGCCAAGCCCGGTGGTCCTTGTTTTTTGCTCGTTTTGATTTTGTCCTTCATTTTCGCCCGGCTGACAAAAACGTCAAGACGGACGCCTTGTCTCGGTCCTTTCTGGTGTCTGATCTCGAGGAGGATCCGAAACATATCATCGATCCCGCCAGAGTAATGCAGGTGGCTCCCGTGAGTCTAAATCGTCTTCCTCCTGGTAAGACGTTCGTACCAGTACCTGATCGGGAGAAGATCCTACACTGGGGTCATTCGTCTAAACTAGCTGGCCACGCCGGTCAGAAAAAGACCCTCCAGCTTATTACCCGGCACTACTGGTGGCCTAACCTGCACAAGGATGTAATAGACTTTGTTTCTGCCTGTGTGTCCTGCGCCCGCAACAAAGTTCCGAGACACCTGCCGGCCGGCCGTCTCCTACCTCTGCCAGTACCTGCTGCCCCCTGGCAGCATATAGCGATGGACTTCATTACTGATCTACCCGTCTCTGCCGGTTGTACGGTCATTTGGGTGGTCGCTGACCGCTTCTCCAAGATGGCTCACTTCATTCCACTGCCAGGTCTTCCGTCTGCACCCGAGCTGGCTAAAGACTTTATCCGCCACATCTTCCGTCTTCATGGCCTGCCCCGTCACATCGTGTCGGATCGTGGGGTACAGTTCACTTCCCGTTTCTGGAGAGCCACTTGTAAATTGCTGGACGTCACCCTGGACTTCTCCTCCGCTTACCACCCACAGTCTAATGGTCAAGTGGAGCGGATCAATCAGAACCTGACCAGTTACCTTCGGCACTTCGTTAATGCCCACCATTCTGACTGGGTGGATCTCCTGCCATGGGCCGAATTCTCGTACAACAATCACGAGAGCGAGTCTTCCTCCAAATCCCCGTTTTTTGTAGTCTACGGTCAGCATCCTCGGATCCCGTTTCCCGTCTCCACCTCGGCGGACAATCCGGCTGCGGAATCTCTTGTTAACAAATTTTCCTCCATATGGGAGAGTACCCGGTCCGCACTCCTTCTGTCATCCGAGCGTATGAAAAGACACGCTGACAAAAAACGTCTGGACCCTCCTCAATTCCGCCCTGGGGATAAAGTCTGGCTCTCGTCCAAATATGTCCGGCTCAAGATCCCTTCCTATAAGTTAGGGCCTCGGTTCATCGGCCCACTGGAGGTCATCAGTCAGATCAACCCGGTGGCCTATAAATTGAAACTCCCGGCCAACTTACGGATCCCTAACTCCTTCCATGTGTCTCTCCTCAAACCTGTGGTGCTTAACTCTTTTTCCAAGTCTACAGGTACGCCTCCTGCTCCGGTTTCTGCTGAGGACGAGTTTGAGGTAGAGAACATTCTTGCCACAAAAAGGGTAAGAGGAAAGACCTTTTTTCTGGTAGATTGGAAGGGGTTTGGTCCTGAGGAGAGAACGTGGGAGCCCCGGGAGAACATCCATGCCCCTCTCATCCTAGCTAAATTTCTGTCTGGCCTAAAAAAGGGGGGGCCTAAAGGGGGGGGTACTGTAGCGCTGGCGTCCCTGCCCTCTGCTAGGCAGGGACGCTGCTCCCCTCACCGCTCTGCTCCGTGCCCGGCGTCCTCTCCCCGCTCTGCTGTCAGCGCGCGCTCCTTCCCGGCGTCCTCCTCCCGCTCTGCTCTCAGCGCGCGCTCCTTCCCGGCCCCTGTGCTTAGGGCGCGCGCGCGCGCGCTCCCCTCCTCTTAAAGGGGCCGCGCGCGCCGTCCTAAGGAGTCCCCGGCCAATGGCCGGAGGACTTCATCATATATAAGGCACCTCCTCCAAAATGGAGGTGCCCGAGCAATGTTGTTTGCACCTGTGTTTCACCTGTGCTTCAGCCCTCAGGTCCCGTTGCCAGTTACCTGCCAGTTACCTGCCAGTTTCCTGCCAGTTTCCTGCTAGTTACCTGCCTGATTCCTGCCTGAATACTTGTTACCTGCCTGCCTGCCTGAGGTCCGACGGTCTGCCTTACAACTCCGGTCAGTCTGTCTAAGGACCAACTTGTCCGCTCACCTGGGAGCGCACATCAGCTACCTGCCTGCTTGCCTGAGGTCCGACGGTCCGCCTTACAACTCCGGTCAGTCTGTCTATGGACCAGCTTGCCCGCTCACCTGGGAGCGCTTCTCCGCTACCTGCCTGCTTGCCAGCCCGGATGCTCCGTTGTCACGTGCTGTGACCACCAGCTATCTCAGAGACTCTTGCCCGCTCACCTGGGAGCGCATCTCCGTTACCCGCCTGCTTGCCAGCCCGGAGGTCCCGTTGTCACGTGCGGTGACCACCAGCTATTCCAGAGACTCTTGCCCGCTCACCTGGGAGCGCTTCTCCGTTACCTACCTGCCTGCCAGCCCGGAGGTTCCGCCGTCACGTGCCGTGACCACCTGCTATTCCAGAGACTCTCGCTTGCTCACCTGGGAGCACACATCTACCTTCTGCCTGCTAGCCTACCCGGAGGCTCCGCCATCACAGGTCATACCTACCCCTTACCCAGAGACTGCCCTGATCACTTGCCGTAACTCCCTGTCCGTTCACCCAGAGACTGCCACCCGCTCCCTTACAAGGGCCGCCCCCTTGTATAGTAGCTCAGAGGTTCCGCCTCCCGGACCCGTTACACTGTTCACACTGATCAGTTCTCAATACTGGTGTTGTTCTGTGCTTCCCTAGTAATTCGGTCAAGAAGTGGGAGCGAGAAGATGTGGCTGTTGGTTGTGGCACATTTTCACCTTGGCCACGGCCCCGTCCTCTGCACGAACCATCACCAGAACGTCCACTTCCACGTCCCTTGCCACGCGCCTTGCCCATTGTAAATGAAGTAAAATAGCTTACACTTGCACTATCAATAGAAAAAGGGTAAGAAAGAGTAGATTAGAACCGTGGAAGAGGAAAACCACAGTTATTGTTTACTGGGGTATACCACACTTTTTTAAATAGAGATATTTGCGGCTGAACAGTGAGCGACACACTCAAACTGCTTTTTTTTTTAGATACCAAAGGCCCAAAACTGTATAGTACAGCGATTTGACCCGTGGAACTGCGAAACCACACTGGGATGTCGGGCCTACACAAGACTATTTTCAACAGATATATTTTTGTGTCACAACAGTCAGGAGACACTACTGTTTTTCTTTACGGAAAAAACTACCAAAAGCTGAATAATAGAGATTTTTTACCGTGGGATGGCAAAACCACAGTTATTGTTTACTGGGGTATACCACACTTTTTTAAATAGAGATATTTGCAGCTGAACAGTGAGCGACACACTCAAACTGCTTTTTTTTTAGATACCAAAGGCCCAAAACTGGATAGTACAGCGATTTGACCCGTGGAACTGCGAAACCACACTGGGATGTCGGGCCTACACAAGACTATTTTCAACAGATATATTTTTGTGTCACAACAGTCAGGAGACACTACTGTTTTTCTTTACGGAAAAAACTACCAAAAGCTGAATAATAGAGATTTTTTACCGTGGGATGGCAAAACCACAGTTATTGTTTACTGGGGTATACCACACCTTTTTAAATAGAGATATTTGAGGCTGAACAGTCAGCGACACACTCAAACTGTTTTTTTTTTTTAGATACAAATGGCCCAAAATGGATAATACAGAGGTTTGAACCGTGGAAGTGCAAAACAACACTTCTGTTTCTCTAGCCTACACCAGACTATTTTCATCAGTTATATTTGTGTCTGAAAAATCAGAGACACGCTTTTTTTTTTGTAGGGGGGAGGGGGGATACACCAAAAGGTTAATAAGACGGGTATTTGTACAGTGTGAAGGAGGAAAAAAAAAGGAGGATTTAGATGGAAAAAAAAGGATTTTTCCTGGCCCCCGACACCTGGTGCTAAGTCCAGCAATTTGAGCAACAGGAGCACACAGGACTGTAATGCAGCGTTTGCTGGTATAACCACTGTGTCTCCTATACAGCCTGCCTGCCTGGTATCTGGGATGGATATTAGTCCTGAAAAGGACTGTTTGTTTGTTCTGGCAGCCTTTACAGACCCTACACTAACTATTTCGCAGTTTATATCTCTCCCTAAATCAGCAGCGCTGTCCCTACACTGTCTAATCCGGAGCGACTGTGTCCAAGATGGCGGCGCCCGGTTTTAAATACTCGAGGTGACGCTGTGCGGCCAGCCAATCACTGTAATGCCCACAACCAACATGGCTGCAGCATTCCAGTGACTGGCTGGCAATCCCTGCATGTTCATTGGCTCTGTAAAGAGCGCCAAACATGCAGGGCGGAGACCCGAGCTCCCGCCCGAGTAACCCGGAAATGCTCGGTGCTCGCCGAACATCCCGAGTAGCGTGATGCTCAGGCGAGTACCGAGCAGTGTCGAGCATGTTCGCTCAACACTAGTATTTATATGTCATGTCCTGCTATGCACCTGTTCTAAGCTAGGTTAATCAAAAATGTAAACACACATACCATATTAAAACCATATAGCATAGAAACAATGCATATAAATGTGAATAATCCAAGAGAAAAAAACAAACAAACAAAAAAAAAGGAACATAAACATAATAATCTATAAATGATCACTCATAATGATGCATCAAATCATGTCTGATATTTAAACCTGTTGGTACACGTGTATTTAAAGTATAAATCCACCAACTTTCTCTATTAAGGTGGATTTATATCAGACATGATTTGATGTATCATTATGAGTGATTATTTATAGATTATTATGTTTATGTTCCTTTTTTTTTTGTTTGTTTTTTTTCTCTTGGATTATTCACATTTATATGCATTGTTTCTATGCTATACGGTTTTAATATGGTATGTGTGTTTAAATTTTTGATTAACCTAGCTTAGAACAGGTGCATAGCAGGACATGACATATAAATACCACTTCCCTGCTGTTTTTTTGCTATGCAATGATTAAGAACTTATAGTTCGAAACGCATTTGCTGTTCCTCTCCAAGGTGGACTTTTAATATTTTTTGCAGGACCCAATAAAATATGGATTTTAGAAGATTTGTTCAGCTGGATCTTCCTGGTTCCTCATTGTTCGTCTGGTAGCACTCCTGGCTCCGTGCTGTTGATCTTCTAGGTGGGTGAGCTGATTTTTCCCTTTCTTTTTCTGCCATATAAGACAAAGGGGACAGACCGGAAGTCGCCCAACAAGGCCCGGGGCCACTGGCTCAGGACACTGTGTGTGAGGTGCAGGGCAAGAGACAGAGAGAGAGCCAGCGCAGAGAGAGAGACAACCTGGGAAGGTACATAAGAAAGGGGTCCCATTCAAGTGCACCTAAGTTATCTGAGAGTTGGCTGGATCACCTCCCCGGAGGACACTACACAGTCTACACCAACAACATCTACCTCATCAGCCCTATATACTGCCCTGGAGCTTAGCTCTGCCCGTGGAGAGCTGTACCATCTTTGCTATTTCACCAACAGCTCCAGTGGATCTGAATAGCAGCGGCAGCCACATATAACCGCATACCACGGGTGGCGTCACAAAGATTATCCCCAAAACTTTATTCCCCTTTTCTTTATTCCCACAATTGACTGTTCTTTATTGACCGCCCTGGGCCACGGACCGGGTCACTGTCGCCGTGACTACCCCAATAGAACCGACCCGCCTGGCTACCTAGTAACCCACGGCCCCAGGCGGCGCATCATATATGCCCCCCTCCCTGTACCTCCTGAGTCGGCTGCCCTAGCAGCCCAGCCTGGGTTCTACTGTGGAACTGGTGCAAAGGCGTGGGGAGATTACACAGCATGGTAATGAGGCCCAGAGCTCAGTCTCTGCTTGTAGTAATGGGGATGCAGCCAGAGGTGCATCAGCCGAAAGGCTGGACAGTGAGAGAGGCCCGATAGCGGGCGTTCGGTCAGGCCACGCTGCTGTGGTGCACTCCTCAGTGCGAGGTGGGAGAAGCCCGGTGTCAGGGGCAGCTCCGGTAGCCTCGGTGCCTCTGAATGCTGTTGCCGCTGATCACTTAGTCGAGGAGTGGCGGCAGTGTGAGGGGGCTGTTGGGGCTGAGCGTTTCGGTCCTCCCACCAAAGTGTTATTTTGTGTTGATGCCACTGGTCAGGAAGATCCTGATGCTAAAGATCAGCGGCGCCTCACAACAGCTAAAGATCAGTGGCGCATCGCTACAAATGCAAAACAGCGGAAATTACCGACTGATGATGTGGAGGGCACATATAAGACCAGGGGTGAGGTTGCCTCCAGTTCTATGGAGGTGACTGAGCCCCTTGTGCCTGATGATGCTGAGGTCAAAATGACATCCACCATTGTCACTGGTCCAGCAGGAATGAATGTGGTGGTGGGTGTGAATGAGGCCAATTCATTGTCTAGTGGTGTGGTTGCTGGTTTGGTGGAGGGTGAGATGGAGGTGGGTAATGGTGATGCTGTTGGGGCTGCTGTAGTCACTGGTCCGGTTGTCCCCTCCCGTGTTGGCAACGCCTGTCCAGAGTTATGCCAGTGTCACCTCCGGGGCAAATAGTGCACCCTCCTTCTCCTCGTCTCCGGGCTTTGGGGACGGCATGTTGCAATGGCGCCTTCTGGAGGCTCTAAAGAAGGGGGAGAGATCACTAATGGTAGAGGGTCGAGATCTATCCTTCTGGATAGAGAGGCATGGCCTCGGGGCCTTCCGAGAGCAAAAGGGGGGGGGGGGAACAGTGTGGTCCCTCCCAACAGCCAGGCCAGACAGTGTGCATAGTAATGTGGTCGGTGTTCAGTGGAGGGGCAGTGATGCATGTCCTCCAAGGTCTAAAGTTGTGGAGCTCCTGCTGAGGATGGGCTTCAAGGCGATTGACATCTACGCCTTGATACATCCCTATTCCACGCCTGAGTTTGATGTCAGCTTTGTTCGGCCGGAGGGGCTTGAGCTCTTCTGGATAAATTATGAGTTGGCAAAAAATGAGCCCGGCTGGCGAGACTTTGCCATTCAGGCAGTGTCTCACCAAAACCAAATCAAGAAAGTGACAGTGATGACTCGCAACGAGTCGCTTTGTTTTTATGACGCCATAACGTGGCTTGGTCAGTATGGAGAGGTGGTGGAGATGTCAAAGAAAAACCGTGACGAGTTTGGTATCTGGTCAGGGGCCTGGATGTTTATGGTAAAACTTAAGCGTTCAGGTGGTACGGTTGCCCACATTCCATCATCAGCCTTCCTGGGTAGGGATCGTATCCTGGTCTTCTACCAGGGGCACCCAAGGCTCTGTCACAGGTGCGGCGACCCCACACACTTCAATGCAAACTGCACTATGCAGAAATATGCATTGTGTGGGGGTGTTGGCCATTTTGCTGCATCTTGTGTGGCGATTAGGTGCCACCTGTGTGGTGAGTTAGGTCACCCATTCAGCCATTGTCCTCGCTCCTTCACTAATGCAGTCCAGACCCCGGTGGCAGAAAGCCGTGAGGCCAATTCTGCTGGGGAGGGGACTAGCAGGGGTGGGGAAGCTGAGGGGCCAGGGAAGAAATGCAATAAAAAGACGCCTGCCCAGCTGAGGTGTTTAGACAAGCGCAGACAGGAGAGGGAGTGGGGCGAGCCCTGGGCTACTGGAGCAGCCCCTGTCCTGGATGCCAATCTTGCTGCTAAGGCCCCAAGGGATGATGAGTTGGATGAGGAGGTCAGGAGGATCCACAGGGAGGAAACCGCCTCTGCCTCAGAATCCTCCCACTATGAAAGTATGGATGAGGATAATAAGGTGGTGGCTAGAGGACAAGAGTAAGCTCGGCACCAAAAAGAAAAGAAAGAAGGGAGATAAAACATCTTCTCCTGCTCTGACCAAGGTATCTAAGGAAGGTAAAACTGACTCCCCTCTGGTTGGTCTTTCTAACCGGTTCCAAGCCCTTGAGAACATCTCTTCCTCTGAGGAGGAGGCTGAGGGTAAGGTTCCGGCTTTGGGGGAGCTTACAGGGGGCGCCGAGTCTCCTTCTCCTGGGGATGCAGGGTCCTTGGGGGGAGGGACTGGCCCAGAATCTGGTGACGAGGACGAAAAAAGGAAAAATGCGGGAATGGACACCTCTGTTTCGTTAAAGAGGGGGAAGGATTCCTCGTTTGAGGCAGAGGATAAGAGGAGTGAGAAGAAAAAATCCATCTAGCTCAATCACCAATGATGGCGGGACCCACTCCGTTGACGCTGGCAACCATTAATGTCGCCAGCATTAAGTTAAATATGGCTAGATTTACGGCCTTTGATTTTCTTAGCTGGGTTGAAGCTGACATTTTCTTTTTGCAAGAGACCAGGCTGCCAAACATGGCAGAGGTGTTTAAACCAAAGAGGGAGTGGAGACTCGGGCCCTCCTATTGGTCTCTTGCGGCCGAGCCATATAGCAGAGTGGCGGTCCTTTTTACCGCACCGGTAGAATGCCAATGAGTTATTGATATGGTCCCCAATCTAAGTGGGACTGGAAGTGTATTTTTATGAGGATCAAGCCCTATCTTTTTACGAGTCGGCAGGTCGTCTTTGGAGGGGACTTCAACACTGTCATGACGACCCAGGAGAGAGGAGGTTCCAAAGACAAGCTGACTTATGAAAGCGTCGCCCTTAATAGTATGGCAAGTGAGACTTGCCTGGTGGATGTCCACATCCGACACACCCCAGGCCACGAGGTGTTCACCTATCATAGAGGTAACTGTAGGTCCATTATAGACATGTTTTATTTAAAGGAGGAAGCCGTCTCTTCAGCAGTATCTGTTGTTGAGGTGGAGTTCTCCGATCACTGTTTGATTTTGTTTTCTCTGAATGTTACAGAGACCCCCCGGATGGGAAGAGGCTTTTGGAGGCTCAATTCTTCTCTCTTGGAAGAAATGGAGATAAGAAAATCCTTTGGGGATTTTCTTCAGAGTCAGGTACCCTTACTGGATCTTTCTAGTAGTAAGTCAGAGTGGTGGGAGATGTTCAAGAAAAGGGTGGCGAGATTCTTCTGCCAGCTCTCGAGCTGGACAGGTACCGCCTGTATCAGGGCCTGAGGAGGAAACTCGAGCATCTTGTCTCAACTGGAGGTAGCTACGAGGAGATCTCCAGAGTGAAATCTTTGCTAATGATTTGACAGTATGATAGACAAGCATCTTTGGTTTTTGAGAGGGATTATGGGAAGCACCGCTCGCCCGACCCTTACAGAAACTGCAAGATGTCAGCGAATAGTAAAGTTGTTACAGGACTGGTTGACATTGCGGGTTCCCTGAAAAGATCCAGATCAGGGATCCTGGAGGTCGTCAGATCCTTCTACTCGCACCTCTTGGGGAAGAGGGATCTGGATTGGAATGAGATGTCGGCTTTTCTGGCTGAAGCCGTCCCCGAACCAGGGGTAGACCCCTCTCTTGACGTTTTGACAGAGATAATCAGGGAAGAGGAAGTTAAGTTGGTGATTGAAGGGCTTTCCCTAAAGAAATCTCCTGGTCCAGATGGCTTAACATCTGAATTCTTTAAGACCTTTAAGGATGTCTTGGTTCCCCTCTTGACTGAGGTATTCAATGAGTGTCTTTCCTCCGGCACTCTGCCGAAGTCAATGAGGAGGTCTGCCCTGATCATCTTGTCAAAGGGTAAGGACCCATCTTGCATTTAGAATTGGCATCCCATAGAGCTTTTCAATGCAGAAAGGAAGGTTTTGGCAAAGGTGCTGTTTAATAGGCTGGTGAAATTTGCACCACTGCTCCTTTCGGGGGTCCAGCATTGCTCTGTTCCGGGCCGCAGTACAATTAGTGCTGCACTCTGTGTCCAAGAGGCGGTGGAGCAGGGTAGGCATGGCTACTGGAAGGGGTACATGCTGTTATTGGACCAGGCAAAAGCATTTGATCGGGATAATCATGAGTACCTCTGGTCTGTCCTTCTTAGGTATGGCCTGCCGGGGGGATTTGTTGATTGGCTTAAGACCTTGTACGCTGGGGCAGAGAGTTTCCCGCTTGTGAACAGTTGGATTGGCAGCTCTTTTGAGGTTGGGTGTGGTGTTTGCCAGGGTTGTCCCTTGAGCCCGCTACTGTACGTGTTTGCGGTTCACCCACTTCTTAGGAGGGTGGAGCGTGGACCATTGGCTGGGATCGGGATGGAACAGGAAGCACCGGAAACCACTCTGAGAGTGGTGGCGTATGCCAATGACGTCACCGGTTTTGCTTCCTCTGATGGGGAGGCAGAATGGCTGATGTCAGAGGTAAATCGCTACTCGGAGGCATCCGGGTCTAAGATCAACCCGGATAAGTGTGAGAGTCTCTGGCTGGGAGGAGGAGATCCTGGTTTTGATCTCCCGGACAACCTTCCAGGACCTAAAGTCTCTGCAAAAGTTCTTGCCATCGAATTTGGCCAGGGGGATTACCCCAAACAAAATTGGGACAGCAGGCTAGAGATTGCCACTCAGAAGGTGAACCAATGGAAGGGTTGGTCTTTCACCCTAAGGGAAAGGATAAACCCTTTCAAAACTTACCTGCTCCCTTTACTGATCTATCTGGGCAGTGTGTGCATTTTGGCAGAGCCTCTCTGGACTTGGGTCTACAGTTTGTTCTTCCAACTGTTATGGGGGAATAGACTGAAACTGGTCAAGAGGGAGGTAACTTACCGTACAAGGAGACTAGGAGGGTTGGGTATGGTCAACCCTGTGGTATTCCTTGTGAATACCTTCATTAAGATCAATATTACAAACCTCTGGAAAGAGAGGGCTCCTCCGTGGGTATTCTCCTGTAGGGAATGGTTTCAGCCTTTCTTCCAGGAATGGGAGACAGGAGGGCAAGGGAAGGATCTACGCACACCGCATGGACATTTCCCGGCTTACGCTACCCAGGTTCTGAAGGTAATTTGCTGGTGGGGTCTGGGAATGTGGGAGGTCAGGACTCTGCAGAGGAAGCTCCTTGACAAAAGGGTTCTGTTGACACATTTTCAGAGGCCTCTGGCGCTCAGGGATTGCCCAAGTCGGGATTTTTGGGGTGGGTCTGCATTAGTGTTGAGCCACCCCCGTAGTGTTCGAGTTCGGTTCGGTTCGTCGAACACCCGTGTGTTCGCCGAACTGTTCGTCGAACTGTTCGTCGAACACCTTCAAACACCGTTAAAACCAATGGCAGGCAAACAAAAACACATAGAAACACATAGAAAACACCTTCAAAGGTGTCCAAAAGCTGACAAACTGCTCAGAAGACACAACTAACACATGGAAAAGTGACAAGTACATATAGTCATGCGAAAAGAAAAGAGGTGGAGGAGTAAAAGGAGGGGGAGACACAGATATAGGCATGTCATGCCCTTCTAAAATCCAAAAAGTGAGAAGCCGAGACGGCCAGTCCGCTCCTGCCCGTGCCACCTCCGTGTCGCCGGGTTTGTGCCAGAGCCGCGGTGAACCCTGACGGCCAGCCCCCCTCTCCCAATACTGGTGCCTGTCCGCTGGTGGGTCGAGAGAGCCCCCCTGTGGTGGAGGCAGCTCTAAGCTTTTTAATTTAAATTGTCCCTCTAATTTGAATGAATACACTTTAAATCCATTTACAAGGATCTATTGGAGGGCAAGTCTCATGCCAGCAGCCGCGTAATTCCAGCTCCAGTAGCGTCCACTAAAGCTGCTGCAGTTAAAAAGCTTTTATAAGGATCGAGCTCGGCTGTCCACCGCAAGGCATCCTAGTGCCAGTCCCAGCCCCTATGCCTTGGGGTGCCTCCTGATGCTCTTCACTAAGTATCCCATGGTCCCGAAGCATTTCCTTTGAAAAAATTAAGTGTCCAAACTACAGGTGGTGTAGCTTGCTTAACAGCCGGGATAATCCGCTGACTAGCAGACACTGCTACTAGGCACAAAGTATTTCCTGGGCTAGATGCAGTTAAAAAATTGTAAGTAGATACTCTCGTTGGATGCTGAGAAAGCATTCCATAGAGTCTCCTGGCACGCCATATATGATTCTCTTAAAAAGCTTGGGGAAGGGGTCTAGGGGACCCTTTTATAGCCAAAATCACGGCCCTGTATCACAATACGTCACCTAGGCTGAAGATAAATGGAACTGTAGCACCGAGGGCTCGGTTGCTACAGACGTATTGCACCTCACCCAGAGGTGTGATATCTCACTCTCAGATAAGGATGGAGTGTGGATCAGGACCCGACACCTGCATGCATTACACCACATTGCCGTGGGGCAGGGCGACCAATATGCCCCTGAGATGGGCACGACAGTCCCTGTCCCTGGCTGGAGTGGGGGGAGGGAACACTGAGGAAGGGGAACCCTGCAGTGCAGGAGCAGGGAGGAAGCAGTTCCTGGGTGCATTGAGAAGGGAGTATAAAAGGTGGGCACCATCTTAGTTCAGTGCAGAGAAGTCTGAGCAGAAGTGGCAGGGAGCAGGGGCTCTGCATGAGCTCTGCTCCGGAGGCGGGCCTAGTAACAGAGGCCCAGGCCTGCAAGAGGGAGAAGGAAGGAAGAGGAGCGGAGAAGGCTCCAGGAACGAGGAATGAAGGGATCCCAGGGGTGCGGACGGGCGAGTCGCCACCGCACGCCCGAATCCACCTGCGTGGAGGGGTCAGGCCAAAGGGGGAGACCGGTCCCCGAACTAGTGGAGGCAGGAAACGACCCTCAGCTAGAAACCGGAGGCTCTGACATTTTATGTGGCGCAGCCCCTTGCTCCACCCGCTAGGAAGGCACCACATAGGGTCAGGGAAACTGGCGCCAAGTTTACCAAGAGGAGGCCCGAGGCAGCCGGACAGAAGTGTTGGTAAGAAAGGCCAGACAAAGGACACACAAAGGGGGTCCTGTGAAGCGCTCCAAAGTTATCTGGGAGTTGTCTGAGCCCCTCACCTGGTGAGCACAGTACGACGTGGGCAGCCGTTACCTGCAGACGTGGTCTGGATAATAAGAACTGTGAGTAAAGGCCCTGAACTGCATCACTGACTCCGTGTCGTTACTGCTGCTGCCCTGCACCATCACCCCCATCCTCCGCATACACTGCCCTGAGGCTATACTCCTCCCGTGGGGAGTTATGCTACGCTCTGCTGCACCCACAACACCAGCCTTAGCGGTCTGCCCTGTAGCGGCGGTTCACTCTGACCGCAATCCACGGGTGGCGTAGTCGGACATTTAAACATCAAAACCACATAAATAGTTCCGCCACTGGTTTGACCGCCCTGAGCCACGGAACCGGATCGCCGCCACGAAGACTACAACCACCAGCATCCACCAAAAAGGGTCCGGCTCCGGGTGTCCCAAGGCCCAGGGGGTGCGTCAGAACATTTTCATCACCTTTCACAATCACCAATGGGACAAGGCAGGGATGTCCTCTGTCCCCTCTCTTATACATCCTAGTGACGGAGCACCTGCTCTCATCAATTCGCCATAACCCCAATATTAGGTGGATTGAGGTGGGAGGCACCGAGTACAAGTGCTCTCTATTTGCTGATGATGTCCTAGTATATATCACTCAATCACATATATCCATCCCTGCTGTTATGGCTGAAATAGATCACTTTGTTACATGGTAAAATTTTAAAATCAATGCAGCGAAGTCTGAGGCCCTCGATGTCTCCCTCCCTAAATCCATATAGGATTCCATCCAGTCCAACTTTCCCTTTGCCTGGCCCTCACAGGGTATCAAATACTTAGGAATTCCTATTAATAGAGACCTCTCCCATCTATGTTATCTTAATTTTGGGCCCTTTATTGAACAATTCCATACAGACCACGGTTGGCAAGTTAGAACTGTGAGATTCACTACGTGAACCACTGGTGTTTTGTGGAAAAGCACATGTACACCGCGTTCCAAATTATTATGCAAAAAGTGTTTAGGAGTGATAAGGGAAGAATTTGTTTGTTTGTCAGTTAAACTCATTGATGGTGATGTGTGTCAGGGCTCTTTATATCACTGTAAGCAATTGCAGACCTGTGCTAATTAGTTTGGCAGGTGTGTCCAATGAAAGGCAAGACTACTTAAGAAGGCTCTCTCACATTATTAAGCAGCCTACATTTTCTGCCAAAATGGGAAAGAAAAAGGATGTGTCGGCTGCTGAGAAGCAACAAATTGTGGAGTGTTTAGGTCAAGGCATGACTACAATCAACATTGTGCGATGATCAGGATGAAGTGTCTTGGCAATCAAGAAGTATGTAGCTGATTCACAGTACACACGTGTGCGTGCTGATAAGGGCAAATTGAGGACTCTTTCCTACAGGCAATTACGTCAGGTTGAAACAGCAGCGGCAAAAAAGCCTTGTCATAGCAGCAGACAAGTTTTTGAAGCTGCTTGTGCCTCCAACGTCCCCCGAACAACAAGATGCAGGGTCCTTCAGAGGTTTGCAGCTGTGCATATGCCATCCTGTTGACCTCCTCTATCCACTTCACACAAGCAGAAACGGCTCCAG
The DNA here is from genome assembly GCF_046119375.1 of Phyllobates terribilis. NCBI lineage: Eukaryota > Metazoa > Chordata > Amphibia > Anura > Dendrobatidae > Phyllobates > Phyllobates terribilis. The sequence continues at coordinate 79,063,055 of NW_027362762.1, forward strand.
TGGGCCAAACATTACATGAAGACTGATTTCAAAACTGTTTTGTTCACGGATGAGTGCCGTGCAGCGCTCGATGGTCCAGATGAATGGAGTGGAGGATGGCTGGTTGATGGACACCCCACGCAAACACGGCTACAGCGCCAACAAGGAGGAGGTGGAGTAATGTTTTGGGCTGGAATCATGGGGAGAGAGATTGTCGGCCCCTTTAGGATCCCTGAAGGCGCTAAAGATGAACTCCATAATGTATGTGGATTTTCTCAAACAGCACTTCCTGCCATGGTTCAAGAAGAAGAACCGTGTATTTCACAGCAAGATCATTTTTCTGCATGATAATGCACCATCTCATGCTGCACATAAAACATCTGCATCTCTGGCTGATATGGGCATAAAAGGGGACAAACTTATGGTGTGACCCCCATGCTCCCCTGACCTCTACCCCATTCAGAACCTTTGGAGCATCATTAAAAGGAGTGTCTATGATGGCGGGAGGCAGTTCACATCTAAGCAACAGCTCTGGGAGGGTATTCTGTCCTCATGCAAAACAATTGAAGCAGAAACCATCCAAAACCTGACAAATTCAATGGACGAGAGAGTTCAGAAGCTCCTTTCGAACAAGGGGTCCTATGTGAAAATGTAACATCACCTAGAATAAAGTTTTGAGTTGAAAACTGTTTGATTTCAGTTTCTAACAACCTGCTAATGCTTATAATTTCAAAAATGACCATTTTTTTGGTCTTTATTAAAATGAAAAGGTTGATCGAAAAGTTTGGGGGATCTAAGAGTGTGGCAACCCAGTAGTCATGATTACTTCGAATTCTGACAATATGAGGGTCATGCTGCAGGTAGTGGAGCAAGAAGGCACTTATGTGTCTTGAGCATCTCGGAGCCCCAAAATTATTTTCCGGGCTAGATGCAGCTAAAAATTATTTTTAATTTTAAATCTGGTGAAGCTTATTATAGATGGCCTAATAGGATCAGTGCTGCACACTGCTACAAAGCCCAAATTATTTTCCAGTCAAGATACAGATAAACATGATTAGTAATTTGAAAGCTTAAAACGGTTGGTAGGGTGATTTTAACCAATCATCAAGCTTTTACTCTCCCCAGGATGACACAGGGGTAGAAAAGTCGTTTCGGATCCATGATTTGTTCATCTTTATGAACGTGAGTCTGTCTACATTATCAGTGGAGAGCCGCGTGCGCTTATCTGTCAGCACACCACCAGCAGCGCTGAACACACGTTCAGACAGAACGCTGGCTGCGGGGCATGACAAGATCTCCAAGGCGTAAGTGGCTAGCTCCGGCCATTTATCCAGATTGGAAGCCCAAAAAGAGCAAGGGTCCAGTGACACAGTCGTAGCTTCAATGTTTACTTGGAGATACTCCTGTACCATCGTCTCTAGGCGTTGACTATGTGTCAGACTTCTTGTCTCCTGTGGCCTTGCAAAGGATGGGCTAAAAAAGTGGTGAAATGATTCCGCAAAATTGATGTTACCAGCAGATACTGTGGTTCTGTTACGGTTTGAGTGCTGAACACTTGACGGTCCCACGGTTGGCAAGTTGGAACTGTGAGATTCACTACGTGCACCACTGGTATTTTGTGGAAAAGCACATGTAAGATTCTGCAACAGTCTCTGCTGATACTCCTGCAAGCGTGCATCCCTTTCTATGGCAGGAATAATTTCTGCAAATTTACTTTTGTACCGGGGATCTAACAGTGTGGCAACCCAGTAGTCAGGATTATTTCTAATTCTCACAATTCGAGGGTCATGTTGCAGGTAGTGCAGCAAGAAGGCACTCATGTGTGTTGCGCATCCAGGAGCACCAAGTCCCTGTTGTGTTGGTGGCGAGGTAGCAATGATGCTTCCTTCCTCTGTCCTCTCCCCCCAACCTCGCACAACAGAAATGTGATCAAGGTCTCCCTCATCTGATGAGTCTTCCATCAGTTCGTCCTCCACTTCTTCCTGGGCTCCTGCACCTTCCTCACTAGTTTGGCTGCTACCATGCGCCCTGGTAAAATCATCTCCCCCACCCTCACATGCCTGCCGCCTTGGTGCTGCCGACCGTCTGGACCTTGCAGATGTTAGCCCTTCCACATACAACTCCTCCTCCTCTACTTCCTCCACCTCCTCTTGTGCCACCACCTGACTCCGAATTCTGTTTAACATGTGCTCCAGCATGTAAATCACCGGAATAGTCATGCTGATAATGGCATCGTCAGCACTAAACATCTTCGTCGCCATTTCAAAACTGTGCAGAAGGGTGCATAGGTCCCTGATCTGAGACCACTCCTCCAGCGTGATTTGCCCCACCTCTGAATCTCGTTGGCCCAGGCTATACGTCAGAACGTATTGCACCAGGGCTTGTCGGTGCTGCCACAGTCGCTGCAACATGTGCAGAGTTGAATTCCACCGGGTAGGCACATCGCATTTTAGCCGGTGAAGTGGCAGGCCCAACGACTTCTGTAGAGATGTAAGTCGCTGAGCTGCGGGATGCGAACGGCGGAAGTGAGCACACAGCGACCGTGCCCTCTGCAGAAGGCCATCTAGTCTGGGATAGTGGGCTAAAAATTGCTGGACAACCAGGTTCAACACGTGAGCCATACAAGGCACGTGTGTGACATTGCCCCGGCGAAGGGCCGCACCCAGGTTTGCAGCATTGTCGCACACGGCCTTCCCTGGTTTCAGGTCCAGTGGAGACAACCATTCATGAAATTGGTTCTCCAGAGCTGACCACAACTCCTCAGCTGTGTGACTCACATTTCCCAGACATTTCAATGTAAAAACCGCCTGATGACGTTGAGCCCTACTGCCAGCATAGTAAGGAGGTGTGCAGGATCCCTTCTGCGCAGTTAGAAAGCTTGTGGCATGACCAGACAGGCTTTGGGTGCAGGTGGAAGACCGAGAGGAGGTTGAGGAGGCAGAAGCAGTGGAGGAAAAATGACATAAAGAGGATTGACGCACAACTCATGGGGACGGCAAGACTTGGACAGCAGCCCCTTGTCCTGCTGTCACCATAGTTACCCAGTGCCCAGTCAGTGACATGTAACGCCCCTGTCCATGCCTACTCGTCCAAGTGTCTGTGGTGAAATGCACCCTGTCACACACAGAGTTTCTCAAAGAAGCGGTGATGTTGTGTGCGACATGCTGGTGGAGCGCAGGCACACCTTTCTTTGAGAAGTAGTGCCGACTGGGCATCTGGTACTGGGGCACTGCGACGGACATAAGGTCTCGAAAATCCTCTGTGTCCACCAGGCGGAAAGGCAGCATTTCTGTAGCCAAGAGCTTGCAGATGGTGAAATTCAACCTCTTAGCTTTCTCATGGCTAGGAGGAAATGGTCTTTTACTTGTCCACATCTGAGGGACCGAGGGCTGGCTATTGTGCTTAGACGGGGTTGATAAGGGTGTCCCCGGCAAACTGCCGGTCTGTGAGGAAGATGCAGGCGGACATGTTAGGTTGCCTTGATCCAAAGGTGGTGCTATCGATGTCGGACAGCGCTCAAGACCAGCTGGTGTTACCACCTCCAAAGAAAATGATGACCTGCCAATCACGCTGGCTGTTGCGGGTAAAGAGGTGGCAGGTCTGCGCCCCAAAACAGGTGTGACTGCTGTCCCCCCAGTCACAGAGGATCAAGAGGCCGCGGATGCACAAGATATGGCAGACGGTGGTTGGCCCGGCCGGCTAGACCGCATTGTAGCACACTGAGCTTCCCACTGCAACTTATGCTTCATGTCCATGTGCCGGTTCATGCATGAAGTACTCAAACTATGTATTTTTTGGCCTCTACTTAGCTTTTGCTGACAAATGTTACAGATAACACGAGTTGGGTCATCTTTATCGATCTGAAAAAATGCCCAGTCTATGCAAGGCTTAGCACCCATGCGACCTGAAGAGCCACCACGACTGGTGGTGAGAGGCAGAGTTGTGTTTGAGGATGCAGTTGTTGACGTGCTTCCAGTACTACGTCTCTGTCCAGGAAGGCGCAACCTGACCTCGTCGTCACTAGCATCTTCCTCCACCTCCTCTGCTGACCTCATCTCTTGGCTGACTGTGGGTTGACAGTAAGTGGGATCTCCGACCTCATCATCATCACCCTGTGCGTTATCACACCCGTCGTCCTCAGAGCCAACCTGTTCCTGCCCTGACAAAAAACTAAAGTTGTCGCTCCAATCAGGTATTTGAGTCTTATCATCGTCTTCCTCATTGTCTCCACCAACAGGAGTTACAGTTTGGGAATGAGGGTCTACATTATGGTCAGAACCTTCTGCGTCTGGTCCTGGATCCGACTCATAAAGATTCTGGGCATCAGTGCAGATCATTTCCTCGTCTGGATTCACAGAAGCGCTGGAGTCGACCTCTGATTCCCAGGCTATAGTATGAGTAAACAGCTCTGCAGACTCAACCATCTGTTCTACCTCATACTCAGACGGGCAGCTGGAGATTTGGGAGCTGTGAGGAAGCAAGTGCGATTTGGGTGACACCTTTGAGGACTGGAGTATTTGTGATGTTGAAGTTGATGTGGAGGAGAGCCCACTTAAAGGAGCACTTGATATCCGTTGAAGCACCTGCTGTTTTTGTGCCTCATCTGGAATTTGTAGCGATTGGCGTGGCCGTAAGAAAGGGATCTTATCACATTGTCCGCTAAAAGAAGTAGACATTTTAGTTTGGCTGGAAGATGGTCTTTCTTCTGCACCTACCCCACGGACACAACCTTTTTTCCCCTTCCCAACACGCCTATTCCCCTTTCCACCAGCAGCAGGCCTTTTTCCACTCATTTTGGTGGTTAACTAATTCACAACTCTGGAGTTGTTTGCACAAAAAAACAATGGATGGTAACCGAGCAGAGCTGAGTGGCCAAACTGTGGTATTAGGCCAAAACTATTGGCTGGGTTAGATGCAGAAAAAAATTATTTTTAATTTGCAACCTGATGGAGGTCAGTAAAGATGGACTAATAGACCAAGTCCCACACACCGCTAGAAGCCCAAATATTTTTTCAGAGCTAGATGCAGAAAATTTTTTTATTCAATTTGCAACCTGATGGAGGTCAGTATAGATGGACTAATAGACCAAGTCCCACACACTGCTAGAAGCCCAAATATTTTTTCAGAGCTAGATGCAGAAAAAAATTATTTTTAATTTGCAACCTGATGGAGGTCAGTATAGATGGACTAATAGACCAAGTCCCACACACTGCTAGAAGCCCAAATATTTTTTCAGAGCTAGATGCAGAAAAAAATTATTTTTAATTTGCAACCTGATGGAGGTCAGTATAGATGGACTAATAGACCAAGTCCCACACACCGCTAGAAGCCCAAATATTTTTTCAGAGCTAGATGCAGAAAAAAATTATATTCAATTTGCACCCTGCTGGAGGTCAGTATAGAAGGACTAATAGAACAAGTCCCACACACTGCTAGAAGCCCAAATATTTTTTCAGAGCTAAATGAAGAAAAAAATTATTTTTAATTTGCAACCTGATGGAGGTCAGTATAGATGGACTAATAGACCAAGTCCCACACACTGCTAGAAGCCCAAATATTTTTTCAGAGCTAGATGCAGAAAAAAATTATATTCAGTTTGCAACCTGATGGAGGTCAGTATAGATGGACTAATAGAATGATGCTATGCCCAAAAGATTTTACTTCACTAGGTGCAGTAAAAAAATTGGTATTCTATACACAGGTGGTATATCTTGCAACACAGATAGGCTACTCCACTGACTAACACACTCTGCAATAGGCCAAAAAGGATTAGCTTTGCTAGATTCAGCCAAATGCTGTGAAAAAAACTTGCACAGCACTGGCACAGACCTGCCTGGCAAAAACTGATAGGAACTGATGTAACCTAGTCCTGAAAAGGACTCCAATTACAATTAGTCTTTACTCCCACAATCTATCTATTTAAGAGCACAGACCTGCCTGATAAAAGTCGTAGGAAATGCTGTAACCTAGTCCTTAAAAGGACTGCAATCACAACTATTCCCTACTCCCAAGCTATCTGTATATTTGTGCGAAAATTGGCTTGAAATTAACAAGGTATAGCGCACACAGCAACAGCGGTGCCGTCTAACACGCAGCTGCAGCAGTGAGAAAATGGTGGCGACGGGGAAAATGGCTTGGTCTTATAGGGCAAGGACATGTGACATACACTGCCAATCACACATGCCCTTGCTTGTGTGAAAAAAAGCACTTCGCTCCGTGTGTGCGCTGCTGATAGGCTGACAGATTGCACCTCCCCACTGCAAATGCGGGAAAGAGAAAAAAAAATGGAGATCTTCATTGTTCCTGCAGAGATCCATCCCCTGCCCCTCCCCCCGCCCCGCTGTACACTCAAACTGCGTATTAACATTAATTTTCATCATTACTGAGAAAAAATCCAGTTATGATTTTGGTGCACGAACAGTTATCGAACATAACCTCGAACAGCCGAATTTTTCTCAAATTGTTCGTGTTCGCCGACCGGCTCGAACACCGCCCAAAACAGCTCGAATTTGAGATTGGCGAACAGTTCGAGTAGAACAACGCTCATCTCTAGTCTGCATCTTTTGAATTCTATCAGGATCCCCTCGAAGTTTTGGGACTTGGCTTGGCGCTCCTTCATGGGAAACTGTGTGTGAGGGACAATCTGAAGTGTAGGAGCTCTAAGGACAGGAACTGTCCTCGGGAGCATTGTAGTACCATGCTGGAAAGCATGGACCACTTCCTGCTTCGTTGTCCTTTTAACACAGAGGTGTACAACAGGGTGGGCGCCTCCATCGGCTGGCCCCTGGCTGGCCGGTCTCCCTTATGCGGAATGGGCCTATGGAGCATTAGGAGACCTGGGTGGTCGGGACCGCTGCACCTTATTTCTAGTTAGCACAGTGGTTAGGTATCACACGTGGAACACATGGTGCTTAGTATTGACGCAGCGGAAAATCGTCCCAGTGGACGATGTGTTTAGGACCATACTCGGTGACATGGTGAAGGTGCGTTCTCTGGAGTATGAGAGACTGGGTACACGAAGGGCCGCTCTCCTCTGGAGGGGCTTTTCTTTTAGTGTGCCCTAGTCTGGTCATCTCCTCTCCTAGTGGTGGGCTGCTGCTGACACCATAGATTTTTGTTTTGTTTTGATAAGTAGACAGTGATGTAGGGCTGCAGGCGCCGAACTCGGGCTTTGTTAGTTGTGGTTATTGTATTACTTGCTATTGTATTGTTTGTTTCTGTATATATTGTATATAAGGCTATGGATTTGGGGGTCGGTGTTAGGTTGGGTGGTGGGAAAAGGGGGGAGGTGGGTTCATCTTGTGGGACTTTGGGACACTGATTATTTGGGTGAAAAATTGGCACTGCCTGATCTGGTATATGAACGTTGAACATGGACTGAGGCATGAGACGCAAGACCAGCTCTCAGGTCAGTGCCTTGAGTGTGGGGTGCTTAGTTTAGTCTTGTATATATTTGTATAGCTAGTGTTTATTTTATATTAAAATAAAAAAAAATAAAAATGTATATATTAGTTTGTATATATTTTGCCAGCTATTGTTTATTTAATTTATTGTATTATTATTTTCTTTGGTAACCGGACCAGATGTATGTAGTATAAGTAGTTATTTTTCTGTATATATGTATAATATGTGAGGACAGAATGAGCGGCGGGACCAGTTTCATTACATTGTTTATTTTGTGGTTATTAATTTTGTTATGTTTCTGTTATTATTATTGTTATGTATTTCATTTTTATAATAAAAAGATCTACAGGATCAGTACAGGATCAGTAATGTAATGTATGTACACAGTGACTGCACCAGCAGAATAGTGAGTACAGCTCTGGAGTATAATACAGGATGTAACTCAGGATCAGTACAGGATCAGTAATGTAAGGTACTGTTTGTGACTCAATTAGTTGATTAATTCTTTCTTAAAAAAAAGGAAAGCTATCATTGGTGAAGAGTAGTGTTGAGCGAGCATGCTCGACACTGCTCGTTACTCTCCCGAGCATCTCACTACTCGGGATGTTCGGCGAGCACCGAGCATTTCCGGTTACTCGGGCGGGAGCTCGGGTCTCCACCCTGCACGTTTGGAGCTCTTTACAGAGCCAATGAACATGCAGGGATTGTCAGCCAGTCACTGTAATGCCGCAGCCATGTTGTTTGTGGGCATTACAGTGATTGGCTGGCCGCACAGCGTCACCTCGAGTATTTAAAACTGGGCGCCGCCATCTTGGACATAGTCGCTCCGGATCAGCCAGTGTAGGGTCAGTGCTGCTGAGTTAGGGAGAGATATATAGTGCGAAATAGTTAGTGTAGGGTCTCTGAAGCCTGTCAAATCAAACAAACAGTCCTTCTCAGGACTAATATCCATCCCAGATATCAGGCAGGCAGGCTGTATAGGAGACGCAGTGGTTATACCAGCAAACGCTGCATTACAGTCATGTGTGCTCCTGTTGGTCAAATTGCTAGACTTATCACCCCGGTCTCAGGGGCCAGGAAAAAATATTCATCTAAATCCTGTATTTTTTTTTCCCTCAGTCAGACTGTACAAATACCCGTCTTATTAACCTTTTGGTATTTCAACCCCCCCCCACCAAAAAAAAAATTGAGTGTGTGTGTGACTGTTCAGACACCAATATATCTGTTTGAAAGATTCTGGTGTACGCCACATAACTATAACTGTGGTTTTGCAGTTCCACGGGTCAAATCTCTGTATTGTCCTGCTTTTGGCATTTATTGCTGTAAAAAAAAAACAGTAATAGTGTCTCCCTGACAGGTCAGACACCAATATATCTGTTTAAAAGAGTCTGTTATAGGCCAGAAAAATAGAACTGTGGTTTTGCAGTTCCACGGGTCAAATCTCTGTATTATCCTGTTTTTGGCATTCTTTGCTGCAAAAAAAAACTGTAATAGTGTCTCTCTGACTGGTCAGACACCAATATATCTTTTAAAATATTCTGGTGTACGCCACATAACTATAACTGAGGTTTTGCAGTTCCACGGGTCGAATCTCTGTAATATCCTGCTTTTTGCATTTTTTGCCGTAAAAGAAAACTGTAATAGTGTCTCCCTGACTGGTCAGACACCAGAATATCTGTTTAAAAGAGTCTGGTGTACGCCACATAATTATAACTGTGGTTTTGCAGTTACACGGGTCAAATCTCTGTATTATTCTGTTTTTGGCATTTTTTGCCATAAAAAAAACTGTAATAGTGTCTCCCTTACTGTTCAGACACCAATATATCTGTTTAAACGAGTCTGGTGTAGGCCAGAAAAATAGAACTGTGGTTTTGCAGTTCCACGGGTCAAATCTCTGTATTATCCTGCTTTTGGCATTTTTTGCCGTAAAACAAAACTGTAATAGTGTCTCCCTGACTTGTCAGACACCAATATATCTGTTTTAAAGATTCTGGTGTACGCCACTTAACTATAACTGTGGTTTTGCAGTTCCACAGGTCAAATCTCTGTATTATCCTGCTTATGGCATTTTTTGCCGTAAAAAAACTATAATAGTGTCTCCCTGACAGGTCAGACACCAATATATCTGTTTAAAAGAGTCTGGTGTACGCCACATAACTATAGCTGTGGTTTTGCAGTAGCACAGGTCAAATCTCTGCATTATCCTGTTTTTGGCATTTTTTGACAAAAAAAAACTGTAATAGTGTCTCCCTGACTGGTCAGACACCAATATATCTGTTTAAACGAGTCTGGTGTAGGCCAGAAAAATAGAACTGTGGTTTTGCAGTTCCACGGGTCAAATCTCTGTATTATCCTGTTTTTGCCATTTTTTGCCGTAAAAAACTGTAATAGTGTCTCCCTGACTTGTCAGACACCAATATATCTGTTTTAAAGATTCTGGTGTACGCCACATAACTATAACTGTGGTTTTGCAGTTCCATGGGTCAAATCTCTGTATTATCCTGCTTTTGGCATTTTTTGCCATAAAAAAAAAACTGCAATAGTGTCTCCCTGACTGGTCAGACACCAATATATCTGTTTAAAAGAGTCTGGTGTACACCACATAACTATAATTGTGGTTTTGCAGTTCCACGGGTCAAATCTCTGTATTATCCTGTTTTTGGCATTTTTTGCCGTAAAAAAAGCTGTAATAGTGTCTCTGTTAGAACCTTGCTCTTAGGTTTTTTCCTTTGCTGGTCACATGACCTTGTTGGCCTATTTAATCCTGCTCCGCCCTTCTGGCTTTGCTGGACTTCATTGTATATCTACTTTTTAGCTAGCCTGTGCTCTGTATCTAACTCTGTTAGTTTGCTTGGTCTACGGACCTCTTTGTTCTATATATTTTGTTTGTTCGTCTGTCTGCTACTATTTCTGTTAGGAGGTGTCCCATTTTCCTCCCAGTCCTTAGTACTTGCAGGGATTCCTTTCCCACATCTATAGGTCTCCGTACAGACTAGCTTAGGACTTTAGCAGGTCTGATCGCAGGATCAGGTCCCCTGTTACATCGTAGGGACTAAGCTGAGTTCTATCGTAGGGACAGATCTCCTCTCTTTCCTTAGCTCTGGTAGCAGAACATAACAGTAAGTCCAGCCTGCAAATTCTCTAAGGAAAGATTTTTCTGTTCCATCATGGTGTCGGTTCAGGATTTGGCTCATCGCCTGCAGGGACTCTCTCTGGAAGTGGCCGAGCTCCGTCAGCACGTGAGTAACTGTCCTGGAGCACATTTCTTGGAGCCTAAGGTATGTTTGCCGGATTTATTTTTTGGTGAACACCGAGAATTTTTTTCATTTAAAAATGCTTGCTTATTGTATTTTCGTTTGAGACCCAAGTCCTCTGGGGATGAATCCCAGCGCATAGGGTTCATAATGTCACTTTTGCGCAAAGAGCCTCAGGAGTGGGCCTTTTCTTTGCAACCTAGTGATACATGCTTCAGATCAGTGGATAGTTTTTTTTCTGCTTTGGGACTATTATATGATGATCCTGACCGTGTCTCATCAGCTGAGACTGAGTTAAGACGTTTGAGACAGGGATCAGGTAATGTGGAAAAATATTGTACTCATTTCCGTCGATGGTCTACTCAAACAGGGTGGAACGATTCTGCTCTGAAAAGTCTATTTCTTGCTGGGCTCAATGAAAGGGTTAAAGACCTGCTAATTGCTTATCCTACACCTGAAGATTTGCAACAGGCTATGCAATTAGCTATACGGGTGGATAGGAGACTGCGTGCAAGGGTTAATGAGAGCAAATCCTCTGCTATGTCAGTTTCTGGTTATGAGAATGTGTGTACTAACAGTGGTGAACCGATGGAAATTGAATCGGTGGCACCTCGCTCTCAAGAAAAAGACCGTAGATTTTCTGAAGGCTTGTGTTTCTATTGCGGAAAATCTGGTCATTTGATTAAAGGCTGTGAGCTTCGTATGAAGAAAGAAAAAAAATGGTCAGTCATGCCCGTATTGCCTGTTTAAATTCCAAGGGTGTATTTTTAGCTGCTTCCACGATTGCTCAGGAAAAATTAATGGAATTTTGAGTGTTTGTTGATTGTGGGTCTACTCTGAATGTAATTGATGGGGGATTCTTGGAAAGACTCAATTTAAAACCCGAACCTTTATCATCCCCCATTGCTGTGGTTTCTGTGGATGGTTCCCCTTTGAAGAATATTACTCTCAAGGTCTGTGAATTTCCTCTCACTATTAATGGTGTTCACCATGAGAAATTGGATTTGGTAGTTTTGAATAACTTGCCTTCTCCAGTAATATTGGGATTGCCCTGGTTAAAATTTCACAATCCTGTACTGGATTGGTCTACCAGTGAAATTAAATCCTGGAGCCATAAATGTTATGACAAGTGTTGTAACGGGCGTATTGCAGCTTTGGATAGGGGAGAATTGCCTGTTCCTATTCAGGATTTTTGGAGAGTTTTTTCTGAGAAGGAATCGCAGGTTTTGCCTCCCCATAGAGACTATGATTGTTCTATTGAATTTGTCCCTGGAGCGACTCTTCCTAAAAGTCGTTTATTTAACCTTACTATTCCTGAGAGGAAGGCTTTGGAGGAATACATACAGACAAGTTTGGCCGCCGGTCACATTAGGCCCTCTAAGTCTCCTGTGGCGGTTGGATTTTTTTTGTAAAAAAAAAGGACGGCGGTTTACGTCCTTGTCTGGATTTTCGTGAGATTAACAAAATTACTGTACGCAATCCTTACCCACTGCCATTGATTCCTGATCTGTTTAACCAGTTAATGGGGGCCAAGTGGTTCTCTAAAATTGACCTTAAGGGGGCATACAATCTGTTGCGCATGAAGGAGGGTGATGAATGGAAGACTGCTTTTAACACTCCTGTGGGTCATTTTGAGAATCTGGTGATGCCTTTTGGTCTTACTAATGCTCCTGCATTTTTTCAGAATCTTATTAATGACATCCTTAGACCTTTGATCGGCAAAAATGTGGTTGTGTATTTGGATGACATTTTGATTTATTCGCCGGATCTGGAGTCTCATTGGCGGAGCGTACGTGAGGTATTACAGTTATTAATGGACAATTCGCCTTTTGCTAAGCTGGAGAAATGTGAGTTCGCTGTACAGAGAATTAGTTTTTTGGGTTACATTATCTCCAGCGAAGGTTTTGAGATGGACCCGGTTAAAGTTCAAGCTGTACAGGAATGGCCTAGGCCTATTGGTTTGAAATCGATACAGAGGTTTTTAGGTTTCGCCAATTATTACAGAAAATTCATAAAAAATTTTTCTAGTATTGTCAAACCTCTGACCGATCTCACCAGGAAAGGTGCTGATGCGGTTCAGTGGTCTTCTGAGGCCATTGAAGCTTTTGTGTATCTCAAGGAGAGGTTCACCTCTGCTCCCATCCTTATGCAGCCTGATGTGACTAAGCCGTTTTTGGTTGAGGTAGATGCTTCCTCTGTGGGGGTTGGCGCAGTATTGTCTCAGGATAACGGGGATGGATTACATCCCTGTGCCTTTTTTTCAAAAAAATTTTCGGAGACTGAACTGAATGACGATATTGGTAATCAGAAATTATTGGCTATTAAACTCGCATTTGAACACTGGCGCCACTTCTTGGAAGGTGCGGAATTTCCCGTTCAGGTTCTTACGGATCATAAAAATCTGATATATCTTGATGCTGCCAAGCGCCTGAATGCCCGTCAGGCTAGGTGGACACTGTTTTTCTCGCGGTTTAATTTCTCCGTTACTTACATCCCTGGTACTAAGAATGTTAAGGCGGATGCCTTGTCTCGCAGTTTTTCTCCCATAGTCGGTGCTGAGAAAGAGGAGAACATTTTACAAGAAGGTGTTGTGATAGCTGCTTTGTACTCCGTTTTGGAAGATGAGATTCTTAAAGCACAGGAGAATGCCCCATCTAACACTCCTCATGGGAGGTTGTTTGTGCCTGGGACCTTTAGGAGAGATTTGTTTGTTGAGTGTCACGAATCTCGGTTGGCAGGTTATCCCGGAATCTCTGAGACCAAGAGACTGGTGGGTCGCAGTTTTTGGTGGCCTGGATGGCAGAAGGAAGTCATTAAGTGGGTGCGTCAATGTACTATATGTGCTAGATCTAAGTCCTCACATACTCCTGCTGCGGGGTTGCTTTGTCCTTTGGAGGTTCCCAGTGCTCCTTGGACACATTTGGCTATGGACTTTATAACTGACCTTCCCCCCTCTGAGGGTTTTACTGTCATCTGGGTGGTCGTGGACCGTTTTAGCAAGATGTGTCACTTGGTTCCCTTCGTCAAACTGCCCTGCGCTAAAACTCTCGCTAAGGCCTTTGTCAAGGAAATTGTCAGACTTCATGGCGTTCCTACTGACATTGTTTCTGATAGGGGTCCTCAGTTCGTGGCTCGTTTTTGGCGTGCCTTTTGTGACAGGTTGGGAGTTCATTTGTCGTTCTCGTCCGGATATCATCCTGAATCTAATGGCCAGACAGAAAGGAAAAACCAGGATGTTGAGCAGTTCTTGCGTTGTTTTGTGGCAGACAATCAAGAGGGGTGGTCTGAGTTTCTGCCACTTGCTGAATTTGCTCTGAACAATCATACATCTTCTTCTGCTGGTTGTTCGCCTTTTTTTTGTTGTTCTGGGAGACATCCGTCGTTTGGGTCGTTCTCCAAGTTGGGATCTGCCGTGCCTGAGGAGGAGAGTTTTTCCGGTGATTTGGAGAGAGTTTGGACGGATGTGCGTGGTAATCTTCAGGAGGCCAACAGAAAATCTAAGGACTACTTTGATAGGAAACGACAGGAGGTTTTGTTCGCTGTTGGTGACATGGTTTGGTTGTCCTCTAGGAATCTGCGGTTGAGGATTCCTTCTAAGAAATTGGGTCCCAAGTTTTTAGGGCCCTTTAAGGTGCTTCAGGTTGTCAACCAATCTGCTGTTAGGTTGGAGGTTCCTACCTCCTGGAGAATTAATCCGGTATTTCATGTCTCTCTGTTGAAAAAAGCTGTTGTATCGGATTGTGACGCCTCTGCCTCTGTTCCTCCGGTGGTGGAGGACGGGGAATATGAAATTTCTTGCATCCTTAACTCTAGACGGTATAGAGGTAGTTTACAGTATCTTGTGGCCTGGAAAGGTTTCGGACCCGAGGATAACTCTTGGGTGAGGTCGGATGATGTTTCCGCGTCCAGACTTATCAGAGCGTTTCACAGGAGATTTCCTGATAAGCCTGGTCCTAGGGGATCCGGAGGATCCTCTTAGAAGGGGGGGTACTGTTAGAACCTTGCTGTTAGGTTTTTTCCTTTGCTGGTCACATGACCTTGTTGGCCTATTTAATCCTGCTCCGCCCTTCTGGCTTTGCTGGACTTCATTGTATATCTACTTTCTAGCTAGCCTGTGCTCTGTATCTAACTCTGTTAGTTTGCTTGGTCTACGGACCTCTTTGTTCTATATATTTTGTTTGTTCATCTGTCTGCTACTATTTCTGTTAGGAGGTGTCCCATTTTCCTCCCAGTCCTTAGTACTTGTAGGGATTCCTTCCCCACATCTATAGGTCTCCGTACAGACTAGCTTAGGACTTTAGCAGGTCTGATCGCAGGATCAGGTCCCCTGTTACATCGTAGGGACTAAGCTGAGTTCTATCGTAGGGACAGATCTCCTCTCTTTCCTTAGCTCTGGTAGCAGAACATAACAGTCTCCCTGACTGTTCAGACACTAATATATCTGTTTGAAAGATTCTGGTGTACGCCACATAACTATAACTGTGGTCTTGCAGTTCCACGGGTCAAATCTCTGCATTATCCACTTTTGGGTCTTTTTTACATAAAAAAAACAGTTTGAGTGTGTCGCTGACTGTTCAGCCCCAAATATATCTATTTAAAAAAGTCTGGTATACGCCAGTTAATTAGAACTGTGGTTTTGCAGTTCCACCGTTCAAATCTCTGTATTATTCAGCTTTTGACCTGTTTTACATAAAAAAAAACAGTAATAGTGTCTCCCTGTCTGTTCAGTCACAAATATATCTGTTTAAAAGATTCTGGTGTAGGCCAGACAAATAGGTCCTAATCTCCTTTTTATTACCCTTTTTCCTTTGATAGTGCGAGTGTAAGCTATTTTACTTCATTTACCATGGGCAAGGCGCGTGGCAAGGGACGTGGAACTGGACGTTCTGGTCATGGTGTGTGTAGAGGATGGGGCCGTGGCCAAGGTGAAAATGTGCCACAACCAACAGTCACATCTTCTTGCTCCCACTTCTTGACCGAATTACTAGGGAAGCACACTACAACACCAGTATTGCGAACTGATCAGTGTGAACAGGTTATTAATTGGATAGCAGATAATACTTCCTGTTACCTGGGCACCACCACCTCCGGTCTGTTTTCCACACGGTCAAGTTTTAGTAGCCGTGAGTCTTGACCGCATACTCCTCCTCACCCTGATGCTCCTTCCTCCTACTATGCTGAGTGTCGTCAGACAGCAACTGATCCCACACTTGGACACTCTGAAGAGCTGTTCACTGGTCTATTTCCATATTTGTGCCCCTCGCCTGCACCGCTTGAAGTGGTGGAAGAGGAGATCCCATGTAGCGATGCCCAAATATTTGAACACAGGAAGTCGACGCTGGCAATTTGTCACAAGAGGTGGACGATGACGAGACACAATTGCCACGAAGTGAGGAGGAGGATCGTGGTGCGGAAGTGGAAGAAGAGGAGGTGGTGGATCATCTAGTAACTGACCCAACGTGGCAGGAGGACATGCAGAGCGAGGTCAGCAGCACACAGGGGGAGGGAGGCAGAGTACCCCAACAGGCAGGAAGAAGCAGCGTGGTGGCCGCACACAGAAGGCGGCCAGCAGTTCCCAGTAACATCAACACGAGGGACGTTGCCAGTACAACCGGTAGGTCTTCCAGAGTCAGGAATTTTTTTAAAGACTTTGCTGATAACCCCAAAAAGGCCATTTGTACCACCTGCCATGCCAGCATCAGCAGGGGTGAAAAAACTACCAGCCTGACCACCACCAGCATGATCAGGCACATGTCAGCAAAGCACCCGACTTTGTGGGGCGAACCACAGGGTCCACGACCAGTGTCAGCAGGTGTCACCACTGGTTCTTCCGCTGTTGTGCATGTGATAGAACCCCCTGTTGTGTGTGCAAGGCAATCCCCTGTCCATACTGTATGCAAAGATGCCCCCTCCTCTCAGTCTTCACTTGTTATGGCAGTTTCTCAAGAAACAGCATCAACGTCCACGTCCACGTCCCACCGCAGCGTTCAATTGTCCATATCCCAGAGCTTTGAACGAAAGCGCAAATTTGCAGCCAACGCCCCACAGGCCACAGTCCTAAATTTGCACATTTCACGACTGCTTAAGTTGGAAATGCTGCCTTTTAGGCTGGTGGAGACGGAATCCTTTCACAACCTTATAGCGGTGGCCGTCCCTCGGTACTCGGTCCCCAGCCGACACTATTTTGCCCGGTGTGCCATCCTCGCACTACACAAGCACGTGTCCCAAATCATCTGCTTTGCCCTCAACAACGCAGCTACTGGGAGAGTCCACCTGACAACGGACACGAGGACAAGTGCTTGTGGCCAAGGACGGTACATCTCCCTGATAGCACACTGGGTAAACATAGTGGAAGCCGGGACCCAGTCGGACTTTGGGACGGGACGCATCTTCCCCACACCGAGGATTGTGGGCCCTATGTCAGTCAGAGTTGCCCCCACAGTGTACAGCTCCTGCACATCATCCTCCTTCTCCTCCTCATGTTCAGCCTCCATCTCTGATATCACCACATCAGTTACAAGCTGGAAGCACTGCAGTACAGCCTCAGCCAAGCGGCAACAGGCTGTGCTGAAACTCATAAGCTTAGGTGATAAACCTCACACTGCTTGTGAGCTGTGGACAGCTGTGAAAGAGCAGGCAGATCTGTGGCTAAGACCGCTGAGCCTACATCCAGGCATGGTCGTGTGTGACAATGGCTGTAACCTGGTGGCGGCTCTGAGGCGAGACGAGATCACACACGTACCATGCCTGGCTCATGTTCTTAACCTCATGGTTCAGCTGTTTCTTAAATCGTACCCCGAGTTGCCAGATCTGCTCGTCAAAGTACGCCGCTTTTCAGCTCATTTTCTCAAGAGGGCTACAGCTCCCGCCGACCTTGCTGTGTTGCAGCAGCGTTTGCAGCTTCCGGCACACCAACTGGTGTGTGATATCCCCACACGTTGACACCCTCCACATGTTGTAAAGAATTTTTGAGCAGAAGAGAGCAGTTGTGGAGTACCAGCTGTAACAAGGCCGTCAGACTCCACAACTGTACAACTGTCATACCGTCGGTTCAGCGTGGGTGGCCTGAGGACAAGGGGGAGGAGGAGGAGGAGGAGGAGAGCATGATCAGTCGTCATCTTGGTGAGGACACGGAAGACTTGCCCGTTACCAGTCTGGCACGCATGGCTGACTTTATGTTACGCTGCCGTAACTGTGACCCTCGCGTTGTCAAAATGTTGGGTGACAGTCATTACTGGTTGGTGACACTTTTAGACCCCTGCTACAAGTAGAACTTTCACTCTCTTATTCCTGAGGTGGAGAGGTCTACAAAAATGGGGCAGTACCAGAAGGCCCTTGCTGCAGAACTGTTAAAAAAATTCCCATCTGAACACGCTAGCGGCAGAGGTCACAGTTTGTTGACCAACCAAGGCGTACAGGCGAGAGAGATGCACCTCCATTCCAGCAGAGGCAGGGGAACACTGTCAACGTTCTGGGACAGGTTTCTGAGATCCGCCCAGCTTACTGGCCCTGAGGCGTGGGGTACTCTCACAAGGAGTGGAAAGCTTCAAAAGATGGTCAGGGAGTACCTTGCCGACCGTACCAGCATCCTCCGTGATTGCTCTGTGCCTTTTAATTATTGGGTATCCAAGCTGGACACTTGGAATGAACTCGCTCTGTACGCATTGGAGGTCCTGGCCTGCCCTGCCGCTAGCGTGCTATCGGAGCGTGTTTTTAGTGCCGTTCTGGGAATTATAACAGATAAGCGCACTCGCCTGTCAACTGACAATGCTGACAAGCTGACCCTTATCAAAATGAACAAGGGCTGGATTGGGCCAGACTTCTCATCACCACCAAATGACAGCAGAGTAACATAAAGTCAAATCCACTGTGTTATTTTGGGAGGAGTATTCCCATGCACCGCTTCACACCCACACATGGGTATATGCTTCCTCATTTCGGTTGTATTTTGCTCTTCTCCTTATCCTCATCCTCCACCACCACTATACCACCAGGGTGACCTTGGTCCGTGTTGCCAGCATTGTAAGTTCCTCCGTCCTAATTTTTGGAAGCTTTTGCTTGGAAGGCATAGGCAACGACTATGGGAGACCCACTCCCCAATAATGGGAATAATGTTTTTAAGGTGTACTGCATGGCTCTTCCAAGGGGCATTTAAACCGTCTTGTTAAGCTACTGCAACCTCCACGTCTCTTCCGAGGGGCATTAAAACCGTCTTGTTAAGCTACTGCGACCTCCACTACTTTTCCAAGGGGCATTGATATTGTCTTTTTATTCCACTGCGACCTCCACCACTCTTCCAAGGGGCATTGATATTTTCTTTTTATTCCACTGTGACCTCTACGTCTCTTCCAAGGGGCATTTAAACAGTCTTTCTAAGCTACTGTGACCTCAACCACTCTTCCAAGGGGCATTAAAACCGTCTTGTTAAGCCACTGCGACCTCCACCGCTCTTCCAAGGGGCATTAAAACAGTCTTGTTAAGCTACTGCGACCTCCACCATTCTTCCAAGGGGCATTAAAACCGTCTTGTTAAGCTACTGCAACCTCCACGTTTCTTCCAAAGTGCATTAAAAGCATCTTGTTAAGCTACTGCAACCTCCACATCTCTTCCAAGGGGCTTTAAAACCATCTTGTTAAGCTACTGCGACCTCCACATCTATTGCAAGGGGCATTAAAACCGTCTTGTTAAGCTAATGCAACCTCCACGTCTCTTCCAAGGGGCATTAAAACAGTCTTGTTAAGCTACTGCGACCTCCACCACTTTTCCCAGGGGCATTGATATTGTCTTTTTATTTCACTGCGACCTCCACCATTCTTCCAAGGGGCATTAAAACCGTCTTGTTAAGCTACTGCGACCTCCACCACTTTTCCCAGGGCATTAATATTGTCTTTTTATTCCACTGCGACCTCCACGTCTCTTCCAAGGGGCATTAAAACCGTCTTGTTAAGCTACTACAAACTCCACGTCTCTTCCAAGGGGCATTAAAACCGTCTTGTTAAGCTACTGCAAACTCCACGTCTCTTCCAAGGGGCATTAAAACAGTCTTCTTAAGCTACTGCAACCTCCAAGTCTCTTCCAAAGGGCATTAAAACGGTCTTGTTAAGCTACTGCGACCTCCACCATTCTTCCAAGTGGCATTAAAACCGTCTTGTTAAGCTATTGCGACCTCCACCACTTTTCGAAGGGGCATTGATATTGTATTTTTATTCCACTGCGACCTCCACGTCTCTTCCAAGGGGCATTAAAACAGTCTTGTTAAGCTACTGCGACCTCCACCACTTTTCGCAGGGGCATTAAAACCGTCTTGTTAAGCTACTGCGACCTCCACCATTCTTCCACGGGGCATTAAAACCATCTTGTTAAGCTACTGCGACCTCCACGTCTCTTCCAAGGGGCATTAAAACCGTCTTCTTAAGCTACTGGAACCTCCACGTCTCTTCCGAGGGGCATTAAAACCGTCTTGTTAAGCTACTGCGACCTCCACCATTCTTCCAAAGGGCTTTAAAACCGTTTTGTTAAGCTATTGCGACCTCCACCACTTTTCCAAGGGGCATTGATATTGTATTTTTATTCCACTGCGACCTCCACGTCTCTTCCAAGGGGCATTAAAACTGTCTTGTTAAGCTACTGTGACCTCCACCACTTTTCCTAGGGGCATTAAAACCGTCTTGTTAAGCTACTGCGACCTCCACCGCTCTTCCAAGGTGCATTGATATTGTCTTTTTATTCCACTGCGTCCTCCACCACTCTTCCAATGGGCATTGATATTGTCTTTTTATTCCACTGTGACCTCCACGTCTCTTACAAGGGGCATTTAAACCGGCTTTTTAAGCTACTGTGACCTCCACCACTCTTTCAAGGGGCATTTAAACCATCTTGTTAAGCTACTGCGACCTCCACCGCTCTCCCAAGGGGCATTAAAACCGTCTTGTTATGCTACAGCAACCTCCACGTCTCTTCCAAGGGGCATTAAAACCATCTTGTTAAGCTACTGCAACCTCCACGTCTCTTCCAAGGGGCATTAAAACCGTCTTGTTAAGCTACTGCAACCTCCACGTCTCTTCCAAGGGGCATTAAAACCGTCTTCTTAAGCTACTGCGACCTCCACCACTTTCCCCAGGGGCATTAAAACTGTCTTGTTAAGCTACTGAAACCTCCAACATTCTTCCAAGGGGCATTAAAACCGTCTTGTTAAGCTACTGCAACCTCCACTACTTTCCAAGGGGCATTGATATTGTCTTTTTATTCCACTGCGACCTCCACGTCTCTTCCAAGGGGCATTAAAACAGTCTAGTTAAGCTACTGCGACCTCCACCACTTTACCCAGGGGCATTAAAACCATCTTGTTAAGCTACTGCGACCTCCATCACTTTACCCAGGGGCATTAAAACCGCCTTGTTAAACTACTGTGACCTCCACGGCTCTTCCAAGGGGCATTAAAACCATCTTGTTAAGCTACTGCGACCTCCACCATTCTTCCAAGGGGCATTAAAACAGTCTTGTTAAGCTACTGCAACCTCCACGTCTCTTCCAAGGGGAATTAAAGCCGTCTTGTTAAGCTGCTGCAAACTCCACGTCTCTTCCAAGGGGCATTAAAACCGTCTTGTTAAGCTACTGCAACCTTCACGTCTCTTCCAAGGGGCATTCAAACTGTCTTGTTAAGCTGCTGCAACCTCCACGTCTCTTCCAAGGGGCATTAAAACCGACTTGTTAAGCTATTGCGACCTCCATTTTCCCAGGGGCATTAAAACCGTCTTGTTAAGCTACTGCGACCTCCACCATTCTTCCAAGGTGCATGAAAATTGTCTTGTTAAGCTACTGCGACCTCCACCACTTTTCCATGGGGCATTGATATTGTCTTTTTATTCGACTGCGACCTCCATGTCTCTTCCAAGGGGCATTAAAACCGTCTTGTTAAGCTCATGCGACCTCCACCACTTTTCCCAGGAGCATTAAAACAGTCTGGTTAAGCTACTGCGACCTCCACCACTTTACCCAGGGGCATTTATTTTGTCTTTTTATTCCACTGTGACCTCCACCATTCTTCCAAGGGGCATTAAAACCGTCTTGTGAAGCTACTATGACCTCCACGTCTCTTCCAAGGGGCATTAAAACCACCATGTTAAGCTACTGCGACCTCCATCACTTTTCCCAGGGGCATTAAAATCGTCCTGTTAAGCTACTGCGACCTCCACCACTTTTTCAAGGGCATTGATATTGTCTTTTTATTCCACTGCGACCTCCACGTCTCTTCCAAGGGGCATTAAAACCGTCTTGTTAAGCTACTGCGACCTCCACCACTTTTCCAGGGGGCATTGAAATTGTCTTTTTATTCCACTGAGACCTCCACCATTCTTCCAACGGGCAATGCATTTCCTCCTAATTTTAGTCAGCTTTTGCTTTACAATGCATAGGTGAACACTAAGGGAGACCCACTCCCCAATAATGGGTAGAAGGTTTTTAGTATGCTGTAATCCACATCTATTTCAAGGGGCATTGCAGTTCCTCATAATTTTTGGAAAGCCTTCCATTCACTGCTTAGGCCAACAGTGCACAGTAGACCCAGTTGCTATAAATGGAAAAAACGGTTTAGTTAAGGCCCTCTGACCGCCATGTCACTTCCAAGGGTCATTGGAGTGCCTCAAAATTTTTGTTAGGCATTGCACTCACTGCATGCCCTTTAACTGTGTAGCCGAACCGCTCCTTTTGGTAGAGAAACATATCCTACAAGACATGTGTGGTTGATTGGCCAGATATTGATGTGAATGGTCCCTGTTCCTCCTGCTCTATCTCCTTTGCCACCGCCTCATCCATCATTCATCACCTGAAGTTTTGTTTTAACGGGAGTCATAGACCTGGGATAGTAGCAGGAAAACATCCAGCAATCCTCGAAGGAGGTAGGATATGTGCCAAAACGCTGACCACCTCAGGCCTTGCCGCTGCTACATACATGCGCTTGCATTCCAAGAAAACAAAGCAGATGCTAGCTTCTATCATCATCATCATGCTCCTCATCTTGGCTCTCTCAACTCCACTGATGGAGAAGCCAGGGCCCACTGGAGGAGTCTGGTTCTCTAGTGGGCTTGTCCAATGCTGCCCTAAAGCAGGCCAGGCTAAGAAAAGTGTGGGAAAAGTTTGAAGGAGAAATAGGAGCAGCTGGGGACCGTTTATGGACACCCGGCCGCCCCCAGGCGGCTGGGGACCGTGTGTGGACACCTGGCTGCGGGGTGGCTGGGGACCGAGTATGGACACCCGGCTGCCCCCTGGCGGCTGGGGACCAAGCGTGGACACCCGGCCTCCGGGCGGCTGGTGGCTGAGTATGGATACCTCGCTGCCGAAGCAGCCATGAGGTAGTGGCCAGCTTCGGCCTCCTCCAAACTAAAAGGCCCCATTTCAAGTGCAAGCTAGCAGTATGATATTGCAGCCTGGAGGTGGGTGGGTGTTTGGTTGCACACTTACACTTGCATTCCAAGAAAACAAAGCAGATGCTAACTTCTATCATCATCATCATGCTCCTCACCTTGGCACTCTCAACTCCCCTGATGGAGTAGCCAGGGCCCACCGGAGGAGTCTGGTTCTCTGGTGGGCTCGTCCAATGCTGCCCTAAAGCAGGCCAGGCTAAGAAAAGTGTGGGGGAAGTTTGAAGGAGAAATAGGGACGGCTGGGGACCGTTTATGGACACCCGGCCGCCCCCAGGCGACTGGGGACCGTGTGTGGACACCCGGCCGCGGGGCGGCTGGGGACCAAGTATGGACACCCGGCCACCCCCTGGCGGCTGGGGACTGAGCGTGGACACCCGGCCGCCGGGCGGCTGGGGACTGAGTATGGATACCTCGCTGCCGAAGCAGCCATGAGGTATTGGCCAGCTTCGGCCTCCTCCAAGGTAAAAGGTCCCATTTCAAGTGCAAGCAAGCTAGCAGTATGGTATTGCAGCCTGGGGGTGGGTTGGTGGCAGGCTGCATACTTGCACTTGCATTACAAGGAATGGGGAGGTACAATTGAATACTGCCCTGGGACAAGGACTTGCACGGGGATAGTTGCAAGTCTGCATCTTCTGATGCGGAAAGGATCACTTCTGATGGGCACACTTTTAGGCAGTGACCTGGGAGTCAGAGATGCTTCCAGGGGTCTTCCCCATGCTGTTCCCATGTCTTTTCAGCACTGTATGCATGGGTCACACAGCACATGGCCAGATAAGATTGTAAAATGTTAAAATGACATTTCCCAGTGAATGCATTTGTCACGGTTGAAAGCAATACAAAAGTGCAAAAACACATAAAAAATGGTACTTGTGAACATAGCCCAAGGTGTGGAGGAGTATTTTTGTTTTTGGTTATTTATTTTACCTTATACACAAGTCTTTACCCTGGAAAGGAAGTTCCTTAACATATTTCACAGGAAAACAGTTTCAGTTTCGTTTTTGAACGTTTTATTGTGAGCCCTTAAAAGTGGCTTAATACATCTGACCACGTTGTTAACAGCAGTGACCTGGGGGCCAGAAATGCTTCCTGGGGCGATCCCCATGCTGTCCGCATGTCATTTGAGCACTGTCACTATAGTTTTGTGCACTTTTTAGGCTTTCTACAGACTGCCGGGGGTGCCGCCGCAAAAATGCTCGGGTCTCCCATAGACTAACATTGGGCTTGTTGCTTGTGTCGAGCACCCGAGTATCACGGCGAGCTCGGGCCGAGCTTCGAGCACCCGAGCATTTTAGTGCTTGCTCAACACTAGTGAAGAGCACATATCAATGCATCTGCTGCATATTTGGCATATTTTTTCAGAACTTTGAAATTCACATAGGGCCAGTGTAATGAATTCACAATAAATCCATGTGAGAGAATTCCTCATCTGTGATCAGCACAAGCTGTAATTCTCCATACAAAGCTTTTCATAAACATCAGAGGAGTTTTTGAGACTTTTCTGTCCATTCACTGACATGCGAACACAGAAAGCATTAATTAAAAAACTTGTCTTCCAATAACAGCCCAATGCAATGAAGCCATTCTGGCATCGCATCAGGAAACTAAAGGGTTATATTTCATGGTACAGAGCAGAATATTGCGGAATCTATAGTGAGACGAGACAATTTTAAGATTATTTTTCTGGAGATTCAGATGTTTCTCTGCAGAATTGAGTCAGGTTACTGCCACTGACTATTGTTTCAGTTATTTTGATTACTTCATTTCCCCTGACATCTCTATTTGCCTCATAGTTCAGCACTTTACACCCACCAGAAAAGGGAGCGATGAAGAGCAGCGTGAAAACTATCATGTCCTCAGGACAACGTCATATGCAAGCTGCCAAGAGAGATAGATGATAGATAGATAGATAGATAGATAGATAGATAGATAGATAGATAGATATGAGATAAATAGATAGATAGATGATAGATAGATAGATAGATAGATAGATAGATAGATAGATAGATAGATATGAGATAAATAGATAGATAGATGATAGATAGATAGATAGATAGATAGATAGATAGATAGATAGATAGATAGATAGATATGGGATAGATAGATAGATAGATAGATAGATATGAGATAGATAGATAGATAGATATGGGATAGATAGATAGATAGATAGATAGATAGATATGAGATAAATAGATAGATAGATGATAGATAGATAGATATGGGATAGATAGATAGATAGATAGATAGATAGATATGGGATAGATAGATAGATAGATGGATAGATAGATAGATAGATATGGGATAGATAGATAGATAGATAGATATGAGATAGATAGATAGATAGATAGATAGATATGGGATAGATAGATAGATAGATAGATAGATAGATAGATAG
Source organism: Phyllobates terribilis (assembly GCF_046119375.1). Classification (NCBI taxonomy): domain Eukaryota; kingdom Metazoa; phylum Chordata; class Amphibia; order Anura; family Dendrobatidae; genus Phyllobates; species Phyllobates terribilis. The sequence goes on from NW_027362762.1 coordinate 79,088,506, forward strand.
ATAGATAGATAGATAGATAGATAGATAAATATGAGATACATAGATAGATAGATAGATAGATAGATATGGGATAGATAGATAGATAG